>NC_091435.1:108265548-108865548 GCF_964237555.1 Oryctolagus cuniculus
CTCCTTACCGTGAATGCAAGTGAACAGATGCATGTATCATCTGGACATGTCAGATGTGGCAAGAGGGTCTCTAACTTGCTTACTACTTCACCCACCCTTGCATCTGTGTCTACGTTAGCAGTTATCTCTCTTTTGTCCACTTCTCATCATCGCATCTTTTATCTGCTTTACTTGAGTCTATCTGCAGCCATCTTTTATTCTTCCTTGTTTGTTCCCTTTTTTCTTCTTCTCCTCGTCCCAGGTTGTTCACATACACTGACCAGAAAGTATATTTCAAGTGTATGTTTTATGATTTCTGACATTTTCTCTATGAAAATTTTATTTTTTGCTGACACTTGTAAAATAAGATTAGTAAAATTCCTTAAATTTCATTGATTTAACAACTTCTCAATTCCGCGTAGTTTTTTTTCAACATTTTGTTGTTTTGAAAATCATTCATTTACTATTATTTTTTAAGTTGGGGGGAGGGAGAGAGACAGACACAGAGAAGCTCCCATTTGTTGATTCATTCCCCAAATGCCCAGGAATTGGGAACTCAATTGAGACCTTCCATGTGGGTGGCAGGGACCCAACCACTTGAGCCATCACTGCCACCTCCCAGGGTACAGGGAGCTGGACTAAAGAGCAGAGCTGGGATTCAAACCCAGGCACTTGAATATGGGTTATGGGAATCCTAACTTATGTCTCAGCTGATGTGCCAAACACCTGCCCCATGGATCCAGATTTTTATGTGCAGTTGTACTTTAGGTTGAAAGTTGTACTTTAGGTTAAAGTTGTACTTTAGGTTGAAAAACAGTTCCTTCTTTAGATTTGTCTACTCACTTCTCTAACAGAGCCCGTCATAGGCAGGTGTCCAGTGACTGTTGGATAAAGTTCAATCTCCATGTACAGAATTCTTACCAGCAAACTTCACAGGTGCTCTCGCAGCATGCAACATCCCAGATGCACGTGGGCATTCATTAAGACGTCAGTCTCCAAAGGGAGATGCTGATCAGCTTTTACTCATTGGGGTATCAGTGTCTTGATGGTAATGGTCAGGTGGAGTCTAGCATGATGAGATTTCTATGTATAATACCTAGAGGAGTGCTCTCATACTGTAGGAACACCCAAAATCAGTACGTACTTTATATCACATGGTTCTGTTCAGTCAACTCAGCACAGCTCCCTTCCAAGAGTTCATGTGGGGACTTGCTAACACAGGCCTCTGTTCTGGGTGTGCGAGGTGAAGCCTGAGACATCGCCTTGCCAATAAGCTCCCCCAGGTGATGCTGGGGTGGCTAGTTGGTGGATCACACGTCAAGCACTTTGAGGATCTAAAGGCAATAGGGTTTTGTCTCAAAACTTTTGTCATCATCTTTAAGTTTCCTCTTATTTAGGAGCTATGGATAAGGCTCAGCTAGGTGGCCTGTGCTGAGGTCTCTGGGTTTGCTGCAGGACTTTGATACTGAGGATACAAAGTCCTTGATATTGACTTGTTAACCATAAGAGCAGCTGCTGATTGCTAATCTGTGTGTGATTTGGATGCTGGTTCTGGCAACTGCATTCTCTGCAACTCCAATTTTCTTTGTTTTGCTGCCAGATATAGATGGTGGTTTGAGGGGGATGGTGAGAAGAATTATTTCTTGCTTTCTGTGTGTACTTGTAATACTTCCTGTGTGGTATCAGTGGTGGTTCAGGACAATGCCTCCAAATTGTGGAGATCTTGAATTATGTTATTTCATTGAATTCTCACAAACATTATGTGATGCAAGTAGTATTAATATCATAATTTCCATCTTCGGAATGGGAAAACAGATTTTCCCCATATTTCCAGGCCTCTTACAAGATCACAAAGGTAGTAAAGGGCAGACATGAGATTCATGGACTCACATTATGATACCAAGTCTAGTGTTTTCTATTGTACTTTGTTGTGAATGAATTATGCCAGTAGCAAAATGGGCTATTCATCTTTTAGGGGGGGTCTCTACATTTTGGCACACGCGTCAAGCTAATTTTCCTTTGATTGTTCATTGGTCTGCTACAATACTTCCTCCTGTGTCTGAAGAGTTGGCATCAACAACAACTTGAAAATCTTGAAAGAATGTTGACTTGAGTCTGAAAAAGATCAGTTCTTGGCTTTAAGATAAAGGAGGAGAATAGAGTACACTAATGGAGACTGCGGGGGAGGGGGATAAAAATGAGAATAATTGTTAGAAGCAGGCTTACCCTCCTCCTGAGCTTACCTCTCTGCTTCCTCATTCTTTTTGGCATTCTCTTATGGAAAGGAAAGCATATTGTTAAGCATATGGAGTCTTATCTCCAACCATTTTAGGTACATTTCTTAATCTTTGAGACATTTTCCACATCTTGCTAAGGAACAATAATTTTTTAGAGGTCTACAGTAATCCTTGGTCAACTTACTTGTAGTCTAGAAAATAGAATACTGCTCATATCCATATTTAGATGATGTGTTTTGGGGTGGTTGAATTCACTGGGGGTTTGGTTTAAAGGCAAATGAATGGTGTGCTTGAGTTTAGTGTTTCCTTCTTTAAAATTTCAGGGGGAAAATGAGGAAATTGCTATAATTACTGTACTGATGGTTCAGTGGGGACAAAAATGTAATCCACTACACATTGGAAAGTGCAAAAGAAAGTCTTTAAAAAATCTCTCTATAAACAATTTCCTATAGCTCTCTAGGCTATTCCATGAGCAGCTGGGGTGCAGCATAAACTTGTCAGTTAAAGAGATTTTTCAGAGACATCTTTTGGTTAGAAACAGATTTCTGGGTTAATTTGTACATTTTGGGTAAATATTCAGTATTTCTGAGTATCCTCCTTCCCCAGGGCTTCTAGCCAACATTGCATGTGGACATAGTTTGCATCCCAATCCAGTCTTAATGATACTAGAGGTAGGTCAGGGATGGGGATTGGGGGGTCCCAATCCTGCAGCTGTCAGATTAAAATAGGCCCTTGATGGCCTCCAGGATGATGTTACTTTTCTCTCCTGGTTACAGGGAATCCTGCTGACATCTGCCACCAAAGCCTATGATTGCTAAACCCATGCCCATTTTCTTTTTTCTTTTCCCAGCAAGTCCTAGATTGCAAGTTCTTGGATGGCAGACACAGCTGAAACAAAACATGATGTTATTTGGAAATAAGGTCATTGCAGATGTAGTTAGTTAGGATGAGGTCATCCGGAATATGTTAGGTCTCCTAATCCAACATGATTCTTATAAGGACTGTTGTCCTTATAAGAAGAGAGAAGATGGCATCATTGAGAGAGTCAAAAGAGAGAACACCACGTGCAACAAAGGCAGAGACTGAAGTGATAAAGTTGCAAGTGAGAGAAGGCCAAAGATCAATGATCACCATCAGAGGCTAGGAAGAGGCAAGGAGGGGTTCTACTCAGAGCCTTAGAGGCAGCCTGGTCCTGCCAACACTTTGACTTTGAACTTCTGGCCTCCAGAATTGTGTAAGAATAGACTGCTCTTTTTTGAGGCCACTTCGTTTGTGGTACTTCGTTATCACAGCTCTAGGAAACTTACAGACCTCTTATGAAAATTAGCAAGCCACACCCTTAAGGAACATGAGTCTTGGACCCAGCTGCACATCTTATTGAACAGAACATAGCCTGGATATCCATCCCCATTCGACTCCTTGGCCAAGGACCCATAAACAGAGAGCAAACTGCACAGCCTTGTGTAGCCCTGGAGGCAGCAGCTAGGATGCAAATGTCTGAGTGCTTCCCTTTTTTTTCTTTTCAAAGACCCAAAGGTCTTCTACTTCCCCTTTCTCTTTAGGTAGGCACAAACTTCTGTTATGTCATATCTTGAGTTATTCCCACGGCTCATGTTAGATGGTGCTTACTATGTTTGGCTACCAGGACTACTCTTGCTATGAGCTAAAGATAGATTGATAGATAGATGATATAAAATTAAGCAGAGCCATGATTTTATGTTTGTAATATTTGCATGTATTTTTATAGCATTATATTGCTTGTAATATTTATTGCTGCATTTAGCAACTTAAACCATAAACAGTTATATTCTCCCACTATTTCTGAGATTAGGAATGAATCTAGGAGTAACCTAAATAGCTCAAGGTCTCTCCTGAGGTTGTACACTATTGCCCAGGGGTAAAGTCTCTGAACTTGACAAGGGCTGGTGGATTCATTTCCAAGGTCATTCACATGGATGGTGGCAGCAGGTTTCATTTCTTACCAGTAGGCATTTCTTTTTTTTTTTTTTTTTTTTTTTTTTGGACAGGCAGAGTGGATAGAGAGAGAGAGACAGAGAGAAAGGTCTTCCTTTTGCCGTTGGTTCACCCTCCAATGGCCGCCGCGGCCGGTGCGCTGCGGCCGGCGCACCGCGCTGATCCGATGGCAGGAGCCAGGAGCCAGGTGCTTTTCCTGGTCTCCCATGGGGTGCAGGGCCCAAGCACCTGGGCCATCCTCCACTGCACTCCCTGGCCACAGCAGAGGGCTGGCCTGGAAGAGGGGCAACATGGACAGAATCCAGCACCCCGACCGGGACTAGAACCCGGTGTGCCAGCGCCGCTAGGCGGAGGATTAGCCTAGTGAGCCCCGGCGCCGGCCCACCAGTAGGCATTTCTATTCGGCTTCCTATGCCAAGATTTCTCTTAGATCCAGTGATCAAAAAAAGACAGTCATCAAGTCAGGAGCTGCATTTTCCTGCTGACACACCATCACTTCTTCCACATTTTACTTCTCACAGAGCAACCTTGGGAGGGACTCCAGGAGGATGTTGGGGGCCATGTTGAAGCTGTCTACCACATTTTTCTACCAGCCAAATGCCAATAGGAACAGGCCTGACATTTCAGATAGGACATTTTTTTTTTGTTGGGTATGACTGTCCCAGGCATTGCTGGACATTTAACATCTCTGACCTTTACCTACTAAATATCTGTATAACTCCTAGTCACTGTGACAATCAAAAGTGCCTCCAAATATTTCCAAGATGGGCAGTATTCACCCCTGCTTGACAACTTATTTGATAAGTGAGTCAGAAGGAGGTAGGCTTTGGGAATTAATGTCAATGAAAAAAAAATCAGTTTGTTATTTTCAAATATGTAGTAACTGTGGCACTGACATCTTTCCATAGGGTTTACTCTTACAAGGGAATAGCAGTCCTATAACACCGAGGACTACAGTTTGAAAGAGTACTGAACATGGAGTAAAAAAATGTGAATACTCTCATTTTTGCTATTTGCTAACTGAGGGCCTGGGGCCAGTTACTGAACTCTCTGAGCCTCATCTGTAAATGGAAGGTAATACTAATTACCTTACAAGGTTCTCCAATAATAGGGTTCTATGAATAAGGTAGGGAGAACAAGGCATCTATGAACCACACATGGCTCATTCTTTCCAGAGAAACTCAAGTGTCCCAGCCCCTGGAGGCATAGGGTTTCCAACAGGAGAGTCCCAGGAATTAACGGATTTCCATAGGCTCATATAATGGGCCAGGCTTCCCAATGCAAGCCGTGATTTACTTCTTCACAGACTACAATAGTACTGCTGGACTTTATTTTGGGGATACCTATAACCCCCTTCTATTTTGTTGCCTTCCCTGGTCATTGGCCAAGGATATGACTCTACTGGGACAACTATTTCCTTCCACCTCTATTCTGGGCGCCCTTTTTCCTTACCCAAACTCCCATTGCTCCAGTCCTCCTGAATGTTCCCATTTTCCCTTTGGAAAGTGATCACACTCCGCACTTCACTTCTTCCTAAACTTTTCTTCTACTTCCTTGATACCTGGCTCACTCCTCACCTTGTCACTTCCCCTACAGCCTTCTCAAATTGTCATCCTGTCAAAACGTTCAGGTAAAACTTTTCCACCTGCAGCTCTCTACCTTCTTCACACGTGCTCTTGGGCTGGGGTTCACAACTGGAGAACCTAGTGCTCTGGAAGGGCGCATTCTGAATTCCTTCCCACATCACCTGTGCCATCAGCACGGCCCTGGAACTCCTGTTTCCATGGCCATTTTTATCCCTTCAACCTCCATAGGATCTATGATGAGCCTCTTCCTCTGCTAAACTCAAGCTGTCAGTTCTTTCATACTTCCACTTTGCCTGCTAGTTAATAAAAAAAAAAAACACAAAGAATAGAAGCCAGAGATGAGAAATCCAGACAATTTCCCACATACCCCTTCCACCACATCCCTACACTTATTCTCACCTCCTAACATTAACCCCTAGGCACTCATCACCTTGGCCCTTCTCACACACTTCTGTCCAACGTGGACACCTTCACTTGAAAATCCTTGTCTCTTTCATCTTAAGTCAGCCCTCCACTTCTTCCCTTCCCTTTTCCCACCACATACTTCCCTACTTTCCCTCCCTTCCCTCTTTCACCCCAAGTTTTATTTTTTAAAGATTTATTATTTATTTGAAAGGCAGAGTTGCGGGGGTGGGGGGAGATCTTTGATCTGCTCATTCACTCCCTAAATGGCTACAACAGCCAGAGCTGGACCAGATCAAAGCCAGGAGCCATGAGCTTCTTCCAGGTCTCCCACATGAGTGCAGAGGCCCAAGCACTTGGGACATCCTCCACTGCTTTCCCAGGCACATTAGCAGGGAGCTGGATCAGAAGTGGACCAGCCAGGACATGAAGCAGCACTCATATGGGCTGCCGGCATCACAGGAGGCAGCTTAACCTGCACACAGCCCAAGTTCTTGAATTAACTGTTGATATTTTCTGTGACTTCCTCACCTCCTTCCCTTCACCTGACTGCAGTCTGCTTCTCCCCACTCCTCTCCTCATACACTGCTCTCAACCTGGTCACACAGCTCCTCCCCATTGCTCAATCTGATGAAAATTCTCACCTCTCATCTGACTTGACCTCTCAGCAGTCTCACCACTCCCTTCTCAGCTAAAACTGCTCTCTTCACTTGCCTACTGTGAAGCCCCATTCTCCTAGTTTCCCTGCTCCATCTCTGGCTGTTCCTTCTCAGTCTCCTTTTTACAACTTCTACTCTGCCCTTCTGTGTAACTTGATGTTCTGTGTCTCTGATCTTGTGCTTTTTTCTTCTCCTGTTATGCACCTTCCAAGGTAGTCTCATCCATTCTGATAGCTATAGTGAGTATGCCAATGGCCCCTGAAATGATGCCATTGACCCAGAAGGTTCTCCCGAGCTTCAGACTTACATTCAAAAGATCTCCAGGCTACTTACCCTGGGATATTCTACAGGTGTCCCTACTCAGCTGGCCCACAACTGAGCTCTTCAGTTTCCCTCTGAAACCTGCTCTTCCTCCTGGGTTTCTACCTAACTCTTACCCTTCCCTGACCTCCAACTTAAAATCAGGGATAAGATCCTGAAGCTTCTGCCTTTGAGCACTTTGTGCTGAGGGCTTATCTCTACTTGCACTGCACTATCTTAGTTTGGGTCACTTTTTCTCTTCAAATCAGTCTCTCAGCTGATTCCTTGTTTCCCATCTTCTCATTGAGCCCATAGTGCTCTTCCTAAATTGCTGATCATCTCCCTCCCCTATTCCCTACTTAGAGTGCTTCGTGGGCCGGAGCCACAGCTCACTAGGCTAATCCTCCGCCTGCGGTGCTGGCACACCGGGTTCTAGTCCCAGTTGGGGTGCCAGATTCTGTCCTGGTTGCCCCTCTTCCAGGCCAGCTCTCTGCTGTGGCCCAGGAGTGCATTGGAGGATGGCCCAAGTGCTTTGGCCCTACACCCGCATGGGAGACCAGGAGAAGCACCTGGCTCCTGACTTCAGATCAGCGCGGTGTGCCAGTCGCAGCGGCCATTGGGGGGTGAACCAACGGAAAAGAAAGACCTTTCTCTCTGTCTCTCTCTCTCACTGTCCACTCTGCCTGTCAAAAAAAAAAAAGTGCTTCATGGGGACTCCCGTTGTTGGCTTTGGGATCGACTTTTCCATGGCCTGGGCTCTTCTATCCTGTGTATCACCATTGCCATTCTCTACATATCCTTCAGCCACACAAAACTGCTGGGAGTTTTCTAAGGCTGTGGCTGTGTCTTGTCTCTGACCTTCTGCACATGCTTTCTTCTATTCTCCCCCTTCTTGCCAGTTAACTGCTATTCATCAATGCTTCACATCCTATCATGTCACTCTGAGTTTGCCTCTACCATATATCAAAAATGCATTAATTAGTCATCCACCTTTAGACTTGAGGAACTTTAGCGAAAGAGACCCTGTCTTCTTTGTGGTTTTAACTCTGGAAACTGCAATAGTGCCTGCTGCTTATCAGGAGCTCTATAGATATTTATTCAATAAAGGAATTAATGACTCATTGTATGTGAATGGCATATTATAGATATATAAACATTGGTTATGTCTGAGCTTTAAATGAGAGTGTTATGGAGATGAGAGATGAACTGAAAAGGGGTAAAGAATCAAAGAGACTTTGCTCCTTCCATAATATGCTGGGGCCAGCACACCACATGTTCCTTTATCCTTACCTTTTATCCCCTTGGTAAAGAGAAAGCACTTTACACCTACAGAAGTCACTGTTGACTCTGGTGCTGTCATTTCACAGATGATGTTAAAAATATTCAATGGTCCAGGAAGGGGGAAATAAAATTGTTTTCTATTTCACAATATAGGTGGGAAAGAAGTGAAAAAGGCAAACAGAAGAGGAGAAAATAAAAATGTAGCAGTTTTCTGGGCTTCAGTTTCAGAAATACTTAGTCTTTAGAATTTTCTGTTTGTTTAACTGGATATCTTGAAACAAACAGGCTTATTATTTTGTCCTGCAAGTTTTTAAAAAAATGTGTTTTCTAGTGATAATCTCATTCACCTGCCTTGTTTATTGAAGTATTGAAGGGAAGAGTGTGCAGTTGCTAATAACACCCACACACTAGTTAATGAAACACTATTATGCAAGAATCCAAGGAACTCCAATGAAAGAACAGCCTGGTATTCAAAGATAAATAGAAACGACTCCTTCTCTGAGTTGTAGCCACATGTACTTTCCATTGCACCTCAGATAGCCAGCGGATTTCATTTCTGTCTGGTTTGTCTTCAGAACTGGGGAGGAGGAATCCTGGCTTTGGCAGGCGCTGAGCTTGGAACCCACACTCACTTGAGCAGTGTTATTGGTTCAATTCTTGAGGCCAGTAACACTTCCAGCCCAAGGGAAAGCTCAGTTCCAAACTTTTCCATCATTGCACAGGGGAGTTCTTTTTGCAAAACGCTTTGGCTGTTCCTGGAGCTTTCTCTCATTTTTGTCTTTTAAAAAGCATTCTGTGAGGCTGGAACGTTGCAGGTTTTTTTTCCCTCCTTCCTCACCCAGCTGTTTCTGCTTCTCAGGATGCACACCTGTGAAGCTGGGTCACTTGGGAGAAATGCTTGGGTTTTATTTACAGCAAAAAAGAATGTGAGTTTCACATGCAAATGTTTAAAATGGTCATTTTGTTCTCAGGGATCAACTGCAAGACAGATTTTGGGGGAGTGGTCAGGGACATGAATAGAAACTCTTAAGGTCAAAATTGTCTGATCCTTAAATATTTTTTGAGGGCCTGCTCTGGCTCCTCAGCATATTCTGTGTACTGGGGATATAGAAGTAGAAAAAAGAAGAATAAAGAGAAAAATCTTGGCTTCAGAAGGGGAGGGTAGAAGACAGACATCTACAAGAAAAAAAAAAACAAGTAAATATAAAGTTTGTTAGATGAAATTCTCTTGAAATCTGAAAAATAAATGTATATACAGAGATGTCTGCTTTTCACCATGCAGGTGGTCTCCTTGCTTGGATAGAGAGGATATTTGCAAAATGTCTGACTTGGTATCTGACACATGGTAGGTACTCAGTGTTAGTTCCTGTTCTGTTCCCAGCTTGAGCTACCAGTACAGCAGAAGTGTCTGAGAATCCCCTTTGAAGTGTTGTTCATGGTTACCTAGGCTTTTCTCAGCTCCTGAAAACGAACCTCCATCCTCTCCCTGTCACCTAGTTCCAAAGCTGTTTCCACATTTGTAGGTATTTGTTCCAGGAGCTCCCCATTGTCTTTAGTCAGCTCAGCCACTATAATAAACCATAGACTGGGTGGCTCATAAACAATAGAAATGTATTTCTCAGAGTTCTGCAGTCTGGAAGTCCAAGCTCGGGGTGCCAGCACGACCATGTCCTGGCGAGGGCCCTCCTCCAGGCTGCAGACATCTGTGTTCTCCCTGTATCACTGCAAGGCAGGAAGATCCTGGGAGAGGTCTCTGGAGTCCTTCTAAAGAGGTACTAATCCCACTGATGAGGGCCCTACCCTCGTGATCTAACTATGTGCAAAGGCCTCAACCCCCAATATCATCACACCGGGGCCTGAGATTTCAACACATGGATTTTGAGGAGCACAAGCATTCAGCCCAGAGCACATATTAAGGCTCCGTGTTGTAAGAATAACTTATAGCAAAATGCATATCCTAGACTCAATCTAGAGGGACCTGAGGCGCAGCCAAGGTGAAATAATTCCTATCATCAAAAGTTACTGTGAGGGTCAGGTGTTTGGTGCAGCTGTTAAGCCATGGCTCGGGTTGCTCATATCTCAAGTTAGATTATCTGTTTCGGTCCCCATCCTGCTCTCCGTTCCAGTTTCCTACTAGTGTTTACCCTGGAGACAGCAGATAGCTCAAGTAATTATGTTCTGCCACCCATGTGGGAGACCACGATTGAGTTACTGGCTCCTGGCTTTGACCTGACCCAACTCTAGCTGTTAGGGGCTTCTGGGGCATGAACCAACAGATGGGAGATTTCTCTGTATATATCTGTATCCATAAATATATATGCTACTTTCAAAACTCCACTGTCTACCAAGCTCAGAGATAGGCCATCAGAATCAGGGAATGATCTAGCCACTGTTCTTGAAGTCAGAATTAGTGACTCCATCTATAAAAGGTAGTGTAAGAGCCAATCCAACAGACAAATACAAATAAAGTGTGGCGGCCCAAAGAAGGAGGGGTTATTTTTGTATTGGGGGAGAGAAAGGAAGAAGAGCATTAGCAGGAGCTTACCAGGATGATAAGCTCTGAGATGAGCCATATGGAACTGCCCGAGAAGGAAGCCAGGAAGACATATGGAAGCCTGGGCCCTGAGAGCCATCACAGTTGCCTGAAACGCAGGGTAGACATGGGGTGTGGTGGGAGACGGGCCTGGAAGGGGGGCTTGAGAACACACGTGTGAGTATCTGCAAAGGTAGGATGAGGGTGAGTATTCATTTGCCTGATGCTATGGTGCATTCTGAAATGACTGAGCCAAGAAATAATATGACTGTTATGCATCAGTCTGCACTGGGAACTCTGAATCCACTGAGAGAGGCAAAAGGTGGGAGGGTCAGTGGGAAGTGACTATAATCCCCCAGCCAGGAAGGAGCAGGATTATAGGAGAGTAGTAGCTGAGGGAATTTTAAGAAGGGTGTATTTGAGATACCCAGTGATCTGGTCACTGTCTTTATGGCATCTCTCACATTCTGAAATTGCCTTGTTTGTGTGTTTCTAAGTTCCTTCCTCACTGGATTGTAATCTCTGTGACAGCAGGGACATTGTCTCTCTTCCTTGCTGCATCCATGGTCACGATGATTCCTGGAACAATAAACGTGTGTTGAATGAATGAGTGACCCATGTGGATATGACTTGACAAACGACTGATGCAGAACAGGTGGAAGGCAGAAGTGTCAAGACACTGTGACGAGAGTTCCAGCTGGGTTCCTTGAAGAATGCTTCCCAGGAGACCTGGACAGCTTTCCCACAGATCAGCCTACTCCCTTATGCATTTTCCCTGTGTAGCTTTAGGAAATGATTCTTTACAATGACCCTTGCCATGATGATTCCGTCCGCTGATACTGTGTGTGTGTGTGTGTGTGTATTGTTCATCTGTTGGTTTATGCGTATTTTTTTAAAATCAGAGGTTTGGCAACAAAGTCTGTCTTGTACTTTAATTTAGAGTGTTTTCGAGGATGGAGGCCCCTCCTCTCTTCTATTGGTGAAGTACCAGGACCCTTGGAGGTGTGTACAATGAGTCATAAAGGCCCATCTGCAAGCAGTAAGAAAAGAATCTAAGGCTTGGCAGGCGGCGAAGTCCCACATGTAAAGAAACTCTCTAGGCTTGATAAATACTACTTGGAAGACTTAAAAAATATTTTAAAAAATAGGGCAGTGTAGTTTTTTGAGTAACCACTGTATTAAAAGCAGACATGAAGGATGGGTTCCACAAGGAAAGAAGAGGGCAGAAGAAGAAATGGCCTCTGAGAACTGAAAATGATTGAAGGACATGTGACTGGAAGTTGACTTTTGAGAAGTGAATTTGTCACGTCTAAGAAAATGGGGAAGGGGTAGCACTGTGGCATGGCAAGTGAGGCCATGGACAGCGGTGCCGCATCCCCTGTGGGCCCCAGTTGAGTCCTGGCTGCTCCACTTCCCATCCAGCTCTTTGCTACGGTCTGGGAAAGCAGTAGAAGATGGCCCAAGTCCTTGGGCTCCTGCACCCACGTGGGAGACCCACAAGAAGCTCCTGGGCTGCGGATCGGTGCAGCTCCAGCCATTGTGGCCAATTGGGGAGTGAACTAGCAGATGGAAGACCTCTCTCTCTGTCTCTGCTTCTCCCTGTGTGTAATTATTTCAAATAAAATAAATAAATCCTTTTTTTTAAGATTTATTTATTTATTTGCAAGTCAGAGTTACACAGAGAGAGGAGAGGCAGAGAGAGAGAGAGAGAGAGAGAGAAAGCAAGAGAGGTCTTCCATCCGATGGTCCATTCCCCAATTGGCCACTTCTTCTGGGTCTCTCACACAGGTGCAGGGACCCAAGGACCTGGGCCATCTTCTACTGCTTTCCCAAGCCATAGCAGAGAGCTGGATTGGAAATGGAGCAGCTGTGTCTCTAACCGGCGTCCATATGGGATGCCGGCGCTTCAGGCCAGGGCTTTAACCCACCGCACCAGAGCACTGCCCCCCCCCCTTTTTTTTTATAAAGAAAATGGTGAACACGAGGGTTCTGGAGGCAAAAATTATGGAGGCAGGAATTAGGCAGGAAGAGTCCATCACTGCCTGCTGTAAGAAACGGCTTGCTCCACCTGGAAATTAGCTAAATGACTGTCGGGGAAAAGTGGTATTACATGGAGAGGATCGAGGTAAAGGAAAGCAGTTGGAGGACTTTCCTCGTCAAGGCTTTTCGTGAAGCTTGGGAATGATGTTGACTGGATCAGCCACCTAGCACTAGGCACTAGGTAGGAAGTTCTACAAGAAACGGCTTTATCCCAAGCCCAACCAGCATTAGCTATGTGAAGAAATAGGTAATGCTGATGTGTGCAACATGGTGAGTTTATGATCCCCTGCTTACATCATTTTGCCCAACTCAAAGGGTACCATTCACATTCACTTATGTCAATGTGGTTGTTCTCTGGGGTGACAGTCTCATAAACAGTACTCCCCATTGCCTTATTCCAGACTGGCCCTTCCTGGCATAGAGCAATGGGGAGTACTTTCTACCAGGAAGATGACAATCCTTGGTTTTGGTGTTTCGATTTTTTTGGGTTGCAAACAATAGAAATGACTCAAATAGCTTAAATAATAAAGGTGATGCACATTGGCTCAATACAGTACATTTGAGGGGTAGAGCTGCCTCTACTTCCACCTCTTAGTAGTCTCTCTCACTGTATGTTACTTTCATTATCTCCTATTGCTGGTTTTCCTACATCCTTTGCATGTGTGATTGGAGTAGGAAGGGGTGTGTGTGTGTGTGTGTGTGTGTGTGTGTGTGTTGGAGGGATATATGTGAGTGATATTTTCTTTGGCAGCCCTACTGGAATCACTTGGAAAGGGTAGGAAAGAGCCGTTCCTTATAGGGAAGGGATAGTGTTAGCTTCTAGATTGCAGATGATGTGAAGACCACAAATGAAATGTCCATGAGAGGTCTTGAGTAGGGTTGCTGGTTGGCCGTTGATACTCACATCTGTTAAACTACATGCTAAAAATGATTTCCTTAAAATGCTTTTCTTCCTTGTTAAAATAATTCCATTATATTCTTAAAGAAACTTGACATGAAAAATTGCGTTTAAAAATCTTCTTTTAAGGTCAATTTACAACCTTAATTAATATGGATTGGTGAGTGATTATGCAATTCTAGAAATGAATATGACTGGATTAGGCTGTAATGAGTATTTTATAGAAAAGTCAATACATGGCGTGTGTTTTCAGTCTTTGTCATCTGGTTCTAGTCTCTGTTTGGCAACAGCATTTTATACGTGGCTCTGTTAGGGCAGCCAAAAACCCTCACATACTTCAAACTTGCTACTCTTTTCAAAGATTTAGTTAGAGACTGAAGCTTATAGCATATGCTGTTGGGTTAAGTGTCTTAAGTCAGAGTCTCATGGGCCCAAAATATCTCTTGTACCCACACATTTCCTGGTAGACCAAACTTCACAAAATAAACATAGATGACCTCTCTCCCATCTAGTCTTCCGGAAAGTTAAGAAATGATGCAACCTTTTGGCAGTATGACTTGACACATTGCTTTACTTCTGCAGACCATGAACTTCCTTCACTCTGCACAACCACGGACAAACAAGCATTTACATTAGCACTGCCTCCGATTCAGAAACCCAATCTCATGGACTTTAACGAGACTAGACATTAAGTAAATTGCCTTGGCTTGTGGAAGTGCGAGTCAACATGTGACAACAGGGGAAGCCTTGTGGTTGCTTCACAGTGACACTCAAGACACATGAGAAAGTAGAAGCTGGTTTTCCTGTCGATACCTTGGTTTCCTTTCCTTTCTTCATCCCCCCTGCATGCAGGAATAACAATGTCTGGAATCAATATAGGGCTCTTCTGCTGAGAGACTTAGAGAGTTTTCCCACACATGGAGCTGGCTGGTTTTGTGCTCTCCCTTCACAGGACAGTGTGAGCTGTGAGATTTCCAACTGTTCCCCTCCCCGCCTCGCTTGTCTGTCTACCATTAACCCAGCTCTCAACTGGGTTTCCTCCCTGGGATGGCTTACTCTGATCTCTCTTATTCCATAAATATAAACAAACCTTTGAACGTTGATTAGAGAGCTATGTGCCCATTGTAACCCTTTTGATTAATCCATAAGCTTTTTTTCTGATTCCAAGTTGGAGTGGATAATACCCTTACTGGTTTTCCAGGACTTTCCCCTGTAATTGCCTGATTAGTCTGTTTTCTCTACTCCTAATAGGTAATCTAGACTTAGAAGTGCCACCATTTACAATTATGGTGCATAACTAGGCATGACCTAGTTATGGATATTTGGGCAAAAAGGTGGCCACAAACTATTTTACTTATAATGCATGGTTCCAAATGTGTGTCTCTAGCCTATTACTCCTTATAATGTATCCCATATGAAAATGCTTCTCAAATTATATAAAATAAAGGACAAGTTGTTTTCACTTGCAATCTCTCAAGGTCCCATATGTGGTCCTACTGTGTGCACCTAGAGTACACCTTGGGCAATGTGCCATTCACCACACGAGCTCTCCAGGGTCTGTGCTCCATCAAGAGAAGAAGGCCACTGACTGTGCCATGTTACATTGCTAAAGTTTCTACAGCTTACTCTTAGTTTCATTACTTACAGCGTCACAGAAGGCAACAAACATTTCCAAGTCCACAGGCCACAGTTATACTAACTAGCTTCTCACCATCTTTTGAACCAATCTTGGATGTTTTTGCTTTGGAACTTTGACCCTCTGTGTTTCCTCAGCCTGGGTGTCCCATTCCCCTACATTTGCCTGGCTTATCCTTACCTGTCTTGGAAAGCCCACCTTAAGATGGTTTGTTTGTTACTATAGAAACACAACACACACAACAAAATTCACCATTTTACAGAGTAAAGTTTGTGATTTTTTTTCTTATTTTTTAAGGATTTATTTATTTTACTTGAAAGAGTTACACAGAGAGAAGGAAAGGCAGAGAGAGAGGAGAGAGAGAGAGAGAGAGAGAGAGAGAGAGAGAGAGGTGTTCCACCTGCTGGTTCACTCCCCAAATGGCCGCAACAGTTGGAGCTGCACCAATCATAAGCCGGGAGCCAGGAGCCTCCTCCGGATCTCCCACGCGGGTGCAGGGGCCTAAGGACTCAGACCATCTTCCTCTGTTTTCCCAGGCCATAGGAGAGATCTGGATAGGAAGTGGAGCAGCCAGGTCTTGAACTGGTGCCCATATTGGATGCTTGCACTGAAGGCGGCAGCTTTACCTGCTACACCACAGCGCCAGTGATGTTTACTACACCTATGATTCTGTACAACCATCACCACATTCTAATTCTAGAACATTTCTATCACCTCTCAAGATGCACTGTACCCAATGGCAGTCACTCTCTCTTTCCTGTTCGCTCACACCCTGGCAACCACTTTCAGTCTCTAGCTTTTCCTATTCTGGATATTTCCTGTTAATGGAGTCATATGCTCAAATATATAGCCCTTTGTGACTTAGCATAACATTTTCAGATATACCATGTTTGTCTATCCATTCATCAGTTGAGGGACATTTGGGTTTTTTCCACTTTTTTGACTATTATAAATAACAGTGCTAGTATTATGCACTAGTGTTACTGTGGATATATGTTTTCACCTCTCTTGGGCACATGCCTTGGAATAGAACTGCTGCATATGATGGGACCTCTATGCTTATCTTTTTGAGGAATTGCCAAGCTATTTTCCAAAGCAGCTGCCCCATTTTACAATCCTGCCAGCAGTTGTTATTTTTTTTAATTGTAGCCATCCTAGTGATTGATGTTCTCATATATATTTTTTCTTGTGAACTCATCTCTGACTTCTCTTCCTAGAAAGAATCAAGCCTTTTCTCCTCTCTGCTCTCACAAGAATACATATTACAGTACTTATCAAAATAGCTAATTTTTCAATCTGTGGCATGCCAGGTGTAACTCCCATTCCCCAACACACATAACTCACAGTTTCATATAGAGAGAAACATGAAGTCTTCTTTTCATAACATTAAGTTCAGGGCTTTGCATGTGTGAGGCACTGAATCCTCATGTTATCTCCGTGATGTTAGTTATATTATCTCCATTTTACAGATGAGAACACTGGCAGCGAGAAACTTGTCCAAAATCGAGTACCTTCAGGAGCAAAAGTCGGGATCTAACTTCCTGGGCATGTTAGACCCCAAGGCCAATGCTCCTAAATGTTAAACTTCCCATACGTGGAAGTTATTAATAATGAAATCTCTCTTTATAACAGGACCATGATGTCCTTTTAGAACTAGCAATGTTTCATTTCTAAAGATTTCATGGAATTTTATCCTGTTTACTCAAGAGGATGTCTATAAAGTATAATCAACAGTTTTCATTTTTTCCACTTAGATGGGTCTTAAACTTCTATTTTTCCTAGCATCTAAAACCCAAGTGTCATTTTTTTATCAACAATATACCTATCAGTTCTATCATACAAATAGATGGACTTACTGACTTCACCTTTGAATTTCACTTTGAAGAAGACTATTTCGAATTCATTCAACACTCATTTATTAACATGTCTTCCCCAATTGATATGTACTACAAAGTTTTTTTGTTTTGTTTTCTTTTGTCTTTATTTCCTCTTGCCTTCTGGGAAATGAGAGTACTCAAGACTCATTCCTACGAGAACTGTTACCATCGTCTGTTCTTGTACTTCTTTTTCATAATACATAAACACTGATTATTATGTTACTGGGTGCTGCCTAGTGCATGGGCATAGTTCTACCACTTAAGAGAGATGTGTCTTTGGCAAATTCCTTAATCTCTCCACTCCTCCATGCCCTTATCTAGAGAATGACGGGAATAAAACAACCCAATATCTTTAGTGCTTTAATTGTTAGGTGTCTATATCTGTACACACACACACACACACACACTTGTGTTTTCATAATAATGAAATGAGAGAAATTAGTGAAAGTAAACCTTGCAATAAAGGACATCTTTAAAATATTAGAGCATGAAATTCTCGTCTCCCCACGCTTTAAAACAACACTTCTATAAATCAAAAGTCTGAATAATATAATCCTCACCCCCCTGCCTTTGTCCTGCCCACAAAGCCGTCCCAGAAGGAGTTAATCACTTCCTCCTCCTTCCTGCTTGGCCTTGTGTCATAGCATTTAGGATGGTGTGTTGTAATTTACTTGTTTACATGTCTGCCTCTTTTTGAAAGAAGACCCGTGTCTTACTAACCTTTGTATTGATCTCTAATGTGATGCCCAACACCTCATTGTGTCTATTGATTTGAATATATATCACTATCATCTTTTTGTAATTTTTTAAATGCTTATTTTATTTGTAAGGCAGTGAGAGTCACTGTCATCTTCGACTTGAATCCCAGGTGAGGAAGGCAGTACACATTGCTCTGGAATAGGAAAGAAGAAAAGCCAACTCATCACCTCTCAGTTGGGTTGAAATCCAACATACACAAATGTCTTTAACTAGAGGAATTCTCCTGTAGGTTAGTGGGGGCTTTGGATTGGCCATTCTCACCAAATGAATCTGTTGGGATGGAAAAGTCAACTTAAATTTGAGTATCGTGATGGTTTCAAAAAAATATGTTATGCCATACTGATGGATATGACTTTTTAAAAAATATTTCTATCCAAAAATATTGTGTTTTCCTCTCACATTTTACTTTGATGTAGCAGCAACAGAAGAAGAGGAAGAAAAAGAAGAAGAAGAAGAGTGATGATGATGATGATTCTGGATAAAGATGCATTGGTGTTTCCCACTGATGGTTCTGTGCCAATAGCTCCTTTGATTGGGCTTGCTTTTCTTTTTTCTTTTTTTTTTTTTTTTTTTTTTTTTTTTTTGTGACAGGCAGAGTGGACAGTGAGAGAGAGAGAGACAGAGAGAAAGGTCTTCCTTTTGCCGTTGGTTCACCCTCCAATGGCCGCCGCGGCAGGCGCGCTGCGGCCGGCGCACCGCGCTGATCCGATGGCAGGAGCCAGGAGCCAGGTGCTTTTCCTGGTCTCCCATGGGGTGCAGGGCCCAAGCACCTGGGCCATCCTCCACTGCACTCCCTGGCCACAGCAGAGGGCTGGCCTGGAAGAGGGGCAACCGGGACAGAATCCGGCGCCCCGACCGGGACTAGAACCCGGTGTGCCGGCGCCGCTAGGCGGAGGATTAGCCTAGTGAGCCGCGGCGCCGGCCTGGGCTTGCTTTTCTTTAGACCATGTCCTGATTCCCTTCTCCTCAACCTCTGCCTTTTCTCCAATCCCTTTCTACCCTATAGGTCTTCAAATATGTCAGGAAAACTGTGCATTAATGAAAAAACTATGCACCAAATATATGTATCTTGTAATTCTATTTCCATAACAATTTTTGCAAGACCCTTGTATTTGCTACCAAAATAATGTCTTAGGTTCCCTTCTCCTTTTCAATACACATATCAGCTATGAATGTCCTCGTAGATTAATACCACATCCCCAGAGAAAGATGGACCATCTTCATAGAGGTCAAGGATGCTCCTCAGGCTACACAGGGATGTCAGAACTGACCCTAGAGGGCCAGGTTTCTTGAACTGTTTCCCACTAGTTTTCACTTTCACTGTATTTTTGATGGTTGTTGGTAAAGTTTAGGACTTAACTCCCATTCCCCAACACACATACTCATAGTTTAATATAAAGAGAAACATGAAGTTCTCTTTTCACAACGTTAAGGGAATGGAAACTGTGAAGAAAGCTGTGAAGAACCTTCAAGTCATACTGAGGATTTGTCCAAAGGGCTAGGTTAAGTACACAGGAAATGGTGGCTTCCCTACCTCCCCAGGATGGACCCGGTCTATCTGAAGAGGCTATTTCTCTGGGCAGGTGGTGAGTTCATCTCTCTCTGAGCAAGTGCGGCCATTACTGAAAGGGCAGCCAACACTCCCACCCCCACCCCAGGTCGGGGGCAGACACCCTCCCCTCCCAAAGGCAGAGCAGCCAGGATGTGGGGAGTGTGACTCAGCAGGTAACAGCCTTTCCTTCCAGGCCACCCTGCAGAAACGCCCATGAGGCTCATGTCAGCGAACTGCAGAGGAGAGACAGACTCTTAGCTGCCCAACTCTTTCCTTCAAGATGGGTTTTCTGTTGTTCCTTTAAGGGAAACAATTTCATATCCTGATTCACACAATACAAACATTCCTTATGAACGTGATCAGCACAGTGTGGTAGCTTCTCCTTTGATCATGAGAAGGATTGACAACAGTGCATTGCAGTGTTACACTGGCACCTGAAGGCGAGGTGTCTGAGCTGAGGAGACCCAGCACTTGCACATCTGGGGCCTGTTGAAGCCTCAGCTATGACACAGGCATTGAGCTGGGTTTGTTGAGGGAAGAGAAGGGAGTAACAGAAATCTTAGGAGGAATCTCTTCTTAAACTTCCTTATTCTATTTAAAGCTTAATAAGTCTGTAATCATGATGCTTTAACCAACATAAAACTATTAATATATGAAACTTGGAATAAATAAGATTTAACTAGAAATGAACTGATTTCTTTTTTCTCACTACTTGGCACTCGGATCATAATAACTGAAATGTTCCCTAGAAGCATGTGGCTTTTTTCTTTCTCAGAGAATATTTTTAGAAGAAACATTAACATGCAAATTATATGGCTACCCCCCCACCTCCAGCCCCATTCATAATAAATAGCCTGTGAAAAGTCAGACCACCAAGGCACAAGGACAGTCTTACAACTTTTAACCTTTGAGGAAAGCAGCAGTATTAACCACTCCAAGTTTACTTGGGAATCTAACTCAAAATGTACCTATGGTGCAAAACAGCCCTGCCAGAGACTCCCACACAGGCTAAGGTGCCTTTTAGTTCTTACAATGGAGACAGCCTGGAAATTAATGACACAGACTAGGACAATGAGAAGAGAAAAGGGTTTTACTGAAATATTAAGGACTCTCTCCGCTGACTCTCTCCCATCCATCCATCAGGGGATTTTCTCTCTGGCACTGGAGTTGGATTTTCCCAGTGGTAACTAGTTGTTCAGATGGAGTTCCTGCTAGGAACTAACTAGCCAGGAAGAGCTGAGGTCACCAGTACCACTGGCACTACCCAACCCCCATGCAGTAGAAAGCCAAAGCATCCATGAAATCACCATCAGAACTGGAGCCAGCCAAAAATAATCAACATGGCTGCTGGCTGTGTCCCCATGATGACCTTTAGCTCTTTGACAGGTCGTTATAATAAAATTACATGGCTGACACTCCTACTCCCATCATGCACCCGATGCCATGACACTTTTGAGATTTCTGCAAAGGGATAAGAAATCGGTGGTACTCAAACTCCATCCTCTAAGAATATTCAATTAGATCCTAACCTACACATCCCTCCTAAACCTCCAGAGCATATAAACAGATGCTTCTGAACTTCGTTGAGTGTAGCTCACTTTCAAGTATGCCTGCATTCCTTTTTTTAAAGTTTTTATTTAATGAATGCATTTTTTTCATAGATACAACTTTAGGAATATAGCGGTTCTTTCCCCCATGTCCCCCCAACTCCCATCCCACCTCCCTCTCCCTCTCCCATCTCCTTCTTGATTTTGGTTCAATTTTAGTTTGATTTTTATATACAGAGGACCAACAGTATGTTTAGCATAGATTTCAACAGTTTGCACCCATGCACACACACAACATATAGAGCAAAATTTGGGAAGAAAATTTGCAGTTGATCCTTATAGCACAATTCATTAGAGACAGAGGTCCTACATGGGGAGCAAGTGCACAGTGATTTCTGTTGTTCCTTTAACAATTAACACTCTTATTTATGACGTCAGTGATCACCTGAGGCTTTTCCACACTCGTTTTTGAGTGTACTTTCACACTGCATGTAAATAAATCTTGTTTCTCTGCTGACCTTTACCTATGTTTCATCCTTGAATTCTCTCTTGAATCACAGCAAGAAGCCTTACCCAGCCACTCCCAATACTGCTTTTTGTTGTAGCTCTAGGGTATGATCTAGAACCCTATTACATTTTGGGAGTGTTGCATGGAATGAGTACTTCCAGGGGAAGTCCTACCACCCACACTAGGTGTTGATGAGGGAGGTAAAGTTAGTTTTCCATGGATTCCCTCATTCCTGCCTGACCTCCTTAGTTTCCTAAGAGATTCTTTGTAATTTCCCTGCTTTCAAATCAACTTTGGGCCCATAGACAAAGTCTGTGTTATTTAGTGTAGCACATACATTTTACGAAACTGGCTTCAGCCGGCGCCACAGCTAATCCTCCGCCTGCGGCGCCGGCACACCAGGTTCTAGTCCCGGTTAGGGTGCCGGATTCTGTCCCGGTTGCCCCTCTTCCAGGCCAGCTCTCTGCTGTGGCCAGGGAGTGCAGTGGAGGATGGCTCAGGTGCTTGGGCCCTGCACCCCATGGGAGACCAGGATAAGTACCTGGCTCCTGCCATCAGATCAGCGCGGTGCGCCGGCCATGGCGGCCATTGGAGGGTGAACCAACGGCAAAGGAAGACCTTTCTCTCTGTCTCTTTCTCTCACTGTCCACTCTGCCTGTAAAAAAAAAAAAAAAAAAAAAAAAAAAAAAGGAGAAGAAGAAGAAAAAGAAGCTGGCTTCAGTCTATTTTTCTTTTCGCATCAGTTGACACTCATGGCTTGTTTGTCCCAAGGACTTGACCAACACTGCGGCCATTACACATTTCTGTCTATTTCTGGGACAATGGATGCCGTGACATAGTTTCTTCCGGACTGATTTGCTCTATTAGTAATGACTAGTAAACTTTAGGACTCATTCAACTGCCAGCCATCTCTACCTCTTTCCTGTGCTTCTTTCAAACTGTATTTTGAAGTTTATTACATTAGAGAGTGGTTACCTATAATTTCTTACATCTCTGTGTCTTCCATACGTCTGTGAACTCTCTGAAGGCAGGCACAATATCTATTCTCTAAATTCCCATATTCTACACTAGATTTAATAAGAGCAGAGTTCTTATTAAAGACATACAGATTACTTTCTTCTCAAATGCAATCTGCTCCTATCTTGGTAGGCAAAGGACTAGACAGAGGCATACCCTAGTGAAAGTTCTAGGCAGGGTCTGCCAGCCCTCCTGTCTACTGTGCTTGGGGATTCAGGTCCCTTAAAGGCCAGGAGTTATCTAAAGTTGAGTTTATTTTTCCTTTGGCAAATAATGTCAAAGTCAAATAAGAAGGCAACATGGAAACAAAGTATTGGAGTTGGAGTTGGAGTCAATACAATGGAATTCTAGCCCTAGTTCTGACCCTATCTGGTTGTGCAACATTAGAAAGAACAGTTGGCCTCTCTGACCTGCAGTTTCTAAATCTAAAGAATTAGGAGTTTGGTGTAAATGATGGTATTTTCTGGGATTATCCACAGACGGGGCAAAAATCCTCAGTAGGGATTTGAGGAACAGGCAATGTTCAAAGGAATTGGGTGTCAGGATTTTAGAAGCATGATGACTATACAAGGGCCTAGCATATACTTGGTGCCTGGTGCCTAGGGAGTCCTCAACAGGTGAGCAATCTCCCTGGTGCCTTCATCTCTACACTGGTGAGTGCTGTAGAATCTGGTCTCATCCTGTTTACCAATCTTGACTGATTGACAGCTTCATCTCTCTTAAGAAGTTCTTTCTTCCTTCTCCACTGCAGTTGGCTACCTTTGAGGAGATAAGCACAAAGTAGTTGGGCAAGGAGTGGGAGGATTGTCCTTTGTGAATAGAGGTCTATTATGGGTTGATCTGTACTATCCAAAAAAGATAATGTTGGAGTCCTAGCCCTCTGTTGCCTGGGAATGTGACTTTTATTTGCAAGTCGGGTCATTACAGAGGTAACCAAGTTGTGCAGGATGGGTTCTAATTCAATGCAACTTGTGTCCTTGGGAAAGAGGGGAATTTGGAAACAGAGACCAACAGGCACACAGGGAGGATGTGTGAAGACACACAGAGAGGGGCGATCACCAACTAGCCAAGGAATGCTAGCAAACAGCAGGAGGTAGAAGAGGCAAGAAAGGAGTCTCTTAGGGCCATCAGAGAAAGCTTGGCTTTGCCAGTTCCTTGACTCTGGACTTCCAAACTGTGAGACACAAATTTCTGCTGTGTATTTATTTTTTAAAAATTTTAAAATAATAGTTATTTGAGAGAGAGATACAGAGAGAAAGCTCCCACCTGCTGGCTCACACTCCAAATGCCAGAAGCCAGGAACCCACTCCGGGTCTCCCAAGTGGGTGGCAGAAACACAATCAGCTCAGACATCACTGCTTCCTTCCAGGGTCTGTATTAGCTCGAAACTGGAACTGAGAGCAGAGCGGAGACTTGAACCCAGGCCACTCCAATATGTCTGCAGGCATCTTAACTGCTCTGCCACGTGCCTGCCCCAGATTCTGGCATTTTGAAGCATCCCAGAATTTGGTTCTTTGTCATGGCAGCCTTAGGAAATGAACACAGGGTCCAAGCTGAGCTTTGTGTGGGTTGACTGAGTGAGAACATGTGTGTGTGTGTGTGTGTGTGTGTGTGTGATGGCTGCTGTCAGAAGATAATTTACATCACAGGCAGGCAGGTCATGCAGGAGCTCCTAGGAAACTAAGCAGATGCTATTTATCAAAAGAACGTAAACTCATCAGCAGATTCCACCTTTCCTCTCCCAGGTCACTCTTCTTCCCGGCTCCAGTCACCAAACTGCAAACTTTCCTGCACCTCCTTTCTCCAGCCCTGTCCTGGCTGCTTCATAAGGGACATTTTATCCTGATGTTTACTTAAAAATGTTAGTGCTACAAAATCCGGTGTGGTTGAAGAGGGCTCTGAGTGAGGAAGAGAGATGAAGGCCCCTGCTCAAGAAAGATTTAGGGCGGCTCAGACCCTGGTGGCACCAGTGAAAGAAGCCAACCAAGGTAAAGTGCCCCTCCCCCTCAGTTTCTAATTCCTCCTTGTGAAGCTGGTATAATAGGTGCTGTATAAGAACTCTGCTGAATTCTCCCCTCTGGAATCTTTGGGGCGCCTGACATAACCCTCACCCTTGACGCGGTGGAGGGCAGAGAGGCCTCCCTCTGTGTGCTCCATCGCAGCTTTCCACTGGATCTGGGTTTGGGCTGCTTGATTTGAATGGAGGATTGTTCAGCTGTAGCCAGTGGCCGGCAGAGCTGCCAGTTCCAACACTTAAAAAATACAGTACTGCTTTTAAAGTAGAGTAGAAGGGTGTTGAAGCAAGCGTGCAGGGGGTTCCTTGTCAAACACACTGCCCATCTGTCCTGGCTCTCCTTGAGCAGGAGGGCCCAGGCATCCTGAAGGCAGAACAGTCACCCAAGCTCCACCTCCCAACTTACAAACTCAGGGAAGGAGGCCGCCGTGTGCTTGTGGTCTCCAACAGACCATGGAGTAGGCAGACGCAGAATGGTGGCTCTTTCTGCATGCCTGCGCTCTCGGGGCTGTAGTCATTGATTCGGTGTAGATATCAGGCATATGTGAAGTTCAGTGCTACAGAAGAGATGGCATCTCGAGATCGCACAGTGTTCCACTCTTTAAGAAGCGTGCAGAAATTACACACATAAATCTCTTTACTGAGATGAAATGTAATGATATGGTTAAATATTCATATTTTAATTATTGGAAAGAAATGCATTAACAAACTGTTATTGAAATAGTTTCCAGAGAGAGTCAAGCAGGAAAACCTAGAGTTGGTCTTTTCTGTGCTTGCAATGAAGTAATTTCATTGTTTCCCGCAGCAGGAATATTTTTCATGCTAGGCCCCAAAATTATTTAGCTGCTTGAGTGCTTTGACCATTACTGAATAAAACCCTTGCTAGGAAGCCAGATGACTACTATGCTCAGCTTCAAAATGCCACAAGAGTGCTTGGATACAAAGGAAATGGAGATTTCCAAAGAAAACCAAATTATTTTGTCTTGTTGGTGATGTGTAGACAGTAGAGTAGGATGGTCTCTGAAAATTCCCTGGTGATTCAGAAAATAAAATTTAAAGATTTATTTATTTGAAAAAGTTACAGAAAGGGGGGGGAGGGAAAGAGACAGAAAGAGAGAGAGAGAGAAAGAGAAAGAACCTTCCATCTGCTGGTTTACTCCCCAGATGGCCACAACGTCCAGTGGTGGGCCAGGCAGAAACTAGGAGCCAGGGGCTTCTTCTGGATCTCTCATGAGGGTGGCAGGAGCTCAAGCACTTGGGCCATCCTCCACTGCTTTTCCCAGGCCATTAGTAGGGAATTGGTTGAGAAGTGCGGTAGCCAGGACATGTACCGGCACCAATATGGGATGCTGGCATTGCAGGCAGTGGCTTTACCCACTACATGATAATGGATGCCCCCATTTTTGTTTTAAAAAACAAAATAAATGTAAGATGTTTCTCTTTCTACATCATCACGAAGTACTGGAGCTAAGGGAGAATCCCTGGATATGCAAAACCCACCTCTATTTACTTTCATACATCTTTGTTTTTCTTTTAATTTACATTGTTTTACACTAAGTTTATTCCCAAATCATGAGATTTTGTTTATTCAGTTTCTTCTGGGGTCTCTTTTGTTTCTGTGCCATCTCTTCTTCTGGTTTAGGAACAATCTGGTCCTTACAGTGAGGATCCACTCAGTGTGACAGAGGGAGCTTGTACAAGGGTTGTCCAGCCGTGAGCTCTGGAGGTCCAGTGGAGCATCCTGAGTGCTTTGCTCATCTGGATATGCTCAATGACCGGAGAATCTACATCCAAACCCTTAAGCTCAGCATTATTGTGTGTTTTCAAGCAAGTGCATCAGAATTCAGCCCTCTTTTAGAGCCACCTACTCAGTGTCCAGACCCACTGTCAGGCCTAGGCACACCTACCAGTTCCACACTGTAACAATAGAAGGGCCTATATTGCTTCTTTAACCCGCTGCGCCACAGCGCCAGCCCTTACATGAAGACCTTTCGCCGTTGGTTCACCCTCCAATGGCCGCCGTGGCCGGTGCACTGCGGCCGGCGCATTGCGCCGATCTGAAGCCAGGAGCCAGGTGCTTTTCCTGGTCTCCCATGGGGTGCAGGGCCCAAGCACTTGGGCCATCCTCCACTGCACTCCCGGGCCACAGCAGAGAGCTGGCCTGGAAGAGGGGCAACCAGGACAGAACCCGGTGCCCTGACCGGGACTAGAACCCAGTGTGCCGGCGCCGCAAGGCGTAAGATTAGCCTATTGAGCCACGGCGCCGGCCTACGTGGCTTCTTTAATGTGGCATCTTTCATATACTCCGTGGCTCTTTGGATATGCATCTTTGATGGCCTGGGCAGTTTCTCGGGTGTTCTTAAAGTGAACATGAAGATTTGAGCCTATTGATTTGAATGACTTTGTGGGGTTTTCTGGGTCAAGTGAGTAGTAAACCATATTCACAGATCACCTGAGGCCACTAAAGGAAGAGGAAACTCTTTCCTGCCTCTTGAAGTGGATTAAATTTGAGCACATGAATGCCTCTTCTGCCGGTCTTCAGAACAAAGAAATGAGAACACAGAGCTGGTAACTGCAATGACTTTCTAGATGTACCCCAGTGGGATAAAAGTAACATTGCCAGGAGACAGTGTGTCATGAATCGAGCTTGTAAAGGCAAATTTATAAGACCACAAGTATACTTCATCAAAAAAGGGGTGCATTTTCCTATCATGCTAATATTCTGGAGAGCAGGAAGATGGAGAATAATTTTCCATGTATCTGCAAGGGAAATGAGTCCGCAAGCCTTCTCATTTGGTGGGTTAGCCTGTCCCTTTCATAAGATCAAGTCCTGCTGCCCTGAGGAATGAGTCAGAGGCTTCACATGTCCCATGAAAATAGCCTATTGAAGTAGGCCATTCATCTTTTTCTTATTTTGCCATGTTAGAAGGAACAATGATTTTTATGTAAGATCTTCCTCTTATTGCTTTATTGATCATGCTAGAATGTTGACCATGTCTTTACTAAAGAAACAATGCTATGTTTTCAGATTCTTAAAATGAACAGGCCAGAATTACTTAATCAAATCTATAGTAGGAAGTCCAGAGTTGAACAATGCACTAGGCTGGTATGTTTTGACTTCACTGTCTCCATGGTAACATGCACGAACAAATTAAGAAAAATAAATGATTTGTCTTAAGGGTAGGAATTTGCCAAGTCTTGTTCAGTCTAATTAGTTTTAAACTTAATGATATTTTAGATGATCAGAATGTTTTTCCAGGAATTCTTCTGAAAAAAAAGAAACTGTTGTATTTACTGAATTTGGTATAATTAAATGTTCATATTTTAGAGTAGTTGTCAAAATTAAAGTGACAAGCCTTTCAACAATGGCCATGTTGGTAAGAAGTCAACACTGTGAAATCCATTTCTTAAAAGTATGTAAATATACTTTTAAATTTAAATATTTTATTAAAAATTCTTTAATTTGAGGAGCCAGTATTGTGGCCAAGTGGGTAAAGCAGACACCTACAATGCCAGCATCCCATATGAGCACTGGTTCAAGTCCCAGGTCCTCCATCTCCAATCCAGCTCCCTGGTAATGCACCTGGGAAAAGCAGCAGAAGATGGCCTGAGTGCATAGGCCACTGCCACCAACATGGCTCCTGGCTATTCAGTGAGTGAACCAACGGATGGAAGATTCTCTCTCTCTCTCTCTCGCTTTCGCTCTCGCTCTCGCTCTCACTCTTGCTCTGTAACTCTGCATTTCAAATAAATAAATAATAAATCTTTTTTTTTTTTTTTTCATTTAAGAGACAGACAGAGAAGCCGGCACAGTGGCTCAATAGGCTAATCCTCCGCCTTGCGGTGCCGGCACACCGGGTTCTAGTCCTGGTCGGGGCGCCAGATTCTGTCCCGGTTGCCCCTCTTCCAGGTCAGCTCTCTGCTATGGCCAGGGAGTGCAGTGGAGGATGGCCCAAGTGCTTGGGCCCTGCACCCGCACGGGAGACCAGGAGAAGCACCTGGCTCCTGGCTCCTGCCATCGGATCAGTGCGGTGCGCCGGCCGCAGTGCGCCGGCCGTGGCGGCCATTGGAGGGTGAACCAACAGCAAAGGAAGACCTTTCTCTCTGTCTCTCTCTCTCACTGTCCACTCTGCCTATCAATAAATAAATAAATAAATAAAAATAAAAAGAGACAGAGAAACAAACAGAAAGAAAGCTCTCATTCTCTAGTCTACTCTCCAAATGCCTGCAACAGTGGGGGCTGGGCCAGGGCTGAAGCCAGGAGCCAGGAACTCAGTCTGGGTCTCCCATGTGGGTGGTAGGGACCCGGGTACTTGAGCCATTACCTATTGCCTTCCAGGGTATACTTTAGCAGGAAGCTGGAATGTCAGGGACTTGAATACAGGCACCTGATATGTGATGCTGGTGTTTCATCCACTATAGCTAATGCCTGCCTCAAATGTTTTCTGGTATTTGCAAATCACACCAGTCTATGCAGGCTTGTGTGCTCATGGAGTGCGTATAACAAAAAGCAAAGCTTCAGGAACCAGGGGAGCAGGAAAGTGACACTGAAGTCCAACTCTCCCAAATCAACTTGGAACATATGCAAACTCTTTTCTTCTATTTTAGGTTAAAGGGATGTACATCACCCCTCCCACTGTCACAGCGTATGGAATAGACCAAAAATAAAGCTGCAGCTCTGCGGGCCAAACCCACCCAGTGGCAGGCATTCCATGCGGTGTGCTGGAGACACAGGAAGCCTGCTCTTGTCCTGGGAGATTAATGGCAAGGGAAGCTAGAGCTATGGGGAAGAGGGGTATTAGCCAGCTTTCTGTAATAACAGTAACTAAAATACCTGAGAGGGGCTTCTTGGGAAGGAAAGCATCTCTTTTGGCTGACAGTGCGGAGGCTAACAGCTCCGGATCAGGAGGCCCCATGAGTCTGGCATCAGGTGGAAGTTGGTCGTGGTGGAGCAGGTGCAGAGGAACACTCATGTGGTGAGCCAGGAAGCAGAAGCAGCCACTAGGCCAAAGGGCAAGGCCTCCGGACATAAACAATGCCCACCAGACCCACCTCTCGAGTGCCACAGTTAGACCAAGTCTGCCCCCTTGACATTAGGACCTCAGAGCTTACACATCTGCAGGCATTTGAGGAGCCAAGTTCCACTCAATCCATAACAAGAGGTTTGGTGAAGAGTCAGAAAACAAAACCAAAGCAAGGAGGAAACCTCAGCTTTTTTGAGCACCTGCATGTTGGGAGCTGGCGCTCTCCCTGACAGCCTTGTTGAATGAGCACAAGGAAGCAATTGTTCCTGCATTGCTGGTCGGGAATGCTGAGGAAAAGGATCAAGACAGTGCAGAACACGGGGACCGAAAGGGGAAAATCTGAAAGGTGGGAGGTAGAGCGAGAAGGAAGAGCTTGCGGTCCCTTAGGCTGGTGAAGGCCTTTCATAGATCCTCAGCCAGGAAGGCTGGAGACCTTGCCGCAGAAGCATGCTGCGTGTTTTATTGTGATCATTTATTCTTGCTCTCTGTTTACTAAACACATTCCATAGGGTACTATCATCATCTTCGGTGAATACAACTTTATAAGGCTATGAACTTTAATAACACTTTGTGGAGGATACACAGCTGATCTAGGAGACTTTGAGTGATTTTTTTGGTCTTTCTCACTTTATTTATTTTTATTTGCAACCAATACAAAAAAAGTATATATGTATAGTGTACCATGTGATATTTCAATACATGTATACATGTTATATAATGTCCAAATCAGGGTAAACATGTCTATTTCCTCAAACATTTATCATTTCTTTATAGTGAAAACATTCAAAATTCTTTTGTTTAGTTTTTTTAAATAAGAAAATTATACAGGACATTATCACTCTCTATGGTCACCTTACTATGCAATAGAACCACAGAATTTCTTATTTCTACCAAACTATAACTCAGTACCTGTTTATCAACCTTTCCTCATTCCCTCCCACCCTCCTACTCTCCCCCGCCCACGGTAACCACCATTCTACTCTCAACTTGTAGGAGATCAACCTTCGTTAGACTTGAGTGACGATTTTCATTACAATTCTGGTATGAGAATTGGACAGCCTGGTCAAGCAACACTTTTGACAGGGCTCTGCCTGCGCACTGCGGCCAATCCAGAGAAGAGCTTACTCCCAGTCAGTTCCCCAGTGGTTACAGCCATTCGTGCCACAGATTGACAAGACTACAAGATGGATTTTCTCCTGGCCTTAGAGAAGAGGAGAAATTAATTGCTCCTTGTCTTTCATGACAACAGTTTGAGACAGATTTTAGATGGATAAAGAAATAGCTCAAGAGAGGAGAAAAGATACCAAATGAAGACAGTGAAATTAGCTATTGATGCTCACTTTTATATATATCAGCAGCATTTTCTGCACTTCAGAAAATGTTTTTTTTAAGAGAGTAGATCTTAAGTATTCTCATCACATACATAGAAAATGGTAACTGCATGAAGTGATGGATATATTATTTAGCTTGCTTATTGAAATCATTTTGTACTGTATACATATAACAAAATAATCCTTTGTACACATTGAACATATATGTAAAAATTTTATTTGTCAATTATATAGACTTTAATAAAACTGGAAAAAATTTTAAAAATTAGGAAAGAAAAATGCTTTATTTTATTTTATTTTTTTTGACAGGCAGGAGTGGACAGTGAGAGAGAGAGACAGAGAGAAAGGTCTTCCTTTGCCGTTGGGTCACCCTCCAATGGCCGCTGCGGCCAGCGCGCTGCAACCAGCGCACCGCACCAATCCGATGGCAGGAGCCAGGTGCTTCTCCTGGTCTCCCATGGGGTGCAGGGCCCAAGCACTTGAGCCATCCTCCACTGCACTCCCTGGCCACAGCAGAGAGCTGGCCTGGAAGAGGGGCAACCGGGACAGAATCGGGTGCCCCGACCGGGACTAGAACCTGGTGTACCGGCGCCGCAAGGTGGAGGATTAGCCTAGTGAGCCGCGGTGCCGGCCGAAAAATGCTTTTAAAATTAATGTGTTAAAAGTAAAAGCTACAATTAGGATACTTCCAGAAGAAAACTTAGCATGTCTTTGTGACTGGGAATTGGCAAAAAATTTTTAAGCACGATACAGAAAACATTAACCTTTAAGAAAATTAATAAGCTGGACTTCATCAAAATTTTGCTCATCAAAAAAATACTACAAGAAAATGAAAGGCAAGAATATATAAAGAATTCATGCAACTCAATAATAAAAATACAAATACATTTCTTCACGATTTAACAGTATTTATTTATTCATTTGAAAGGTGGAAAAAGGGAGAGAGAGAGAGAGAGAGAGAGAGAGATCTTCCATCCATTGTTCACTCTCCAAATACCCATAATAGCCAGGGCTGGGACAGATTGAAGCCAGGAGACTAGATTAGCCATGTGGTTGGCAGGGCCCCAAATACCTGTGTCCCCTGCCACTTCCCAGGGTGTGCATTAACAGGAAGCTGAAATGAAAGTGTAGTCCAGACTTGAACCTAGGTCTCCAATATGGGATGTGAGCATTGCAAGCAGCTACTTGCCTGTTGCTCCAAATGCTTACCCCTCAACTCAATTTTTTAAATGAGCAAAATGAATGAGCAAATATATATACATTTTACCTCAAAAATCTGTACACAAATACTTTATTTGTTGAGATGTCTGCAGAAATGCATAGGATAAAGTAAACTCATGTCAGTGACTTATTTGAAACACATCAAAAAAGAAGTTGGATTGTTGGATGAATACAGGCAGGAATAGATAGAGTAGATGGGTGAAACGCTGCTTATAGAGTGGGGAGTGTTGGGATAATGGCTGTCCATTGTATAGTTCCTTTAAATTTTCTGTGTGTTTGAAAACTTTCATAACAAAATGTTGAGGTTACAAAATAAAGACAAGGATTCATCTATCACATGACCTAGTTGTTTCATTCCAAGATATTTACCCAAAAGAAATGAAAACATATGCCCACAAAGACTTATGCAAGAATAAAAATAGAGTATTAGTTATAACAATTCCTAATTGGAAAGATGTCTATCAGCAGGAAACAGATGCGCAAAGGATGATATATTTACACACTGGAAAACTACTCAGCAATGAAAATGAACAAACTCCTGAAATACAAATGTCTAAATCTCCAAAACCTTTTGTTTAGTCAAAGGAGCCACAGGCAAAATTTGGGAGAAGGTAATTGGAATGTGACTGCCTGTAAAGGAGGGATGGGATTTGACCAGAAGGGCACACAGACTCTCGGAGGTGAATGAATGTTTGGAGGATGGATATATTGGTACACTCATGAAAATGTGTTAGGTTGGCCGGCGCCGCGGTTCAACAGGCTAATCCTCCACCTAGCGGTGCCCATACACTGGGTTCTAGTTCCAGTCGGGGCGCCGGATTTTGTCCCAGTTGCCCCTCTTCCAGGCCAGCTCTCTGCTGTGGCCTGGGAATGCAGTGGAGGATGGCCCAGGTCCTTGGGCCCTGCACCCCATGGGAGACCAGGAGAAGCACCTGGCTCCTGGCTTCGCATCAGCACGGTGCGCCGGCCGCAACACGCTGGCCGCGGCAGCCATTGGAGGGTGACCCAACGGCAAAGGAAGACCTTTCTCTCTGTCTCTCTTTCATTGTCCACTCTGCCTGTGAAAAAAAAAAAAAAAAAACCAGTTAGGTTGTATGTTAAGCATTTGTGCATTTCTGCATATAAATTTGTCCTAATGGGTGGGGGGAAATTGGTAAAGAACCACCTCAAATTTGTAAGCAGAACTGTCTGTGTCTGTGTGATTACTGATAACAAATCAGAGGCAGTAGAGAACCCTGAACAGAAGGAGGGGAAAGGTAACAGATCTCATGTCAGAGATCCTTTTCTAGTCAACATCAACGAGATGTCCTGAGACAGGAAAAAAGTCCCTCAACATTTCAAGGTGTTGGGGTTGGCCTTTGGCTTAAAGGTTACAATGCCCCTGGAGATGCCCACATCTCATGTCATAGGGCCTGGATTCCTTTCTCAGCTCTGTTCCTGATTCCAGCTTCTTGCTAACACCCTGAGACACAGCAGGTGATGGCTCAAGTAGTTGGATCCCTATCACCTCCAGAGGAGACTGGATTAAGTTCTTGGATCCTGGGTTTGTCCTAGCCCAGCTCGCTCTCTCTCTCTCTCTCTCTCTCTCTCTCGCTTCATCAGTCTGCCTTCCAAATAAAGAAATAGCTTAAGGTGTTGTTAGATGAAAGACAATAGTAATCTTAGTCAACTGGTAGACAACATAGATCTCAGCCCCAGGTTCAATTGTACAGGACAATAGCCATACTTGTATTGTTTTCCCTCTTTATGAAAGGAAATATACAGATTAAGTTTCATTAGGAAAAATAGATGTCAAAAGTGATTAATTGAAATCATTGCCCTTTACTTACAGGCAAGCCTGCCAGGGCTCTCTGAGAGTCTCTTTTACACAAAAGACAGGGAAGGTGGGCTGGTTGCTTTGTTTCCCAGCTGGCCTCAGGTTAGAAGCAGCAAATTAGAAATAGGAAGGCAGTGAAACAGCCAGAGGCCTTCACTCAGACAGCAAGTGACAGCTCACAGCAGGCAGGAAGGATGAAAGGAAGGGAGAAATATAAAAAGCCAACCAAAATACTCAAGAACACATCAGAGGGCAAGGGGGGCTCCCACAGCTCAGTTTACTTAAATAGTTCCTCAATGCTTCACACACCAGTCCAAAGTCGTTTTAATGCCCTTAAAATAAGAAGCAGGAATTTAACAGCACCCACTATGCATTGCCTAATAAGTCAGAGAATTGACATGTTTTTCTAAAATTTTAAAGCAATATGATTAGAATAATATTTAAACTTATTTTTGATCATAGAGATCAATTTTAGTTATGTGAAAAATAGCTTCTGTAAGATACTTATCCCCTGACAATATTGAATAACATATTTTTTGACTTTTTTAGATTTCTAGTGAAAGATTATTCAAGAAAATAATTCATTAGATGATAATATCTAGAAAAAAGGAAAATTATGGTAATATCCACCTCTGTTAGCAAAGCTGTTGTCCTTAACTTTTTATTTTCCAAAAGTCTTTGAAATGCCATTCTTAATTGTTGTAATAAGTCTTTATATATTAAAACTGGTCATAGAATTCCTTTATTCTGGATGTCAATCATTATACCAGATCAGACTTGGAATTTATCTTTAGCAGTTTATGGCAAAGGAGACCTCACTGTGTGATTTTTTTACCAAATGGTATGGCTAGGCAGCACTTACCGAGTCACGAGAGCCAGTGGTAGCACTCCTCTGCAACTCCAGTTCAGTGACTCCATACTGTCAGCTTGAAAACGGCTGTGGAGGGAGTATTCATGCCATGAAAATCAACAAACACTATAAATCAGGGCTGTTTTCTCCTCAAAGAGCTGGTTGTTAAACATTTACCAGCACACCACTGTTTGCATCAGATTCTATAAACACCTTGGAGAGTCTTGGATTCAATTGCCACCACCTGTGGCTCTTCCCTTACTAAGAAACGTAGAGGGTGACAGCTGGGCTGTCCTCAGCACAATCTTGTTTTGTTACTTATATTTTATTGGGTTCCAGTTAATGTACTTATTCAAGCATTGATGACAAAATAGATGGGGAAACATGCTGAGTAAAAAAGAAAACAAAGGTTAATAGGGTCAGGATTGTTATAAAATATAATCCTAATAATACTTGCTATCAAGAAATAGTATAGGAGAGGGTCTCTTAAAAGCTCATGGACAATTTGCATTCCAAAACAACTGCATAGGTTTCAATATTTTTGCTTATTAAGCTTATCTTAATTCTAATTTTACGTGAGCTTTCTGATGTCCCCTCATCTTTTTGTCAGATCACTCTAGGTCTTAGGAGAAACAGACAAGTTACCCAAGCAAATATTGCGTTTCATATTTAGAAAGCAAGTGAATCACAGACTCCACAGAGGCAATTTTATTTACTTATTTTTATTAGGGAAAACATAAGCCTTCCATTATCTGGGTAGTTTAAACCACTCACTCCACAAGTGAGTAATATTTGTGATTTTAGGGAATTTCATTGCTTATGTAAGTCCAACCTGATCACACCACCTGTTTGGGGTGTGAGTTTAGACATGTGTTGCCCTCTAGGCTTCTGACCAGGTTGTATTGCTTTGTAACAACTGCAAACTCTTGAGTAGGGCCAGAGATGTTGTTATAAGAAAAAAAATGTTAAAAAGAAGTTTTACTCTTTAAAATTTGGAGAGGATGAGTTCCATGCTTTCAAAGAGATGGATTCTCTCTTCCCTTTAGTCTCAACTGATCCTGAAAAGCAATAGAGAACTTAGAATAAAACTAGAACTTGGGATAAAAATATCTGTTTATCTAACATATTCTGTTACCTTGTACATCAGTTCATCAAATTGAATGAATAATTTCATCCAGAAACGAATTCACTAATGTTTCATAAGCAAAGCACACTGTTGGCCATTATAGAAATGTAAACTAATGCCAGGATATGGGTCCTACCTTCAAAGCGTTTAATGGATAGTAGAGGATAGTTTTACCATTCTATAGTCAGCTGCTAATTTTATAAAATGCAAAAGAATATAGTACATTATTCAGCTCCAAAGGTACCAGTCAACTATTCCAAGATCATTGAATCTTTGAGAAACTACTAGAATGTCAGCTTCTTGAGGGCAGGACCTTATCCATGGTGCTTTCAGATGTGCTTAATGAATATTTATAAAGAGTAGTTGCTGGGGCTGGCACTGTGGCTCAGCTAGTTAATGCCCCGGCCTGAGGTGCTAGCATCCTATAAGGTCACCGGTTTGAGTCCTGGCTGCCCCACCTCCCATCCAGCTCCCTGCTAACGTACCTGGGAAAGCAGTGGAGTATGGGGGCCCCTGCACCTACATAAGAGACCCAAAAGAAGCTCCTGCCTCATGGCTTCGGATCAGCCCAGCTCTGGCCATTGCAGCCATTTGGGGAGTAAACCAGCGGATGGAAGATCTCTCTGTCTCTACCTCTATCTGTAACTCTTTCAAATAAATAAAAAATATTTTTTTTAAAAGAGTAGCTGTTAAATGATTTTGTTGTCCCTTCATAATTACTTTAAAAATATTTATTTATTTATTTGAAAGGCAGTCATAGAGAGAGAGATAGAGAGAAAGAGAGAGATCGTTCATCTGCTGGTTCACTCCCCAGATGGCCCCAATGGCCAGAGCTAAGCCGATCCAAAGCCAGGAGCCAGAAGTTCCTTCTGGGTCTCCCATGTGGGTGCAGGGACCCAAGCACTTGGATCTTCCTCTGCTGCTTTCCCAGGCACATTAGCAGAGAGCTGGATGGGAAGTGGAGCAGACAGGATGAAAACCAATGTCCCTATGGGATGAGGGTGACACAGCATCAGCCCCCCTTTATAACACTTTTATAAACATCTCTGATCAGAGTCAAAAATAGTGATTAAAGATCCCTGAGTACCAAGATGTGGAGTATATTAACTTCTCTTGAATCATATGCTGCTAAGTGTTCTTAAATATAGAATTTTTTTCAATTTAGATCATCTTTCATTTTCACTAGGATGCACATTTTATCTGAAGAAAAGGCAAATCAGAGTGTACAAAATAATAATTCTACTAAAAATATACAGTGCTAATCCTATTACTCACATGTATCTTTAAAATTATTTTACTGGGGCTAGTGTAGTAGTGTAGCCAGTTAAGCTACTGCCTGCAATGCTAGTATCCCATATGGATGCCAGTTTGTGTCCCGGCTACCCCACCTCCAATCCAGCTCCCTGCTAATGTGCCTGGGAAAGCCGCAGAAAATGGCCCAAGTGCTTGGGCCTCTGCACTGATGTGGGAGACCCGGATGAAGCTCCTGGCTCCTGGTTTCTGCCTAGCCCAGCCCTTCCTGCTGTGGCCATTTGGGGAGTAAACCAATGGATGGAAGATCTCTCTGTCTCTTCCTCCTCCTCTGTAACTGTGCCTTTCAAATACATAAATAAATCCTTCAAAAAATAAAATGATTTTATGCTTCCCAGCTATTAATACATGTTGAAATATATGCAGAAAAAGGGAAATCTTAATTTCATATATTTTAATAATTTGCTAAGCTGCCTTAAATTGGGATATTATCAGAAAACAGGAAAAAACTAAAGCAAAAAAAGGTCATATTGTGATCAAGAGAAACACTGGATGGATCTCAAAAATGCAACTTCTGAATTAGCAAAAACATTTTAAAAATAAGTCATGTGAGATTCTGCTCCCCCTTCAATGTGATTTACTTAACTCCAGCCCAACAAATGTCACTGAAAACACAGGCACTAAATCTTTGTGGCCATGGTTGACTAGGAGGCAGGAGACACATTTCACTCTGAGCGTTTCTCTGCTACTCAGCACCCACCCTGGACAGAAACCTCTATCCCCCTACCCTCACCTCCTGCCCCAGCCCTTGGCAAAGCAAAACAGATGACTTGGAGGGAGGCCATTTGCCGCTGGGTTTTCTTGTCACTTCACGTGAAGTAGAGGGAAGAAGTCACTTTACCTGTTGAGGTCTCAGTTTCTGCATTTGTAAAATACCTAGCCTGACAATCATAGTTTTTCTGAGTCTCAAATGTCATGATACACGAGAAAACGAAACAGTAAAACTCTATGCAAATGTGGTTACTGCTTTATTTCAGATTATCTCTTCCCACATTAAAAAAAAGCTTAGATTTATGAAACCACACTAAGGCTGATCCTTTTCCCTTGGCTATATTGGGAAGTTCCAAAATTGCCCGTGTTTCACCCATCAATTATATTACTTCATTAAGGAAAAGGTTGAGTGGGTTAGTGGTTAGGTTATGGGACTTGGCATAATACTTCCTGTATTCTTATCTGATTTGGCCATTGTTTTGTTATTGCCTCTGGGAAAATCTTAATGCCTTAATTTGCTGTGAAAACAAATATATATCAGGGATATTTACTTTGAAAAAGGGTCATGAGACTGAATGGATTCCTACAGGCTTTCTGAGTGAATTTTGTTCTTCGGAGCCAAATTTACTTTTTAAGGCTATTATATATTGGGTTTCAAAATTGGTAGAAAAGGGACTGGCTTTGAGCTTTTTGTCTAGAGCATTGTGTTTACATTCTCAATGAATCTGTCAGGTATAGAAAGAACCTCATGGCCATTTTGTACAGATATGGAAGCTGAAGCTTAGTAATCTACCCAAAGATCACCAGCCATCAGAGGTGGAGCTCAGATTAAAGCTCCCTTCTCTCTGAGGGGAAATCCCTGCCCATGTTACTGGCTCGCTTCTCACCGTGCGGTCTGCTGAAAAGCAGCACGCGGATCACCTTGTGACTGGCTGAGACGCAGACTCTCAGGTCTACCCCTCTGCCCTCTAAATCACAGCCTGAATTTCCATGGGATCCCCACGTTAAATGACTGCTGACATAAATGCTTGTCTTCACAGATGACCTGGTTCCTGCATGAGCCCTCAACACCCACACGTAGCTGCACAGATCGCAAATACACACACTGGCCCCAGGACAAATCCCAGGGAAAATGAATCACCACTTCTCTTTATACAGGGTTTATTCTCCCATCATGACCTGCCATTCGTTCCTGACAATTAACTGGACATAACCTTTTGCTGCACTAAAATATTCACTCTGTGAGAGTAGGCTTGGTCGTCGTGTCCTGTGTGCCTGTAACTCAGCTGGTGGCTTCTCAAATGAATAAATGAAGGAGCACTCCCTTGGTGTCTTTAGCTTTTTCTTTGTTATCCATCCCCAGATGTAGTCCTGGCCTCCAGGCGTGCTGCTTCTCAGTCTGACAGGTACAATGACTCTCAGTGGCAAGAGGTGCTGGTCACCCAGGCGGGGGCTATCTGTAACAGGAGAAATACCGCTGCCCTGGGGGAAACCTCAGCGCCACCAGGCTTCCCTGTCTTTGCCGTTAAGTCTCATGATTTTTGGCAAGTCTCTTCAACTCCATGAATTTCCATTTCCTGTCAGACAAATGAAGGCTGAGTTCAGAAACACAGGATATATGTATATGTACATGTATATGTATACATATGTAAACATGCCTCTCCTGACCTACTCCTTGCATTTCCATCAATCCCAGCCCCAAACCTTCAAACTGCGAATCTGTTCTTTTCCCAAATCTCCAAATCTAAACAGGAACACACACACACACACACACACAGTAAAGAAGGGGACTATGCATCAAAACTGATCTTTTTTTAACTTTTATTTAATGAATACAAATTTCCAAAGTACAGCTTATGGATTACAATGGCTTCTCCCCCATAACGTCCCTCCCACCCGCAACCCTCCCCTTTCCCGCTTCCTCTCCCCTTCCATTCACATCAAGATTCATTTTCAATTCTCTTTATATACAGAAGATCAGTTTAGCATATATTAAGTAAAGATTTCAACAGTTTGCACCAACATAGAAACACAAAGTGTAAAATACTGTTTGAGTACTAGTTATAGCATTAAATCACAATGTACAGCACATTAAGGACAGAGATCCTACATGAGGAGTAAGTGCACAGTGACTCCTGTTGTTGACTTAACACATTGACACTCTTGTTTATGGCATCAGTAATCACCCTAGGCTCTTGTCATGAGTTGCCAAGGCTATGGAAGCCTTTTGAGTTCACCGACTCTGATCGTATTTAGACAAGGTCGTAGTCAGAGTGGGTGGAAGTTCTCTCCTCCCTTCAGAGAAAGCAAAACTGATCTTAATCCAAAAAAGAATAGATACTTGAGGGCAAGGCATTCACAATGCGGACATTTAGGAGGTTTTCCTAATTATTACCATTCTTTGCTCAGACAGCTTTTGGGGATTACTTCTTGGGATATCTTGAGTGTGATCCAGGGGATCTCTTCAGCAAAAGATCCTGAGTTGTCCAGTCGTGGGTAAAAGTACCTTCAGCTCCGGACACATGGAGAGAATACAAATATACCTTCAGCTCTCTATCTTTTTCAGTGTCCCAATGACACACTTGTGAAGTATGTCTCAAATATTTGTTATCAGTAAGAGTTACAATAAATGGAATTTTGCAAATGATTTACTCACTTTTTTGTTTAGTTATTAGAGTGGATCCAAATTTATCCTGACCTCTAATTTCTGTCACTTTGTGCTTTCTCAAATGGAATATATTACAGAGAACTCTCAAGGGATTTCAAAAGATATGTTGCTCTTATCTCTGCCAACAGCCCTGCAATCTGGGTATGGTTGAAGACTGTATGTTGTAAAGGTTCACATACACATGAATGTCAATGTGTGTGTTTATGAGTGTGTGTGTGTGTGCATGCGTGTGTCTGTGTTGTAGAGGTAAAAGAATATCAAAGGGACAGACTCTCCTTGTGAGGTTTTCATAGCCTGTTGAGAAGGCAATACAAGATTGAACAAAGAGTTTTCTTGGTATTTACTTAAAATGCTTTCTATTGGTTAAAAAGGATTTGACAGTTGTTTCTCCCACTACTATTGGAGCAGCAGCTTGTAACTTATTTGACCATGACATGCAGTAAAAATATTTTATAAGATAACCATTATATATATATATACACACATATACACATACATACATATATATATATATAAAATGGCCACAATGACATAATATGCATCCATCCATAGTGATTTAACTATTACTACATATATAAATAACACATTTTAAAAACTATGTTTAATTTTACTGTGTATAATATTTTGAAGTTCTATTTCAGTTTTTTTAAATGAAATATACCTCTATTAAAATAATTTCATGACTAGTGATGAGTTGTAACTGAGAGTTTAAAAATATTTCTTTGGAAGTATCTTCACTTCTTATCCTGACAAGTTGCTTACTAGCAATTAACTGAAGATGACGACTTTAGTGTCTTTCAGAGATGGGGACTGGAGCTCTGGCCAGCAGCATAACTCTCTCAGCAGCACTAGGTGACTGGGTTTACCACCAACAAACACGTAAAATCAATCATCCCTTTTCATTTAATAGAACTCAGTGAATTCTACAAAACATTTACCAAGGCACTGTTGTTAATCCATTGATAAACATAACATCCTACTTCATCCCAAATTATAAATCACTTTGGTATTGTGTTAATTAGCTCAGTTGCAAACAAAGAATCACCAAGATAGCATTACAACATTTATCTCAACAAGCATTCCTATTAGTAAGTCAGTAGCTGGACTTGTGTTATTTTCTTCTAGTGCATGCAAAAACTCAACATAAGAGGATCTGATCCTCTTCAAGCTTTGCTCATTTATTTTTGCCTCAAAAGGATTCCAAATTACAAGCTAAAAGTTTTGTTTTTCAAGTTTTAGAAGCTGCAAATTCAGCATCATCATGACTTGTTTTTATGTGAGAGATATTTTTATTCTATTTCTAAAATGTACTAAGAAAAACTTTACTAGATTAAGATATATTTTTACTGTTTTATTTAAAAATTTATTTTTATTTTATTTATTTAAGAGCTAGGAAAAGAAAGAGAAAGAGAAAGGGAGTGAGAGGGAGCGAGGGAGAGGTCTTCCATTAGCTGGTTCACTTAACAAATGCCTGTAAAATTTAGGGCTCGGCTGGGCTAAAGACATGAACCAAGAAATCAATCTGGGTTTCCTACATTGGTGGTAGTGACCCATATATCTGAGTCACATACTTGAAGCCGGAATGGGGAATGGAACCAGGAGTTTAACCCAAGCTTGAGATGTCAATGTCTCATGCAGGTATCCCAGTAGAATCTCAACTACTGCACCAAATGCCTGCCCCTTTCCAAGATTTTTGTTGTTGATGTTAACTATTTGGCCTCATGATTTTCTTAAACAAAAACAAACAAGAGAAAAAACATTGGTTTTTCTTCATTCAAAATAAGTGTATCACAGAACAGATTTTAAAGGAACTGCCAGAAAAAACAAACAAACAAACAAAAAAACTAGCCAACCAACCAACCAAACAAAAAACCAGACTCTATTGCCCTGTTCCAGATTTCACTGAGGGGTAGAGGAAGCCACTGCTGTGGCATATCAGAGAGAGCTGGAATGACAACATATATGCAACAGGACATTTGAAAGGAAAAGGCCATGAGGTTTGAAGCAGCAAGGCTAACTTTCTGGGACTGGCACGAGATTTCCATATTACAGGGTAGAGGTACCTTCGAATCAAGCTGATTTCTGCCCTTGCGGTAGGATCAAGGACAGGGAGGTACTCCACGGGGTGCTTGTGCAGGAACAGCTGGATATTTTGCTCAGAAATGTCAATTGCTGTGTCAGAAAGATTCTTTGTTGTGTAATTTGAAAAAAAAATTTTTACTAATATCTGACTTTTCTATGTATGAAAAAAAATTTTTATTGGAAACTGATTTATTGTTTTAGCCATTATTAGAGATACCACCAAGATTTGATCATGCTAGAAGGTCAAGAAGACCTAGTCTCATACTTGAAGCAGAAACGAAAACAAAAAGCATGAAAAGGAATCAAAATGGACTTAGTTCAGCCTACATGGTGGACTTCAGGAAAAAACCTGGTAACTCTTGTGAGTGAGTTACCTGGCCCAAGGAGCTTATCCAGCCCCAAGAATGGGATGCACATCCTCCTGCAAGGATTTATATACCCACTGTCACTCATGCTGGAATGGAACCAATCCTGAGGCAGCACATGGGACAGGTCTTGGAGGTAAGGAGCCTTTCTTATGGGACTGTCAGGTGGCTGGGCCTGCATTTCTGCTGGTGAGGTGCAGTCATTCTCCACTCACCAGAACTGCTGGTACAGAGCCCAAGGGCAGGGTTTGGGTGTCTTGAATTCTAATGCTAGCACACATGGTGGCTGCCGTAAGCTGTGCACCTGCTGCTCACGTTGCATTTCTGTTAGTGTCAAACTTTCCATAGCGTCTCTCTGTAAGTCGCAGCCCAATCTCACTTATGCTGTGAGACGTTAGAGGGCCAGGCTGGGAACCTAAGCAGTGACTCCTGTGGAAAGACAGTGTGCTGTATACAGAGCAGAGCGAGGATGGGAGAGAGGACCCTGGTGTTTGTCAGGGGTTGTTCCTGCAGTCACATGCCATGGAGGTAGCAGTGTGAGGGCAAGCGGGGGAGAGGGTGAAATCCAGTTAGACACCATTCAGAAAAACACATAGGGAAGTTTCCAGGAAATTCTGAGAAATAACCTTTTAGAGACATTTTCAGAGAGGTTAATATCTGCTCATGTGAGAATAAAATGGTGAAGTCAGGTACACACTGCTCAAACAACCATAAATACATCCCATCCCTTTTGTAATGTCACAAAGTATCTGCATAGGCCATTGTTTAAAAAAAAAGATTTATTAATTTGAAAGTGAGAGTTGGAGAGAAAGAGACAGAGAGAGAGAGAGAGAGAGAGAGAGAGAGAGATGGATGCTCTTTCATCTGAGCGTTCACTCCCCAAACACTGCAGTAGCCAGGGCTGAGCCAGGCCAAAGCCAGGAGCCAGTAACTCCACCCAAGTCTTCCACATGGTCGGCAGGAACCCAAATACTTGAGTCATCATTTGCTACCTCCCAGGAGCATTAGCAGGGAGCTGTACTAGAAGCAGAGCAGCCGGATCTCAAACTAGAGCTGTGATATGGGATTCAGATATCCCAAGTGATGTCTTAACCTACTGTGCCACAGCACCTGCCTTCAGGCCATCATCTTAATCACACTGGAATAAGCCTGAACCTTGGTCTTTTCTAGCATAGATATAAAAATTCATTGGCCAAATATGAACTCAGAAACAGATCCACCTTCCATTTGTATTTGACTTTGCAGAATAAGTTGTTCTTCTCTGTTTTCCATCTTAGAGTCTCCCTTCCCCATGATCTCTAGTGGGATTATCCCAGAGTTTGTTCAAGACAGTACAGAGTGAGGTGATGGATGAACTGCTGGAGATTTTTAAGGAGAAGCAGAGGTTTCTATCATCTGCTTTTTCTTCCAGAAACCCTGTCCCAGAAGGTCTGGAAAACTCTGGGCCACCTTGGGATCTGGCACAGAGTTTTCCATCAACAAGGCCACTTGTAGCTGGAACCATCAATGGAGACAAAAGAGAAAGAGCAATGGTGGGGGTGGGAGAACTGGTGTGTGGTGCAGCAGTTAAGACACCACTTGGGCCACCTGCATCCCATATTGGCATGCCTGGGTTTAAGTCCCAGCTCTGGTCCTCAGTTCAGCTTTCTGCTAATGTGCACTGCTGGAGCCAGCAGGTGATGTCTGTAGTGACTGGATCCTTGTCATCCACCCACAAAGATTTGGATTGTGTTCCTGGCTCCTGGTGGCCTGGCCCAGGTAGTGAACGTTTGGGGAGTGAACCAGCAGATGCAAGACCTCTGTCTTTCTGCCTTTTAAATAAATACAAAAAATTAAAAAGAACAAGGGCATCTATAATTTATTTTCAAATTATTCAGTCAAAAACATTAAAATATACCAAGTAAACATTCACGTTATATATAGATGTGCATACATGCATGGTGGGGGACGAGAGAGTCCGGCAGGTATTAACAGTTGGTAAATCCAGAGGAAGGATTTGAAGCTGTTTGATATATCAGTCTTTCAACTTTTCTGCAGCCTTCAAATTTTTCAAAATAAAAGTGGAGGCATCAATATTTTAGAATATTGAGATTATTTTAGTCCTCAAAGAGGTGGTGCACAGGGCATAAATGCTAATGTTTCATGAGATTATATTTTATTTTATAGTATTGTGTTATATTCTACAATAGCTAGCCTAAGGCTTTGGGCCATTTTTAAATAGCAGATTAAAACACTCGAACCCACTGTAAAAACACGCCAAAGGTAAATGTAGAGGGTCCAGGCCCACACCCTCAGATTTCTTGGGGTTGTATGACACCAGGATTCGCATATGTCACCCTTGCGTGGAGACCTAGGGAGAGGAGGACATCCTCCCTGCTCAGTGTGGTCCAAGGATAAGAAGCATCTGCAACTCCTGGGAGCTTGCTAGAGATGCTGGATATTGTTGCAATCTGATACCCCCTGAAACAGTATCTGATTTCCACCCAGGCCAGGGACATCCCTGCCAGGATGAAAGTGAGCTAGAGATTTTCACCTGCACCACATGTTCCCATGCTTCTTGAAAATACATGTAGATTATGGAACCAACAAGATTTCCTAGTTCTTGGTCAAATACAAGTATCTGCTTCTTCCAAACTGTTTTGTTTCCTTCCTTCCTTCCTTTCTTTCTTTCTTTCTTTCTTTCTTTCTTTCTTTCTTTCTTTCTTTCTTTCTTTCTTTCTTTCTTTCTTTCTTTCTTTCTTTCTTTCTTTCTTTCTTTCTTTCTTTCTTTCTTTCTTTCTTTCTTTCTTTCTTTCTTTCTTTCTTTCTTTCTTTTTTTCAAGTGAGAGAGTGATTTTCCATTAGTGAGCTAAGTATCTCTCTGATCACAGGGAAAGAAAATACTTAAGATTATAGGACTTACAATCTAAAGGGAAAATACTACTCTAAAATAGAAGATGACACGAATTACAATGTTCTAATTGGTTTTAAAAGATATAAAAATGTGCTTCAGGTTGTAAAAGTTTGTTGACCCATCATCTTGGCATTTCTAAATCTTTTCCCAGTGGTCCTTTAACTAGAGACAACTAAAAGTAGTTCATTAATAGTTCAAGTGTTTAGGGTTTTTTTTTTTCCCCTCTTTTATTATTCTACAGTCTGTGCCACAACAGCTAGGGAGAAAGAGAGAGAGAGAAAGAGAGAGGTGCAAAAAGGGCCTCTTCTAATCTTCGGCAGTCTCTAGATAGAGTTGAAACTCAAGGTCTTGGGGGGGGGGGCGGCGACAGTTTCAAGAAAGAGACAGATGGCACCAAGCCCAAGCACCGGTCACAGATGTGTTTGTGACTTGGAAATTCTAGTGAAAATCCTGTTAGGATGAAAACTATGGGCCTTCTTTTGGATTAATATGTCCAGTGTAATTATTAAACTTGAAGAAGATGCCAAAGAGGGGGGAGAAAAAACCCTCACTTTGGAGCCCTGCATCTGGAAGCTTTTTTCTCTCCCTAAGAAATCTTTGTGGCTCTTTGTTCCTGTCAAGGAAGAAAACGTGCTTGTAAATTTCACCCAAGAGAAAGCATATCTTTGCATCCACTGCATCAGGAAGGAACAGATACAACCCCAGGAACTAAGCCAAAGAGCCAGGAAACTGACCAATGACTGGGAAGGGGGGAGGGGGGAAGAGGGGTGCAGAGTTATGCAAGAAAAGCACTCAGTCTGGCACAAATTTTCAGAGAAGTTCTCTGTGCCAACCTTGGCCTCAGAGAAAAACACTCCACCCTCTTCAAGCTGCTAAGATGGCCAGGCAGGCAGGGCCTTCCTTGGTTGTCCTGAGCTTCCCAGACAAAAAGATTCCTCCACACCCAGCTAAGCACATTTCCCATCCCGCCCTGGAAGTGAACATCCCTGTGTCATGTCTTGTGTGTCAGGCAGCTGTCTGTGGTGGGATTTGAAGGCAACCAGGCAAATCATCCCAGAGTTTCTTGGACTGCCTGTTTGGGCGCCTGAGATTTGATCATTACTGGCTCATTTCTGTACACTAAGGATTGTACTCTCCTGAAATTTTCTTAAAATGTTAACTAAGCCCAGGAAATCAACTTCAGGGATACTCTTTTGTATCAATACTTGAGGTCTTAACTCTACGTGCAGAAACCTTAAGGTAAGGATTCAAATGAGGGTGACATTCAGGTATAGGCATTCTTTTGTGTTTTTTGTTTTTTTTTTTTTAAGATACTTATTTATTTATATGAAAGAAGTGTGACAGGCTGGCGCCGCAGCTCACTTGGCTAACCCTCCACCTGCGGCACCGGCACATCGGGTTCTAGCCCCAGTTGCTCCTTTTCCAGTCCAGCTCTCTGCTGTGGCCTGGGAGGGGGGCAGTGGAGGATGGCCCAAATGCTTGGGCCCTGCTCCCGCATGGGAGACCAGGAGGAAGTGCCTGGCTCCTGGCTTCGGATAGGCGCAGCGCGCCGGCCCTAGCAGCCATTTTGGGGGTGAACCAACGGAAAAGGAAGACCTTTCTCTCTGTCTCTCTCTCTCACTGTCTAACTCTGCCTTTAAAAAAAAAAAAAAGGCAAGAAAGAAGTGTGACAGAGAGGGAGAAACAGACATAAAGACACACAGAGAAAGAAAAAGATGGAGAAAGAGATCTTCCATTTGCTGGTTCACTTGCCAAATACCTGCAATAGCCAGAGTTGGACCAGGTTGAAGCCAGGAGCCAAGAACTCCATCCAGGTCTCTCATGTGGGTGGAGGGAGCCCAAGTACTTAGGCCATCATCCACTGTTTTCCCCAGGTGCATTATCAGAGAGCTGGATCTGCAGTAGAACAGCCAGGACTCAAGCCAGCATTCCATTAGGGGATGCCAGGGTCCCAAGTGGTAGCTTAACTTGCTGCACCACTACACTTGCCAGATATAGGTATTCTTTATTGCTGCTACTAGATGCTATAGTGTGAAAGTGAGTTGGCCTCTGAACTCTTTTTTTTTTTAAATAGAAAACTTTTATCTAATAAACATAAATTTTGAAAGTACAACTTTTGGATTATAATGGTTCTTCCCCCATAACCACCGTCCCACCTGCAAACCATCCCATCTCCTACTCCCTCTCCCATCCCATTCTCCACCAAGATTCATTTTTAATTATCTCTATATACAGAAGATCAACTTTATACTGAATAAAGATTTCAACAGTTTGCACCCACACAGACACACGAAGTATAAAGTACTGTTTGAAGATTAGTTTTACCTTCAATTCTCATAGTACTACACATTAAGGACAGAGATCCTACATGGGGAATAAGTGCACAGTGACTCCTGTTGTTGATTTAACATTTGACACTCTTATCTATGACGTCAGTAATCACCTGAGGATCTTGTCATGAACTCAAGCCTCTTGAGTTCACAAACTCCAACCTTATTTAGACAAGACCATAATCAAAGTGGAAGTTCTCTCCTCCCTTCAGAGAAAAGTACCTCCTTCTTTGATGGCCCCTTCTTTCCATCTCACTCATAGAGATTTTTCATGTAGGTCATTTTTTTTGCCACAATGTCTTGGCTTTCCGTGACTGAGATACTCTCATGGGCTTTTTAGCCAGATCCAAATGCCTTAAGGGCTGATTCTGGGCCTCTGAACTCTTAATAGGACTTACACTGCAGAGTAATATACTATGCGAATAAACGGTAAAACTAGTATTCAAACAGTACTTTATTCTTTGTGTCTGTGTGGATGCAATCTGTTGAAATCTTTACTTAGTGTGTATATATATATATATATATATATATATATATATCCTAAGTTGATCTTCTGTATATAAAGATAATTAAAAATGAATCTTAATAAAGAATGGGATGGGAGAGGGAGTAGGAGATGGGATGGTTTGTGGGTGGGAGGATGGTAATAGGGGAGAAAATCACTATAATCCAAAAGTTGTACTTTAAAAATTTTTATTTATTAAATAAAAGGTTTTTTTTTATTTACTTGACAGGTAAAGTTATAGACAGTGAGAGAGAGACAGAGAAAGGTCTTCCCTCCGTTGGTTCACCCCCGAAATGGCCGCTATGGCCAGAGCTGCGCCGATCCGAAGCCAGGAGCCAGGTGTTTCTTCCTGGTCTCCCATGCGGGTGCAGGGCCCAAGAACTTGGGCCATCCTCCACTGCCCTCCCAGGCCACAGCAGAGAGCTGGACTGGAAGAGGGGCAACCGGGACTAGAACCCAGCACCCATACGGGATGCCGGCACCGCAGGTGAAGGATTAACCAAGTGAGCCAGGGCGCAGGCCCCCTAAATAAAAGTTTTCTACAAAAAGAGAACAAAGTAAAAGGGAAGGAACTTAATCCAATTATGATGTTTAGGAGGTGGGACTTGAAGGAGGTCCTTAGGTCATGGGAGGCATTCCCCGGGGAGGGGGGGGGGCTTCCTGGGAGAGGGTTGCTGTTAAAGACTGGATTGGGCTCTGCTGCTAGTTTCCTGGCTCGCTACGTGTTTGGTCCTCTGTGCGTGCGCTCCATTGACATCTGCTCTTCTTCTTAGAGGCCACATCAACGGGGATGTTCCATCTTGAGTTTAAATCCAAAACTGTGAACTACATAAATCTTTTCTCCTTATAAATTCATTGGCCTCAAGTATTTCATTCGTTGACTAATACACTGTGCTTTCCCTAGTCTCACTCCCTAAAGGAGGTGTGAAATGATTTTACACAATACAAAGTAATTTATCCTTAGGGTTGAGGCTAAAAGAGAAGATTAGGAGCCAGAATTGTTGTGCAGCAGGTTAAGACGCTGCCAGGGACGGTTGGCATCTCTTACGAGCTCCAGCTTCTTCACTTCCAATCCAGCTTCCTGCTAATGTGCTTGAAAAGGCAGTGGCAGATGGTCTACGTGCTTGGGCCTCTGTACCCATGTGGGAGATCTTGTTGGAGCTCCAGGTCCCTGGCTTTGGCCTGGCCCAGTCCTAACCATTGTGGTCATTTGAGGAGTGAGCCAATGAATGGAAGATCTCATTCTCTCTTGCTTTCTCTTTGTCATTCTGCCTTTCAAATAAAAAAATAAGAATAAATCTTTAGGAAAAAAAAAAAAGAAAAAGAGAAGAGCAGAGCTTCAAAACTCCTAGCTGCAATTACTATTAATAATTTTTGGTGCTTGCAATTTGTGAGAATATAGATAATTACACTGAATCCAGCAAACCTTCAGGATGACACAATCATCCCTGTCTTCACATAAACACAAATACAAGCCTTAGAGGGTCAGTGGCTTGTTCAAACTGCAGGCGAATGACAGCCTCAAGTCTTCCTGTTTCATCCCAGGCCTCCCCACCTACCACGCAGCCTGCGTCACTTCCCCGGGGCTGTGCTCCACTTTCTGCACTAGTCTATGCCGGGGGCCCAGGGCCAACCCAAGGATCCTACAAGGCAAGAAAAAGCCTCCTTCTTGGACTCCATTTTATAAAGTAAGAAAGAATCACTTCTCGGCCTTTTGGCTAAGATCAAGTATAAAGTGAGAGTGAGCAGTCTTAGGTAGGTTTGCAAACTGAAATAATTTTTTCAATACTATGTCCTTTCCCTTTCTTATCAAGTGACAGGCTTAGTTTTCTGGAGATGCTCTAGTGATCTCAGGGATTTTTAATATGGCTCTCTATACAGAACGTAGCATCTGGAGCAAGTGTTCCCACTTTGCGAGAAGTCCTCCTGGGGTGAGCTGATAGACATGAGGGCAGATGACTCTCCTGGGTGCAGGGAGATTGGAAGGGAAGGTGGGAAAGGCATCCTGGGGTTTTTTCCCTGTCTGAGATCCCTGAAGAAAGAGAGCTGGAAGCAACATGTCTGCGACACCTGCGTCCCATATGGGCGTCAGTTCATGTCCCAGCTACTCCACTTTCAATCCAGCTCCCTGTCAAAGGCCTGGGAAAAGCAGAGGAAAACGGCCCAAGTGTTTGGGCCCCTGCCATCCATGTGGAAGACCTGGAAGAAGCTCCTGGCTCCTGGCTTCAGCCTGGCCACTGAGGCCATCTGGGGAGTGAACCAGTGGATGGAAGAGCTTGTTCGCTCTCTCTCTCTGTCTCCCTCCCTCCCCACACCCCGGTAACTCTTTCAAATACATTTTTTTAAAAATACATCATTGTCCTAGGTGACTTTCTGAGACACACACAATGCTGGGACAGGGCCCAGCTGGCAAGGTGTAAGGGAGAGGTATGCAGAAAAGGGTCGCTTAATCTTGATAGACAAGAGCGGGGCATCTGGCAGACAGAGATGTGGAGGGAGCTCACTGGTGCAGGGAAGCAGCAGGAAGGGGCATGGAAGCAGAAGCTGGGACTCGGAATACCGGATGTCTGAGAGGTAAAAGGGCTATCCGGACACAGCGTGGGGCCTACCACGCCCTCCCCCAACAAATAACTGAAGCACCTCAGCCTTGGAATTAGGCAAGAAAGAGCTGGTGAAACAGGACTGCTGATACTATTCAACTTCTGTCACCCCATGAGTGGGCCTTGGGGATGTGGAGACACAAATACCGAAAAATCTCAACAGAAACATTGGCTAATCTTCCAGCTTTTCCTTAAAAAAATACCCATTCTGCTTTCAAATTGTTGGTTTTGGAAAAAAGTACTTACTTGTCCTCAGAAGACAGCAGTTTTAGGCCAATGGTCACCGAGAAGCCTGCCCACCAGCAAGGCAGCAACCTCCATACCCACGGGCCATGGAGGCTCAGTGATGTGTGGGGTTGAGTCAGCTCCACTGGCCGACCCCAGGCCCAGTAACACTGACAAAGTGCCCTGGTCATTCCGGACTCTTTCCTTACAGACTTGAGGAAAAGAGAAAAATCGAGGGAATTGTTGGTGTATTTCCCCATTCCCTTACTGTGATGACTGAAGACACAGCTGTGTGAGAATCAGAATGTCTGGGGCTCAGCTGACTGTGCATTGAATTTCTAACCAAAATCGCCTGGGAAGGCCTTTTAACAGATCAGCAGAGAAATGGAACTAACTGGAGCCAGAGTTATGGCACAGCAGGTTAAGTCGCCACTTGTGACACTGGCATCCCATATGAGTGCTGGTTTGAGTCCTGGTTGCTCCACTTCTGATCCAGCTCCCCGTTAATGCACCTGGGAAAGCAGCAGGAGATGGCCCAAGTCCCTGGGCCCCTGTCTCCCATGTGGGAGACCCAGATGGGTCTCCTGGCTTCTGGGAAAAGCAACGGAAAACGGCCCAAGTGTTTGGGCCACTGACTTCGGCCTGGCTCAGTTCTGGGCTTTGCAGCCATTTGAGGAGTAAATAAATGAGCAGATAGACAATCTCTCTCTGTGTCTCTCCTTTTCTCTCTGCTGTTCTGCCTTTCAAATAAATACATACATCTTTAAAAGTAAAAGAAAAACAAATGCCACTAACTGGGGAGGGCAGGGCCACATTCCAGTGAGGAACTCTGCACTCAGATTGCCCTGTTCGAATTCCTGCTCTGCTACTGAAGTGTGACCTAGGGCAAAGAACTGGACCTTCCTGAACCTCACCTTGCTGGTTTGTGAAAGCAAAAAAGTGCTACTGTCTCATGAGGTTGGTATGAGGATGACACCAGGAAAAATATACAAGGCCCACCGCCCCTGGCACAATGCTTGCCGTCAATAAACATTACTTAATATTACAAACTGGATTTTTTGATGCACTGGTGTTTATTTATATCTGAGTTGAAATTACTTTTCAATGGTCATGTTAACTTCTTTTAGTTAGAAGTTGCTTTTCTCTTTGGGAAAGCGCTTGTTATTTTAATAGATCTGAGGCCCTCATTCTCAAATACATCCTTGGGTTGGGAGTGTCTGCTTCCTGTATTTTGTGTGAGTGCTTCTAGTGCATTTTACCAGTCTTTTACACTGCCTGCCTCTTTCACTCAGTTATCAATAGCCTGAGGACCACAGCTCTGTCCCCAGAGCCCCACACACTGTAGGTCTTTACCAAATACTTTGAGGTAAGTGTGGATGAAAGTAGATATCCTTATCTAAATGGGATTTTGATCAGCAAGGAGATAGAAAATGGTGGAAATTCTACCCTACCGTATATATCAGAATATAAGCCTGGCCTTAAGCTGAGCAGTGGGCCAAAAATGCAGAGACCTAGTTTATGTTTTCTGACTCTAGCAGGAAATGTTGGAACCCTAGGACTGTCTTCCAGGCCATGTGACCATCAAGGTGATCTGGGAGGTGCTGTCACAGCCTCAGTATGGTCTCCGCAGGGCTGCAGCCCCAAGACTGCTCTATGGAAAATGGAGAAAGTCTGAGGAACTGTAGCCACCTGGGGAGCTGAACTTGACTCCTTTCTCTGCTGTTGATTTCACCACCAGGTGATCTCACTAGTCTGCTCCCCTTCTGCTCTAACCCTCACTTATTGCCTGAATTACCAAATTGACCAACTTACTGGTCTCTTCCATCCCATTCTCCACAGTGCTGTCCCTGTTCACTATTCCTCCTCCACCTGTCATTGTTCAGGGTCTTTCATGTTGCACTCTGGACAAAATCTGAGAATTCGCTAACACATCCTACATGGGGCCTTGCTTTTTGCGCATGTCTTCCTTCTTCAACTATTATTCTGACTCTCTACCTCCTTTCATCCCAAGACATGCTGAGTTTCATGAAGTTCCTGAACGTCCCTGGTCCCCTCCTAGGATGGCTAACTGCCTTCTCAACTGTTGGATACCAATGTATGTCCAGGTTGGAGCTACACACATCTTCACTGCATCACAATGATAACGTGGATTATAATGAGCTAATGATAGTGGGCAGGATATAGGGAAGAGCCTGCTAAGAGAGGTGATATCCGAGAGGAGTCCAGAAACATGGTGAAAGGAGAGTTATACATAGAGCTGGGAAAAGTGTGTTTGGGGAGAATCCTCAAGGAAGGGCTGAGCTTGGGGCTTGGAGGACAAGAAGAGCTTGACTTTGAGTTTCCTCAGACCCTGGGCAGTATCTTGTACCTTTCCAATAATCACAGGATCTAGCCTGCAGCCTGGAACATAATAGCTGTTAATATGTATTTGAATGAGACAAAGTGATTTAAAAGTTAGGTTTTCTAGTTATTTAACTTTAAAAGCTAAAAAGAGCCTTATAGTTTTGAGAGCTTATATCCTAGGAACTATAATAAAATATTTCTGTCCTCACCCCAAAGGGAGTTGTTTATGGTTTCTTCTTTTAATTCTGTCCTATTCTCTCTTGGCTGCCATATTGGAGCAGATCGCAGCCTGGTGTAGCACAACCAGCCTAGCAGAGTAGAAGATAAAGTCACAGTGGGGTTAAAATGCATTTTAGTAACTTGGCTAATTAAGTAAGTGGGCCTTCTTATCAATGTAAACAGATCCATTACCAAGATAGAGAAACAAACAAAATAACTCTTGAGAAAGGTAAGGGAAGACCTTGGTCCCCCAAATGCTCCGAACAAACAAAGAAACCATTGTAGACTATGCAGATAAAAAAAATTGGCTCTATTTTCTCTTAACCACATCCTCTTTCGTTTGTCTCCTAATTAATCCAAATCCTTGTGGTCTTTCCATATTAAGATATTCTTATTGCACCATCACTCACTACTGTTTAGCAGCCTCACAAAGTCTTGATCATTTGTGACATGCTTATTCCTTAAGTTCCATGGCAGCCAATGTCTTTATTTCCTAAAAGAACTCTTGTTCTGAAGCAAAATTTTCTGAAGAAGCCAAGTCTTTCATAAATTTTGTGATTTTTATTTAAAAAAATTCTCTCCCACAAAGCATTTTTTGTGAGTAGTTTTCAAAGTTGATCTTCAATAATAATTTTTTCTTCTTGATTCCTAACTGGAACCCCTCCTGAATGACTCTCAAATAAGAGAGATGCATGGTGCTCTCCATAACCTTAGCTGATTCCTTTCACTCTTTTAAGACTGGTGATAGTCAAATCAATGGTTGGCTAACATTCTGTTTTGAAAAGATCATATTGATCTTTACTCACACATAGACCTTACAAACAAAGTTCACCTAACACCAAACTTATTAAACATCTCTTCAAATGGAGAATCTAGTCTCTTGGGAGTGCAAGAGAGGTCCTAGATGGAATGTAGGCCATGTCTGGTCAACTAATAGGAAGCATTCACCAGAAATCTACTTGGAGGGGCTGTTGCAGGTGGCACAGCAGCTGGGCCATTTAGGGAGTGAACCAGCAGACAAGAGGTCTCTCTCTCTCTCTCTGTTCCCCAACTCTGCCTTGCAAATCAATCAATCAATCTTAAAAGAAATCTACTTGGAGGTGGGAAGAAGGAACTAGACAAGAAACTTGAATTTTCAGAGTAGAGGACAACTCTAGTTCAGTATGAGACAGTCACTTAGATTTAACTCTTGGCTCTTCTCTGACCCCATAGAGAGAGCAGGGTTATCAATAATTAAAACTTAGAGCAGCCTTACTGAAACATGACACTGGGACAGAAGCAGAACTGGCTGGCTACATTAATGGCAAGAGGAGAATGAACTATTCTTGCATAATTCCCCACACAATTCCCTGCAGCCTCATACTTTGGACATAAGGGGCTTTGTTGCCTCCACTTTGCAAGGAAACAGTGGGGACACAGACACGGCGGTACGCAGTGGTGGCCTGGTGAGTGATGATGCAACAGGAAATACCATGAGCAGAGAAAGACCTCCCCATGAGCACATGCAACACCCCTGTCCTCATCATGGGGCAGCCGGAAATATGTCAGAAGCCCAGGCACCTGAGGTCTGCAGAAGCAAACAGGCAAAGGGCCTGGGGTATTTGGGGTCAGATCATTAGTGTCACTCCATTAATACCCTCAAGCTATTGAAGTATGGGGAAATATGGATTAAATAAAATCCTCAGTTCTCTGCTGGGGCAAAAGAAAGGAATGCCTGAAGTGAAATTACATAACAACATGACTTTGTGGAGTGCTTCATATCAAAACTGGGTAGTAAGATGAAAATATATTTAGACCACAATCCAGCCACCAGTAATGCATGCTGTTACAGGTTTTGATAGAACAAGAAGTGGACCCAAGATGTCAGCTGGTGACCAAGTATCTCCAAAAAACTTGCAAAGCAAATTAATTAAAGAATTTATAGTTGCAAGCAGATTTCCCTTAGTTCTTCTGCTTTTACATTTTTTACTCCTAAATCTTGTTAACTTCTTGTGATGTGGATTCTTTCTTAATACAGAACACATTTTAATATTTTTGTTTTTGGCAAGATTTTACATAAGCATATTACTTCCAGAAAGTGACAGAATAATACATGTTAATAGGTACACCTTTATTATATTAATAGGTGTAAGGCTTTAAAAACATTTTAGATCAGAAAAAAATCCTTTAATTGCTAAAATAGCACATTAAAACATTAGAATTTTATCTTTCATAGTAAATAAGTCCCATGAAAATACATGTATAAGAGCTGAACATTAAAATTTAATGTTTTGATTTTTTTGAATTATAAAATATCCTAATCGTAAAATATTTAGAAAAAGTTGAAACTCATATTAATGAAAGAAAGCAAACCACAAACACCATAATACTGATATGTTGGAGACAACCACAGTTATAACTGAGAGACTTTTTTTTTGTATTTTCCTATACATATTATATATATGTAGTAATAGAGAATCATATTTAATAGTCTTTATATCCTAGTATAGTTTCATTAATTATAATTTCTTAGCTCTTATTTCTCTAGTAGTTTAGAAGGTATAATTATATTTTTTCCTTCAATAATTACCTTTTTGTTTTAAAAAGCATTTTGAAATACTTTCATCTCTGCTTATCATAGTCAAGAATGTAATGGTATTTATATATTAATTATTAGTATTGTGTAAAATAAGAAATCTTCCAGGATTTTATTGTCCCTGCTGTCTTCCTACTTTACAATGTTTTTTAAAAAATTTATTTATTTATCTGAGGATAAATTTATTTATCTGAGAGGATCTTCCATCTACTGGTTCACTCTCCGAATTGCAGCAATGGCCAAGGCCAGCCCACGCCAAAACCAGGAGCTAGGAACTCTGTTCAAGTCTCCCAGGTGGATGGCAGGAACTCAAGTATTTGAGCCATCATCTGCTGCTTCTCAGCAGGGCGCTGGATGGGAAGTGGAGCAGGTGGTACTTACACCAGCACTGCAATATGGATTCCTGGTGTCCCAAGCAGCAGTTTAATCCACTGTGCCATAAGACTCACCTTCCCACCCCCACTTCACAATTTTGATGGATGTGATATGGGATTTAAACTTGGATTATTATTGTTGCTTTCATTAATAACTTTCAAGGCTCACTTTTTTTTTTTTTTTTTTTTTTGACAGGCAGAGTGGACAGTGAGAGAGAGAGAGACAGAGAGAAAGGTCTTCCTTTGCCGTTGGTTCACCCTCCAATGGCCACCGCGGCAGGCGCGCTGCGGCCGGCGCACCGCGCTGATCTGATGGCAGGAGCCAGGAGCCAGGTGCTTCTCCTGGTCTCCCATGGGGTGCAGGGCCCAAGCACCTGGGCCATCCTCCACTGCACTCCCTGGCCACAGCAGAGAGCTGGCCTGGAAGAGGGGCAACCGGGACAGAATCTGGCGCCCCAACCGGGACTAGAACCCGGTGTGCCGGCGCCGCTAGGTGGAGGATTAGCCTAGTGAACCGCGGCGCCGGCTAAGACTCACTTTTGAAACTTACTTTGCTTTGTAACCATACTGATGACAGTTCTCAATATTATCTCTTAAGTTGAGGTGACCCCTTCTTGAGTTCTTTGTCTCGATCCATCCTACTCAGGCGGGGTTGGGTCTTCATCTGTGAGTGTGATATTTTCTGAGTGCTGGCTTACGGGAAAATGTTGGTCTTTCCTACAAATCAGCTCTTGCCTAAGTGCATATGGTTTTTTCTCCCCAGCATAGCAGTCAGCTTCCATTTACTGCTGCTGTTCAGTTTTTGGAGCAGTCCATGGTTTTCAGTCCTTTGGAACAGGAGTTTTCACCCCTGGCTGCTGCATATTTAAGTCAGTGGGAGAGATTTTTTTTTAAAGAATGTCAGGGGCTGGTGCTGTGGCACAGCTGATGGAGCTTCTGCCTGCAGGGCCAGCATCCCATGTGGGCTCCAGTTCGAGTCCCAGCTGCTCCACTTCTGATCCTGCTCTCTGCTATGGCCTGGGAAAGCAGTGGAAGATGGCCCAAGTCCTTGGGCCCCTGCACCGCAAGAGAAAATCTGGGGGAAGCTTCTGGCTCCTGGCTTTGGATCGGCTGTTGTGGTCATCTGGAGAGTGAACCAGTGGATGGAAGACCTCTCTCTCTCTCTTCCTCTCTCCCTCTCTGTCCCTCCTTCTCTGTGTAACTCTTTCAAATTAATAAATAAATCTTTAAAAATAATAAGAAGCAGAAATGTCAGTGCCTAGTCTCTATCCCATAGTCATTCAGCCAGAATCCCATGATAGGGCTCAGATACTGCTATTTTTCAGTTTGCCAGTGATTTAATGCATAGTTAGGACCGAGAAGCACTGCGTAAGAAAGAAACCGTTTTGTTCCCGCCTGACGCTCATAGAATTTGTTAGTGTTGTTGTTGTTATACTTAAATCTTGAAGCATTCAACAGGGCATGTCTAGGTGTCTATATCTCTCCATTGTGCCCCGTACCCTGCAATTCTATAAAGCCAACTATTTCCCTCTATTATTCTTTGAAAGCTGCTTCCTCCGTATCCATTCTATTTCTTCTCCCTTGGATCCTCAGGGAAGGTTGAACGTTCAGGCTGCTATAACAGAATGCCATAAACTGGGTAGCTTTCAGACAACAGAAAACTTATTTCTCCCTGCTACAGAGGCTGGACTCTAACATCAGGGTGCCTGCGAGGAACTCTGTTTCCTTGTGCATGGACTTTCTTGTCATTGTTTCATGGCAAGGGTTTCTCTCTCTCTTTTGCTCTCTCGCTCTCTCTCTCTCTCTCTCTCTCACACACACACACACACACACACACACGATCCAATCACCTTTTAAAGGCTCTACCTCCTAATACTGTCACTCGAGGGTTAGGTTTCAATATCTGAATTTGAATAGATACAGATATTCACTCTACAGTACTGGATTCCCTAGATCCGGCCCTCATTTTCCATTACTTTTCCTCATAATTCTGTCACTTTCTTCTTGTGATATCAGTGCAGATATCTTATTTATGCTCCTGTTTGTTAATTTGACTCTCTATGTTATTCAGTCTGCTGTCTATTGTCCTTGACAGCCTTCAATTTCTGCCATTGCATGAGTGGAATTTTAAAACATTTATGGAAAATATGTATTATCTTTTAATCTATTTTCCCATGAGTTCTTTTTTTTAAAAGATTTATTTATATTATTTATTTGAAAGAGTTACACAGAGAAAGGAAGAGACATACAAACAGACAAAGATAGATAGATATCTTCCATCTGCTGGTTCACTCCCCAAATGGCCTCAATGGCTGGAGCTGGGCCGATCCAAAGCCAGGAGCTTCTTCTGGATCTTTCACATGGGTGTGGGGGCCCAAGCACTTGGGCCATCTTCCACTGCTTTCCCAGGCACATTAGCAGGGAGCTGGATTGGAAGTGGAGCAACCAGGTCTCGAACCGGTGCCCATATGGGATCACAGGCAGTGGCTTTACCACTATGCCACAATATGGATCCCCCAGAAGTCCATCCATATCGTTCAGACAATCTCTTTTTTATTTCAGGGTATTTCTATTATGTGATTGCTTGCTCTCATTTTTAAATACAAACTTCCTGTTAATTTTGTTGAGAATATAAATGAGGCATTCTGCCAAACTGCTTCTCCTTATTACCAGAAATATGTCCCTACAGTTTCTTCAGGTGCTCTCCTGCCTTTGCCTGCAGGTTCACTTATGTTTAACGAAGTCTCTACTTGGCCAGGACCTGTGTTTTGGCTTTTGTGTTAATCTCTCCCTGGTCCAGGTTTAGCAAGAACTCCCCACCCCCAATATCCAATCCCTTTCGCTATCTGATTGAATTCCTCATCGTCTACCACGCACCTGAGGAATATTGGTCATCCTGACCTGCCTTTAGCAAGAATACTCTTAGGCTGGCTTAGTTAGAATTCCTCACTCCTTACTACAAGTGGTATGTGGTTTGTTCTCTGAGCGTTTGTGTGCTGGGAGCTTGGTTCTCAGTGCAGTGGTACTGAGGTATTGGGACTTTGAAGAGGTGTGGCCTAGTGGTAGATCCTTCGGCCGTTCAGGGCATGTCTTCGGAAGGGATGAAGAGAAGAGTTCCCGTGGGACCCTGGGTTAGTTCCTGTGAGAGCGCGGCTACAAAAGAGGAAGCCTGACCACTTCCCAGCCTCTTCAGCTTCCTGTCTGGGGATGCGCTCTCCCTCTCACAGCTCCTGCTGTTGTGATGCCGTCAGCCAGAAGGTGAGGCAGCGGGGGCATCCTCCCTCCCAAACCCGGACTCAGGCATTTAATTATCGTAACAGAGCATGGACTAATGAATCCCTGGTGGTTCCCCTTAGTAATTTGTTATCCCCTGCTTCTTTCCCTGCTTATTGGGCATAAATTCCCACTTTTCCTTGTTATATTGGAATTGAGCCTGATCGCCCTTCCTTACTATAAAACTCCATTGTAGTAACCTCCCTTGAATAGAGTCTTCCTTATTGTTCTTTAACAAATATAATGATAATTTTTTCTTTAACGTGTTCTCAGTTTGCATGCGTATAAAGCAGCCAGTATTGGTTCTGTTTTTTTTTTTTTTTAAGAATTTGATTAAAGTTGGGTCGTAGTCCGAAAAAAATGACCACATAAAATTTGCATGTATACACAAACCCCTCAAATCTCTGTTCTCCACATTAATGCCTGTGGATCTCACAAAAGATTCCTGGTTTAAATAAACTTACATCCCTGTATAATACTGACATAATTAAATAATGAGAAAGAAGAGCTACTTCAATCGGTGTTGCTGCTCACATCTTCTCAATCACTTGTTCTTATTTGCAGGTACAGTCAAACATATCATAGATAGAAGAAATCATTTGGATCTAGCAAGTACCTGCATGTCTCCATCTTATAAGTTTTATTTATCAAGAAGTTTAAGATGAGATGATTCTAACAAGAAAGAGAGAGCATCACTCATTTTCAAAACATGCCATGAGGGGATGTGCTCCTTCCCCCCTCTTATCTTTTTTGCTTCATAGATGTTGTTCCATTTTGGCTAGCATTCTAACATAGCAAGAAAGAATCCTGAGACGAAATTATTTTCCTTCCTTGGTAGGTATGTAATATTTTAGTTCTACCTGGATTTTTTAAAGGATTTATTTATTTGAAAGGCAGAGTTGCAGAGAGAGAGGGAGACAGAGAGAGAGGTCTTCCATCCATTGGTTTACCTCCCAGATGGCTGCAATGAACACCATAGCAGACTTGAACTAGGGACTTCCTTTTGGTGATACTGAAATGAGTTTCATGCTAAGTTACTATCATTTTGAGTTTTCTGTCAAGCTAAACCTGATCCTCCTTGGTAAAGGAGTTTTCAGTGTACTTATATTTAAGCAATGAGGATTTTTTTTTCCTAGTTATTTTCCTCAAAATCAGGTGAGGGGATTTAAAAAAAGAAACGCTTCACCCTTTTCTTGGGAATTTTTTCAGGGACCTCTTAAATCTGCCAAGAAGCCATTTGACTAGTTCCTTACTTAACAAACTTAGAAAGTCAGGGCTATATGTATACTGGAAAAGCAACTTTATCACCTTCCAACCCACTCATCCTCTTTTAGTAAAAGTGTAACTAACATATCATAAATGAAGAATTTTCATATGTATGGTTTTTGAATTTTAAAATATGTATGCATGTGTGTATCCACCATCCAGATCTAGAAATCAATTATTTCCTTGGCCCATGATGCTCCCTCCTGCCCTGTCTGTTTGACAGTCTCCATGTGTCTGCATTTTAGGATCTGCCTTGACTTTTGAGCAAAGATCATGCAATATCCTGGGTAGTGCCAGCCAATTATCAGACATGGTGGTATACAAGGGCTTGCCACTTTAGCCATTGAGGGACTCCTCTATGGGTAAGTTTCAATTTGGAGCTCCTCATCAGGCTGGCCAAAAGTTAGTCACAGCAGCACTAATGGCTGGGGCTCTCTCTATTTAATTTTCCAAATTTCCATCTCCAAATCTCAGACTTATAGGCTCTCCTCTGTTCACTTCTCTTCCCAAAAAACCTTTTGCACATCTAACTCAATCCTGGAACCTGCTTCTTAAGAACTCAACCACTGTCCTACTCTTTTGAGTTTGGCTGCTATTGCCCAATCTTATGTTAATGAGATTTATCCTTGTTTTTGCACATACCACCAGTTTGTTCTTTTGCATATCAATGTGAATATTCTAAAATTTATGTGCTTATTTTTACTATAAAATTTTGGCTTCTTAAAGCTGTTGTGTAACCACCCTTGCGTGTACACTTTAGTAGTTTTAAACATTCATTTTGGTAGGGTATATGCCTAAAAATATTTTAGGTATAAGATATGTATATGTTTAATTTCAGTGCAAGTTACCAAACATTTTTCCCAAATTTGTTTTTAACTGGTTTGCACTCCTAGTTATGACTTATGAGAGTCCGTTTCCTCTACATCTTTGCCAATACTTGGTATTGTCAACTGTTTGTCTTCCCCTGTGGCTAATAATGTTCCTATGCTTGGTGGTCATTTAGCCATCCACTTTTGTAAAGAGTCTGCTAATCCTTTACCCATTTTTAACTGGCTTTCATTACATTCTTATTGATTTTGGAAAGCTTTTTAAATTGTCTGGATATGAGTCCTTTGTCAGCTACATCTACTGCAAATATCTTCTCCCAATCTGTGTCTTGCCTCATTACTCTCTTAATATTTTCTTTGGATAAATACAAATCCCTCATTTTAATAAATCTCTATTTTTTCAATATTTGATTTTTTTCTAGTACTTGTGGTGTTCTATTTATGAAATTTTGTCCAAAGATAATGAAGATACTATGCATTCCTCTAGAAGCTTTATTGATTGACTTTCCACATCACAACTATGATTCTTCTTAATTCTTGTATAATATGTAAGGACAGATCTTTTTTTTTTATTTAAAATACAGTCATTTGAACTTCATCTTCATGGGGTGTCTTTTTAGTATTTGGTTAAAGTTCTGTGCTATTTGACAGATTTCCTGGTGGACTCTCCAGCAAGGGCTCCTGTGCCCCCTGAGCAAATAGCTGGTGTGTGAGGTAGCTCTTCTAACCCTGGCCCCCGGCTGGGGTGTCTAGCTAATTGTCCACTGCTGATCAACAACCGTTTCTGTCAGTGACATCCTGCTACTTGAGGCAGCCACTGAGGCCTTGCCTTATGCCCAGCTCCAGGAAGCTGGAAATATCTCCTAAGCTTGGGGAAATCAGCCAGCAACACAACCATTGTGCCATGCATGGACTTTCTGCTTGACACAGTCACCACCACTTGCTAATGCTATTGCCCTAAAATTCTCACCATTTGTAAGAACTTAAAGAATCACTGCAAAGGTCCTGTTGTTGACCATTATGCCTCATTCTTCCAGGTCAAGCTGTTCGGTTGTCATTTGGCAAATTGGCCCTGGACGTCCTTCTTTAATCTGGTCCCAACTGCAAGGGATTTACAAGAAATTCTTTGAAGTTTCTGGCATCTGTATAGTTTCCTTCCTTAGCTTCCAGTACTGATTCAGGGTTTTACATATTTTAAAATTTTCTAGGTCACTTTGAATGGAACTGGGAAACAGGTGGTTTAAATATGTGCCCTCAGCCTCTGATCCTTCTCCTGAAATGCAGTAAGATGTTTTTACTTTAAGCTTATGGGGATTATTGGATTATTAGTTGTAGGAGAAAATATTTGTTATTAATAGTAAACACTCAGGGCCGGCACTGTGGCATGGCAGGTAAAACCGCCGCCTTCGGTGCTGGCATCCCATATGGACGCCGGTTGGAGTCCTTGCTACTCTTCTTCCGATTCAGCTCTCTGCTATGGCCTGGGAAAGCAGAGGAGGGTGTCTGAAATCCCTGGGCCCCCACAACCGCGTGGAAGACCCGGAAGAAGCTCCTGGCTCCTGGCTCTTGGCTTTGGATCAGCCCAGCTCTGGCCGTTGCAGCCATTTGGGGAATAAACCAGTGGATGGAAGACTTCTCTCTCTCTGCTTCTGCCTCTCTGTAACTCTTTCAAATAAATAAATAAGTCTTTAAAAAAAAGTAAACATTGTTTAATAATATTGATAACTAGTATTTAATATCTAATTATTTACATATTCATTATATATTTTACTGTCATCATTTTCCAGGCATTGTTTAAAATCTAATTGAGATCTTCCTGTATACAAAATTTTAAATTAATTGTAAAATTCATCATTGTAATATGAACATTTCTCCTTGTTACTGGTGCTTTTTTCTTTATGTATATATTATAATTCAAGTTTTTAAAAAATCCTGTGTATGTCTGTACATATCTGTATGTGTACAGACAAAAGAAAAACTATGGAAAGATGCACACAGGGCTGGAAACAGCTTTGTAGATCTGGAGTGGGAGATGGAGAGTATTACTTTTACTTTTTAAGCCTCCATATTGTTTAAATTGTTAATACTTTTTAAAACAAAAATGTTCTTAGTTTCTTTAAATTTTTAATTTCAATTGATATACCATACATCTCATTATGTTGCATATTTAAGTAGTTTCTGTTGTCTTTGTCTTTAAAACTTAACACACACACACACACACACACACATGCATATGTGTTTGTTTAGTTTTCTTAGAACTTATTTCTGGAAGTTGAATTACTCTAAGGCTATTCAGCCAAAAGCCTAATCTTTTTCCAAAATATTTTTTCACTTTCTATTTTGTCAGCAGAGCATAAAATTACCCATCTGTTTAGATTATAATTAGATTTATTTACAATAGAAAATTACAACTAACAGTGACTGAAATACCTAAGGTTGACATAATCTAATATACAAACACAAAAAACTCCTGCATTTTGTGAATTCCAGAAATAACAATGTCTGTGAAATCATTAGATGCTCAACTGTTCTGTATGTTCCAGGATGGCTTCCACCCTCAAGGTCATAACATGAATGCTGGAACTCTAGCTGTTACATCTACACACTAGGCAGCAGGAAGGAGGAGGTACACCAAATGAGTAATGCCTAGAATCTGAGCCTCACAGCCTCAGTTTTGGAGAGAAAAACTGAGAGCTCCCATTCACCAATTCAATTCCAAAATGGCCATAATGGCTAGGACCAGGTTGTTCATGAGGGTGTAAGGAACTCAAGTTACTTCATTGCCATCTCCCAGGGCCTATGTTGGTAGGAAGATGGAGTCAGGAGCTGGAGCCAGGAACTGAGCCTAGATACTGCCATGTGTAATGTGGGCACCTTAACTTGCCAGGCTAAACATCTGCTCTAAAGCCTACTTGTTTAAGGATCTCATCTAGAGGTCCAGCAACACTGACATTTCAGTGGCTATTTCTTTGTCACCTGGCTACAAGGGAGGCTAGAAAATACACTTTCTGGGCTGGTGCTGTGGCATAGTATGTTAAGCCTCTTCCCGCACTGCCAGCATCCGTATGGGTGCAGGTTTGTGTCCCAGCTGCTCCACTTCCAATCCAGTTCCATGCTGATGTGCCTGGGAAAGCAGTGGAAGATGGCCCAAGTGCATGGGCCTCTGCACCTATGTGGGAGACCTGGAAGAAGCTCCTGGCTCCTGGCTTTAGATCGGCTCAGCTCTGGCCATTGCAGCCATTTGGGGACTGAATCAGCAGATAGAAGATCTTTCTCTGTCTCTAACTCTCTTTGTATTTCTGTCTTTCAAATAAATAAAATAAACCTTTTTTTTTAAGTCATAAACTACCAAAACTGACAAAAGAAGAAACAGAAAATCTAGATAGACTGATGACAAAGAGATTGAATTAATAAACAAAAAATTCCTACAATGTAAACTTTGGGCCTGGGTAGCTTCATTAGTGAATTCTATCAAATGTTTAAACAAGAATTAACACCAATCCTTCAAAAGCTCTTGCAAAAAATAGAGGAGGATGGAATATTTCCTAACCCATTCTATGAGCCTGGAGTTATACAAAACTAGACAAGACTTCACAAGAAAAGAAATAAACAAACCAAATCCAGCAAGATTTAAAAGGATGATAGACCATGACCAAAAAGCTTTTATCCCCAAATTCAATTTGGCTCAACATGAAAATCAATTAATGTGGAGCAGACATATGGCACAGTAGTTAACATATTGCTTAGGATACTTGCATTTGATATAGGAGTACCTGAGTTTGATTCTCAACTCCACTTGCAATTGCCACTTCTGGCTAATGCATACTATTGTAGGAAGCAGGTGATGGCTTAATGACTTGAGTCTCTGATACCCAAGTGGGAGACTTGGACCGAGTTCTGATCTCCAGGCTTCAGCCTGGCCAGCCCTAGCTGTTGCAGGCATTTCAAGAATGAACAGTAGCAGATGATCCATGTCTGCCTGCTTCTGTCTTTTTCTCTGTCTCTCTATCTTTCAAACACTAAAAAATTTCAGAAATCAATTTATGTAATATATCATCTTAATAAAATAAGGGGAAGAAATTAGTCAGTTATCACAATAGATGCACAAAAAGCTATTTGACAAAAGTCCTCTCATAACACATTTCATGATAAAAAACACTCCATAAACTAGAAGTGGATGGGAAATCCTCAGCCAGATAGAAGACATCTAAACAATATACACAGTTACCATCATACTTCATGCTGGAAGGATGAAAGCTTTCTTCCTAAGATCAGGAATAGGACATGGATATCCGCTTTTGCCACTTCTATTCAACATCGTACTATGGGTTCTAACCAGGGCAACTAAGCAAGAAAAAGAAAAAGAAGGGGAGGAACACCCAGATTGGAAAGGAAGAAGTAAAGGCATCTCTACTCGCATATGATCCTGCATTTTAGAAAATTTTACAGGATCCACCAAAAATAAAAATAAGCACCAAAACTATTAGTGCTAATAAGAAAGACCAGCAATGTCACAGGATAGAAGATTAAAATATAAAAATCAATTGTATTTATATATACTGGCAATGAGCAATCTGAAAACGAAATTAAGAAAACAATTCCCACTCTTACGATAGCATCAAAACCAATAAAATACTCAGGAACAAAACTTAACCAAGTGAGTGCAAAAGTTAAACACTTCAAACTACAAAAAATCACTGAAAGAAATTTAAAAACAGCCAAATAAATGGAAAGACATCCCATGGTCCTGGATTAGAAAATTTAATACAGTTATGTTATGATAATAATTCCCAAGTTGATCTACAGACTTAGCTAATCCCTATTAAATTCTCAGCTCTTTTTAGCTTTTTCTTTTTTTTCTTTTTCTTTTCCTTTTTTTTCTTTTTTCTTTTTTTTTTTTTTTTTTTTTTTGATAGGCAGAGTAAGACAGTGAGAGAGAGAGATAGAGAGAAAGGTCTTCCTTTTCCGTTGGTTCACCCCCCAAATGGCCAATACGGCCGGAGCTACACTGATCTGAAGCCAGGAACCAGGTGCTTCCTCCTGGTCTCCCATGCAGGTGCAGGGCCCAAGCACTTGGGCCATCCTCCACTGCACTCCCGGGCCACAGCAGAGAGCTGGACTGGAAGAGGGGCAACCGGGACAGGACCAGCGCCCCAACTGGGTGTGCCAGTGCCGCAGGTGGAGGATTAGCCTAGTGAGCTGCGGCACAGGCCTCTTTTTTTTTTTTTTTTCAAGAAAAACTGTGGTAGTAGACACGTGACTGAAGATTCAGAAATAAACTCATATTTATGGTCAATTGATTTTTTTCTGATTTATTTGTTTTTATTTGAAAGTGTTACAGAGAGAGAGAGAGAGAGAGAGAGAGAGCGAGCTTCCATCTTCTGGTTCATTTCCCAGATAGACACAATAGCCAGAACTAAGTCAGGCAGAAGCCAGCAGCCAGGAGCTTCTTCTAAGTCTCCCATGTGGGTGAAGGGGCTCAAACACTTTGGTCATCCTCTACTGCTTTCTTAGGCCATTAGCAGTGAGCTGGATGGAAAGTGGGGCAGCTGGGACATGAACTAGTGCCCATATGGGATGCCGGTGTTGCAGGTGGTGGCTGTACCCACTACACCACAGTGCTGGCCCCATGGCCAATTGATTTTTTCTTTTTTGACAGGTAGAGTCATAGACAGTGAGAGAGACAGACAGAGAGAAAGGTCTTCCTTCTGTTGGTTCACTCCCCAAATGGCCACCATGGCTGGCACTGCACGATCTGAAGCCAAGAACCAGGTGCTTCCTCCTGGTCTCACATGCGGGTGCAGAGCCCAAGGACTTGGGCTATCCTCCACTGCCTTCCCGGGCCACAGCAGAGAGCTGAACTGGAAGAGGAACAACCGGGACTAGAACCCAGCGCCCATATAGGATGCCAGCGCCGCAGGCGGAGGATTAACCAAGTGAGCCATGGCACCGGCCCCATGGCCAGTTGATTTTAAACTAGAATGTCAACCCATGAGGAAAGAAGTATGTTTTTTAATAATTGCTTCTGGAACAACTAGAAATCTATATGCAAAAAATTAAGTTGGATCCCTACCTACACCACATAGAAAAATCAATTAAAGATGGGTTAAAGACCTAAACAAGGGGCCAGTGCTGTGGCAAAGATGGTAAAGCCTCTGCCTGCAGAGCCGGAATCCCATATGGGCACCGTTTCATGTCCCAACTGCTCCTCTTCTGATCCAGCTCTCTGCTGTGGCCTGGAAAAGCAGGTGAAAATGGCCAAAATGTTTGGGCCCCTGCATGCACGTGGGAGACCCAGAAGAAGCTCCTGGCTCCTGACTTTGGATCAGCTTAGCTCCAGCCATTAAGGCCCTCTAGGGAGTGAACCAGCAGGTGGAGGGCTTCTCTCTCTCTCTCTGCAACTATACCTCTCAAATGAATAAATAAAACCTTAAAAAAAAAGACGTAAACAAAAGGGATAAAAGCAGAAGACTCTTAGCAGAAAACATAGGCATAAATCTTTGTGACCTTCAATTATAAAATGGTTTGCTAGGTTGATATCAAAAGTATAAGGAACCAAAAAGAAATGGGCAAACTGAACTTCATGAAAATAAATAAAAGTTTATGTTTCACAGGACACTGGCAAGAAAGTGCAAAGACAACATACAGAATGGCAGAAAATATTTGCAAATCATATATTTAATAAGCGTCTAGTGCTCAGAAAATATAAAGCTCTCATTCAACAGAACAGAAATAGCCCAATTAAGAAATAAGCACGGCATCTGCAGAAATACTTCTCCAAAGGAGATACACAAATCACCAGTAAATGTGAGGATGCTTATTAATAGCCCATCTGGGAGACGCAAACCAAACTCACAGAGATACCACTTCACAGCCATGATCTGATGGCTACAATCAAAAAGGAAGATGATAAGCATTGGCAAGGATGTGGAGAAATCGGAATCCTCGTACATTGCTGATGAGGCTTTAACATGGTACAGCTGCTTTGGAAAATTGTTTGGCAATTTTTCAAAAGTTTGACTAGAGCTACTATATTAAGCAGCATTGTTACACTTAGATATACACCTAAGAGAAATGAAACATGTGTCCACACAGAATCTTATACACAAACATATTCATAATACCCAAACATTAGAAACAGTACAAATGTTAGGGAATAGATTAACAAAAGTAGCATATCCACACAGAATATTTTTGTCATAAAAAGTAATGAAGTATTGATAAGTGCTATAACATGACTAAGCCTTGAAATCATTATGGCAAATGAAGGAAGCCAGTCATAAAAGAGCACTTATTATCTGATACCATTGGTATAATATGTACAAAGTAGACAAGTCCATAGAGAACAATAGGAGCTTAGTGGTTGCCAGGGGCTTGGGGCTGGAGAGAGAAGATGAGGAGTGATGCTAATGAGCATCAAGTTACATTTTGGATAATAAAAAGGTCGTGGAATTACACAGTAATGATGGTTGCACAACTTTGTGAATATACGAAAAACCAGTGGTTTTTATACTTTACAAGAATAAATTCATTAAGTGTAGGGTTAAGTATACGATCATTAAATTAACTGAAATGGATCTTTGTAAAAATTAAGAGTAGGAGTGTGAAAGAGAGGAGGAAGAAGAGTTGGGGCTTGGGTAGGAGGAAGGGCGGGGGTTGGGGGGCTGTATCACTATGTTCCTTACTCTATATATATGAAATACATAAAACTGTGTAGCTTAAATAAAAGTTTTTATAAAGTAAAAATAAGGGGTTGGCACTGTGGTATAGCAGGTAAAGCCGCCGCCTGCAGTGCCAGCATCCCATATGGGTGCCGGTTTGAGTTCCGGCTGCTCCAGTTCCAATCCAGCTCTCCCCTATGGCCTGGGAAAGTAGTAGAAGATGACCCAAGTCCTTGGGCCCCTGCACCTGTATGGGAGACTAGGAAGGAAATCCTGGCTCCTGGCTTCGGATCGGCGCAGCTCCCACCGTTGCGGCCAATTGGGGACTGAACCAGCGGATGGAAGACTTCTCTTTCTCTCTCTGCCTCTCCTCTCTTTGTGTAACTCTTTCAAATAAATAAATAAATAAATCTTTATAAAAATAAATAAATAAAAAAGGAAAAAATTTATGGAATGTGAATTACATCAGAATTAAAATAAAAACAAACATGTAGGTGTTGTGAAAGCCATTCAAGAACATGCTCATCACATGAAGCATTCCTGCAAACTACGCGATAGAACCTTAACTTTATTTAAAATGACATGGCATAGGTGCAATGAAAACTGGGAAATATATTGCATAACACTGACCTCTGAACTTTTCAATTAGCTCTTTCATTCTTCTCTCTATAGTAGGCCAAGCCTACTTTACATATTGCACAAACAAGCAAAAAATAAAATACATATAGGAAAAAGAATCCAAAAATGTTTCTAGAAGCTTTCTCTGGGTGGTAGAAAGGGTTATGGTAAGCAAATGTTCTATAGACTCTTCCACTTAGGGAAATAATTGATGCAATAAAAAACCCTGCCTAAAAAGTTCAGGTTGACTTAAGCATAAACCAGTATGCTACGGTTTCAACGCATCCTCCAAAAGTTTATGTAGTGGAAACTTATCCTAAATTCATAGGGCAGTGGTATTTGAGGGTGGGGCCTTTTGGAGGTAATTGAGATGAGGTCAGGAGAGTGGGAAAGAAGAAGGGAAAGGCAGCCCCAGGCGGGCACGCCATAGCCATGTTATGATGCAATAGGAAGGCCCTCACCAGAGGCTGCAGACGCGTTTTTGGCTTCCCAGTCTTCTGAACCATGAGCTAAATCCTAGATATTTTGCTACAGCAACAGAAAACAGATTAAGACCCTGAATTCAAAATGTCTCCAATTATGTGTGGATATTTTGGGCAGTTGAGGGTGAAAATAAGAGGTGAATGGGTGTTCTGTTCAAAGGGAACTTATGATGGCACACTGGAGTGTTTGCCACCAGTAAACCCTTAAGCCAAGGTCTGGAAGTTGGAGGTTGGAGAAAGAAAAAGAACACACTCTGGGATAGGTCTTCACAGACTGTCAGAGCTGTTAGGAAGAGTTTTCTATTAAATATGACTTAGATGAGACAGTATGATCTTTAAGAATTATGTGTCTTTCAGAAGTGTGTGTGTGTTTTCACCTAGAGTCAATATCAGAAAATCTTGGCATATTCACAAAGAAAATGAGAAGTTGTGGTCTCCACTTGAGCCTGGCAGAAGGACCCAAGTATGTGGGGAACTGCATCACCAATTGCACCCAGAATTGCTGCCGTTCTAGATAACAATTCCATGATCAGTGTTCTAGATGGACTAATGCAGGTTCCGAGAACTGAACTCCTGTCAGTTATCCTGTCTCATGGATTGCTCTGGTCTTGAGACAGACTCTGGGGCAAAGCCTACCATTGTGGGGGGTGGAGGAGGCTGGGCTTTCTTTAAATGAATGGAAACTATTATTTTGAATAATTGAAACATGATTCTTACTATGAGAGGGTGACAGTAGATAGGTGGTCCCAAGTTTAAAAGGCCAGACAAGGAACTGAGGGCTTACTCACAAATGGGACACTTCAAAAGATTTCCTTAATTTATCTGGGACGTGATCAATGCATTTATTAATTTCTGACCCAGGTTCTCGTCTCCCACAGAGATAGCAATACTATGCATAGAATGGTACTGCGCGGTGAGGGAATGAATGTACATTCATGCGTGAGTGTGGGCCACCCCACACCTAAAAATACCCACCATGAGTGGGCCCAAGAATTGCTTGTAAATGAGAGAAACAGGAGAATGTGGAAACGGTACCTGGAATTGGGAAGGTGCCTCTGCGAGTGGTGGGGGGCAGCAGAGTGGAAAACGTCGGCCCTCACCCCGTGGTGGAAGCGCACACAGGAGGGCTGCAAGTTGGAGAGTGGCCCGCGGTGCGGGGCAGGAGAGAGCAGTTCCTCTAAGAGAGGTGCAGGGGAAAAGGAGCTCTCTGCCCCTGCCACGCTTCATGTAAGGAAGCAGCTGGTACCCCATCAGACGTGCAAACAGCATGGCGTCTTAGCATACGGCCTGGTCTTGGCTGTCACAGGTGCATCCTGGGAAGGTGGACGTATCAAGTCGACAATTAAAAAGCATCATTATGCACGTCTGCAAGAGTTCCTCTTTTTTTTTTTATTTTTTCATTTATTTTATTTGAGAGGTAGAATTACAGACAGTGAGAGGGAGAGACAGAGAGAAAGGTCTTCCTTCTGTTGGTTAACCCCCCAAATGGCCACAACGGCTGGAGCTACGCGGATCCAAAGCCAGGAGCCAGGAGCTTCTTCCAGGTCTCCTCCGTGAGTGCAGGGGCCCAAGTACTTGGGCCATCTTCTGCTACTTTCCCAGGCCATAGAAGAGAGCTGGATTGGAAGAGGAGCAACCAGGACTAGAACCAGCACCCACATGGGATGCTGGCGCCGCAGGCAGAGGATTAACCTACTGCGCCACAGTGCCAGCCCCAGGAGTTTCTCTTTGCCTAAACTGCCTACCTTGCATATTTGTCCTGCATCATTTGTATGGTGGAGAACACCGTGCAGAACATTCGTGGCTTTCGGTTTCAGAGGGAATAAATACGTTGAGCACTGAATCTAAAAGCTTCACAAAGTCAAAGCTTCCCCATGCTCCCCGCTCCTCCAGCCATCTCTTCCCAGGAGTAGCCAGTGATATAAGCTCCTTGTGCATCTCCCCAGAGATAGCTTCAAGTTCTGAATAGAGAAAGGTGCACCCACCTGCGCTGTGTCAATGGTGCTGGGAAGGACCGAGGGATGAGACAGTGAAGTGCAGCCTTCCCAGCCTGCACCTGTCTCAGAAGCCACTTGGCGTTGGCAGCAAGATTTGGGGAGGAGGGCCAGCAGTCACTCAGGATTTTGAGGTAGCACAAAGACCCAGGGTAAGCAGATGGCCATGGTATGGCGTAGGGGAGCCATTGAGAGCTACCGTGATGGCAGAGGTGGCGGTGTGCACTGATGCTGAGCTTATGTGAGGCTCAAACTCCATGTTTCCAAATGTGTCTCTGAAAGGTCACTCTGGCAGGGGTGGTGTAGCAAGGAAGCCTCCATCCGGCTCTTACAAGAACGGAGGTGTGCCCTTCACAAGCATGGGGGTGGAATCAAAAAATACCATGCCCCCTACCCCCCCCCCCATGAGTATTTTTAAGTTGTTAGGGCTGCAAAATTGATTTTTCCTAGATTTTTATTTAAAAAAAAGATTTATTTTGTTTATTTGAAAGGCAAAATTAGAGAGAGAGGGAGAAACAGAGAGAGAGAGAGAGGTCTTCCATCCACTGGTTGGAATTGCTGCAATGACTGAGACTGGGCCAAGCTGAAGCCAGGAGCCAGGAGCTTCTTTCAGTTCTTCCACATGGGTATTGGGGCCCAAGCACTTGGGTCATCTTCTGCTGCTTTCCCAGGACAATTAGCAAGGAGTTGGATCAGAAATGGAGCAGCCGGTACTCAAACCGGCACCCATATGGGATGCTAGTACTGCAGGCCAGAGTTTTAACCTGCTGCACCACCAAACCAGAGAACTTATTTTTTTTAATATGCATATATTTTTTTCTTATTTATCTTTGAGAGGTAGCATGCATGTGCACACGCATGAGAGAGAGAGAGAAAGCACTCTTATCTGCTGGTTCCCTCCCCAGATGCCAGCAATAGCCATGGCTTAGCCCACACTGGGAGCCAGGAACTCAGTCTGTCTCCCACGTGTGTCGCAGGGACCCAGTTACTTGAGCCAACACCACTGTATTCCAGGTTCTGCGTTAGTAGGATGCTGCAGTAAGGAACAAGAGGCAGGCACTGAGTCCAGGCCCTTGATTCAGAGCGTGGGCCTCTGAATTAGTATCCTGACTCTAGGCCCAATGCCCACTCCCTTGCACAATCACTGACTTTTGTGGAATCTCTCTGTTCTTCCGCTCTCCTTTCACCTCCTCTCTGCTGTTCTGGCCCCCACCTCACCCCCTTATTAGGTCAACACATGTGCTTCTTTCATTACTGTATCATTATCTTTATCCCAAGAAGAGTATAATTTTAATAGAAGAGAGTTCTCATTTGACTCTCCAATGATACAATTTTGTGACTATTTAAGGCAAGTCATTTAACCTTTCTGAACCTGAATTCCCACATCTTTAAAACTGATGACTACTTACATATTTCCCAGGCTTGCTGAGTAAAGCAATTATAAAACACTCAGCAATGGAAAAAATAATTTAGAGAGGTTTGTTCACCAGACCGTTCTCTGCAGTACAGAAACTTTTGCTGCCGTCAATTCCTGTTTTGGGTGTGGGGGGTTGTATACAGGGGGCTCCAAGGCCCGTTGTCTATGCATATTGACTAGTCCTGGAGAGGACAAACCATCACTTATTCTGCTGATCTCACAAAAGAGACAAAAGTCTAGAAGAATCTCTTCCTTCCAAAGAAAGAAGGGGCCATAGCTGGGTCACAGTGGGTTAAAGCTTTAGGCTATGGCGCTGACATCCCACATGGGTGCCACTTCAAGTCCTGGCCGCTCCACTTCCAATCCAGCTCTCTGGTATGGCCTGGGAAACTGCGGAGGATGGCCCAAGTGCTTAGGCCCCTGCGCCCATGTGTGAGACCTGGAAGAAGCTCCTGGCTCCTGACTTTGGATTGGCTGAGTTCCAGCTGTTGTGTCCATTTGGGGAGTGAACCAGAGGTTGGAAGATCTCTCTCTGTCTCTTGTTGGAACTCTGATTTTAAATAAATACATCTTTAAAAAAAGAAAATAGAGGGTAAAGTACTGGGGCCTGGAGGAACAGAGCCCTGGAGTGTGGCTTCTGGTAGAAGCACCATGAACTGGAAGTGAATTTAGAGCTGCTTCAACGTGAGGGTCAGGAGATTGGGACTGTGCTGAGCCGAGATTCTCAATGAGATCCAATGGCTTCCTGTGGTCGAGATGGCCTTCCCCATAGTGAAGTGTAAGGTTAACGTAAGTGAAAAGAAATGGAAATCAAATCCCTACCTCCGCTGTGATGGTTAACTCGGGATTGAGGGAGGCCTAGAGAACTGATGAACTCCTGGGTTGCTTGTGAGGCTGTTTCCAGAGAAGGCCTCCATGTGGGCAAACACTAGCCCATGGGCTGGGGCCCGAGGGAAAGGAGAAACCCTCTGTGAGCCTTCCTTCCACAGTGGGGCACGTTTGTGTTGCTGTGGCCACCCCACAGGAAGGAAGGAAGGAAGGAAGGAAGGAAGGAAGGAAGAAAAGAAAGAAAGAAAGAAAGAAAGAAAGAAAGAAAGAAAGAAAGAAAGAAAGAAAGAAAGAAAGTAAGTTAGTTAGTTAGAAAGGGCATCCGATCCTGGGTTCTTTTGCCTCTGGATGCAGGGACGCAGTGGGGGCTCCCAGACTGGGGCTGGCCCATTGGCCTCCCTGGTTCTGAGGCTTTGCGGGGCTTTGGACTGAGCCACGCTGCCCGCCCCCCCCCCCCCCACTATTCTGGCTGTCCCTCCTGCAGACGGCCTGTGTGGAACTTCAACCTCGGCGATCATGTGAACCAATCTCCTAACACGTTTCCTCTTACAGAAAACTTTCTATTGGTTCTTTTCTGTCAAGAACCCTAATACTTCTATAGAGCACAATTTCATATGTAAGTGCTTCATTATTTTTCTTTTATTACACATTTGCTACAATCAGTATGTTTATTTGCATAATCAGAAAAATGAGTTTAAAAATAATTTTAAATGGAAGTAACCAATTAGCCTGAAATACAGAAATGGTAATATAATGATCACACTTTAGGAAACATAAAAAGGATAAAATGAGCACCATGAAAATCAGTATGAACACATGACTATGATGCAGTGATAAGAATAATAAAAGGCAGGTATGTGATAACACTATATGATTTTACAACTATACAAAATAGTATGTACATAAAAACTAGAAGAGAATATACAAAAGCATTAATAGTCATGCTTTGAAGGCTTTAAAATGTCTGAGCAATTAAAAAATTTCTCTAGTTTGTAAATCTTTAAAGCTGGTTACTTCAAAACTTTTAAAGTATGATAAAAATAATACAAGTCCCCCCTACCTCACAGACACACACACACACACACACACACAGGGTTTCTGGGGAACAGAAGACAGCTAGGAACAAAACAAATCCAAAAAACAAATTTCTTGCACGGGATGCTGTGTGACTCTGGGGTGAAAGGGACCAGGGGCTGCGAATGAACAAGGCAGGGAATGCTCACGTCTTTCCTTGGGCCCAGGAAGGATGATGTGGGCCCTGTGAGCCTTAGAGAGTGAGCTGCATCTTATGCATCACTGAGATCCATGCAGCTTTCCAGATGAATTTGGTTTTTGCTTTTCCCAAGGCTTCAATAAACTCTGGTTTCAACACACTGGCCTTGCTTCTGCTTGCTGTGCAGCAAAAAAGGAAGCTGAGGCCCCTCTCGGGGAGAGGCACACTCCATGGGAGCCGAGGATTGTGCAAGGAGGCGGTGAATTTCAGCCAAGTGGAGTCAGAAGCTCTCCACCCAGCTCTTGCCTTCCTAGTTGACATCCTGGTGAGGACATGGACGCTTCCAGTGCTTTTCTGTGGCTCTGGCTGGGTGCGTCTCTCCCGTTTGCTGTCAAGTAGCTTAGAGCGGTGGCAGGCACAGGCTGAGAGCCGCGGGCTAGTGTGTCTGTAGCAGTGGTCTGTACTTGCGCACTTTGTGCTTGCTAAGTAGCCAGCCCTCAGGAGCAGTCTTCAGTTCTGTCCAGTCTCAGAATCACATGCAAAACTGGAGGACCTCCCCTTCAAAGACCCAGCTCCTTTAAGATGAGGTTGAGGACTTCGCATCTCAGTGATGTTGTTTTTTCGTTTTTGTTTTTCAGCCCTAGAACCAATCATTCACAAAATAGCTGACTCCAAAACAGTTCATTCATCCATTTTCCCCTGTCCCCCCCAAGTACCAACCCTGAGTCCCTCCGCTGCAATTCCAGTAGGCTGGCAACACTGCCCCAGGACCAACAGAGAGTTGCTTTCACACCTAATAGAGCTTGTGGCCCTTCATTGATTACAGGATAATACAATTTCTTAGTCTGAGGTTTAAGACTCTTCAGAATTTCTTCCCGTCACATTTCTGACCTATCTTTTCTCGCCCGTCTCCTGTCCTAGTTACAGAATGTTACTTAAATGTTGTTTTCCAGGGCTGGCATTGTGACTTGAAGCTACCGCCTGCAATGCAGGCATCCCTCCTGGGCTCCTGTTCGTGTCCCGGCTTCTCCACTTCTGGATCCAGCTCCCTGCCACTGGCCTGGGAAAAGCAGCAGAGGATGGCCCAGGTGTTAGGACCCCTGTCACCCATGTGGGAGACCAGGATGAAACTCCTGGCTTTGGCTTGACCCAGCCTTAGACATTGTGGCCTATCTGGGGAGTGAACCAGCAGATGGAAGATTTAGCTCTCTCTCTTTCCCTCTCTCTCTATAACTCTGACTTTCCAAATAAATAAATTTTTAAAAATCTTTTAAAAAAAGTTCAACAAGAATACATTTTTAGAAAAGGTTCTTTTCCTACTTTCTACTTTTTTTCTTTCCTTACTTCCTTTTTCTCTCAAAAGAAACAACAAGAAATACCCATAAATGTGGAAATAAAAATGAAAAAGGAAAATTTACAACTGAACAACCCCAACAAATAATTAATATAATTTGATAGTGATTTATTATTTCTTTATCTTCATACTAATTCTGGGTTATAGACATTTTTAGTATTCTTCTTTTAAAAATAACTGGAGATTCAAAGAAATCAAGACAAGATTTCCTTATTTTTAAATGCCACTTCACGGATCTCACCTATGTTTTAATCACGGGTTAGGAGGTATCAGATTTGGATTTTAAGCACGGAGGAGCAAGATGCCCATCTTTCTTTATTTTCTCTGTTTCAGTATGTTCATTTCCATTTCAAACTCCATTCTTCTGGGCATTGCTGAAATGCAGTTACAATTTCCACACCATTTCCTTTTTTTTTTTTTTTTTTTTTTTTTGAGAAGGTTGCATCAAACCCCCAATATCATCTGCCAAGATGTCCTTCATCTAGATTGCTCCTTGAGCATTATTTAATGCCAACCACTGAATAGAATCCCCCTTATTTCCACTCCGTGATCCCGTCTGGTTTCAAGGCCCTCTCTGTGCCACTTAACAAATTCATTTATTTATTTCAAACACAATGAGACAGAAACACACACACAGACACACAAATATGCAGCAGAGACTGTGGGGGATGGGGTAAGGAGAAAATAAGAGACAGAATGGGGCCAGTGTTGTGGTTGGTGTTCCAGCTGCTCCACTTCCGGTTTAGCTCCCTGCTAATGTGCCTGGGAAAGCAGTGGAGGATGGCCCAAGTGCTAGGGTCCCTGCACCCACATGAGAGACCTAGATGAAGCTACTGGCTTCTGGCTACAGCCTGGGCTAGCCCTGGCCACTGTGGTCACTTGGGGAGTAAACAAATAAATGGAAGTTATCTCTGTGTGTGTGTCTCTCCCTATCTGTTTCTGTAACGCTGCCTTTCAAATAAATCAATAAATCTTAAAAAAGAGAGAGACAGAGAGACAATGAGAGAGAGCTCCCATCTGCTTCTTTACTCTCCAAATGCCCATACCAGCTGGAACTGGGCCAGGCTGAAGTCAGCAGCTGGAAACTTGGCCCAGTTCTCCAACGTGGGTGTTAGGGACTCAAGTGCCTGAGCCATCACTTGTTGCTTCCCAGGGTGTGTGTTAATTGGAAGCTGGAATTGGGAGTGGAACTGGGTTTCAAACCTAGTCACTCTGATATGGGATGTGGGTTTCCCAAGTGACATCCTAACCCCTGTGTCAAATGGCAGCCCCATTGCTACATGGGAGGATTCACATTTAACTTGTACCATGCCAGGACTAGGCAACTCTGGTGGACCCCAAACTACTTCCCAAGCCACCAGCTCTTCTCGGGGGATCTTGCGTCCCCTCAGAGCTCAGCCTGTGGGATGGAACACAGGCTCCTGTCTCTGATACCTCTTCCATCTCTATTTTTCCAAAGATGCTGGATGCTCTCTGTTCTCCTGGAGAACCAGGCTTTACAATGGTACAAATCTGAAAAGACTTTTCTCGCTGCTGCCCTGCCTTCTTTCTGAGATGAGGAAGTCTAATCTGGTGTTTGAATGGAGGGAAAGGTCAAGGGAGAGGAGGAAATACTGGGGGAAAATGTGACTATTTCAAAAAATATTCTTCTGACACACAACACAGATGAAATATTGCTTTCTGCTTTTTTATTGGCCATAAGCATTACAAAATGTCATTACTTGGCCTTTAAAATTAGAAGTTTTTAACACTCACCTAGTCATATATTGCTAGAATTCCATGAAGGCATGGGATCTGTGACGTTCCTTGGTAGTGAGGCAATGTCCAAGTTGCTGCACTAGGGCTGGTCTTGGAGAGAGGGCACTGTGGGTGGGGCTCAGGGTCACGGTGACTTCAAGCTCTTCCACAGCTCTTTTTTACTGTAGTCAGCAAGAAAACTTTAGAAACATAAATATAAATTAGACATATTTGTGCTTCTGTCCCTTTAATATGAAACAAAGACGTTCTGTGACTATGGGTTGTCCAAGAGCCTGTGAAAGATCAATTACAAAGCTACTTCAAAATGTTCACGGAAGATGGAAATAACAATATGAGTTTATTCTGGTGCAAAAATGTTTTTGAAATTCATGCCCATTATATACACATTTTCCACATGTTATGGAAAAAATTGCATTCAAGGAAACTCATACTTTCTATTCCATTTTCCCTGGACATTTGGAAGTACCCTCCCACATGCCTATGTCTTAATGCAGCTCACAGATGAGTAGATAGCACCAAGTAAGAGCACCATTGGTATATAGAGAGCTGGAGAAAATAGATTAAAAGGTTTTGTTTGCTACTGAAAACATTTAGTTTGCTGGCCTGAGGTAACATCTCATACACTAGACACTGAATCCAGTGGTTCAAATTCAGATTTACGTGGTGCTTAATTTTGATTGCATGAAACATGATATATTGCAAAACACTGCCATTTCTAGAATTTCTATACAGAATGGACTCAGAGGTGGCATATTTATAGGAAGAGGGATGAGAGGATCAAGTGAATTATTTTGAAGCAGGGTTTGCACAGACAACATAAGATTTTCCTTTAGATTATATATTTGAGCCAAAGCTTGGCAGGCATGTGGAAAAGGGCTAGAGCCCCATTTCTAGTCACCCTCGGGTGCAACCGCTGATATCATGTACAGTTGTGGAAGATCTGACAGACCTTATTTATATGTGATCTTGAGTAATTTACCTAACTTCTCTAAATATTGTTTGTGATGTCTATTCAGGTTATTATAAGGATGAGAGACCATGCAAAGTCCCTGACACATAGTAGGTATTAGTACAGAGTAGCGATTGTTACTGTCATTATTGTCTGCAAAACCATGTGTGAGTGTATTACAGGATGATTATGAAGGAAAGATGAGTTTAGAAACAAAGTAAAATGAACACCAACACAAATCACTTTGCCTGTGATGACTGTTCTTTTGGGAGTTTTAAAAGCTGATCACTGCTTCATTTCATGGTATTACCCTTCCCCCAGGCTCCACAAAGTATTGTATGACATGTTTATTAGTTTAAGTGATTTTGCTTCTTTAGACTTCAGAATTTTGTAACACCCTTTGTGCTACTGAAGATTCTCTGGGGAATTACAAAAACAGGATTGAGGTTTCCTTTAAAATATTAACAGAAAAAGTAAATAAATAAAGTGTCTCTCTCCTCCTAGCACAGGCAGAGCCAAGACAAATCTAATAAATGGCTGGCTTCGTACCTAGGCTGACAACAGAATGGTATTTAACCACCTTGCCCCTTCCCTCTGACTTGCCCTCACTTAAGCGCTGGAAATTAAAAGCTGCAATTCTACCCCAAAGCAATTGTCTTGGTGCAAAAACTGGGCATTCCAAAGGGCAGAGGAGAGCATATGCTAACAATAAGAAAAGAAGAAAAACCGGAGAGAGGACCAATAACCACAGGATTGGAGGAGTACCTTTGTGCAAAAAGAGAGGGAGGCAAACCCTGCAGTGAGTTTGGGAGGTGGTGGGACATGGGCAGGGAAAGGATAACTCCAGCTCATTGTCCTGACATCCGCAGGGCAGCCGGCTTCCTTGCAAAGCTTCTTCCTGCAAATGGTATCTCCAAAAGTGCAAATTCCAACTGAAGACAACTCCCGCTTGAATGTCTATGGTAACTCTTGCCTGATAATACTCTCAGAAATGAGGATTTCTTAGTACATGTGAGTGCTTGGTTCAGTTCTGCTATTAATTACTGGGGAGAGTTAGGGGAAATTACTTGTTTTGACCTTAGTATCGTTATTTGTATTCTTTCGTAAACAAATCTTTGTGTAACACCTACCAAAGGCCAGGAATTATGACAAATCCTGATGACAAAGTGGAGAACAAGAGAGCCGCAGTCCTTGGCCTCATGGTGCTCATTGTCTGGTGGAAGTAAACCAAAACCAAGCAACTCACTTAAATAATCACAGACAAGGGTGAGTCCAGGAGAGGTGAGGGACAAGGTCTGAGGCTGGGCAGAGAGGCGAGCATGAGGGCTTTCTGTGGAGAGGTGCAGGAAGCGAAGCACGAGGGAGGGCATTGGAGAGACCACGTGATGCCCAGGCGGTGGGGCTGTGTTGGTGTGGGAAGGCCAGCCCACGGCTCCACTTGAAGAGCGGAGCCAGCAGCAGAAAGTAAGCAGGGGTGAGGCGGACCCAGGTAAGGCTGTGCCTCCCTGCACACTCCCTTCAGTTTGCAATTCTGTTCTGACCATTGCTTCCGAGCAGTTATGGCCCAAGTGGTGCCTTTAATGGGACAGAAATTTCTCCATAGTCCTGAGATTAGAAAAACCCTGGCCTCTCTTCACTCCTTCACCTGGGATGTTTCCCTCTCCATCGCTGTCATTAATCCTCACGTGTGAAATGTCTTGGCAACTCCAAGGCCCATGTCTAGGTCTATCTCTGTGCCTCGTGGACACTTGCTGAACTTCGTTCCAACCTGCCTTCGATTGCCTGTACAACTGGCGGTGTCACCTGACAGAAGCCGCTCGCCTCGGCATGCTAAGTCCCCATCGCTCTCCATGAAATCACTGCTGATCCCATCCAATGCGCTTCAGAGCTATGTTAAGCTCCTCGTCAAGGAACGGAGAAGGAATCCAACAAACGTATGGATTGTGCCTCGTGTCTCCCACAAAGATAAAGTTGTTCTCTCCAAATTACAGCTTCTAAGGACGTCCTAAACCCTTCAGGCTTAAGTGTTTGAGGAAATCCAGTGAGAGCACAGCACACACCACATGGCTGAGAACCATAACCACAATGACTGCTTTTAAGCAATTTAACTCATGGGATCTGAGCAAAGAATTGGTCTTGCAAGACTCTATTTCTCACAAAAGTACATGTCATTTCTTCCCCGTGCCTTCATTTAGTTTGGCAATATATTGTGGCAGCATTGCTGTTTTGTAGCTTGACATGAGAAAAGGAGAAGGGTAGGCTTGCTATTTTTTTTTTTTTTTTTTTTTTTTTTTTTTTTGGATAGAGTGGACAGTGAGAGAGAGAGACAGAGAGAGAAAGGTCTTCCTTTGCCGTTGGTTCACCCTCCAATGGCCGCCGCTGCAGCCGGCGCACCGCGCTGATCCGATGGCAGGAGCCAGGAGCCAGGTGCTTTTCCTGGTCTCCCATGGGGTGCAGGGCCCAAGCACCTGGGCCATCCTCCACTGCACTCCCTGGCCATAGCAGAGAGCTGGCCTGGAAGAGGGGCAACCGGGACAGAATCCGGCGCCCCAACCGGGACTAGAACCCGGTGTGCCGGCGCCGCAAGGTGGAGGATTAGCCTATTGAGCCACGGCGCCGGCTCAAGGGTAGGCTTTAATACCTCCGATTTCATAGGCACTGTGGGTGCCCATAGCCATGCTTCCCTGGCAGCTGGTCAACAGCTTTAAGATGCAGATCCTCTTAAAAAAAAAAAAAAAAAAAAAAAAGGCTGGCGCCATGGCTCAATAGGCTAATCCTCCGCCTGCGGCGTTGGCACCTCGGGTTCTAGTCCTGGTTGGGGCGCTGGATTCTGTCCCAGTTGCTCCTCTTCCAACAACTTTCTGCTGTGGCCTGGGAGGGCAGTGGAGGATGGCCCAAGTGCTTGGGCCCCACACCTGCACGGGAGACTAGGAGAAGCACCTGGCTCCCGGCTTCGGATCAGCGCGGTGCGCCGGCCGCAGCGTGCCAGCCGCAAGGGCCATTGCGGGGCAAACCAATGGAAAAAAGGAAGACCTTTCTCTCTGTCTCTCACTCTGTCCTCTGCCTGTCAAAAAAAAAAAAAAAAAAAAAAAGATGCAGAACCTCTTCTTTTCAGTCTCATTTGCCTGGGGAGCCCTAAGTGTCAGAGTCTTGTAACTTCCTCACCACACCCCATGGTAAGTCAATCAAAGCACACTGGACAGCTGCTCAGGCGGACCTGTTCTCCCCTGTGGCACTGTGAGGAGGGGTGTGGGAGAGACGCCTGCACAGCCCACAGGGGGATACACTTGGCATTCAGCTGAAATGTGCAAGTGCCACAAACGAGCCATTTTAAACAGGTTTTCCTATAGTTTGAGCAATTGGAAATGATAGGATTAGATTGTCAGGTCAGAAATGATAGCAGTTGCCTGCACTGAATATCTTCTGTGAGTGGTTGTATCTGTTGAATAGGAATTAAGAAACAACACTTCTGTCCTTGCTTTTTAGAAAATTATTTACTTATTTGTTTGTTTATTTATTGGAAAGGCAGAGCCAGAGCAAGAGAGAGAGAGAGAGAAGAGGTCTTCCATACAAATGGCCCAAATGGTCAGAGCTGGGCCAGGCTGAAGCCAAGAGCCTGGAACTCCATCTGGGTCTTCTCCCACATGCGTGGCAGGGGCCCAAGCACTTGGACCATCTTCTGCTGCTTTCCCAGGAGCATTAACAGGGAGCTGGATGGGATGCAGAGCAGCCAGGACTGGAACTGAGAAAGAAAGAAAAGAAAGAAAAGAAAGAAAGGAAGGAAGGAAGGAAGGAAGGAATTTTTATTTTTCTCTGTCTGTCTGTCTTCCTTCCTTCCTTCCTTCTTTCTTAAAGATTTATGTATTTTTTTGAAAGGCAGAGTTACAGAGAGGCAGAAGCAGAGAAGAGATAGAAGTCTTTTATCTACTGGTTCACTCTCCAAATGGCCACAGTGGCCAGACCTAGGCTGATCCAAAACCAGGAACCAGAAGCTTCTTCGGGGTCTCCCACACGAGTGCAGGGGCCCAAGCACTTGAGCTGTCTTCCACTGCTTTTGCAGGCCACAGCGGAGAGCTGGATTGGAAGTGGAGCAGCTGGGACTTGAACCAGCACCCATATGGGATGCCGGCACTGTAGGCGGCTTTACCCTCTATGCCACAGCGCCAGCCCTTCCCCCTGTTTCTAAAACAAAACAAAACAAAACAACAGCAAAGCAACACTTTACCTGTTCCTGTAGGATTTTGTCTAAGTGGTGGTTATTTTTAAAATTTCAGTCTCTTCACAGTTATCTGTTAGGTTTTTTTTTGTCCAGAATGTTATGTCCTACTGGCAAAGTCTTACAATCTATTTTCCTTGAACCTATAAGAACCTTGTTAACTATGTGATATGGAATAAACCAAACATTTGTGAAGTGTCTGTCTGCCTAGGAGATAAAGCTGTTCTTGCAATTAAAGTCCTGGAAGACATCAATAACCCCCTTTTGCTTTAGGCATCTCAGGAAAGTTGCCAGAGAGAGAGAGAGAAAGTGAGGGAGGGAAGAGAAAAGGAAGGAGGGGAGGGAAGGGGTAGAGGGAAGGAGAGGGGGAGAAAGAGACAAACTATGGAGAATCATAATGTCTTGCAGTAAGAAACTGAGCCTACTCAGGCTGATAAGCATTTGAGGAAAAGACTGACACAGAAACAACCATGTTGATTATTCTTACCCTTCAGTAGTAACACAACAGCAAAAAGTTCTTTAAATGATTTTTGACTGGGATTTTATAGTAAGATGTAATGCTTGACCTAAAGCAGCAACGTCTTAATTCTTTTCTTTTAGTCTCATGTATAGATGTCTGTTGAGTTTTTCTCAAAGGATAAAAATTGCTAACTCATTTCAGTAAATTAATAGAAAGGAACATTAACTTAAAATAATGGAATAATGGTCTTAGTTTTTCTAAAAGATTATGAGAAGAGCCAGGCCCAATTCCAGATTTTAATAGATTTTTTTTCTAGGTGTCACAGATTCAAATGGATGAAACTCAATTTTAAAAGTTTGTATACATCACCATTTTACTGAAAAGTTTTCTCTAGAGCCATGCTTCTTTTTTAAGAAGATTTTATTTATTTATTTATTTATTTATTTATTTATTTATTTTTATTTGACAGAGTTGTAGATAGAGACAGAAAGATCTTCTTTCCGTTGGTTTACTCCTCAAATGGCTGCTACGGCCAGCGCTGTGCCCATCCAAAGCCAGGAGCCAGGTGTTTCTTCCTGGTCTCCCATGTGGGTGCAGGGGCCCAAGCACTTGGGCCATCCTCCACTGCGCTCTCGGGCCACAGCAAAGAGCTGGACTGGAAGAGTAGCAACCAGGACTAGAACCCGGTGCCCATATGGGATCCTGGCGCCACAGGCAGAGGATTAGCCAAGTGAGCCATGGCGCCGGCCCCTAAAGATTTATTTATTTATTTGAAAGACAGAGTTACTGAGAGGTAGAGGCAGAGAGAGAAGAGAGAGAAAAAAGTCTTCCATCCACTGGTTCACTCTCCAGATGGCTGCAACGGCCAGAGCTGCGCTGATCCTAAGCCAGGAGCCAGGAGCTTCTTCAAGGTCTCCCACGTGGGTGCAGGGGCCCAAACACTTGGGCTGTCTCCCTCTGCTTTCCCAGGCCACAGCAGAGAGCTGTATCAGAAGTGAAGTAGTGGGACTTGAACTGGCGCCCATATGGGATGCTGGCACTGTAGGCGGCAGCTTTACCTACTATGCCACAGTGCTGGCCCCGAGCCATGCTAGTTTGTAAACTGTCCTCAAAACCACTATGATCTCCTTTCACAACTGACATGTTTTGGTTAAGGAGCAAGGGGTATCATTTATTAAAAAAATGCTTACATTAAGGAACACAATTATTCTAACAAAATGTCTATAAAATCATTCACATTTGATGAATTTTGGTTTTCTGTCATTCTAGGAATTAGTCTCAGTTTCTTGATTTTCTAAATTAGAATCTGTGCATGTAATTTATGGTGGGGTGCGTTTGTTTATGGGGGTTGCAAGAGAATGACTAGGTAGACTGTGATATGGTCAGTCAAGCGAAGCAATTTTTTCTAGTTGACATGAAAAGGACATAGGACGACTCATGAGCTAATCCAACCTGAAAAAGTGAGGCTATAGTTCCCTCACTAAAAACCCAGCAAGCTATTTGTAAGCGTGACATGACATGAATGCAAGACAATCAACATGGACTTTTGGCACCTCAACTGACTTCCTAGGTAATTCCTAAGGAAGCGCTTCTCTAAAACTATACCCCTTTTTCCATTTCCACTCCTCACCTGGTCTTTCTTGATGTCCACTGGACAGAACCTGAAAAGACATTGCGATGTATGCAGCTGGTTTCTGCTGGCCTGCAGCCTGCCCTTGAATTTGAAGTTAGGTCTTCAACCTCGTGCTATAAGGACTTTACCAAAATACCTCACTGGTGTGTAAAAACTCATTTATTACAAGCAATGGATGCCCCTCAACACTGATCACAATCTGAGTGATTTAGATTTCATTTCTAAACAGATTAAGTCGGAAGTGTTTTCTTCCAACATAATCAAAGTCATGATGAGAATGGACCAGAAAGGGTGTTAATTGTTGCAGGCGGCCTGGGTCAAGCTTCTTTCGGGGCAGCATGAAATCAGTGGCTTTTTGAGCTTCTTTGTTGATAGGATTCTCTGGTTCTGAGACCTAAAGCCCTGAATTCCTCAGAAGCAACCACAAGAATTTCTAGATGTGTTTCATTGTGCACAAGAGAGTTGAAAATGAACTCCAATTCCTGAGCAGACGAAGGCCAGTAGAAGTGAGGGAAAGTGGGGAGGAAGAAGGAAAAGAGGAAGGGAAAGAAAGAGGAGGCAGATGAAAGAGGATAAGCATGATAACAGCGGCTGCTTCATATTTAAAGGCCAAAAGTGTGGTATACCTACTTTCTGGCTGTAGCGTGTGTGTGTGTGTGTGTGTGTGTGTGCGCGCGCGCACGGGGGTGGGGAGGAGGGAGACAGAGAGAGGAAGAGAAAGAAAGAGTGAAGAAAGAGAGTGGGTGTGGTTGGCTTGTGCTCCTTGTACTCTTGCTGTCATTTCATTTGCTTCCCCAGCCATCTTCCATCAGCTCCCTTCATCAAATGTCTCTCCTGCTCGCTAACCACTACTTACCGTCTCCACTTCTCTGTCTACTCCTGTGCACTAAGGCCCAGTGGTCCCCTGCTTGTCCTTCCTTTGCTCTTGGAAGACTTTGAGGACCACCCTCCTCCAGAGCCGCCCGCCCCCTTGGGCTCCCACCCACTGTTGGAAGGAGCCATTTGGCCCGTGTCAGTGACAGACTGATGGTGCCACTTATCTCATTCCCTGAATAGTTCTTATCTACCCAATTTAATTCCAAGCGTAAGGACTATTATTCCTCTTTTGCTTTTCTGTTTTGTACAAAACAGCATCCTACACAAGAGCTTAGCACAGTGCTTTACACATAGTGGTAGGTGGTCGATAACCGTTTGTTGATTGATTAAACAGTTGAGAATATAAGCTATTTTTCAAGACCATCTTGTTGAAAGGACTACAGTTGGTTTAATGATCTTCACGAGCAGGAAATTCTTCCTGATGGAGAACTCAACTTCAAGGTTTATGTTTGTTGACCTCAGATTGAGGACACCTCTGCTCTCGTAGTGACACTTTACATTTAATAGAACAACAACACAAAATCCAGCCACGTTGTGGTATCCATTTCATGTTTTATATGTTAACAAGAACTTTTTGAGGAGATCTGTACTGAGCTTGACAGAGGGAAACAAAGGAATCAGTTGCTGGGGTAGTATTCTTGGTACTTTCACAATGCCCCTCAACAGATTGCATTTCCCTTCATATTCCTCTCCAGAAGCACCTTTCTTTCACAGTAGCCAAAGATCTGATTAAGACTAATTTCCCGAGGCTGGCCCTGTGGTGCAGCGGGTTAACACCCTGGCCTGAGGCACCTGCATCCCATATGGGCGCCAGTTCTAGACCCGTCTGCTCCACTTCCAATCCAGCTCTCTGCTATGGCCTGGGATAGCAGTAGAAGATGTCCCAAGTCCTTGGGCCCCTGCACCCGCGTGGGAGACCTGGAAGAAGCTGCTGGCTCTGGCTGTTGTGGTCAATTGGGAAGTGAACCATTGGATGGAGGACCTCTCTCTCTCTCTCTCTCTCTCTCTCTCTCTCTCTGCCTCTCCTCTCTCTGTGTAACTCTGACTTTCAAATAAATACATAAATCTTTAAAAAAAGAAGAGACTAATTTCTCTTCTTGCTGTATTCTTGTCTGCATTATACTGCTCGGTTTAGATTAGAAGTCAGGGGGTATTTTTTGTTGTCTGCTGAAAATAGAGTTTGTCCCAACAAGTAGTAATTACAGAGCACTTAATATTTGTAAAGTGCTTTCCAACATTTTACCATTGGCCTTTGAAATGGTATTGTTGATGTGGGCTACTTATCTGCTGAGTTTCCAGATGGACAAAGGGGCTGAGAGGTTAAGTGGCTTGCCTGAAATGTAATAGTGTGTTACTAATAGTGCCCCAGTATTAATGCTCCATAAGGCCCAAGCGAAAAATGTGATCCATATTTCCTTTCTAATTCTGAAGGAAACTATAATCCTAGAGCTACCCTTTAGCCACCATTTCACAGGTTGGTAGAAGTGTTTTGTTTATGCTTTTTATTTGTTAAGAGATTAGATGGTACTTTAACAAAATAAAACCAATTAAAGGGGTTTTAATAACCTTAGTGCCTGAAGAAAATTGGTTTGTAGTAGAAGTGCTTATAAAGCTACACAGGACTTTTTCACCACAGTAGCCAAATAGTTGAAACCTCAATTTAAAAGCTAACAATAAAGCTCTTACTTAGCGACTCCTTAAGCAAGGAGACTTCTCTTAGTTGAGATCATTTTGCACATTGAGAGAAGAGAAGCAGGGGAGGGGATTGATCTGTTCGTGTAGGATGGAGGCTATCCAGTGGATGATTGGAGCCTGAGATTTTCTTATTCTCTAGAACCATCTAGATGACCCATAGAGCCTTCTTTGCTCAAACTTAAGAAAGCCCTCTTGGGATGCTATTTTGCTGTAAGTAGGCCTCGTAATTGGTTTTCCTCTTGGAAGATGAGCTGCAATTGGAGGTGTACAGATGGTAGTGACATTGACTTTATCCAAGCTAATAGCCACCTCTGCTCATATATACCTGGCAATCATATGTACCTGCTCACATATGTCACCTACATGTGGAGAAGGACTATATGCCATGAACGAAACAGAACAGAAGCATTTTATCAGTCTCCTTGTCAATATGAAATTATTGTCACACAAATCAAACAGAGCCAAGGAACTCCCCCCATTTAAGCATACTAGTCAAGAAGGACCTTGACCAGGCTTGAAGGGAATCCCCTCTTGGGTGGGGCTCCAAGAGGCTGGGCGGAGAGTTACTGTACCTTCCCTGAATATATCAAACATGTTTTAGAGACCAGTGTTATGGTGCAGTGGTTTGAGCCTCTGCGTGCAAGGCCAGCAAGCATCCTATACTGGTTCATGCTATGGCGCTGGATGGCCCAAGTCCTTTGGCCCATACCACCCACATGGGAGACTCAGGTGAAATTCCTGGCCTGTGGCTTCAGCCTGGTCCAGCCTTGGCCGTTATAGCCATTAGCAGATTCAACCAGCAGATTGAAGCTCTCCTTCTCTTTGTCTCTTCCTCTTTCTCTGCTACTTTGCCTTTAAAATAAATAATAATAAATAAATCTGTTTTTAAAAAGACATATTTCAGAAGGAAGAGAAGTTTGTATATCTGTTAAAGTCTCCACAGCTCATAAATTTTTGACCCCAGTTTGAAACTGCTGATCTAGTAGGTGTTGGTAACCTTGATATATTAGAGGGGAAGTGGATCAAATCAAGTAAGCCATGAAGTCATTCAAAAGTTACCTCTAGGGAAAAGATAAGTGTTCTTAATTGAAGTGACCGATCTCTTTCACTCTCTGAGAAAAGACTTTTTGGCTACTTTAGATAGATAAATTCACAGTAATCCTTAGAATTTATGTAGCAGAAAAGCTACAAGGAACTGTTTTTTGCCCTTCTGTCAGCTACTTTCATCTTATATCTGCGTAAAGCCAAGTCTTTAAAAATATGGCCTTTTGGTCACTGCTAATTTATCAATCAAAGCTCAAAAGATTTCATAATCTTAACATTGACTTATTTTTAATGAGCCATAACTCTTTTTTCTACAATATTATTAAAAGACTATTAAATTAGAGAGAGCTTTCCTGTCCCAGGAGCTAAGAGTCAAAGGAAAAAGTCATTTTGGAAGTGACATCCCACTGGCAATATCACTATGATAACCCAAGAAGAATGAACTGTAGAACACATTTCTTGTTCATTTCACGGTTGGCATGTTTATTACCTATTTATTTCACTCTATCTGTTTCTGGAAAAACCTTGACATTGAAGATATTTTTCCTTTATTTGAAGTGTGCCTTTGGACTATGAGAAAGAAACTTGAGAACCCCTGATGGGGCATTTGGGTATGAGTACCCTAGTAAAAACCAGCATCTTTATCTCCTTGTGTCAGTTTTCTAAAAAAAAAATTTTCAGGGTTCCTGGGACAAGGTTTATTTGGTTGGACTTTTGTATTAATATCAGATAATAATAACAAGTGACATTTATTGAGTGCTGTTTACATCAAAAGCAGTGAGATAAATTACTTCATATGTTATATTTGTGCAACAACCCTATGATAATATTAATACAACGTCTGTGATAATGCTAGGTATTTTTATCCTGAGTGAACAGTCGGATACATTGAAGCTTGGAGTGGTTAAGGAAATTCATATAATCACATTGTTGATGGTAAACAGAACTGGAATGAGAACTTCAGCAGTATTATCCAGATCAGGCCCTTGGCTGCATCTAGCTGCTATTTGTGGCTTAGCACCTGTGCAAATAGAATATTTTCCCACAGCTAATGGGCCATGGTCTACTCTGTGCTGAACACTTGTTCTACATTGAGAACTGGTGCCCATGAATTAATCAACAAAATATATCCACAAACTAACGTGGAAAAGAATGAAATTTAATTTATGATTAAGAACATACATAAGCTGGTGAACTGAAAGGAGGACCAAAGACAGAAGTTTTTGGTTCTGATGGACAAAAATTATTTCCTCAAAATTGTGACATTACTGGTAAGGAGCAGTTGTCAGCCTGCCCATTGCTAAGAGTAGGGATAAGGGGCATAATTCTCTCTTCCCACCCCCAATCAGTAAAATAATTTCAGAAAACCATGAAAGGTTTTTTACAGAGGCTACAACTTTATAGTCAGTGGCTTAAGGACCTCAAGAATTATAAAAAAAAAATAATAACCTTAGGGAAGGTGAGATTTGAGAAATAATGTGTTTAATGGATCAAGTTACACTGAGCTTCAATGGACATTTACATTAGACGTGTATGTATATAAAAAAAGAAGCATGACCCCTACCTCACCCCATATCACACAAGTAATTCTAGATGGAATGTAGAACTAAATGTGAAAAGAAGAGCAATAAAAATTCTAGAATATAACATAGAAAAGTATCTGTGTGACTTTGCAGTAGAAAATGGTTTCTGTGATTTCAATAAGATTTGGTTCCTTCATGCAGGAATTTAAATTCCACAAAGTCTATGTTAAAGGTATTAGGAGGAGAAAACTTAATTCAGTTGTGGCATTTGGAGTTAGGGAATTGGGGAATCATTAAATTGGATGAGGTCACTGATCAAATGGTGTAAATGAAGCAATAAAAGGAAAATACTACAGATACATGCAGCCAACTGGATAAGTCTCTTAAATGTAATGTTGAGTAAGCAAAGACAGACACAAAGAATATATATTATAAGATTTTATTTATAGGGGTTGGCGCTGTGGTGTAGTAGCTAACTCCACCGCCTGCAGTGCTAATATCCCATATGGGTACTGGTTAGAGTCCTGGCTGCTTCACTTCTGATCCAGCTCTCTGTTATGGCCTAGGAAAGCAGCAGAAGATGGCCCAAACCATAAGTTTTTAGATTTTATTTTATTTTATTTTTATTTATTTGATAGGTGGAGTTTACAGACAGTGAGAGAGAGAGAGACAGAGAGAAAGGTCTTCCTTCCATTGGTTCACCCCCCAAATGGCCACCACGGCCAGTGCTGCGCCTATCCGAAGCCAGGAGCCAGGTGTTTCTTCCTGGTCTCCCATGTGGGTGCAGGGGCCCAAGTACCTGGGCCATCCTCCACTGCCTTCCTTGGCCACAGCAGAGAGCTGGAGTGGAAGAGGAGCAACAGGGACTAGAACCCAGCACCATATGGGATGCCGGCGCCACAAGCAGAGGGTTAACCTAGTGCGCCATGGCGCTGGCCCCAATTTTACCTGTCTTTAAGCTTCATATAAATAAAATCTTTTTAAGAGATTTATTTATTTATTTATTTTAAAGGCAGAGGCAAAGAGAGAAAAAGAGAGAGAGAAAAAGTCTTTTATCTGCTGGTTCATTCTCCAAATGGCCGTAACAGCTGGAGCTGTGCCAATCCAAAGCCAGGAGCCAGGATCTTCTTCTGGGTTTCCCATGCAAGTGCAGGGACCCAAGCACTTGGACCATCTTCTACTGTTTTCCCAGGCCATAGCAGGGAGCTGTATTGGAAGAGGAGCAGCAAGAACATGAACTAGAACCCATATGGGATGCCAGTATTGCAGGTAGAAGCTTACCCTGTTACGCCACAACACCAGTCCCAATATCTTTTTACTAGGATGGGCATTTGGCCTACTGGTTAAGATTCCCACATCCTGAATCTAAGTGTCTTGAGTTTGAATCTTAGTTCTGCTCCCAATTCAAGTTTCCTGCTAATGGACTGAATTTCTGGCTCCTGGTTTGGCCTGGCCCACTCCTTATTGTTGCAGGCATTTGGGCAGTGAAGCAGCAGATGGAAGATTTCTGTTTGTCTCTTTCTTTCAAATAAATAAAACTAAAAATACATAAATATTAATTAAAATAATATTTTTACTAAGGTATAATATGTATATAAGAAAATGAATGTCATAGCTGCAAAAATCAATATTTTTTCATAAAGTAAATAACCCCAGTATAATGAATTCAGAGATCAAGAAATAGAACTTTCTCAGCATTCCAGCCATTGCCTCTTCAAAAATAACAAACACTTCCCCAATCACAAATTATTGTGGGCCAGCCCTGTGGTGTAGCTAGTAAAGCTGCCATCTACGGTGCCAGCATCCCATATGGGCACCAGTTCGAGTCCTGGCTGTACCACTTCTGATCCAGCTCTCTGCTATGGCCTGGGAAAGCAGCAGTGGAAGATGGCCCGAGTTTTTGGGCCCCTACACTCGTGTGGGAGACCCCAGAGGAAGCTCCTGGCTCTTGGCTTCAGATCAGCGCAGCTCCAGTTGTTGCAGCCATCTGGGGAGTAAACCAGCAGATATGGAAGACTCCCCCCACCCCCACCCCCGCCCGTCTCTCATTGCCTCTCTGTAACTCTGCCTTTCAAATAAATAAAATACATCTTTGAAAAAATTATTGTGGTTACTTCTCAATAGGATGGATTCCCAACCAAAATCTGGTTCAGATGTCAAGTTTAATGATGTCAAATAAGTACCAAGAAGGCACGAGAGGGCTTATTACACAATGAGGCTTTCTAGAGATAGCAGGGCAGGCATCCCAAGCTGGGCTGAAAAGAGCTTGAAAGAACAAGAAAAGGAGCGTGGTCTGAGCTGGTCATGGGGTGGTGCCAGAGTCCATGTTCCTTACTGTAGAAGGGGGCCGGCATAGTTTGAACCCCTCACTGTCATCAAAGAAGGGAACACCAAAAGCTTTTGATCAACTTGTTCAGATGTAGGGCATAAGGGAAAAGAAATGAGCAAGGCTTGAAAGATGTCAGAAGTTTAACATCAAAAAATGGAGTCCAACTTTTTTTTTTTTTTTACACAAACACAACCTACATTTATTTCCCACTCACGCTACATGTCATCAGGGTTTCATGGAGGGAAAGAGTTCTGATCCATGTCATCTTTGTTCTAGATTGTCAGAGCTACTTTTTTTTTTAACAAGGGATTTTTTTATTTATTTGTTTATTTGAGTGGCAAAGTTACAGAGAGAGAGAGGGAGAGACAGAGAGAGAGGTCTTCTATCCACTGGTTCACTCCCCAAATGGCCGCAATGGCAGGAGCTTGGCCAATCTGAAGCCAGGAGCCAGCAGCTTCTCTTGGGTCTCCCATGCATGTACAAGGGCCCAATCACTCAGGCCATCCTCCATTGCTTACCCAGGCCATTAAAAGGAAGCTAGATCTGAAGCGGAGCAGCCAGGACCCAAACCGGTATCCATATGGGATGCCGGCACCGCAGGTACAGGCTTAACCTACTACCCCACAAGGCCAGCCCTTGATACAGTAACTGTTACCTAGATCATTGCTAATCACTTTAGTAGAGAAAAGATAAAAAAAAAAAAAAAAAAAAAAAAAAAAAAAAAAAAAAAAAAAAACCAGACAACCTCATACAAGGTCTTAAAACTTTTGCCCAGACGTTGGATTCTGTCCCAGTTGCTCCTCTTCCAGTCCAGCTCTCTGCTGTGGCCCGGGAGGGCAGTGGAGGATGGCCCAAGTGCTTGGGCCCTGCACCCACACGGGAGACCAGGAGGAAGCACCTGGCTCCTGGCTTCGGATCAGCGCAGTGTGCCAGCTGCAGCGCGCTGGCCGTAGTGGCCATTGTGGGGGTGAACCAACGGAAAAGGAAGACCTTTCTCTCTGTCTCTGTCTCTCTCTCTCACTAACTCTGCCTGTCAAAAAAAAAAAAAAAAAAAAAAAAAAAAAAAAAAAGAAAGAAAGAAAAGAAAAGAGAAAAAGAAAGAAAAGAAAAACTTTTGCCCAGAAATGACATATGCCACCTGTGTTTTTACTTCATTAGCCAAAACAAGCAACATGACTCTGCTAGATTCAAGAGATAAGAAGACTGCGATCTATGACGTGTGCAGCAGGAGAACAACCAGAAATATCTGCTGAACCACACTGTTGTCCATCTCAGATGGATCTTAAAGAATGCATAGGAGAGATGAAGAAGAAAACACCCATGAAACTGAAGGAGAAACTTGAACAGAGATACAGAGGGTGGGAGGTGTGGTTCAATCAGAGAGTGCCTGAAATGAATGTGGCAGGAGGGGGCCCACACTGTGGTGTAGTAGGCTAAGCCTCCACCTGCAGCACCAGGATCACATTGGACACTGGTTCACATCCCAGCTGCTCCACTTCCAATCCAGCAATCTGCTTATGGCCTGAGAAAGCAATAGAGTACGGTCCAAGTGCTTTGGCCTCTGCAACTGTGAGGGAGACCTGGAAGAGGTTCCTGGCTCCTGTCTTTGGATAGATGCATCTCCAGCCTTGCAGCCATTTGGGGAGAGAACCAGTAAATGGAAGACCTTTCTCTCTGTCTCTCCCTCTCTTTCTCTGTAACTCTGCCTCTCAAATGAATAAATAAATCTTTAAAAAAAAAGGAATGTGTGGGAGATGAGGTTAGAAAGGAGCGTTGACTTTATTAACAGAAAGCCTTGAAATTAAGCCTTTTGGACTTACACTATTGTAAGAATGAATAATTTTAAGTGTATTGAACATGTGTTTTCAGTAAGATGGTCTAGATAAACAAGAATTTGGAAGCTATTGAAATACAGAAGAATAAATGAAAGTCTAAACAAGGACTGTGGCAGTAGGGATAGAAAAGTGGAGGCTAGAATCTTTGGAGCTCAAATTGGATATGAGGTGATACTGATGGTGATCATTATTCCATTTTAGTTTACATTGGATGACTGGAAGAATGATGTTGATATTTCTTATGACACAAACGACAACACAGGGAAAATTAACAATTTTGCTTTTGAAAACATTGTGTTTAAGGTAATGAAAGGCCATCTGAGTATAGTGGAATAGGGACTCAAAACTTATTGCCTAGCATCTAAGAAAAAAAGACAACATCTGAACCTAGAGATTCTTCAATCGACATCCAAGGAGTGACAATGGAAGCCATCAGTCTGGATGAGGTTGTCCATTGAGGGGCTACGGAGTTAGAAGAAAAGAGATTAAAGATCGAACTTTGGAGAATACTTGCTTTTAGGCAACATACTGTTCACACAGAAGCTTATAAAAAATGAGGGAGAATCTCTCAGGGATAAAGAAGCAACACAAGCCTCAGTGAAAAGGATCCAACAAAAAGCAAAGTGGTTCACAGTGTCAAATGCTGTCAAGAGGATACATAGAAGGAGCACCAAAAAGATGCCATTGGATTAACTGTCCAGAGGTGACAAATGACCTTTGGGAAAGGCATTTTAGTAGAGAGTGAGATTACAAGTCAGGAGGATTTGGGTAAGACAGGAGAGTAAGCATGGATAGATTATTCTTTTGATAAATTTGGGGCTGGAAAGAAGGTGAGGTATGTATGGAAAACTAGTTTAAGCAAAAGGCAGTTTCTGGAAAGTGTAGCTGTATAACTTGGCATGTCAACTTGTATATTTCCTTTGGAGAAAGGATTTTAGCCAAAGGTAAATTCTGCTAAATAGAACCATAATATTTGGTAAATTCTGAAACTCACCGTCAATACTCTCTAGGTGTGGCCAAGGAGAAGTCCACAAGGGTGGGCATGTGACTCAAGAGGTGATCGAATGGAACCCAGCCCTGAACTGGGCCTGGAGTGACCCAGAATTCTCCTGCTGTGTTTGGAAACTGGCTGAATGGCAGCTGAGCACTGCCAGTCACCCTTTTTTCCATTACCCAAGTCTGCCTGAGAAAGGCGCCAGCCCTGGGCTGAGAGAGCCAGAAGCTGGAGATAAAGAGCAATCCCAATGTGTCCCTCTTTCTAGATACACCTGAAACAGGACCTAATTCTGTCCTTTACTGTTAGGAAAGGCAGTCAAGCCCCCGTTTGATGAAAGCCAGTATGAATTGCGTGTTTTCCTATTTGCAACTGAACGAGTCCTAATCTAGCATCCCTAAAAGCTGCATCCACACACTGCCACTGGTACCTTCTACAGCACAGGTGGGGTTTTAAAGAATTGACTGATATTTAAAAAAAAAAATCTGTGATGATGGAAAAAGAAACTCAGAACAGAATTGAATTGAACATTTGTTTTTTCTTAGATTGCTAATGGGCTTCACTGTCAGAGCAGAAAAATGTTGCAATAAGATAAACACTAACTTTGGAGTCATCAGTGTACATAGTTTTCTTTGAGATATAGTTATGGAGAGCATGTGCATTAGATTATTTGGTTGTTGTTTTCCTCAAACAGAATTCTTTAAAAAACACATAATGAAATTGCAGCCAACAAAAGGATAATATCTTTGATCTTTGTAAAGAAAAAAAAATTCCCCTCTTTATAATGGAATTGCAAGTTTCCAAGATCTAGACAGATCTTTTCCCACACATGCTGCATGAACTGGACTTTCTTATTTGTTTTTGGATTAGTTCCCAATTAACATCAGACACAGCAGCAAGACCTTTTTCTCTTTTGTGTGGTATCAGGCAGCATCCGACTGTGAGTTGTAAATACCCAAGCTCTCTCCTGAAATCAGTCTTCACCAAATTGCCCTGGGGACCAGAAATGAGGAATTCCTCCTCCACTTGCAGAATTTAAAAAGCAAAAAAAACGGACTTTCAAAAGGAGCAGGAAAAAGCTTGTCCACAATAAATCACCAGCGAGCAAGTGTTCGGATAGGAAAAGGTTGATGTTAATAGAGGCAGCAGTTTTCTTTTAGCAGAAAAGATCTTTCAGTGCATTTGGAACTGACAGTTTGCGGAACCTAGAAAGTTAAGAAGTGGAATGGCACTAACTGCAGAAGAAACATCATTGTGTTCTATATTCTTTCTTCCTCTAATTGGGAAGTAGTTGCATTCAAATGTCTAAATTTTCTACAGCATTTCTGATCTCCACACATCTAAGACCACAGTTCACTTTTTGTTTGTGTGTCAAGGAGTTTGACCAATCCATTTAATTCTCAATGGGAATACATGTCAATGGGAATAAAAATGTGGCATGACAAAAGAGTCATTCTTTGGACCTTGCATATCATTATACATAAATTTTCTTACTGCATTATCATATATTAGTGAGAGAAAGCCAATGGCCTGGAGGTCAGAAGACTGGTGTCTAAGTCTGGCTTTACTGCTAGCAATTTAGAACCGTGGATACATCAGCTAAGCCCTCCAGGTCTGTTTCCTCAGCTGATACAGGAAGTTACGGGAGACATTGATATCCCAGTGATTATTCTAAATCTATTGGCATAAAGCAATCATTTTATTATATGAACAGATCTTATGGGTCAGATATTCAGGTAGGGCTGGGCCTAATCATTCTTTTGCTTTTGGGGCATTTACTGAGCTCACTAAAAAATGCTCAGCTGGCAGATGAGATGGTTTGAAGGGTTCAAGACAACCTCACTCACCTGGTCACTTGGCAGGGTTGAGCTCTGTCTGTCCTCTGGAGTGATCTTAGGGTGGTCAGACTTCCTATATGGTAGTTGATTTCTCCCAGAAGGAGTGTCTGAAAAGAATCGAGTGATTCTAACTTAGCATTAGAAATCATTCCAGCCGACGCCGCGGCTCACTAGGCTAATCCTCCACCTTGCGGCGCCGGCACACCGGGTTCTAGTCCTGGTCAGGGCGCCGGATTCTGTCCCGGTTGCCCCTCTTCCAGGCCAGCTCTTTGCTGTGGCCAGGGAGTGCAGTGGAGGATGGCCCAAGTGCTTGGGCCCTGCACCCCATGGGAGACCAGGAAAAGCACCTGGCTCATGCCATCGGATCAGCGCGGTGCGCTGGCCGCAGTGCGCCAGCCGTGGCGGCCATTGGAGGGTGAACCAACGGCAAAGGAAGACCTTTCTCTCTGTCTCTCTCACTGCCCACTCTGCCTGTCAAAAAAAAAAATAAATAAATAAAAATCTATATAAAAAAGAAATCATATACCATCGCTTTCACTGTATTCTATTTATGGAAAGCTTGCACCTAAACAAGGAGAATGGGTGCAAATCCTGACTTTTGCATCTATATTTTAAAACCTGCCATGCTTACTTAGAAGAGTTCAAATTTTATTTCTCCCGTTTTTCTCCAATAATCTGTCCATTGCCATATTTTATTCATTCACTTATCTATTCATCAAATATTTTAAACTGTACTCTGGGGCAGACATGGTGGGTAGCATACAGAAAAATTGGTGGTCAAAGCAGAAACATGATCTCTGCTATCTCAGAACTTAGAGTCCAATGCAAGACACACACATTAATCACATGAAGGTAAGTATACACTTATAAAATCTAAGCACTCTGAAAGAAAAGTTCAGGGAGCTCCGAGGGCACACAGTAGAGAGACTTGGTTCAATTAAAGCAAAGGGAAGGCTTCTCTACAGAATGAATGTTTACTCTGAGATATAAAGGGTGGGTTGGAGCTGGCAAGGTGAAAGGTATCATTACATCCACTTACAAGACTTCTTCTTGTGTTGCCCCTACATCTTGATCTTCTAATTTAGAAGACCCATTCTTTCCACCCCACTTGACTGCTCCTTAGCAGTCGTTCATTTGAGAAGTTTCATACTGAATATTGATTATGCAACCTCTCATTTGTTGTTATCTCTTGCCTTGCTACTGGCTTCCTACTGTTAGCTGAACAGAATCAGTAGGTGCAGTATGACGCTGGAGGCCCTTCGTGGGCGGACTCCATCTTAGCTTCCTGACCCAGTCTCCCCTACCCTTTCTGGATTTCATGTTCCAGCCATGCCAGCTTATGTATAACTCTCAGAGCGTGTGTTAATGTTCATGCCCCCTGTGCTTTTTTCTCACTCATTTCTCTTTCTGAAATATCATTTCCTTTGGTCTCTACCATTAAATGTTTTTTCATCCTTACAGGGCTTTCCCAATCCTTTCTCAATCCTAGAGCATACTCTATCCTCTCAGGATTCCTGTAGTTCTCTCTGATACTTCTTTTCTTTTTTTTTAACTTTTACTTAGTAAATATAAATTTCCAAAGTACAGTTTATGGATTATCAGATATTCTTTTCTATAAACTTTCCTAGACATGCCCTCCTTCCTACCAAGTTTTGGTATCTACGAAGGCAGGAAGGATGACTTAATCATGCCTCTTTCCCCCTCAGTGCCTGTCACCGCTTTCTACATAGCAAGTCTTTTGGAGAATGAATGAATGAATATACATCATTTTGAAGATTATAAGGCTATGAAGTGCAGGGACCTTTGCTACCTTTTAGTATCCTTAGCATTTAGCATCATGAATGGTGAGCAATGTTAATATTTCACCATAAATAAGTTTGTAGCTTTTCATGTGTGAACATTTGAAACATCACTGGACTGATTACAAAGTTTTGTACATATGCCAGTTACATTTTTAAGCACTTCCACCAAATCATAAACTCTTTAATGTAGAAAAAATTTATATTTTTCTTTTATTCTCCCAAATATTTATTTTATATATAAATCACTGATGTGAAATAAAAGCCCTTATATAATGTTTCCTGGGTTCAAAAGTTATTCAGACATTTTTCCCATTTGTTGTAGATGCATCACAGTGCTAAACACTACGGGGGTTTGGGTTTGTGTGTGCCTGTATATTGGAACTGTGTGAACACAGTTTGTCATGTCATGGATTTGCATATGCTATACAGGAAGTGGTATACCCTGAAAAGGAATAACCGTATCTAGTCAGTCTTTGATGCAAGTTAGTAATCCTTAAGTGATCTCAATCTTGTCCGTCAGTATTGCTGTTGTAAAAATGTCCTCACTGCATATTGTTTTTCAGTGCATTAGAAAGAAGAGGATAATAAGAATGGATTGGTGGAACCACAGGAAGTAGAACTGATAGTAATCAACTCACCAACAAGTCCAAGAAGGAGCTAGAAGCTAGCTCCCTATGCTACAGATGCAGAATCTGAGGCTCAGATTCACGCTTTTACCTTCATATTCCACAATGCTTGATCTTTGGGAGCATGAGATTAAAAAAAGACCTCACAGATTACAGGAAGCATGGCTTATGGGCTGTTTGTCCTCACAGTGTCTCTTCCGAACAACAGTGTTCCAGTACACACCTGTTGGATCCCAGTCAGAGCTTAGTAAGTGCATACTTATTTATATCACAGATGACATCATCCATTCATCTTGGAAGCCATAGTGCTCACCCCACAGGTTCAGCGGTTGCTAAGACGTCCACTTATTTCTTTGACCTCTGTGTGTCTTCAATCCTTGACCTTTAAGGCTTCCTGGTGCCAGCATGTCTGCAGCTGTAGGATCAAAGACCCTCAGGGGAAAAATCCATTCTTAAGTGAGTTGAAGACTGGGTGAATTATTAGGAAAATCAACTATATGCCCTAGGGCTGCTGTAGATCTGGAAAATGCCTGAACTATATCCCAAGTATAAACATCAAGCCCTAAGACCTAAACACAGCACTAGTCAAAGACAGGGCAGATACTAAAGTTCAGTCTCTTGCCTGCCAGTCCAGAGTCACATTCTTAGGTCCCCTAAGAGAGACTGAGGCAAAAGTAAATGCTCAATAAATATCTTTGAAATAGTTGAATGAATGAGATGGCACATGATGACATATGCAAATGTTTATTTACCAAAATTGCTAAGGTAATAGGAAAAGACACAGAATTTAAAAATAAAAGATGTGATTAGATATTTGAGTCTTAGAATTGTATCTAAATTCTATTTCCAGCTTTCAGGCACCCAGACAAAAGAGGCAATGCACAGTTTTCAATGGGCAAGAGAATACAGCACCATTTGTTCCTCACTTTTCTATCTCTGGGAGAAGCAACTTGTGTGGACAATCTTCCTACTACACCCAAGTGTCGCTTACTTCTTGAGGGCATGTGAAGGTCCTTTGGTATGAAGCCAGGGTGAGTTTTTGAGCAGTTTTGTAGTCATCCTCTCAAGTGTTGCTTGCTCCATGTGTGCTCAAAGAGGCTAACTCCACGCTGCTCACCACCCCCTGACTGCCTGCAATTGCTGCTTTGACACAATCCTCAGCCAGGACCTACTGTTTAAGGCAAACCTCAGAGCATTCTTCAAATATTTCCTAAGCCCTCTCTAGTTACAGATGCCCTTCCTTCCTTAGTCTTACAAAGCTAGATGTAGGGTATTTTTGCAATCTACTATACTTAGCATGGCTTATAATCCTTGGCCATGTTATCTCAGGTGCCCCCCTTAACAATCCCTTTACAAATAAAGTAACCTGAGTAGAATAAAATCCTTGTTGACTGATTGATCTAAGCCTTGCTGTGCATGCAGCCCAGTCTTGCTTTACAGTCCTCTGCTCTGACTCCCTCCTGCTCAGACTGCCCACTCCATTTAGCCTTTCTCTCCTATTTACAACTCAATTCCGTATTTTCCCTCTTGCTCTTTGCTCTGTCGCTGATAGTGTCCATCTCCCTATCTGAAGTCATAATTCAACTTTGAGCTTATCTTCCTCATGAAATTTGCTAAACAAAGTGTGTGTGGACTTGCAGACGTTAAATTCCCCTTTAACACTGACATGTATTTCTTTTAGTCTCAGGATTTTAGACATGACAATTAATTTGGACTCCTTTGTTTTATGGGTGAGAAAACGAAGATCCCCTCAAAGGTGAAATGATTTGCTTTTTAGTCCTTAGCCTGGAAAATATTTAACTTGCTCAAACTTCTTTGTGGTGTTTACTTTCCATAGCATCTAGTTTGGTGGGCTGAGAGATTTCATTTCCCAATTCATCACACATTGTTCTGTGGCTGGCATCCTGGGTATTCTTAATCAATAATTAATTAATGAACTAAGTGAAATAATGATCTCACCATTTGTTTTATATTCAACCTAAAGAATTAATGAATTCATAAATACAATAGGATCATTTAAAGTAAGAATAAAATGCATGAAGTATTTCATCCCTTGGTTATTTCAAAGCAGAATTGATAGCAGATGAGTTTTTTCATTGCTGTAAATCAGTCCTATCATTGTAGCACAACAGTTACCAAATATCTTTCATCACCTACCATTTCTGACAACTCTTTCGATTGAAATCATCTCCTTTAATACTATGAGTTTTAAAAAACATTTCTAAGTCAAGAATCTATCTACCTTGGTAAATTTTCTCTCCTGGAATACCAAATGGGCCGTGAGGGTCTTGTTTATAAGAGGCAGATTTATAGAATAGAAAAACAAGTCTGTCTTTGTAGGAGCTTCTCCAAACAGGAGATGTGAGAAGTCTTCAGAACAAAGAAGAGGTCATCCTTAAAAAACACAGGAAGCTTTGATCTTTCTCCTTGCCTAGAGCAAGGTGAAAGGGGAGTCTTAAACAAGTCCGATCTGTGTATTTAAGCTAAACAACACTTCCAACGTGTATGGGCAAGCGGAAAGGGTTATTCAAATGGTGGCTATACAAATACACCACGTGTAGAAGAAATTCCTTTTTTCCCCTTCTAGGTTTAACTATCGTAACTAGACTTCTGCAAAGGGGATGAGTTGACAGGGGAAGAATGCACATTTGCCAGAAATAAAATTGCAAGTAATTTTGGACATTTTACCTTCATGTCTATAACTTAAAATTCTGTATTTCTTTGCAGATGGGCTTGCTTCCTAACCTTGTAACTGCTGACTCATTTGTGAAGACCCACAACATTTAGGAGAATGCCCCAGGACCAGGAGAGGGAAAGGTGTGATGACCAGGCTTGTGCTTTGACTCATCCTAGGGAAATGTCCTTGTACGAGGGCTTGTACAAGTACAAGCCCTTCAGATACTTGCTTATCTTTCCCCCGTTAGCACATCTGTCCCTGCAAATCTTATCCAGTTACTGTGTAATGAGTCACCAAAGCACTGCAGATGTGTGGGTGCTGATACTCATCCCCTCGATAGTCACAGAGATCTCAAGTCTTGGTGGCAAACCTAGTACAGTATCTAGAAACATTGCATTGAAATCCATTGGGGATATGAGGAATTTATATTTCTGAAGTCATGACTGTTGATTCTTTTGCAATAGAAATTATTCACCCCTGCTCACTTTCCTCCACTAAAGTAAGAATGAGTTAGTATTAATTTTGGTTTGAAATGGATCAAAAAAGTGTCAAATGACTGTTCTCTTCTCCTGTATCTACAGCCATTGCAGTGGATTCTGTTAACTCCCAGGATACAAGAGGGCAGATGAGTGGAAGAAAAGTAGCAGAATTCTAAGGTTGGTCCCTCGGCTGTTGTTTTTATAGGACATTCCTATGGTTCCCAGAAGGGACATTGTAAGGGAAATAGACACCGGGTTCCAGGCAGTGCTCACCAGACACCCAGAAACTGGGACAGGGATACAAGGTGGAAGTGCAGTTATCGAATCTGGCCATAAGGCCATAGATGGAGAAGCAGGGCAGTTGGATGGGGAGTCTCAATGTGTTGGTCCAAGCTCTTAAATTCCTGTGATCTCCATTTAAGTCCCTAAATTGGTCTTACAGGCAGGAGTAGGTCTGTTTGTGTGTGGCGTCCTAGTCAGTATTCCCTGTTTGTACCATACAGGGGCCAGTAGTGCCACTCCAGTTGTGTGATTTACAAAGAAGCATGTGGCCAAGCTGAAATCCAGGACTCCTGCTCACAAGCCAAGTGTCTCCATGGTCTGTGTTGGTTCATTGGCAACACCTTTCTGTAAGTCCCAGAAAGATTCCCTATACGCTTGGGGTAACCCTGCCGTGAGGATCATTTGGCCCAGGACTTATAGTTGGGAAAATCTTCAGATTTACCTTCTGGAGATAACCCACAAAGATGTTTTCCCTCCAGTCATGGAGATAGTTAGGATTGGAATCGGGGGCCTGGTTCATCATTCAGTTCAAACAGGTCCATCCCATCAAAAGACCACTATCACCGCTGTTGTGACGTTCCCGTGAGTCAGAACAAAGGCAGGCACAGGTTTGGCAATTGGAGAGGGAGCCAGATTGTAATCTCCCCTCTTCCCCTGGGCCAACTTGCACATCACACCTGGTGGCTCTGCCTCTATGTCACTTAAAAAATAAGGGCTGAAACACATTTTGTAAATGGAAAACTCATTACATTACATTTTTTGTTCTGGACTACTAATTGCTCCCATAATGAAAACATCACAGTTTTTGTTAATGCATTTTAGTACACCTTCATTTTTAAATACGTCGGCACTGTAAAAAAAAAAAAAAAAGAAAAAATAGAAGTAGACTGTGTCTCCCTCGTTCTCTTGACTTCTGGCTCTTTCTTACTCTCTTGACTTCCAGTCATGGAGCAGGAGGGAAGAGGCAGGAGCTGGAGCTAGGCAGGCCTGACACCTTCCCTGCAAGCACTGAGCTCCCTGCGGCGGCTTGTCATCTTTAATAATTCTTCCTCCAGGAAATGTCATTGCTTCATTGCATTGCAAGAAAATGATGTCATGGTGTGGAGCCCTGATCCATTTCCTGACTTTTAACCTGAGTCTGGTAACCTTTTTCAGCTGTCCTGCACCCAACGAAAATGAAACACATTGAAATGTAAAGGCCAGCGCATCTCATAAAGGTTTTTGAGGCCCCAGGGCGGGGCTAGCTTCTGCATATACATTAATGATCAAAATACAGTCATGTTTGGGTGTCACATCCTGGATATGGCAGGGACCCAGTACTTCGGAAATGGAAAGGAAATAATCTTCAGGATGTGTCTAAAATTTCTTGGCAGAAACTCTCCCTTCCCCTAACAGTGGGTTTAATTAGTAGTGACAAAGTTAAATTTAATTAGGATGCCTTGCTCGTTTTTTGTTCGGGTGGTGGTTTTTGTTGTTAAACTCTGTGTGAAAACGACCAATGGCCCCCGGACTGATATTTTAAAGTTTACACACTGCATTTGTGTCCCCACGTCTTAGGACTGCTTACAACCCGAGCCCAAATGACATTATGAAGCTATTTCCTGGAATGTCAAGGGCTGAAATCGCCCTGTCAAAAACGACTCTGTTCTTTCAGGGATTTCAGAGAGCAAGGGCTCAGATTGCATTCTTGCTCTGTTATTATAAGTTTTTCCCTGGCAGGAAACCACTGGGTCTCAGATAATTTGCATATATCCAATGAGAGCGATCTACTGTTCTAAGGAGGTTTTCAAGATTGCATGACAGCACCAGGCAAGAATCTCATATGGGGAAAGGGGATTTTTTTCCCCTCTTTTCCTAAGCTCCATTTAAAATAGTTTCCTTCCCACAAGCTGATGTGTCCACATTCAAAGAGTTACAAGTAACCCAGCCCATTTTCCTGCCTTGGCCCCTGTCACTAGTTGGGTAATATCAACAGCCACACAAAACTGGAAACAGGCTGTTTAAAGTGAGGTGCCTTATTCCTTCCGGTCTATAAAGCAGACATTTTGGCACGTGATGGTGGTGAATTAACCATTTAGTTCTCTCAGGCAAGGGCACAGTAAAATGCTTGTTCGTTTCTTTGTGGCTGCAAGGGCAAGAAATAATCACACAGATTTCTTGATGCCTTGAATACAATTTTTAACATTATACATAAGATTCCAATTAGCCCATTGCACTACTTCATTTGGCATCATAAAAATATGTACTGGTTTGAGACCCTCAGAATTACGCATATTTTGCTGAAGGATTTTTGCTATAGTTCTGAAAAGTAACTAATTGACTTTCATTGCTCTTACAATGGCTGGAGCTGGTACTCTTGCTAAAATGCTTGACAGTCACCTTAAATTTTTTTTTTCAGAACAAAGTGGGGTATAAATAAGAAAGCAAATAAATAACCAAGGTACCCAATACTGGATAGGGATGATCAAATAGTATTAGAGTGAATTCAGACATTGCACTGATGAAATCCAAGTCCATTTTTGTGTAATCATCAGATACAAGAGTAGATACCTTCTTGTGCTATTAAGTGGCAGATAGACACATGCTGATTGAAGAGCTGGGGCTGGAAGGCACTTACCTGATTTCAGACACCGACAGGTGAGTGTTCCTGGACATGTTACTGAAAATCTGATGTTTCATCTGGAAGTGAAGATACTTAGCAGTTTTATGTATAAAGTTCCCATCTAAAATTTTTATTTTGAACTTGTTCTCAAATGCATGGATGCTTTATAGTCTTATATCTAAAGGCATTTAATAAATGTGTTTAGTGAATCCATCACACTAGTCACTATTTTGAGGCTTCAAGGTGTGTTGGACTTTCGGCTAAGTGCCTTATCTGTGGAGTGTCAATGAATTCTCTCCGCAAGTCTGTGAATTGGTAACCCCCTAGAGCTCTGTCTGAGGCTACAGCTGACCATGACAGAAGGCCAGGATCTGAATGCAGGTGTTGCTCATTCCAAAGCCTGACACACCTCCTGCTATACTGCAATGATGTGTCTCAAACTGCAGTGTGCCTCAGAATCATCGCAAGGAGGGCTTCCTTAGCGTGTTGGGGCCCCACCTCAGTTTCTAGTTCTTCGGAGTTCTTGGGTAGAGCTGACACTGCTGGTCTGGGGACCATGATCTGAGCACCTCTGCACCATGCTGCAAAGAGCTTCAGATGCGGGACCAAGAGGAAGCACATATAAGGTGCAGATCTCTGACCAAACCAAGAAAGACCGCCTATATTCAGAGCCATGCAATGGCTGAAAGGGGTTGTCTCTTGGCAATAGTTGGGCCATTGGGGGTAACCAGCTCTTTGGAGATTTTTTTGTTTTTAAATTTTTTTGAAGATTTATTTATTTGAAAGGCAGAGTTACAGAAGTGGGGAGGGGGGAGGGGAGAGAGAGAGAGAGAGAGCGAGAGCAAGCATCTTCACTCCCCAAATGGCAGCAACGACTGGGACTGGGCCAGACTGAAGCCAGGAGCCAGGAAATTCCTCTGGGTCTCCCACGTCGGGGCAGGGGCCCAAGCACTTGGGCCATCTTCTGCTGCTTTCCCAGGTGCACTAGCAGGGAGCTGGATTGGAAGTGGAGCAGCTGGGACTCAAGCAGGTACCCATAAGGGATGCTGGCACTGCAGGCCGAGGCTTTAACACCGAGGCTGCACCACAGCGCCAGCCCTTTGTTTTTAAATCTTATGTGAATTTTTATTCAATAAACATCTATTGAAAGGCTCTTATGATTTTTTAAAAAATTTTATTTGAGGGGCTAGCGCTGTGGTGTAATGGGTAAAGCTGCTGCCTTCAGTGCCGGCATCCCATATGGGCAATGATTCAAGTCCTGGATGCTCCACTTCCGATCCAGCTCTCTGCTGTGGCCTCGGAAAGCAGTGGAAGACGGTCCAAGTCCTTGAGTCCCTGAACCCATGTGGGAGACCCAGAAGAAGCTCCTGGCTCCTGGCTTTGGATTGGCGCAGCTCCAGCCATTACAGCCAACTAGGGAGTGAACCAGCAGATGGAAGACCTCTCTCTCCCTCTGCCTCTCTTTTTCTTTCTGTGTAACTCTGATTTTCAACTAAATAAATAAATCTTTGAAAAATTTTTTTATTTGAGAGGGAGAGACACAGAGAGAGTCACACAGAGTGCTCATTCACTCCTCCCAAGTGCCTGAAGTGACAGGACTGTACAGAAATAGAAGCCAGGAACTCAATCAGGGTCTCCCGCATTGGGTGGCTGGGACTCGACTACTTGAGCCATCATCATTACATCCCGAGGTCTGCATTAGCAAGAAGCTGGAATTGGGAGCTGGACCCAGGCGTGCAACTCAGATAGACCACAATATGGGATGTGAACGTCTTAACCTGTGTCTTAACGGTTAGGCTGAATGCCAGCCCTGATTTTGAGACATTTAATGAGAAGCTAGCCGAAGGGCCTCTAAGTTCTCTTCTAGTTATTGAACTCTGCCATAAGTGCCAAAGACGAGAGAGAGCGATGCTGGGAAGGAGAGCCATACTCCCCCTGCAGGAGAACAGTTTCATTACAGCTATGATTCAGTGTTTCCATTGTGCTTTGAAGACTTCATGACATTTTGGTAATGGCAATGAAGAAAGCTGAGAAAACTGTTTCCTTCATTTAAGTAAAATGGAATTATAAGCCAATGAAACACCACACAGGAAACAGAAAAAATTTAAATAAAACATTCATTCACTGCAAATTTATGTTTCAGTTTTTAAAATTTCTATAACAACTATAATATATGCAGAGTCATAGGAAGAGAGGGAGAGACAGAGAGAGATCTTCCATCTGCTGGTTCACTCCCTAAATGGCCACAATAGCCAAGCTGAAGCCAGGAGTTTGGAACACCATCTAGGACTTCCACATGGATGGCAGGGGCCCAAGTGCTTGGGCCGTCTTCCTCTGCACTCACAGGCATAGTAGCAGGAAGCTGGGCAAGAAGCAGAGCAGCTGAGACTTGAACAGGCACTCATATGGCTTGTTGGCCTCACGGACAGCAGCTTAACCTACTGTACTCAAAACATGGGCCCCATAATTTCAATTTATATGATAGCATTATAATGGAATGGAAGGGGGGAGGGAGAGGGAAAGGGGAGGGTTGTGGGTGGGAGGGAAGTTATGGGGGGGGAGCCATTGTAATCCATAAGCTGTACTTTGGAAATTTATATTCAGTAAATAAAAGTTTAAAAAAAGGACGAAAATGTACACTTATTTCAACTTTCATCTCACAAGAATGTAGAGAAAAATGTTTAAAGGTCAAATTTTGTAAATATTTCAAAATAATGACCACAAGTAAGGCAATTTAAAAATACTACTCCAGATTTACTATCCATTCTTTTGGCCCTAGGAAGAAAAATATTCCAAAGATGGGCTTATTTCTAGTTTATCAAAGAAAATAGTGTCATTTCTGACATTTAATTTAGCCTTTTTTATGTCACAGGAACCCAGTTGACTCAAGTAGCAGCATCAAGGCACCACTTAAGGATTTAAAAGGAATCAACAGAGAGAGCAAAGCTGCAGGTGATGGTGTGGAGAGGGAGGCAGAGAGGAATAAAGAAGAAATCCAAGTGTAATAAAGTATCTGGCATACGTGCACTGCAGTGAAGAAGAGCCACTGCTTCTGTGGGCAGAGGCCATCTGAGCAAGTGAGGACTCTCACCGTCTAGTGTCTCTTTTGGTCCTTTGCTATTCTGTCTCGTTTGGATTGCTTTGAGGCTTTAGAAAAATTAACAGAGGTTAAAGGGCATTTCCTGAAATCTTTGATTGGGAGCCAACAATTGAAATGTGATTAGAAGTGTAGGGCAGCCAACGAATATTTCTTGAGCAGCTATCAAGTGCCGTGGCCTGCATCAGGCTCTTGCTAGAAATCACGTCGCTTCATTTTTGCAACATGTGCAGGAGAGGTTATCTCTGTTTTCCAAGTGAGGAACCTGAGGGTTTGCTGCAGGATACTCAGATGATCAGTGATAGAGAACACTTCAATCTCAAACTGTCTGACGTCAAAAGTGCCATTGTAATCTGGGCCTCCAAGTCTCATAAATAATGGTGAAAGCAGTTTTCCTCCAACAAACCACTATCCCTTGGCAAGGAAATTCATATCTAGTTTTCCTCTGTATTCTTTCCTGGAGATTCTCCTTGAATTCCATGACCACAGTAAATTCCCCATGACATGTAAATTATTTTTAGATTTGAAATATTCCTGCTGTAGGTTTAAGTAAGATTTTAGCAATGGCTAAGAAGACATAAAAATAAAATCTAGTGTTGCAAACTGCTACTCTTTTGACCCCCACATCCCCAGGCCTACATTTCTGGGTGAAGTTTTAAATTTTGCATTGCACGTACTATCATCTAATGCAATATTTTATGTTTAAAAATTATGGTTTTTTTATTCTCTATCCCTTCTACTTGAATGCAGACTCCTTATTCTTTGTCTGTTCTGTTCATAGATACATACCAAGTTCCTAGAACAGAGATCAGTAAACTTTTCCTATAAGAGGCCAGACAATAAATACTTTAGGTTTTATGGGCTATTTTCTCTCTCTTGCAAATACTCAACTCTGCCATTGCCATGTGAAAACAGTCATGGACAACATAGCCAACTGAGCATGGCTGTGTTCCAATAAAACTTTATTTATTATCACTGAAAATTTGAGTATGATAAAATCTTTAAGTGTCATGTAATTTTGATTCTTTGTCCCAACCGTGAAAAAATATTAAAACATTCTTGGCTTGGGGCTAATACAAAAACATGCAGTTAGGGGGCAGGTGTTGTGGTGGAGTAGGTTAAGCCTCCACTTGGGATGCCTATACTTCATATCAAATGCCTCATTCCAGTCCTGGCTGCTCTATGCTTCCAATCCTGCTTCCTTCTAATGTACCTGGGAAGAAATGGATGATGGCCCAAGTAGTTAGGTTCTGGCCACCCATGCGGGCTACCAGGATGGGGTTTCCAGCCCTTTCTGTTGTAGGCATTTGGGGAGGGAACTAGTAGATGGAAGAACGATTTTCTCTCTCTCTCTCTCTCTGCTTTTCAAATAGATAAATAAATAAATAATCCTTTATTTAAAAAACACCCATCAGTTGTCAACTTCTGGTCTAGTAAATAGTTTCTGAATGTATTATGTGTTTACAAAATGGAACATACTGGAATTGCTCCAATGATCCGCATCATATCCCATTATCCACATGTATCTCCTACCAGCTCCCCATCCCATGAAAATGATTCCCAGCTTAGGCAGCACTGGAGCCACCCTGAGGTCTGTGGACCTAAAGAGTGGAGCTGGGACTCGAACTGGCACCCACAAGGGTTTTAGGCACTTAGGTGGTTTAACCCACTATGCCACAATGCCAGCTCCTTGGCTAATCTTTTAAAAATTATTTTATTCATTTGAAAGTCAGAGGGGATGAAACACACACAGAGAGAGAGAGAGAGAGAGAGAGAGAGAGAGAGAATCTCCTATCCATTTGTTCACTCCAAATATACATGACAGCTAGGGCCACAGCCAGGAGCCAGGAACTCAATCCAGGTCTCCCGTTTGTGGCAGGGATCCAACTACTCGAGTCACCACCTGCTGCCTCTCAGGGTGCACATTAGCAGGAAACTGAAGTCAGGAGTTGAACCCAGGCATTCCAATATGGCACATTGGTGCCCTAACTAGCAAGCTACCTATAGGCCAAGCAGCATGCTCCATTCTGTTTAATTTTTAATTAAGTATAATACATAGTTAAACAATTTTAGTATACATTGGCCTTCAAGCTAAACACAATGGATGTCACTATAAAATTTGTGCAAAAATCATGCTTTATTACACATTCAACTTAATGTTAATTAAGTAGAATACCACTTATTAAAAGGAAAAAGTATAAAACTTGCCTATTTTATGAACATTATAAAGATTATATTAAATTAAGTTTTATAATGTAATCTTTTGAAAAAACATAATAAAATGATAATTTTTAATATTTTGGGTTTTTATGAGATTATTTTTATAAAAGGGTTTTAAACCACAGGATGGTGGGAAGAACAGATCGCTTTGCTTTATAGATGAGGAAAGAGAGGCCTTGAAAGGAGAAGTAGATGGCTTAGTCTGTTAGAATCCCAGCATCCTGACCAACGGGCAAGGCTTCGTGTTGCATAACCCTGAGGGACAGCATTCTCATTGTTGTGGTGGCATTACACAGACTTTCATGAGATCAGAAGTCCCTGCAGTTGTGCAATGCAACGGCCTCGGTTTTCAGTTACACAACACTGAACCAATGAAAATCTTTGCCATTAAATCTTACTTAGACATTTTCCTGAAGTTTTCAATGTATAATGATCCCTCAGGGTCCACAGGGAATTGGTTCCAAGTTCTCCCACAGGCACCAAAATCTGATGAAACTCCCTTGTATAAAATTGTACAGTGTTTGCCTGTAGCTTATGTTCTCTTATATACTTTAAATAATCCACAGAGTACTTATAATACCTAGCATAAACATAAATATTAGTATACTATACAGTTTAGGAAATAATTACAAGACAAAAGTTTGTTACATAGTCAGCACTTTTGTTTTAATCTGATGTTAGTTGAATCCACAGATAGGGATTCTGCATAAGACTGAATTCTCCATTTATTTTTCTTTTAAACTAAGGCCTGGATGAGAAAAAAACCATCCAAGAAGGATGCAGATCCCACTTAAAGTTAGTGGGGTCCTTTCTTTTTTTTTTTTTTAAATCAAGCTGTATGCTGGACATGAGGAATCAGAGTTGAATTGTCTTGATTTTCACCCTCAAAAAGTTTGAAATCTAGCAGGAAGAAATATATCAAGAAAAACATTAAGGGTGCATTATAAGCAATCTGTACACAACATAAAGGAAGAAGTGGTCTGCTCTGTCCACAGCTGGTTGAAAGGAAAAATGGCCCATAAAGGAGGTGACATTTGATCTTGGTTCTCTCTCTCTCTCCACTTTTTCCTCTCCCCCTTTCTTCCATCCTTCTTCCCATCACGAGCTTTATTGCATGCCAACTGAAAGTCAGGTGCTGCATGAAGGAGCCCTAGGTCTGCCGACTCAGTGAGAAGACAGCTCCCACTTTCCAGGAGCCTGGTCTTGGAAAGGAGCTGGACATACCTGATGGAGCATGGGCTGTGTCCCAAGCGTGACCGGGAGCCATCAGGGAAGGTGAGAGCGGACATGGACTTTAGAGAGCTCCTTCTTGAGCCTGTGTGGAGGACACTTCTGAAGGCAGACAATGCTGGCAGCAAAGATGGCTGAGTGTGAGAAGAGGGAGGGCTGACACAGGGCCCTCACAGTGAGAACAGACCAAGGCGTCACCACAGAGGCATCTTTGCGCTGTAGCCCTCAGGACTTGCTGACAAAGGTGTGAGAAGCCTAGGATGGCTCCAGGTCTCTGTTTGGTCCCGAAAGTCATGAATGCTGGCTACAGAGCTGGAAGTATGGAAAGAGGAGCCAGCATTGGAGAGGAGGAGGTGATCAGCTCCGCCGTGAACTTGTGGACTATCCATTGTTGTTGTCTGAGGGGCATGCAGAAGTGTACAGAAAATTGCCAGACGTAGAGCTCATTAGAGCAAGAAAGATTTGGTCATCGGTGTGTGAGGCATCAGCCCAAAGTGGGTAAGTGAGGCCACCAACCCTTGGCAGGTGAGCTCTTAGGGAAGACAGAGGAAGAAAAGTCATGGAGAAGGAAGAGGGAAAAAGAAGATGGTGTGAGGATGTCAAAGGGGAGGGGTTGCCTTGGAAAGTGCTCCATGGCTTCAAAGGTTGTGCAGAGGTCAAGGAAGATGCAGATTGGGATGCCTCTTGACTGGTCAATCATAGATGATCTTTTCTATGAGTGATTCAGTAAAAAGAAAAGCAGAGTTAAATTGCTAAATAAGACAGGCCTAGATGAGAACTGCCTTATAGTCCACATTCTTAGGTGCTTAGATTAATTATGAACTCAAAGCAAGGCATCATTTGTGTCAGGTAAAGGACCAACTTAAGTCATGGGGTATCCCATGGCAAGCTTCACCACTCTTTTGGCTAGAATTGTAGGCAGGAGATCTCTGACTTCTTCTAGTACAGTGGTTTTAAAAAATTAATGATGAGATATGAAACTGAATATGTACCCCAAGTGACAAGAGTGTGACTCACACGTTAAATCCACTTTATGTTATTTCTTGTGGGCCAGAAACCTTTTTTGGGCATCTTTCTGGGCTCCTCCCCTGGGCCACAGGCTGTTACTAAGTCCCGCTGATCCTGCCTTCTAAATAGCTCTCAAATGTGTCATGACCTTTCCACCCCACTAGTGCTGCCCAATCAAGTACCGTAATTCCTCCCCAAGTCTCTTGCTTCTCCCCGTCCAAGTGTCATTTCCATCTGGTCCTAGTTAGTCCATGGAGGGCAGGAAAGCGCCTTGCTCATCTTTCTGTCTCTAGCTTTTAACGTGATATCTGGCATATCCAATACACTCAATAAATGTTGCCGAGCAAGTGCAAATAAGGAATGTTGTTTTCAGAGTTTGGGGTTCATAATCCTGGATATTCACAAGAAAAAGTCAAATTTCAGTGAAGATACTCCTGTTGTCAAAGAGGCACTGATTATGATCTAGCACCTTGTAATTCCTTTAACTAGCAGCTTTCCTTTAGGTCTATAACATTAGGTTAATGATATGATGGAAGGTAGGAAAAACAGCTAAAAAAATCACCTGCTTTGCAAGTGAACTATAATTATAAGTCCCTTACTGATTCCATAACATAATGGAAAGTTTTTCAAAAGATATTAATAAAATAATTCTGGTTGGTTTAATATGACTGACTGAATAGTGGGCAAAGAAAGCGGTTGCTCTAAAGTAGTGTAAGTGATCTGGAATCTGTGACAAAAATCTTATTCTGTCTCACATGAGTAATATTCCCAGTGTGCATCACGTCTTGAGCTTGCATAGTAATGCAGCAATGTGGTGTTCCCCAATGACATGTCAGGTGGCTTGGAATGGGTACAGAGACTGCCATTCTATTAAAAAAAATTCCTCCCTTTCCACTTCATGTTGTCCTCCCTTCTGAAGGCTAATTTGAGAAAGGGAGTGAATTTTCATTTCAAAATCACAAACCGGGACAGGTCCATAGAGGCTGCCGGCCTAAGCCCTGTGTTCTTGTAGATGAGCCGGCTCAGGCTCACGACTGACGTGTGCAGGGGTGAACGGCTGCCTGAGCACCCAGTCCCTGCTGGTCTCTCTGGCCAGTCTGGGAGTGGCAGTGTCATTATGTCATTCCCCGTCTCGACACCTCCTATTGTTTTCGCCCTAATGACTTCCTCTGTTTCTTTCCCTTCTTTCCTATGGGGACTGAAATCAGTCATCCAAGAATAGCAGTCAGATATTGTCCTCTTTCATTAATAACATTTAAAGTACGAAACCAACATTGTTACACTCTAAATGGGGTTGTACTCACATGTCAGCACGATTATAATCGCTCAGTAATATCTTCACCGTAAATGCAATTTTCTTTGCATTCTATCACAGTGATAAAGAATGCAGGTTTTTACTTGGGTTTTTGCCCTTTTATAAAACAAAGATTTCTTTTTTGCTTTAAGCATATTTATTATTGCTTTAAATAGAATATAATTAATATCTGTAAAGTGTATTCATTACTGACAACATTATAGATTACGATTGAAGAGCAAGGAAAAATCAACTCACTAAAATATTTTGCACTCAAAGATGAAATGGACTACATGTAATGAGGGAAATATGTTGATGCTCAGGATAATTTATAAAGAAAAATTTTGACTAACAGCAGTTCTCAGGATTTAGCCCCTCCCAGCCACTGCTCCCTCCTTGACAAAATATCAAACCTAATTGAACACTTTGCAATGGGCACATTAGCCTCATTTTCTCTCAGTCAGTTGCTGTCACCCTTGGTGTGGTTCCACTGATTAAATGAAATGCAAATATCCTTGGAAAATAACTTCCGTCTCCAAAATATAAAGTTAATTTTCATCTGTGAGAAGCAAAGGAAAAACTGTCTGAGACACAGGTGACTCAGAGTAGGCAGGACTGCCGATGTACCATCAAGGAGAGGTGATGTAGCCAGCCAGCTAGAACCTACATCCAGACTGGGAGGCCCGCAACTGAGTTCTTGGCTCTACAGGATTGGCTCAATGTCCTCATCTGTGAAATGGGTGTAAAAGCTTGAGAGTGTTGTGAGCAGTAATGCACCTGACAAATCCTAAGTGCCCCATAAACAGCACCTGCAGTGATTCTTCTATCACCCACAGTGACGTCATTACGTGATTGTAGAGAGAATCACAAGATAAGAGGAGTGGGAATGCTTGGCCTTGTGACTTCTACATCCTGATTTCTCTACTGACTCGTGTGAGGAGATCACATTATAGAATTTGTGAAGAAGAACTGTAGTGGATTTTTGTTGTTCAGTGGTCCTGCATGAGTTCTGCCTGCATCTCTCCAAGGAGACTTGGGTCCCAGAAGTACAAGGAAGATCTTACGGCAGCCCAGCCAGAGACCTCCGATCTTTAGGATGAGTGTTGTAGAAGAATCGTTTCAAAGCACATTTATATGGTGGTGTCGCAACACCATGCCCACTGGGAGGTCTGGGGCTTGTATATTGCTGATAATTTGTTTTCTGTTGGGAGAGTCACCCACTGATAAATAGTCCGTCCCCACATGTTTTTGAAATGCATTTAAAGGGTTTACCTCTATCTCTTACATGAAGCAAACATCTCTCAAATCATTGGAAAAGTAAAACCACTGTAACACATGCAAGGGGGAAATATTTTCCTTTCCCCTTTCATTTAAAAAAAACCTGCAAAACACAGCAATGAATAATGAAAGGAAAACACACAGAGCCATTCCATTTCTTGGAGGAGGGGCAGAGTAGCTGCAGGGGACAGCTGCAGTGTGTCTGCTGTCCCACTTGTCCCCTTTCCCATCGCTTTATCACTTACTGGATCTGGAATGTAGAATGCCTGATACGATCGTTTTGTGTTTTGTTTTTTGACTTAAATTCTGTGATATGCCTGTGTGCTCCCTGTGCTGAATTCTGGAGCTAACAGGGTCGCTTCTTCATCTTGCATTGAGCCTCCTAAGCAGGTGGCTCTCAGCTCCCTGCCTTTCCAATGAGCCTCCCCCTTTGTCCCCAGACAGAAGAACTCAGGCATGCCTTTGTAAGTGTTTATCAAAGTCATCAAACGCTTCTTACCTCTCACAGGCATTTCTCACTGTGGGTTTATTTGAGTACCAATTGACAGAACATTCACACACCTTTCACTGTTTGACCTTTAACAAGATGACCTCCATTCTGCTAAGAAATAATGGATGTGGTGACTCCTTAGAGAATGTTTGATTCATTTCTGAAAATGTTTTTGAGCTTCTAGGAAAAAAATCTTACAAGTGAATATTTTCTATAACTACTATACAGATTGTTCTATAAAGATCTTAAAGACAATTGACAATTCCATGGTTTATTGCAGTATGAAAACTATCACCTCCTCAAACCCTTTTTCAAATGTTACTTTTTCATAAACAAATCTTCATAATTCTTGAATTTCCTGATATGTAATACATTTTCACAAAATAGTACAACTTTTCAGGGCAACAATTAGAAGTGTAGTTTTTTTAAAAATGTTTATTTATTTATTTGAATGGCAGAATTACGAAGAGAGGAAAGACAGAGGAAGAGAGATCTTCCACCCACTAGTTCACTCCCCAAATGGCTGCAATGGCTGGGTCTGGGCCAGGCCGAAGCCAGAAGCCAGGAGCTTCTTTCAGGTCTCCCATGTGGGTGCAGGAGACCAAGGACTTGAGCCATTCTCCATTGCTTTCCCAGGCGCATTAGCAGGGACTGGATCAGCCGGGGTTCGAACTGGTGCCCGTGTGGGATGCCTGTGCCGCAGGCCATGGTTTTAACTTGCTGTGCTGCTGCACCACAGCACTGGCCCCAAAAGTGTAGTTTTTTTAAAGCATTGCCAGTGTTTTGTTTATAAAAGGAAGAAGAGGTGTGACTCAGTAGCCTACATTGCAGTGTTTATTATCGTTTCTATAAAATCTGCTTAACACTGCTTATCACTTTTAGCGTGTGGGGGCTCTCACAACATAGCTATGATGCTGGCTCATTAAATGTGGAATCCAGACAATTCTGAATCTGGACAAATGATCTACTTTTCCTCTTCAGAGAGTTGCACATTTTCTGAAACTGATAAATAATACATTTCTTATCCAGCCTCCTCCAGCTGAGATGTCTCCATGGGGCCAAATGTTTACCCGGCTCTGCTCATGGGCTGGAGCAGCCAAGTATTGATTAACACAGCACATCATGTCTCATTATGTCAGCCACTCGTCCTCGCCAATAAAACATGACCTGCTGCCATTATGGATTGAGCGGTGTCAGGTCATCCAAAAATGCTCACCAAGGAAATGTTGCTTATTAAATGTATCTAGAACGTTCACCCAAATTAGTGCTGCATTTTATGCAGATGGGGAAACTGAGACTCTGTCTGGAAATGACACTTAGAGAGTCTAGTGCTAGCAAGAGAATTTCTATAATATTGTTAAATTTTTAATTTTTATTGGCTTCAAAGGCAGAGGGACACAGAGAGAGGAAGACAAAGACAAAGGGAGTGAGATCTCCCATCTCCTGGGCCAGGCTGAATCTAGGAGCCAGGAGCTACAGCCAGGTCTCTCACATGGGTGGCAGGGAGCCAAGTACTTGGATCATCGTAGGCTGCCTCACCGAGGCATTAGCAAGAAACTGGATTGGAAGCAGAGTAGCTGGGACTTGAAATCCCACGTTCCGAGAGTTGTATGTCCACAGTGCCAGCCGGTTGTCTGATGAACTTCTCACGTTGAGGAGTTATGACTGCCGGCCCAGCCACTGATAGGTGTAACTAGTTAAAGTTTATGTGAGCTAGAAACTCTAGCACCCTTGTGATACAATGCCATCGCTTTAACTGCTTTTGTTACGCCCACCTTCCAGGACCAGGGCACATGCTCAGACCCCGACCCCCGTAGTCTGGCTGGTTGGCGCCACCCCTTTCCTGACAAAAAGCGGTAGGAGGCAGGGGAGGGCTGCCTTTTCACTCCGACCTGCCTCCAAAGGTACCACTTTCGCTTGCTGTCTTTCTGCTACAGACCAGTCTGTGATGGTCTCGCTGGGAGGGCCCGCTTTGGGGTTTTCTTTCTCAGAGTGGGCAGCACTTTGGCCCACTCCCGATGGGTATTTCCCAGCGTGGGGCGGGCCACACTGGGGCGTGAATGTGTGTCTACTCCCTCACTGTTCTGTTCCTGTTTGTAGAGGATACTAGGCTCCGCTTGGTGTTTCTACCTCTGTGGGAGATGAGAACCTGGATTGGAAGTTAAGATATTCACAGCCCAAATCTCCGTGCTTGGCTCGCCTAACATGTGCTGCTTGTCACAAAGGGCTCGAGAAAGTTCGGGATGTTCACGAGTGAGGAATCTCAAAAACTGAACTCCTAGATGCCCTGAAAGTACAGTGGGGGAGATCATTTTGCCTCAACTCTTGGCAGACCTTTCAAAAAACTGACTCTGTTTCTAAGAATGGATACGATTTCCCTTGTAGACTTCTGTGAAGTTGAAGAGGATAGGACTGACCACAGAAGGCATCAGGAGTGCCAAATTCTTGAATTCCAGCTCTGCCGGTTGGGGTCATAGGATCAACCTGGAAAACACTGGCTAACATTACCCTCATTCACTTGGTCCTAATATGATGCTAATCTGAATCATAAAGCCAGTGTGAGAGCTTGCAGGGGAAACGTTACTCTCCAAAGGGAGGCTCAGCCACAGGCATTTGGAACCGAGGTCTCCTGTGCTCTTCTAGAGAAATCCCACCCTCCACCCTCCACCCTCCCGGAGGCCAGAGCCATCCCTGGTAACAGATCAGCAGGGAGGGAGAGGTCGCGCGGCAGCTGATAAGGAGTTCTGGGTTCTGAATCTGGCCCTAATCCTCATTATATGGCCTTGTTCAAGTTACACAAATCCTTTAGCCTCCATGTCCTCTGTATAAAATGGGGACACAAACTGACACATGGTAAGCACACAATTACATGACTTGTCTTATCCCGAGTGTTAATAACCCTCCTGGAAACAGCCAGAAAGCCAGACGTGATGTTTGGGTCCAAGAGCCTCTCTTTTGGAATAGGAGGAAAAATAGTGGGAAAATTTCTCCTATGTATTTTCTAGCCACGAATTGTGGACACAATTCAGAATTCATTAGATAGAAACTAAATTAAAGTGTCTGTATTCAACTAATAGTAGAAATACTGGGGATGTTACCACAATAAATTTCCACCCAAAACAAAAATAAAAACAAAACCCTGAGTATTTGTCTCTACTAGTAATTTTTTATTGTGTAAAATTTAACTGGATAAAATAAAATAAATCATCAGCTTTAACATTGTAAACTTATAAAATTGCCAAGAATTATGCGAATATTGAGGTTTAAAATTCAAGATTAATTAACATGTTTCTCAGGGAACATTATATTCTTATGACCTCTTACATGCAGAGCATAATAAAAGGATATGCATTCATTAAAAGTACAATGTTTCTTACTTTATTTTGAAAAATAGTTTTAATTTTTTCCAGTCTTATTGAAGTATAGCTAACAAATAATATTGTATAAATTTGAGGTGTTCAGTGTGTTGATTTGAAAGGCTTACCAAAAACCATGGTGGTTAGCACAGGCTTTTGTGTGTGTATGTCTGTATGTAGTGAGGCATTTAAGATCTACTCTTAGCAAATTTCAAGTACACAATATAATATTGTTAACTCTAGGCATCAGGTTGTAGTTAGATCCCCAGAATTTGTTCATCCTTTTTTTCTTAAAGATTTATTTTATTTATTTGAAAGACAGAGTTACAAGAGAGATAGAGCCAGAGAAAGAGGTCTTCCATCCGCTGGTTCACTCCCCAAATGACCGCAACAGCCAGAGCTGAGCTGATCCGAAGCCAGAAGCCAGGAGCTTCTTCCAGGTCTCCCACGCGGGTGCAGGGGCCCAAGGAGTTGGGCCATCTTCCACTGCTTTCCCAGGCCATAGCAGAGAGCTAGATTGGAAGTGGAGCAGCTGGTACTAGAACCGACACCCACGTGGGATCCGGGCACTGCAGGCCGCAGCTTTAACCTGTTGTGCCACAGCGCCGGCCCCCAGAATTTGTTCATCTTAAAACTGAAAGTTTATAACCTTGACCAACATCTTCTCACTTCCTTCAACCCCAGCACCTGGCAACAGCAACATTACTCTTTACTTTGATGAGTTTGACATTTTTAGAGTCCACATATAAGTGAGATCATGCAGTATTTGTCTTTGTCTTACTTCTCTTAGTAAAATTTCTTCCAGGTTTATCCAGATTGTTGCAGATGGCATGATTTCCCTTTTTTTTTTTTTAAGGCTGAGTAATACTTCATTGTATTTATATATACCATTTTCTTTAACCATTCATCTGTTGATGACACTTTGGTTGTTTCCGTGTCTTCCCTGTTGTGAATAGTGTTGTGTTGAACATGGGTGTGCAGATAACTGTTCAACACATCCTTTTATTTCATTTGGATATACACCGAGAAGTGGGATTGCTGGACCATATGTGCTTATATTTTTGATTTTTTAAAGAACTTCCATACTGTTTCCTATAATGGCTGTACCAATTTATAATCTCACCAACAGTGTTCAAGAATTCTCTCCACATTCTCACTATCTGTTATTGCTTGTCTTTCAGATAATAGCTGTTCTAACAGGGCTGAGGTGATATCTCGTTGTGGTTTTAATTTGTGTTTCCTCAATGATCAGGGATTTTGAACAGCATTGCCTATTTGTGTGTCTTCTTTGGAAAAATGTCTATACAGTCCTTTGTCATTTTTAAATTGGATCATTAGTGCTTTTGTTACTGAGTTGTATGAGTTCCTTATATATTTTGAATACTACCTCCTTATTAGCTATATGATTTGCAGATATTTTTTCCATTCCATTTTCATTTTCATTTTTTCACTTCCTTGCTTGTTTCCTTCATTGTGTAGCATAATGTTAGTTTCTTTATTTTTAGATTTTGCTTTTGTTGTCTATGCTTTTGATGTCATATCCAAAAAATGATCACTAAGATCAATGATAAACAGCTTTTTCCTCATTTTTCTCCAAGTAGTTTGTAGCTTCAGTTCTTAAGTCTTTAACACATTTCAAATTGATTTTTGTGAATGGCATAAGAAAGTTTTTGGTCCACAGTTGTTGAATGCACAGATATTAAACCCAAGCATATGAAGGACTGACTCTTATTTAAAATCAGGAAGTGCATTGTCTACAGCTTTGTTCTTTATCATGATTGCTTCTGCTATTTATTGCCTTTTGTGACTTCTCATGAATTTTAGAACTGTTTTTTCCTATGTGAAAAATTCCATTAGAATTTTGATAGGGGTTACATTGAATACATAGACTACTTTGTGTTATATGGACATTTTAGCATTATTAATTCTTCTCATGAATAAAACATGAGATGTCTCTCCATTCATTTGTGTTTTCAATTTCTTTTATCAGTGTTTTATAGTTTCAGGGTACATAGCTTTCACATTGATTAAATTTACTCTTAGGTATCTTTTCCTTTTGATGCTATTACAAATAAAATTATTTTCATACTTTTTTTTTCAGATTGTTTGTTGTTGGTGTACAAAAATGAAACTGATTTTTCTGTGTTCATTTGGTATTCTGCAACTTTACTGAATTTGTTTATTCTAACAGGTTTTGAGTTTTTTTTTTTTTTTTGGTGGAATCTTTAAGATTTCCTTTAAGTAAGATCATGTCATCTGTTACAGAGAAAACTGTACTCCTTCCATTCTAGTTTAGATGCCTTTTAATTCCTTTTCTTGCCTAATTGCTCTGGCTAGCACTTCTAGTACTATGTTGAATAGAAGTGATAAGAGTGGGCATTTTTGTCTTGCTCCTGTGAGTAAATTTTTTTAAATTGTGGGTTAGGACAGAAACTGGTGCTACCTACTTCCATATCTTCAGTTATCACATTAACATATTTCCACTTATTCGTTCAAAAATAATTATTGAGTACGTAATATGTGCCAGACTGGATAACATGATTATATGGGATATAGTGGTAAATAATAGCGAGAAGAAGGGAGATTAAGTGCTTCTATACTAGACATTCCATCTTAGCATTCAAGGTGCTCCTCTTTTGTTGGAACTTATATTTATGTGTCCATTCTTGATAAGTCTCGTGGAAAGCTTTATAAACACTGTCAGTGATGTACAGAGCAGGACAAAGCTCAGACACAGGTCAAGAGCTTGAAGTGTCAAGTGGTACTCTTCATAGTGTGGCGGGTCGACACAAATTGATGGGAATTTTGCATATGGAAAAGGGAAGGCAACTGCATAACCAAGGTAATTGGTCCCTGCAGTCCCTGAAAATGAGTAGAAGCAATAAGGTCCAAGGAGAGCCGATTTCAAGGCTATTGCAAAATGAAGTGGGCATCCCATTATGCTCAGAATCACAAAGGTGAAACTAGCTTCCCACTGAAAATAAAGCAAAAACAAATGATGACTTTGGAGATCAGCTATTACAACATAAGCATCTTAGCAACATGAAGAAAGGAAGAGATTCCAAGGTATTAATCTCTCCTACTGGAAAAGGCAGGAAAAAGGGGTCACACTATCTCTTGCACTCTAATGTACAATATGGGTGAGTAACATATCAGCCAAGTGAGGCAAAGATGAAATCAATTCAAGTCAACGGACATTTATTTATCTCCTGTCATGTGTGCAGGATGGATGTGGACTGGAAAAAACAAAGATGAGTAAACAGAATCTCTACTCAAGGACTTTGCTACTCAGGACGTGTTCCATGATCTGCTAACACTGAAATCCATGGGGGCCTGTCAGAAATGTAGACTCTCAGGCCCCATCCTGATCTACTGAATCAGAATCTGCGTTTTAACCAGATCTCCAGTTGATTTCTTCATACATTAAATTCTGAGAAGTTCTGCCTTAGCCATGGGAATGAAGTTGATCATGACATAAGGCAGTCTTTCTGTATCATGAAATTGCCTGGTATATTAGGTTATTAAAATGCAAGATATCATAGACTTACCATTCCCTTTCAGAGATAATAGTAGCAGGGAAATTAGGAGGAGACCTCAGAGTGAGAAGTTAAGAATTGACAGCACATTATTAAAAGCACAGACATCTGTAAGCTCATTCCTTCAAAATGAAATTTGGAAGCACAAACACTGGTACTGTCCTCCTCAAATACAGTAATAATCATGAGAACTTGTAGAAAATGTTTGGAGGCCGGCGCCACGGCTCACTAGGCTAATCCTCCACCTTGCGGCGCCGGCACACCGGGTTCTAGTCCCAGTCGGGGCGCCGGATTCTGCCCCGGTTGCCCCTCTTCCAGGCCAGCTCTCTGCTGTGGCCAGGGAGTGCAGTGGAGGATGGCCCAAGTACTTGGGCCCTGCACCCCATGGGAGACCAGGATAAGTACCTGGCTCCTGCCATCGGATCAGCGCGGTGCGCTGGCTGCCACAGCGGCCATTGGAGGGTGAACCAACGGCAAAGGAAGACCTTTCTCTCTGTCTCTCTCTCTCACTGTCCACTCTGCCTGTCAAAAAAACAAAACAAAACAAAACAAAAAACAGAAAAAATGTTTGGAGAAGGAATCAGATAAAAATTATTCATTTAAAGCATAGTTTCTTACTGAAATCCAGTAAGGCCTTAATGAGATTGAATTGTATTGTAATTTGGAAATCACACTCTCTACATTTGATTCTGAACTGATAGTTGTTGGACCTTCACAGCCATTCTGCCATACTACTTGGCATCTATATAGTTACCAGGGATCGCTGGGTCCACTCTTTGTAAGCCAATAGTAGAAGCACACCAGCCGTGATGGCCTGTGAAAAGAAAATGAAAAAATAACATCCACGATAGAAGGTACCTCTGGAAAGAGCCCAATCTGTCTCACAGTTTGACAACTTTATCATGAACTAGAAGGAACAACAAATGGCTAAGTGGATTTATGGTTCTGATCTCTTCTTCATCCGTGGAAGAAACTGTGATGACAATGAGAAAAACAAGCCGTTAGTGTCATAAAGCCATGATTCACACAAGCTCGTATGGTTCTCTGCATTGCCTTTGCCATCACAGTCATAACCTCTGCTACTGTAAGGCGACAAGATAATAGAAGCTTGGCTTTATAACCCTTGCCATATGTTTTGATTAATTACCTGTTTTTTTTTTTTTATCTTTCTCACAAATTACTAAAATTGCAAGTGGGAGGAAGCAGAATTGAACCTGCTGTATGACAGTGCTTCCCAGTATTGGCATTATCTTTTCTATTTGCTTTCTTTTGATATTCTGCAACCTCACTCTGCAGGGAGGGTGTACAAAAGCAGGATGTTGTTTCTCAAGTAACAACGATTATCACTATGCTCAACGCATATATGGCATTTATTGTTCTGGGTGCAGTGCTGTCCAGCATTTCAAGACAGTTTATTTATTTATTTTTAATAGTCTCCATTGAGGGAAAAAGACCTGATGTGCGGAATGAGGATAGTTAAACAAAGGTTGGAGTGGTGTCACCAGAACTGAGCAACAAATAATGGAAAAAATCTCTGGGCTCATCTTTGATTAATTCATTAGATTAACTCATTAAATTCAGGTCTGAGGAAAGAGACCTTTGTGGTCATTGAGACTGAAAATAGCTTGTTCTCAATCCATATAAACCATTTGTTCTTGGTCAAGGAATGTTTTGAGGTTGGGAGAGAAAACCAGGGAGAGATGTACCTAAAATAAGATATCGAATGTGGACAGGCCTAAAAATAGTACAATCTTGGCTTTTCACAGAGGAATAAACATGGCCGTATGTATAAAATCAACAAATTTTACGAGGGAGAAATCAGCAGTTTTACCAGTATGGTTTTGTGGTATGTTGCTGTTGTAGCTCCAGGCCTGGCGTATTTATTGTTTTGAGACTTAGTTCTTCATTTCCCTGGCATATTTTGTTGTGAGTGTTGGATTTAGAGACAGAGAGATACACACACGCACACACAGACTCACACAAAACTTCTCATATAGCTGGGCCTGAAATTCCAGACTTGGCATGGCCATACCATAAAACTCCCTTGGACAAAAACAGAACCATCTGTAGTCAAAAGAGGTTTGATTCTGGCTTGATTCTGTAGCACAAAAGTTTCCAAGGGACCCCGTGGAAATTGGGCCAGCATAAATAGTACAATAAAACAGGAGAACGATTGAGAGCAACTGTAACTATGAGGCTGCGGGGTAGGCCCTGGGCTCCTATGTGCTTTCTGAGGCATGGCCCTGGATGAACACATCCCTCCCCTGTCATTAAACAAAAAGAGAAAGGTGGAAGCAAGATAAAAGCGGAGCCTCTCTGCTGGTTTAACTCCAAGTAGATAGAAGACATTATCAAATGCTTAGATTCCAGGTTGTCTTAATTACCTTGGCATGAACTGTTTCTTTCCTTTTAAACATTGAAAAATGCTGCAAAATTACAGTTGCCTGTTATTTCTGTTGTAGCTGTCAGCTTGAATTTTGCTTTGTTTACACAAAGCTTTGAAAAAGATCTTTCATGGAGTAGCTGAGTATGAATTCCATTCAGTAACTTGTTAAATCCACCCTGTGGATATGATGGTGGCTAAAGTGCTAAGCACACCCATCTTTATGGTACCATGCACGGGAGATGATGTACATGGTATTTCCTCTCCCCTAAGAGTCACAACATTACCCTTTTCTTTCCTTCATTTTGCTTTTTAAATCTTTTTTTTAAGCAAAGATTTATTTATTTATTCATTTGAAAGGAGAGTTACAGAGAGATGAGCACAGAGATCTTCCATCTGCTGATTCACTCCCTGATTGGCGCCAGTGGATGAGGGCTGGGCCAGGCAGAAGGCAGGATGTCTGGAACTCCATCTGAGTCTCCCTCATGAATGGCAGGGGCATAAGTACTTGGGCCGTCTCCTGATGCTCTCCCAAGTGTATTAGCAGGGATCTGGACCAGAAGCGGAGCAGCTGGGACTTGAATTCATACTCAGATATGGGATGCTGGCTTTGCAGGTGATGCTTAACGTGCTGCACCACAATGGTGGCTCCATGTTTTTTTTTTTTAAATCTTATTTCTGGAAATACAAAGGAAGAGATTTGAGAGTAGGGAAGACAAGTCAACAGGGAAAAGGCAATGTGAGAGAGGGGATGATTGAGAGGTCAAATGTTATTCAAAGCAAGGCGGCCAGGCTGGGTCAAGGACAGGGTGGAGGGTGTGTGCATGGCAGTGAGTGGGGAAGGGTATGGCTAAATCTTGTACTCCCCTTACTCCCTCGGCTCTTGTTGACTTGTTATTGAGCTGCTTTCCAGGCATATCAAGGGATATTACTTAGGTTTTACAACAATTTCTGCTAACACTTTGATCACATTAGTTTTGAGCCTTCCTTCTAAATCTTTAAATTGTAGTAAAGGATGCAGTTCCCAGAAGCAGATGAATTGAAGGAAGCAGGGAGCAGTCACAACAGAAATAGAAACTTTAGAGGCATCACATTAATTGCAGGATAATTTATTCACATACAAGCATCTATTGTGAGTCTACAACAAATAAGGGATGTGATGACCACTATGCAGATAAAATAACGATACTGTTACCATTTATTGAATGCTTAATATATGCCAGGCACTATGGAACTCATTAAATCCTTATAAGGATCCAGTCAAGTATTATATTCTTTTTTTTAAAGATTGTTTTATTTATTTGAAAGTTAGAGTTACACAGAGAGAGAAGGAGAGGCAGAGAGAGAAAGAGAGAGGTCTTCCATCTGCTGGTTCACTACCCAATTGACTGCAATGGCCGGAGCTGTGCTGATCCAAAGCCAGGAGCCAGGAGCCTCCTCCAGGTCTCCCACACAGGTGCAGGGACCCAGGAGTTAGGCCATCTTCTACTGCTTTCCCAGGCCATAGCAGAGAGCTGGATCAGAAGTGGAGAAACCAGGACTTGAACTGGTGCCCACATGGGATGCCGGGACTGCAGGTGGCAGTTTTACCTGCTACACTACAGTGCCGGCCTTTGAGTATTATATGCTATATTCTCCAACTTTTAAAATGAGGCCCAGAGAGGTTAAATGAGATGAGCAGGATCCTCAAATAATAATTGTACAAACAACAACTTCAACTCTAATTGGAAATTACAGTTCAGATGTGAAAATACACATATAAGAATGTCCACAAAATTGGGCAAGAAAGATGAGTGCTTTCTATAGGAGAAGAGCTTGATGATAAGATGCCATATCCAGGAGAAACATTGATCGTGAAGGCACCATGGGGAAATAAGATCTGAAGTGAGTTTGAATGATGGCTGTGATTTCAGTGGGAGATGGTGGAAAGAGGGCAGTCCAGGTGACAGGAGTAACCCACACAAAGGTGGAGATGTGACAGTTATGCATAGAATCAGTTAAGGAGACCACAGTGGCCAGAGTGTCATTTCCTGGTGGATAAGAAGAGATAATCAGGTATGAAGGCCCTGTAAAGCCAGGGCGAAGAAGGCCTCAATTCATCTGGATGTTGTTTGGGGACAGGGAAGTTTTTTTGTTTTGTTTTAATTAGCTTATTTATTTGAAATACAGCATTACATAGAGACAGGGAGATACAGAGAAAGAAAGAGAGGAGCCTGATTTGTGGTGCAGCAGGGAATGCCAATGCTGGCAATGCTGGCATCCCATATGGGCACTGGTTTGTGTCCTGGCTGCTGCACTTCCAGTACAGCTACCTGCTAATGGCCTGAGAGCGCATTCAAAGATGGCCCAAGTACTTGAGTCCCTGCTAAGCACATGAGACACTCAGAGGAAGCTACTGGCTCTTGGCTTCTGCCTGGCCCAGCCCTGGCTATTGCAGCCATCTGGAGAGTGAACCAATGCATGGAAGATCTCTCTCTGTCTCTCTTTCTATGTAACTCTGCATTTCAAATAAATGAATAAATCTTAGAGAGAGAGAGGGGTCTCTCATCTATTCGTTTATTCCCCATATGGCCCAATGAATGGGGTTGGGACAGGCTAAAACAGGGAACCTAGAACTCTATCCAGTCTCCCACATGGCTGGCAGGGACTCAAGCACTTGGGCCATCTTCTGTTGATTTCCCAGGTGCATTAGTGTGGAGCTGGATCTGAAGTGGAGTAGATGGGACTTGGAATAGGCACTGCAGGTAGCTTACTCACTAACCTGACTTACAAAGAGGTTTAGAAAGATGAACTGCTTGTTGCATGCGTGCTAAATTGGAATTCTGCAAGGCATAGTGGCCTCTGTAAGATCCTGAGACTTTTGTTTTTTTTTTTAATTTTCCTACCTATAGTAAGTAGTATATTTTGTATCATGGCCTAGTTGTAAATATTTTAATATCTATGCAAAACAGTCCTTAGCCTCGGGGCTGGCACTGTGGAACAGCAGGTTAAAGCCCTGGCCTGAAGCGCCAGCACCCCATATGGGCACTGGTCCTAGTCTCAGCTGCTCCTCTTCCGATCCAGGTCTCTGCTGTGGCCTGGGAAAGCAGTGAAAGATTTCTCAAGTCCTTGTGCCCCTGCACCCACGTGGGAGACACGGAAGAAGCTCCTGGCTTCGGATTGGCACAGCTCCGGCTGTTGCTGCTCTCTGGGGAGTGAACCAGCTGATGGAAGACCTCTCTCTCTGTCTCTGTCTCTCTCTGTAACTCTGCCTTTCAAATAAATAAAATAAATCTTAAAAAAACAGTGCTTAGCCTTTATTATGTATGATGCAGTAAACTATTATTCTGTTCTTTTTTTTTTTTCCCACAGTAAATGCTTCTAGCTACTCAATAGATAGGTTTTAGAATTCCGTGGTTTGGCTATCATGGTTGTCTAGGTGTCCAAACTGAGCAGAGTTGGGAAGTGGTAAGGTGTGTGTGCTGGGAGGGTCGAGCACAGTAAGAAGAGGAAGGACTGCATAGGGATATAGATCCAAGGAAAAAAACAGATTGGTGGTGGTGTTCGTGGCGGTGGGGTGGCTGTATTGGACTGGTGTAGACCAACTAAAACTGTGGTCCTAGGGTTGGTAGCATGGTCATCTTCTGGAACCTCATTGTGCATGTAGACCCACAAACCTCTCCTTGGACTTAATTAATTAGAACCTGCTGGGGCTGGCATTGTGGCACAGTGGCTTAAGTCACCACTTGTGACAACGGCATCCAGTGTCAGAGTGCCGGCTGAAGACTCAGTTGCTTTGCTTCTGTTCCAGCTTCCTGTCAACGTGCCTAGGAAAACAGAGGATGATGACCCAAGTACTTGAGTCTCTGCCACCCACGTGGGAGACCCAGATGGAGTTCCTGTGGCTCTTGGCTTCAGCCTGGCCCAGCCATAGCTGTTGTGAGCATTTGGGGAATGTGGGGAAAATCAGTGGATTGAAGTGCTCTCTCTCTCTCTTCTCTCTCCTCCCTGCCTATCACTTTATGTTTCAAAGAAGTAATCTTTTTCTGAAGGTTTTATTTATTTATTTGAGAGGTAGAGTTACAGACAGTGAGAGAGAGAGAGATAGAGAGAAAGGTCTTCCTTCCATTGGTTCACTCCCCAAATAGCTGCAACGGCTGAAACTGTGCCGATCCAAAGGCAGGAGCCAGGTGCTTCTTCCTGGTCTCCCATGCGGGTGCAGGGGCCCAAGGACTTGGGCCATCCTCCACTGCCTTCCCAGGCCACAGCAGAGCGCTGGACTGGAAGAGGAGCAACTGGGATTAGAATTGGCGCCCATATGGGATGTTGGCGCCGTAGGTGGAGGATTAACCAAGTGAGCCTTGGCGCTGGCCCCTAAGTAATTTTTTTTTAAAGAAGCTATATTCCCCAGTGATATATACGCACATTTCAGTTGGAGAAGAGCTAGTTTTAGAGGAGAGGATTGAGTCAAAAATCACTTCAAGGTTTCACATTTAGTTTCTAAGACAGTGAGAGGGAAGTTAGAGAAATAGGACTTTGTTTTGGTGACAAGATGATTAATTTGTTTTTATACAAGCTGACCTTAAATGATCTTAGAATAACTGGAACATCGACCATTGACAAAGATCCTTTGCTTGACCAAAGCTTAGTCAGGCTTCTGAACCTTCTCCTAGGCCTATCTGTGTAGTTTCTTGTAAAATCTAGTTTTAGCGAGATCCCTGCTAAGTCAGGTTAACAGAACCACTGCCCCCCACCCCCATACACACACTCGCTCCCTGAAAACCATTGCAATCTGAGCAGGTTCCTCACCCTCCACTGCCCCCAGGTGTTGTCTGGCCACCTTGGCCTGTCTTCAGCAAGAATCTTCTCAGGTCAGTTAAGCCAGAATCTCCCTTACCCTGATATTTCCTCTTAGTCATTTTCCATCCACTGACACCCACCCTTCCCCTTGGCTACAAACCATACTTGGAATTGAGCCCAGTTCTGTACTGAGGCCTCTTTTCAGTATTGTGGTAGTCCTAACGATGTCCATTTTGACTGCTTTAACTACTTCCTAGCTTTAGTATTTCTTTGACATCTTCTGGGAGTGGGCAGTCACATGACTATCGAGGCTGTGAGAGACTTGGTGATCATGTGGTTAAGCCTCTTGTGTGTCCAGCAGTTGAGGAAACTGGGACCTGCCTGGCTTTAGCCCTGACCTTTCTCCCAAATTCTCACCTCTCAGGAGGGTTCTGGGAACAGTGTGGCTCCTTCCCATTAGCCAGGATACTGGACTCCCTAGGCCTTGGGTTCTGTGTTTAAACTCCCTGTATATCAGTCTGGTCATCAGAGATTTTTCTACAAGCCAGATTCTCCAGGATTAATACAACTCAGTCTTTAAGATACTAGATCTTCTTGCTGCATTCTTTCTAGCAGGTGATGCCTTTAAATAAGCTAGCTCAGAAATTCTGGGGAAACTACTCATCATGGAACTGTCAGAATGGAAGTAGGAGAGTCTAAGGACCAATATTTGTGAAGTACTTGGAAAGCTTTGAATGAAAGACATTGAACAAATACGAAGTACTGTGTCACGTGCAAAAATCTGTCTCCTACAAATCTCAAAAGAACTATGGAGTCATCTGCAAAAGGAAATGTCAATATGATTGAAATGTACAAATTATCTTCTCACAGGAGGAAGACATACTTTTGAGGTGAATTAGGAAGTGATTGGCAAGGGAGGTTGTGGAATGAAGCAGAGACCTTTTGAAGTTGACCCTGTTCAGGCAGAATCATGGTTCAGTGGGAAACTTACTAGGAAAAAAGATCATATTGTTCCAAATTGAGACATTATTTAAAGAATGAGCGCACTTACTACTTTCCTTCTACTGAGGAGTCTTTTCTTGTTTTAGTATAAGTATCAGCTTGACATTTACTCCTTATAACCTAATCAGAGTTCAGCTATGTAAGAAATTCTGTGCCTGCAGAGTGGAGGGCAAAGAATTCATTCACTCATTAAACAATATTTATCCATTGATATTTATTAAATACCTACTATGTGGCTCTCTCTTTCAGATTCAGGAAATACAACAGTAAACAAAATAGAAAAATAATAGCTGCCCTTGTACAATATACATTTAGTGGTGGTAGGAACTAACTGAATGATGAATAATAAATTGTATAGTATCTTAGATGGTACCAAGGACTATGAGGAAAAAAATAAAGCTGGGTATAAAAGATTGGAAATGCCATATGAGGGCAGAGGGTGAAATTTTAAATAGGGTACTGAGGGTAGGCCTTGGTAAGAAAGTGATATTTGATTAAAAATTTAAGGAGTTTAGGGGAAAAGTCAAGTTTAGAAAGAGATATCAGACAGAAAACAGAACAAAGGCCTGAGGGAGAAACACACTTTAACATTTTTGAAAGCAGCCAAGAAGCTAAGGCAAGCATAGTATATGAGGTCTGGAAGGTAACAGGATGGAAACTCAGCACGGTATCAGGGACTAGGATGGGAGAGTGAGACGGGTGGCAGGGGATTAAGAACAAAAGGTTTGGATGGAGAGTAAGGCACAAATGAAAGGCAAGGCATTAACTAGCATTTGAGTAGGGCTTTAAAATTGGCAAAGCTCTGTACTCTACAGCCCTTTTTTCAGATTGTGTTCATTGAGTTCAATGGTTTCACAAGTGCACTTTCTTCACTTGTAAAATCGCCCATTTTAAAGGTAAAGACATTGGGGAACTATTTGGGTCACATACCCAGAAACATGTCTACCTCCCCAAATCCTGTTATCTCTGCTCTACTTCCTCATGTTGCTGCTTGTCCTGAAATCAAGTAGGTACCAAGTAGCAAAGGACTGGAGATTCATCATATTATTTCTCTGGCTGATAAAATAGATGTTGGGCTGGAGCAAGCCTACATTCAATAATATAAAATGTTAATCAAAATTACCAATATTTGTTGAAAGCATTAGGATAGACTCTGTAGGGATAGGCAAAGAGCTGTAAGAAAACGATGCGCGGTTGGACTGTGATCATGGCTTTGTTTGGCTTTGGCTCAGTTGTGAAGTCAGTCAGTAAATGAGATAGGAAATATCAGAACTCCTTTTTTTTTTTTTTTTTTTTTTTTTTTAACAGGCAGAGTTAGACAGTGAGAGAGAGAGACAGAGAGAAAAGTTTTCCCTCCGTTGGTTCACCCCCCAAATGGCCACTACAGCCAGCATGCTGTGTTGAAGCCAGGAGCCAGGTGCCCCATCCAAGCACTTGGGCCATCCTCCACTGCCTTCCTGGGCCACAGCAGAGAGCTGGACTGGAAGAGGAGCAACTGGGACAGAACCGGCGCCCCAACCAGGACTAGAACCCGAAGTACCGGCACTGCAGGCAGAAGATTAGCCTAGTGAGCCATCGCACGGGCCCAGTTACTTTTTTTTTTTTAAATCTATTTTATTTATTTGAAAGGCAGTGTTACAGAGAGAGGGGAGACAGAGAAAGAGATCAAGAGAGAGATCTTCCATCTGTTGGTTCATTCCCCCAAACAACCACAATAGCTGGGGCTAGGCCAGACTGAAGCCAGAAGCTAGGAACTCCATCCATATCTCCCACATGGGTGGCAGGGGCCCAAGCACTTGGGCCATCTTCCACTGCTTTCCTAGGCACATTAGCAGGGCGCTGGATCAGAAGTTGAACAGCCAAGACTCGAACTGGTGCTCATATGGGTGACCCAGGTGATGGCTTAACCCACTGTGCCACAATGCCAGCCCTAAATACAGTTCCTTTAAAAGCAAGACTTTACTTTGTCCTCCATTGTAACTCAAGAACATATTAGGCTTACAGTAATTAATTATTTATTAAGTAGATTAAAAAGTATACTTCCTAGAGTCTTGCTTTTAGGTAGTATCTGAATCAAAGTTTTAATTACTTAAAGATTTAACATGTTATGGAAGTTTCCTTAAGGTCAAAAAGCTTCAAAATAGAGTTTTCTAGTCTCTAGCAGTGAATGTTAGACATAACAGGAAAATTTGAGAAAAGGATTTGTTGAGCAGGTTGGCTTCTGTTACTCCTCTGAAATCATACCACCATGGAAGCCACCTACTCCTAAGGCTCCATGCGCTCATTTCTTTGATCTAGGAGCTGAGGTGCTGGGATAGTTGTTCATTTGTGCAGTCATTCAATGAACACATTGAGAACCTGCTTGGTGCCAGATACTTTATTTGGCACATACACATTTCCCTGATGAATTGTGAAGTCAAGGAATCCCATCACCCCACTTCTTGAGCTGTTACTAGTCCAACCAGGTGTATGCAAAGAAAAAGATAGGAACACAAAGATTGTAAAATTTGGGGTCATGCAGATCCACCTTTGTCTTTCTAATGAAAGCATTAGTTTGAAAGTTATGTTTCTTACAGGAGACTGCACTTGCTCATGTAGGACCTCTGTCCTTAATGAGCTGTACTATGAGAACTAATGGTACAACTCATCTTCAAACAGTACTTTATACTTTGTGTGTCTGTGTGGGTGCACACTGTTGAAATCTTTACTCAGTATAGAGTTGATCTTCTGTATATAAAGATAATTAAAAATGAATCTTAATGAAGAATGGGATGTGAGAGGGAGTAGGAGGTGGGAGGGCAGGTATGGGGGAAGAACCACTATAATCCAAAAGTTGTACTTATAAAATTTACATTTATTAAATAAAAGCTTTCTATTAAAAAAAAAGTTATGTTTCTTTGTTCTCCGTTTTTAAGTTATGTTTCATGATTTATGCTTTTTTTCTAAATTCAAAAGTCCAATTTCAAAGATCAGTTCTAATTTCTCAGAATATCATGGTGAAAGAATTAAAATAGACTTTAAAGAATTTCTTGAACAGCACTTCATTATACTTCTAGCAACTAGCATATACACATTTACATGATAAAATAATATTAAGAAAAATCTGCATTTAAAATGCAATGAATAGAAATCAATGTTCTAAGGTGAATCCTGATTTTCTATAGAGTTTTGACTTCTCTATATTGTTGGATAATATGAAAAGGACATGCTGTTCTGTTTCCTCTTCCCCACCCCGTCCTTTATTATATCAATATATTTAATAAAATATTTTCCTACCAATGCTCCATTCCAGATGGGACAAGCGATCCAAACACTCCATCCTATGAACCAAAGCTTGTAAGAAAAGACAGGGAAGAAAGCGAGAACTCCAGAGAGCATGCTGAGACTCCCCAGAGTTATGAGGATCCGGCCAGCAACCTGGTATGAGGCCTTCATTTTCCTCTCTGACTTGGGCCCTTGGTCTCAAGGTGTTTTGTTACCAAAACATGAAGGTATGACAGATCTCAATAAACACAAGTTTCTTAGAGACAGTAGCCATGACACATATGAACTGTTGATCTACTTGGAAACAAGATTCTATTTGTTTCACCAAAGGTGAAATGTAATAAAGATAATATAGGACATAAATTTGATGCAATAAATTCTAATACCAGTTCATTTCAGAGAGGGGGAGGGATAGGGAGGGGGAAAGGAAGAGAGAGACTGAGAGAGGGAAATTGTTCCTTGTTTTGGAGTTGCTGCCTTGATTCCCTTCATTTTGCCCTGTCCCGGGGAGTGACCCCTTCCTGGCTTAATCAGATTCAAAGGCTTGCTGACTGAGCTAATTGTTTCTCCACTCAACCTGCCCGGTGGTTGCCGCATAAAGCCAACATCCTTTGTGCACAATGGACCCACATTCCCAGCACGATTTCCCACTGAACAAAGTAAAAATAAGCAGTCTGACCACTTTTCACTTCATTTAATTTAAGTGACTTAAAGCAAAAACAAGACCTTCATCTCTTTCCAAAGTTTAATTCCCAGTACAATTATTTTTGAATTTCTGATAAAGATTTTTTATATGGCTTTATCCCTGAATTGACATTTTGGATTTTGCATTGTTTTTTTAAGCCAGCTTCACCTTAGTTATTTTATTATTATTGCAATTTTCAAGTACAAGAAGTAGTAAAATGAAATAAACATTGAAGAGTAATTTATCAGTTGAATAAAATACTGATCTCTCTGTTCATTCTTGAGTGGTAATTTTAAGTTTAGATGTTGGGTTTGTGTACATTTAAGTAGTATACACAAAAGCACATTGGAAAAGTTCATCTCCGAATTTTTCACGCATTTGAGAACGTGGCATGTCTTTGCTTTTGATTGTTATATTTGAATATTTCTTCCAAGATAACATCTTGAGAACATGGACCATTTTCTGAAGCTATCTGAATTATTTTCCTATTCAATCTTAACATCTTTTTTCTTTTCAGTGAAATAAAATGTTGAGAAATAATTTCATAGATGGAATAATAATGGTTTAGAATATGGGTTTTGAGTTAGATATTGCTGGGGTCAGTCTGGTACCACTCTAGACCAAGTGTGTGTCCCAGTGCAAGGCCAGCTTACTTTTCTAGATCTGTTTCTTCATATGGGAAATGGTAATAAAGTTAGTGTTTATCTCACCAGGCGGTCTGTTGGGAGAGTTGACTGCTCCATGTAAATGCTTAGCACTGAGCTTAACACAGCATAGATGTTTGGGAAATTAGCTGTTATTACATTGGGAAGTCTGCTCTTTGGAGTTCTTTCAGCCTGGAACAAAGGCACAATCATTATTGTTTCTTTTATCCATCATCTTACAAACATTAGCTTAGGCTCTTCCTGATCAACTTGGTAGAAACTTCAAAGACCCTCCCAATGTGCAGTAGAGAAAGAAGCTTTTCTCTGATTCTCTGCCTTTTTCTTTCTTTCTATCTTTAAGAACCCCTGCACAGTTGGATTCAGATTTGGAAGCAGTTACACTCCTGAATATGCAAATTCCAGGAAACTAGCTCAAGGCTGCTATCAACATGATGTACTATATTCTCTGATTTTTTCCTCTAAAACCACTAGATATATTCCAGAAGGGCAGAGGTCTTGAAAGTCTTGTACATCCCCTGCAAACACAAAACATCTCCACCACCTAGAACTGTACACAGGGTAGACACTTGTAGTAAGAAATATTTGTTCAGTTAAAGAGAGAACACATTGGCCCTTCCAGCCATGTTCTGGGGCCCCTGTGGAGTGCTCAGTGCAGCTCTCTGTGTGTCCACCATTGCATGTGTGTGCTAGCACCAGCTTGTTCCCTTGATTCAGGGGGAAGGGGTCTGGAGTGAAGAAAGACTTGTTTGTATTGGTATTTGGTTTGAGCTGTTTTGACTTTTTCCTTTACTTTTTATCTCAAGGTTATAGCCACATGGTATGTCAATATACTGTGGGTCAGATCACTCTCTCCTGTTTGCATGTTTGGAAAATAAAGACTGTTGAAATACTCATGTTAAACAGTACAAAGATGGCAAACAAAGAGAATATTTTTTCGTTTTAATCTTAGGGGCTTTTTACATGCTAATAATACTCCTAGGCTAACCATGACCCTGTCAATGTGACTCATAAATCTGAACGTATTAGTGATTAGAAGAGTTGCTGCCACTTAATACCACATAGAGAAGGGACAGGGAATTCTGCGTGCTTTCCGGCAGGAATCTATTCACACTGGTTTCATCAAAGCAGGGAACTGTTCAGTGAGAGCAGTGCCTGGGGAAGAACAGAAAGTGTAACTTTGCACCTGGCCTGGGCTGGACTTAAGGTAGGATCTGCTCCAACCCTGTTTCCTGGAGTCCTAGCTGCCAGCAAGGGTAACAGACCCCAACATGCCCCTTTGGCACCAACTTACCACAAGGTGGGTCTGTGAGTACTCTCTGGAGAAGATGCCATCATGGTCTTTGTGGGAGTGCTTTGCAGACCCGAGCAGGAGATCCCAAGGTCAGGAGAGAATGGAGAAGGCCCTGCCAAACTCCTCATCCTAACCTTGCCATTACCAAATGAGCCAGTGCTGTAGCATAGCAGGTAAAGCCACTTTCCTGTGATGCCAGCATCCCATATGGGCACTGGTTCGAGTCCTGGCTGCTCCACTTCTGATTCAGCTCTGATATGGCCTGGGAAAGCAGTGGAAGATGGCCCAACTCCTTGGGCTCTTGCAGTACGTGCAAGACCTAGAAGAAGCCCCAGGCTCCTCGCTTTGGATTGGCTCAGCTCCCGCTGTTGCAGCCATTTGGGGGAGTGAATCAGCCAATTTCTCTGACTCTCTCTGTACCTCTGCCCTTCAAATAAATAAATCTTTTTTAAAAACAAACAAACAAACAAAAAACCCAGACTGACATTTTGATTCCAATACCCCATCACACAAAACCCCATACACTTGTCTGTTAAACCTGGACCTCTAAAAGGGTGGGAGAATGTCAGTGATGCTGAGGCGGGGAACTTGACCTGGACATCCCCTCACAAGTGAACCCTAAAGATGACAGCTGTGTTGGGGTTCTAGCCATATTTTTAAGATTTATTTATTTGAAAGGCAGAGTTATGGACAGCGGTAGAGAGAGAGAGTCTTGGATCTGCTAGTTCACTCCCCAAATGGCTGCAATGGCTAGATCTGGGCTGATCTGAAGCCAGGAGTTTCTTCCAGGTCTCCCATATGGATGCACCGGCCCAAGGACTTGGGCCATCTTCCACTGTGTTTCCAGCTATAGCAAAGAGCTGAATCGGAAGTGGAGCAGCTGAAACTCACACTGGTGCCGATATGGGATGCCGGCAGCGTAGGCGGCGGCTTTACCCAGCATACCACAGTGCTAACCCCGTAGTTACAGGGTTTTAAAGTAGGGTTCAAAGCTTCAGAAGGAGCCCATATTTGCCAAGATAAAATAAAATGGAGCTCTAAATGAGAGATGAGATTTAAATGTTTTCTTTCTGATCAACTTCAGTTTCATGTGTTTCCATGTTGGAGAGGTAGCTCATGTGGTGAGAAAAAGTATGAGCTTTGGTGGCAGAAGAACTGAGTTTGACACTGAAAATTCCATCTGATATGCACAAAACAGATGTAAAATTAGAAAAGTTAACACTGTGCTAACACCAGTGAGTAATTAATTCAGGTAGGGACCATCAAAGGATGTGAAACCATGGGACGAAAGGAGGGAGCTCTAAAATGGCAAAGAGACCTCTGCAATGTGGAAGTGTGTCCATTACCACTTAACCAAGGGGTCACACTTCACATCTCCAAAAATGGGACAAGCTAGCATCTTTGTCTCTTGATGGGATTCAACGCAAGCACACACTACCAATGTTTGTAGGTGATGTTTCTGACAAAATGTTTAGTCTGAAGTTAATCATAAAGAAACAGATAGATGAATTCGGACTCTTGGGATATTACTGCAAAGTACTGGCCTAGACGCTTCAAAATTATCCAAGTCATGAAAGATGTTGAAAAGGTTACTGGCTGGGACCAGCGTTGTGGCATAGCAGGTAAAGCTGCAGCCTGTGACACCAGCATCCCATATGGGCTCCAGTTCAAGTCCCAACTGCTCCACTTCCAATCTAGCTCCCTGCTAATGTGCCTTGGAAAGCAGTGGAAGATGGTCTGAGTGCTTGGGCCCCTGTACCCACATAAGAGACTTGGAATGTCTTCTTGGACCCTGGCTTCGGCCTGGCCCTGCCATTGCCAGTGCCATTGTGGACATTTGGGGAGTGGACCAGCAAATCTAAGATCTCTTTCTTTGTCCTCTCCCTCTCTCTCTCTCTCTCTCTCTCTGTAACCCTGGCTTTCATATAAATAAATAAATCCTTAAAAAGAAAATGAATGTTTACTGGGACAATTAGGGGAAGTTGAAGTACAATGAAGTTGATGTTCAATAGTACTAGAATCAATGTTAAGTATCTTGGGAGTATGAACTGTATTATATTTATATAAGAGGATGTCCTTCTGGTGAAAGAAGGTGATATTAGCGTTCTTTGGCTTTCTTCCAGCTTTTTCATAGGTTTGAAATTTTCAAGTTAAAAGTTGAGAGACCAAAAGACTTAGGTTCCTTAACTGCATAAAACAACAGATCTGTTTGACTCTGGCAAATGGTACTGCTGGCTCCATAACCCTTGATGATGATGAGAAATATGGGTCGTAGTTGGTGGGGGAGGGGTTACGAGGCAAAGCTGCTCAGGCATTTCAGCACTGAGATGGAGACAGGAGCCCAGGTGAGGTGTGTTGGGTTATGCTGTGAAAATGCACCAACCCACACATAGACACAAAGGGTGTTCTTTGCATCCTTTTGTGTCTTTCCAGTCAAGTATTTAAAGTTGAGCAAAATTTCCCCAGAAGTACATCTATAACACACATTTCCCTTTGCTTTTTCCAAGCTGATTTCAACTTTGAGTGAACCCTCTCTTCTCATAATGGCTAGGGGTTTTAGGAGAGCAAAGTTCAATTTTTATCATCCCTAACTGGGAATTGTCAAATTTAAAGCCTTCCAATCTGCAAGATGTTTGGACCTCAATAGAGATTTGTGCATCAACTTGTACTTACCTAAATCAGATTTTATCTGCCTTTTGTAAAACTGACCCTTGCATGTATTTTGAAATCGTCTGGAATTTATCAGCATTTTCCCATGTTTTTGAAAAGCAAAACAATTTAATTGTGTCACCAGCAAACTTGTACAGCAGTTAGCTACGGGCTCGCTCTCCCAGGCCTTGCAGCTGCAAGGAAATGCTCTCATTGGCAGGCTTGTCCACACCAGGCAGCCTCCCACAGGCTACTGTGGAGAGCGTCTGTTTTTGGCAAGGCTGCCCCTATCTTGTTTTATCACGGTGACAGAAGAGCCACAGATAGAACTGTGATTGTGACAGTGGCCCTGATGGATTGATGCTTTGGCCACCAAGGAGAGGGAAAAAAACTAAAAAAAAAACAGGAAGAGAGAAACAGGAGGGCGTCTGGGGAAGAGAGGTAGAGAAAAGATGGAGAGGAAAGAAGGACAACAGGAGAGGAAAACATTCCTGAAGCCAAAAACAGCTTCTTGCGTCACTCACAGATCCAAAGCTCGGGTTTGGACAGAGTTGACTCGGGGACAGAGGAACCATGGATGCTGTAGGCCGTTCATGAACATTTTATCAAAGATATGTGTAAGGAGGACAAAAGGGAAATAAATAGAGGAAAAGGGAAGAAAAAAAGCAGAATGAGAAAGGAAATATCTCGAAATAGTCTCAGATTATGCTTGTTTCTAAATACCACTTTTAAGAACAAATCTTCCCTCCTGTAAAGTTGCTTTTTAATTTTTATTCTTTCTGATTAAAAAAGTTTGATTATCATGTAGTACCTGTACATTTTTATGAAGCACTGTACAATATCTCAATACATACATCCAATGTAAACAGATCAAGTCATGCAGTTAGCATTTCCATTTCTTTATCTTTTCTTTATGTTTGGAGCTAAGGAGAAATCTTCAAGTCTCCTTAAACAGAAAATGTATACTTTTCATTCTTTTTCTTGGTATTTTTGAAAAATGGAAAAACCAAAATCTTCCATGAGAAATTAAGCCCACTTTTGGATTGAGTTATGCCCATACAAATGACAAAACGACAGGAAGGGTGAAGACACATTGCTGAAGCTCTCAACACTTGTCCTTATGATTCCCCACTTTACAGAGGGTGAAACTGAGGTTCTGAGACATTAAATTCCAAAAGTAACACAATTTGTGACTGTCAGATGCTGGTTCTGCACCTGAGAATGCTCAACTCCACAGTTTAGGACTTTTATTTTGCTCCATTGGGTCAATATATAAGGAGTACTCTGTCTGTTTAAAAGCCCGTGTACCTCTGAACCTTTTACCATGAAGCCTATCCAGGCTTATAGGGCTAGACTCAATCAAGGACATCAGAGGAATGGGGATCACGCTGAAAGGCTGGGAAGCAGGCGTTATCAGAATGCTGATTCTACCCCCAGGGATATAAAAGAAGCAACAAACAAAGGGATTTCTTGCGATTTCTGTCTTAAAAAAAGAATTATACCAGGGCTGGCACTGTGGCGTAGCAGATAAGGCTACCACCTGCAGTGCCAGCATCCCAGATGGGTGCCAGTTTGAGTCCCAGCTGCTCCACCTCCCATCTAGCTCTCTGCTCTGGCCTAGGAAAGCAGAAGAGAGGCCCAAGTCCTTGGACCTCTGCACCCGAATGGGAAACCTGGAAGAAGCTCCTGGCTCCTGACTTCAGATTGGCGCAGCTCTGGCCATTGTGGCCAACTGGGGAGTGGACCAGTGGATGGAAGACCCCACCCCCCAACCCCCTGCTTCTGCCCCTCTGTAACTCTGCCTTTCAAATAAATAAATAAATAAATAATCTTAAAAAGAGAGAGAGAGAATTAGACCAAAGGACAGGGTTAAAACCAAAACCTGGCTTTTATGCATTGATAAAATAATCCCAGAATTTCTGTGCTTTGTGTATGTGTTCTTGCCCTGGTGTGGAGATGGACTAGAAGGGTTGTCACATGCAAGAGTCCTGTACAGGAGGATGGACAGCATGGTGCAGAGCAGGACACCAGGGCTGTGTGACCTTGAGTGAGTTAAAACCTCATAATCTTGGTGTCCTTCTCAGTAAAATGTGAAGGTTGGACTGGATAATTTCTAAGACGTTCTCTATCTCTAAGATTCCACAACTTAAAATAATCCCAAAGGAACAAAAGTACCTATCTGACCAGATTAACTGTCACTAAGAAGCCTTTATCTGTTGGAATGTGACCCCCTTGAAGGGGGGATCTTGTCCCTTCTATCTGATACAAGCAGTGAGCCCAGAAGAAGTCATGCACACTGTGATTTGGCCAACTGAATTCTTGCTGGAGAGTTCACCAGTATTGCTTAAGGAGACCTTTCTGTAATCCCCATGGAACACACAAAAAAAGGCGTTAACTGGAAACAAGCATCTACCAGCTCCATCATTAGCAGCCTGGGAGCAAGCAATTGGTGACCCCAGCCCAGCTCCTGTTTGTATCATAAACTAATTAAAACTTGCTCACAAACAAAGCAGATGCTAGGATGGCCAAGGAATGAAGAAGCATAAAGCTGACTCTTCTTTCCTGCCTTCTTGGAAGGGCACAAAAAGCTGGTGTGGTTACTGTAACCACTCAGAGAGGCAACCTGGAAGATCTTCCTAAGGTGCTGCTGTGAGTTTTCATGGAGCAGAGGGCTGGAGGGGTTCAAGGTACCAAGGTACTCCATGTTTCTAAGGGAAAGCCTGAGGCACTGGCTTTCACAGTAAAACAGTCTGTGCGATTTAAGGGTCAGGATGAGCAGTGACCTCATGAATGCATTCACAAATTGAACTCACTCATTGGTTGGTTTGTTGTTCATCAAACCATCCATCTTTCCACATTGCCTAAGCATCACCTACAGGCCAGGCATTGTTCCTGGCTTTGGGATGCAGCTGTGAACAAAACAAAGTCCTTGCCTTTATAGAATTTTCACCCTAACTGGGAACACACACAGTAAACAAACCAAGATTCATGAAGAATCAAGTCAGTCAGGTGGTATTGAGGCCATGATGAACAATAAAGCAAGGCAAAGGAATGGAGAGAGAGAGAGAGAGAGAGAGAGAGAGAGAGAGAGAGAGAGAAAGGCTGAAAGGAGGGACTCTTTGCACAGTAATGCAGGGAGAGAATGAACCAGATTTTTTGGAAAACAGAGAATGGACATTTTTTTCCTGAGCAGTTAGACACTGGTTCAGAGAGATGTACCCCACCTAGTGTTGGGCAGTGTGTCGGGGCTTTCCATCGGAGCTCTCTGCCTTGCAGGAGAGATGTGTACTGAAGAGACACGTGGCTAGGCTTATCCTGGCGGTGTATACTGGCACATGACACACTGCCACATGACTGTGTTAAATAGAGGAAGACACAAGGTTACAAACAAATTCCCTGGGAGTCCAGCCAGAACTTCCTACTCTGGGGAGGAGGGTGGTAGAGCTCTGATGTTCACTTTTTTTTTTTTTTTAAAGGAAGGGCCTGCTTTATTATTGATTGACTTGACAGCGAGTGCACAAGAGCACTCTCCTGTCTGCTGATTCACTCCCCAAATACCCACAAGGCTGAGGCTGGGCCAGATTGAAGCCAGGAGCAGGAATCCCAGTTTTCCCCATGGGTGACAGGAACCCAATCACATCCCATCTTTTGCTGCCTCTAAGGGTCTGTGTTGGCAGGAAGCTGGAGTCAGGATCCAATGATGGGTATTGAACCCAGGCCCTCCAGGGTGGGACGTGGGTTATTAACCAGCATCTTCACCACTAGGCAAAATGCTTGCCACTACATGTACCTTTGTAATCCATCGGTGAGCTGACTTGTAGCTTTTTATGTTCATGATGATTTGTCTAATTTAACGCATCTTCACTTGACCTGTAGTTTTGTGCATATCTATGCTTTCAAAGGTTTTATCTACTTTGCCTTACAGCTTTCTGTACATAATATGTGCTTCCTCTATTCTGTAAATAAATAAATAAATAAAAAGGAAATAATAAATATATTAAAATTTTTGCTTGGAATTTGGCTATGCAAACTCATCCTCCTATTGCATTTTTATACAGATGATACCCTGATCTTGTCTGACAGAAGAAAACCGGTGAACTAAGTAGCTCCTTATGACACAAGGATTCCGGTAACATACTACAGACATCACCTCCTGATGGCAGATAGCTGGTATCATTTTTTGTACACAAAAGCTCACACTTTTTTCTACAACTCAGATATCCTGTCCTCATTTTTATCTTACTGTTTTTTTGGGAGGCAGGAGAGGCTAAAAGGACATCTGTGGGACTTGTGCATTACATTGTCCCTGTACTTGAGCCCTTTCATTTCTTCCTTAAAATCCATACAAAGATCATTGACACAACAGATAAAGCCGAGGCCTAGGCAAGTCCCCTTTATCTAAAGGACAAGTTCACTGAAAGGAATGTGGGAGAACGATGAAAAGTCCATAGTAGTAACCCAACTGGAGAATCGCAGAGAGAGCGAGCCAGAAAAGACCTTACAGATCAGCTAGTCTGAGTCGGCCATGCAGGGGGTGACTCCATGGTTAAAAGGCCATGAGAAAGAGCCATCCAATGGCAGTGTTTCCTACAATGTAACAAGCCTGCTGTGACCAATGCTTCTGCTATGTCTGCACTTAGCACTAGGTGTTGCTATACTGCTATTTATAGACCAGCTTTGAGCGGACAGGAGCTGAACCTCAATCTGAGCTCCATTCTGCAAATGCTGACTTTCTGCCACCCTGCTCGGCTAGTGTATTGTATACTGCTGAGAACTGGCTTCATTTAAATGGTCAGCTAGGAGTGCACTGACACAAAACCCTGGAGCAAAGTGATCAATACATGCTAGGGAAAGGCTACTCCAAAGTTAAATGTTTCAAATTGTTCTAATTCAAATATTTACTTAAACTTTGTTTTTATATGATGTGCAAAACAAGAGGGAATGATACTGTTAGCTGTGTGTTTCCTGGAACTGATTGTCTGCTACAAGGCCACAGATAAAGTTTGTTTATAGAAAAACAAAATATGGGGAAAAAAGTTGAACACTGTTCTATTTGGGGTTTAATAGTCCCACATATACTGGACGGGAGAAAGGAAAACCTTCTAGAATCTTTCTTTCCCCAAGTTAACAGGGGACGGAAATGCTTTAACCACATCTCGTGACAGATGAGTCATTACTTAGATTAGTTCCGTTGTTCAGAGTTTGAGTGGTAATACCATAGGGAGAAAGAGGTCATCCTTCAAGAAATCATTGAGAAAGAGGACAAATTTCCATTCACCCTTAAGTTTTAAAGGTTAAACATTTCAGTTCTTAAGTGTGTTTCCTTAAAGTTGGATAAATTTGGTAGAAGCTAAGCATGAAGTTACATGCCCTATGATCATCTAAGCTGTAGTTCACAATCTTTCTTTTGGAATATATGTAACAAAATAGTGTCTGGGGTATTGTTGCAAAACATGTTTTTCTTTTTTTTTTTTAGTTTTGGTTATTTGCCAGTAACTATTTAAAGGAGCAATAATGAGCCAATGATACTAGCAACAGTGCTGTGTTTTTTTGTTTTTTTTTGTTTTTTTTTTGTTTTTTTTTGCAGGAAGACAAGTGAGTGAGCCAAACCCGGTGTGGAAGCATCTTAATCTTATTACAGAGCTTCAAGTACAAGGGAAAAAACAGTTTGTGCAGAATTGGCTGCTGGACCCATAACATAAACCCTTCAATCTTGTCCTAATGAAAGGGGTTCTTCTAATTTTTATAGTTTTGGCCTCTGGCTGAAAGAACTAAGCACTTGGCCGCAGTCTGACTTTCTTGCAAAGTGTTCTTCCTAGCTCTCTCCCCAGCACAAATCTGCTTTCAGATTCTATTTCCTTGACATCCTTTGAGGATAAAACTATGTTTTGCGGTTTTTATACCCTATTCACTCAGGACATTTGAAAGCAGAGGGAATTTTACCTTTTTCCCCAATTCTCTTTTCCTCAACAAGCAGGTAAAGTAGTATCCGCTGTCCTTTCTGTTTTTCTTGCCTTATGCTCCATATTGAAGATGGATAACTTCTCAAAGGTCAAACTCCTGTTGCAGTTCTCAGCAGCTGCAGCTAAGACGTGTGTGTGTGTGTGTGTGTGTGTGTGTGTGTGAATTAACTATTTCCTATCCAGGGTGGGGGGACTTTTGGAAGAATTCATTTTTGGATATAAATGTTAATGAGTGGCAGATCTGATCTGGGACATGAGTTGGAGTCCTGCGTCTGCTCCTGATTGCTGCTTCCTGATAACGTGCACCCTGGGAGGCAGCAGTGATGGCTCCAGTCGTAGGGTCCCTGCCACCCATGTGGGAGATTTGGATTGAGTCCCCAGCTCCTGGCCATTTGACAAGGGAACCAGTGGGCTTATATGTGTGCAGCTCTCTCTCTGATGAAGTAAATCAGTCAGTAAAAATTTAAAAGACATTTCTGAGAACACACACATGTTTACTAAACAAAAAAAGTATTTTCAACATAGATATAAGTATGTTTTTTGAAAAACAATTATTTCAGTCAAAGAAACCTTGTGCACTATTTCTTTAGAAGAGAGTGGCAACACTGTTTTTGGTGCACTTTTGGGGAGCAAAAGCTTTCCTTGTTAAGACTCATGTTGGAGTTACTGGAATGAGCACTACCCAGGCACTGGGTAGTGACAAACATGGTCTTGGTAAACACAGGCTCCAAAACACAGGGCAGGTGCTGCATCCTATCAGCGTTTCTCCATGAGGGATGTGCACCTTGGAAGCACACCAGTTTTTTCTTCCCAACTGCTCAAAACACACGAACACCTTGGCTCTCCAGGCCACGCCGTTCTCTTTCACCCTGCCTGTGCAGTTGAGGCACTCTGTCCTAGTCAGGTAGAAGGTCTCCTGCTTCCCTCAGGGGAGAGGGTCTGCCAGCTGCACAGGCCTTCCTCCACCAGCTGAGGTGGTTCCGCTCCCTCTGCCTGCCCTTGGCAGAGGGTCCCAGTATGGTCTAGTGCGTTATCTTCCGACGAAGTCACTGGCCTTGACTTTCCTGCCTTGGGAGGTGTTTTCTTCCCCAAGGGACTCTTCAACCTCTTTCAAATCAGCTGGCCCTGGCAACTCTTTAGATTTGTCTGAATTTTCAGCAGTTTAGGCTGCCCTGAGGGCCCTCAGTTATATAAAGATTTGGGTTATCACCATCATTCAGTCACCAGGAGAGAGGGAGGTGAATAGGGGAGAAAGGGACAGATAGGTAATAAAAGTCCAAAAAGGTCCATATTTCCTGCCTGTAAGAAGTTTGTCATCTTCTTGGTTGTAATTAACCATAGCTTAAGACTGCAAATTTCATGAGTTGACTAAACCAGATAATGTAGCTTAAGATTTTTGGTAGTCAATCGACAGCAATCAATAAGGTCAGCCAACCCCTCTTACAGGAGATGTTATTAGCAAGGAGTACTTTCAGACCCACGTTAATGGTATTAGAAAAGAAAGTAGAAAACTCCTTCTGCCCACCCAGCTCAAATTCAACTGTGGAGTAGATTTCAGCAAAAAGCATGGATCTAACAAGTTTTTAAAAGTCTGTGTGCAATAATTTTTTCACAAAAGGAAGGAGGAGGATGATACAAGTTAGAGAAAATATCTGTTTATTTTTCAGCTCTAAGTCCTGGGTTGGGGCTAGAGAGGTGTATGAACTTTGAGGACACCATCAGCCATTGCATTGCCAAAGCAGCAGAGGGTGGCCCGAGTGCTTGGGCCCCTCACCCACGTGGAAGACCTGTTTGAAACTCCTGGCTCCTGGCTTTGGATCAGCACAGCTCCAGCCATTGTGGCCATTTGGGGAGTGAACCAGTAGATGGAAGATTCTCTCTCTAAATAAATAAAGAAATAAATCTTAAAAAAAAGAAAATCCTGGAAATAGAATAATAAAAAACTGCTGTCTAATATCACACAGCAGGCCAGGGGCAGGCCGTGCTCTTAGATACTGCTGAATTTGCTGTCTGCTATAGTCCTGGGTCTTCTGTCACCTCAGGTTTTGTTAAACCAGTCATTGCCCATCCCATATGTGTGGGGGTAGAGTTGCTAAATGTTAGCCTTGCCACTGTTTCATTTATTGGTAATTTAGCCTACTTTCACATTCTGTTGGAATTATTTTGAATCCTGATTCTGATATTTCCCCTTGGTTTCCATCTGCACATTTAACAAACACAGCTAGTTAGTTTTTATAAGAGGCTGCACGGGGTCCTGTGGTAACTCGTGAAAGGTACTACTCCACGTGGATATTCACACTGGTTGTGAGGAACACTTTTTGGCTGTTTATTCAATCAGTTTGGGTTCCATATCATCAAATTATCAGAAATATCATGTATATGTATTTTTTAAAAGATATTTATTTATTTGAAAGGTAGAGTTAGAGAGAAAGATGGGTGGGTAGAGAGAAAGAGAGAGATCTTCCATCTGCTGGTTCACTCTCCAAATAGCCACAACAGCCAGGGCTGAGCCAGGCAGAAGCTAGGGGTCAGGAGCTTCTCCCAGTCTCCCACATGGATGCGGGGGCCCAATCACTTGGGCCATCTTTCACTGCTTTCCCAGGTGCATTAGTAGGGAGCTGGATAGAAAGTGGCACAGCTGGGACTAGAACCGGTGCCCATAAGGGATGCCAGTGTTGCAGCTGGTGGCTTAACCCACTGTGCCACAGTGCCAGCCCTCATGTATATATATTCTTCTGACTTACTGTCCCATTAGCTTGTTTATGATAACTACTTTTAGGGAGCTCTTGGTGTCTCATTGTGGTTGTTCCTCTTAGTTTTCTATTTATAAAAATAATAAATGGATGCTTGTCAACAATTTTTAAAATGAGTGCAGGGGGCCCAGTGCTGTGGTGTAGTAGGCTAGGCCTCTACTTGTGGTTCTGGCATCCCATGTGGGTGCCAGTTCAAGTCCTAGCTGCTCCACTTCCAATCCAGCTCTCTGCTATGGCCTGGGATAGCAGTGGAAGATGGCCCAAGTTCTTGGGCCCCTACACCCTCATGGGAGACCTGGAGGAAACTCCTGGCTCCTGGCTTCAGATCAGTGTAGCTCTGCCCATTGCAACCAACTGGGGAGTGAACTAGTGGATGGAAGACCTTTCACTCTGTCTCTGCCTCTCCTCTGTATAACTCTGACTTTCAAATAAATAAATAAATCTTAAAAAAAAAAGAAATTTAAGATAGCATACCAAGCTTAGGGTGGAAAGTACCATTATGTTCTTTTTTTGTTTTTATTTTTTTAAAGATTTATTTATTAGAGAAGTAGAGTTACAGAGAGAGGGAGAGACAGAGTGATAATGTCTTCTATCCACTGGTTCACTCCCCAAATGGCTGCGATGGCCAGAGCTGAGCTCACCCAAAGCCAGGAGCCAGGAGCCTCTTCTGGGTCTTTCACACAGGTGCAGGGGCTCAAGGACTTGGGCCATCTTCCACTGCTTTCCCAGGCCATACCAGAGAGCTGGATCGGAATGAGGCAATCGGGACTCGAACTGGCATCCATATAGGATGCTGGCATTGCAAGCGGCAGCTTTACCCGCTATGCCACAGCGCTGGCCACCATTATGCTCTTAAAACTATATATATGAAATATATGAAATTTGTTCCGCTTATATGAATAAAAGAATTTTTAAAAAGGATAAACCTACCAAGCTTAAAAGCAATTTGATTGCACTGTCATTATCTTTAACACCATGCTGGGGAAAGTGTTTATAGTCCTTGGTCCTCTGAAGTACTTGGGATAAAAAAAATTGAGACCCTCCTTTTCATAATATTTTAGGAAATCTAGTATATGAGAACTGGATGCCAAGGAAGAAGGTGGAGAGACCAAAGAAACAGGTGGACAAATCCAGTGTAATTTATTTTGGGGGCTAACAGATGCATGGGCTCAGATGGTCAAGAGACAATGGACCCCATGGCCCCAGTCAGCAGTAAGAGCTTCCTCCAACAAGCTAGACAAAGGTAGCCTGCAGCTAACCTAAATCCACCAGGACTTTCTCAAGAAACATTAACATCACAGGCATTAGATAAGGGACATTCCAAGATCCACCTGGTAAGACAAGCCCTGCAAGTTATCTTAATGACTTTGTTTATAAGGTTCGGGATGACCATTAGGGTAACCCAGAAGGGCAGGATGATGGTTATGTCCAAGATGGCTACAGTCACATCAAGCTGGATCCCGAAACCTGCTGTGCCTGGAACTGCTGAGAGCAATGTACAGGGCTCTTACTGCCTCTTTGGCATAGTCTCACCCGTGTGTCCCAGAGCCCTCCTCTACAGGCTCCTGGTGTTCCATTCATCTGATCTCCTCTGAGTCTGCTGGGCATGTCTGCTACGTGACTGTCTCAGCCCAGTTGTGGATGTGGTGGGGATATTTTTCCCAGAAGGCCACTCTGTCCAGCTAACTCAGTGGACACAGAGATTATTGAAATGAAGGGATTTGTTTAATTTTACACAATGATTCTCAGCCCCAGGCTTATCCTGATTTTGAAATTCAAGTTTAAATTTTGATTATTCTTTTTTTTGACAGGCAGAGTGGGCAGTGAGAGACAGAGACAGAGAGAAAGGTCTTCCTTTTGCCATTGGTTCACCCTCCAATGGCCGCCACGGCTGGCGCGCTGCGGCTGGCGCATTGCGTTGATCCGAAGCCAGGAGCCAGGTGCTTCTCCTGGTCTCCCATGGAGTGCAGGGCCCAAGCACTTGGGCCATCCTCCACTGCACTCCCTGGCCACAGCAGAGAGCTGGCCTGGAAGAGGGGCAACCGGGACAGAATCCGGCGCCCCGACCGGGACTAGAACCTGGTGTGCCGGCGCCGCTAGGTGGAGGATTAGCCTAGTGAGCCACGGTGCCGGCCAAATTTTGATTATTCTTCCCACTAGTAAATATTCAAAATATCATTTTAACAGCATTTTATCATTTAGTTGGATCATACTTCATATCGACACAATTATAAGATTTTTATGTGGTTTTGATTTTGGGGGATTGGAAATAATACTATAATATTTTAATTCTTAATTATTTTGTTAATCAATAATTATAACCTTAGGGTAAAAAAATCTTACCAATGGAACTTCTAAGTCAAAGGGTAAGACAAATTTTTAAACATACTGCCAAATTATTTTGAGAAAAAATTTAAACTCTCCCTGAAAATAAACATGCCTTCTTGCTTCCCCTCTCCCATGCTCTCTGACATGGGTTATTATCATAAAATCAAAATAAAAGTTTTAGATTTAACTGGTAAAAAAATGTTATTGTGCTTTGCTTTTGTAATTTAAAATTTCTAGTGAGCTACATTTTCATTTATTTGCCGTTTTCTTTTTTCTTTTGCTAGTTGGAGTTTATGTGGCTCGTTCAGCTGTTTGTTTCTTTAATGTGTCTTCTTTAATGTGAGCAAAGCTTTATTTCAACTAGGTGTGAAATAATAGGTCAGAGCCCATGAAGTCACTGAAGAGCCTCATGAATTCCCTCAGAAAATAAATAAGAAACAAAAATATATATTTTCCAAAAGTTCATGGAAAAAATCGAATGAAAAGTATCAGTTTATTTCAGTACAAAAAAATTTTTACTTGAAAAATGTGTATTATGAAAAAGCCATGTGTGGATTTCAATTTTTTTGCACCAATATAAACTCATACTTTTTATTCCATTTTTCTTTTTATTTGACAGAGTTATAGATGGTGAAAGAGACAGAGAGAAAGGTCTTCCTTCCGTTGGTTCACCCCCCAAATGGCCGCTAGGGCAATCTGAAGCCAGGAGCCAGGTGCTTCTCCTGGTCTCCCATACAGGTGCAGGGGCCCAAGCACTTGGGCCATCCTCCACTGCCCTCCCGGGCCAGAGCAGAGAGCTGGACTAGAACTGGCACCCATATGGGATGTTGGCGCCACAGGCAGAGGATTAACTAAGTGAGCCACGGCAACAGCCCCTCATTCCATTTTTCTACAAACGTTTTGAAATGCACTCATATAGATGACTAAATCAGTCACATCTTCCCCCGACCACTTATGGGAATCCCCACTGTGGTAACTTCTCCACCAACATTGTGCAACACTGATAAACATTTATACAGAACATCCCCAACACTGATGGGGTCACTGCGGAAAACCCACAACTGGGTCTACTCCTCCCTCATGCAAAATGCCAGTCACTGACATGGGGGTGGTAGAAGAGGTGTTGATTGCAAAGCACAGAGCCAGGAGCTGGGCAGCTATCATTTAACTCCTGGGGTTCCCCAGGGATCAGGAGTAAATGTTCTTATAGGTTGAACTTGGGTCTGAAATGTGCATGTTGAGTTTGTGTCCAAGTTCGTGGTTGGTCTGCAGTGTTTCTGACTCTCTTTGGGTCAGTTGGCGATATGTGTCCTTTAGGGAATTGTGATAGGAAAGTGGGCTTCAGTCACTCTGGGGGCTACAAGTAGGTGGTAGTTATTTTTTGTTCTGGACCTGGAGTTCCTGGAGAAGAAAAAACAGGACATCAAGATGTTACATATTGGAGAAACGGATGACCTCATGCGTTTGGAGATTAAGGGACCTTGTAGGGCCAGCTGCGCCATTCCTTCAGTTCAGTGTGGCCATTTTTGCAAGTGGTGGATCTGCAATTTTAAAAACAGGACAAGGACATTTTAACTCAAGGGAGGAGAGGCTGGGAGACAGGGAGCTGATGGTGTGTAGCAGCTATATTCAAGGCACTGGATGGGGGCTGAGTTTCAAACTTGCGGTTCTCTGTAGCTTGGTTTGCACAATCATGGTCAAAGATTCACAGTCCAACAGCCAAAAATGGTAATTTTAAAGTTTTTATTTTTTGTATTTATATATCACAATGACCATAGAATCTGATCCAAATCACATTCCTAGCAACTTACGGTACAAGTTGTTTCAAGGAACATCAGACTCTTTTGGCCAGCATGCTGCTCCCTTTACACTGATTTTTTATCCTTTCTCCTCATTCTCTCCCAGACATTTATCATGTAGATGAACTTAGTTTCTCTGCCTGAGTCCCCTACCCCTTAATATTTACCACTCCTGCTCAGTTCCTTCCCCATGGTTTGGGATTGAAGCAAAACAAACAAACAAACAAACAAACAAACACCAGAAAAGCAAAGGAAGCCGATTAGGCACGCTTGTACTTTAATTTTGTGCCAACATTTGGAACATGCAGCCCTCCTACTAGGGCCTCTACTGCAGCAGGAAGCATGGTTTATCCCTATATGGAAATCACTCCACACCAGAGAGCTGTTTATTAACCCTTCAGGCCAATTAACTCCAAGCTCATCACTCGGCCCTGTCACCCTATGCCAGCTCCCCACCGTACAAAGCAGTGGTGGTTCATCCTCTCATGTGCTGAAGGACTACTATAAATACCAAGAAAAACATTGACAGTTCTGCTAAGATTCTCTTCCTTCCAATATCACCAACCGGTTCTTCCTTGTAGATGGAATTAAAGCCCCAATAGCAGTTAGCAGATCTCTTCATGGCAAATCATGCATGGGGCACATCCCTTGTACCAGAGTGGGACTCGCAGGGGATGCTGGCACTCTGTCTGCCCTTGGGCCGCAGTTTAGACATTATCCAAAGCCTTGAACTGGCCTGGTGATTTATAATTGACTCCTAAAACAATTGTTGCTCCCTAATCTTTCCGTTCACCCTTATCTACTCCCTTTGGTTCACGCTCTCTCCACAGGTACATGATTTCTTTGAGAGTCCAAGACTCAGCCTTTCTGTTCTTCTTATACCTTTGAACCTATGGAATTCATTCATCATGGTCTTTAATATTTACACACGAGGTTTTGATGAAATACTTACAATCCGTGTGAAGCTGCAAGTTTGCACTGCTTATTCCCAGCCCTCTAAGTGGTGTGTAGCCAGCTGAACAGCATGCAAAGGCAAAGGGGACAAATAAATGAGTGTATTCCTCACTTTACAATTAGTGAACCTGAATTGCATTCCTCATATGAAAGTTTATCTTTCTTTTGTTAATATTTATATATTTTTTTGACAGGCAGAGTGGACAGTGAGAGAGAGAGAGACAGAGAGAAAGGTCTTCCTTTTCCATTGGTTCACCCCCCAATGGCCGCCGCAGCCGGCGCGCTACGGCTGGCGTACCACGCTGATCCAAAGCCAGGAGCCAGGTGCTTCCTCCTGGTCTCCCATAGGGTGCAGGGCCCAAGCACTTGGGCCATCCTCCACTGCACTACTGGGTCACAGCAGAGAGCTGGACTGGAAGAGGAGCAACTGGGACAGAATCCGGCGCCCCGACCGGGACTAGAACCCGGTGTGCCGGCGCCGCAAGGCGGAGGATTAGCCTAGTGAACCATGGCGCTGGCCTAATGAAATTATTTTATAATAGCCAAAAGAATAGAATAAATACAAAATGCTATCTGATTAGAATTTGTTACCTGTAAATTCAGAATTGATAGGAGCAAACATTAAAGTGTACAAGAGACTAACCTCACAGCTGTCTGCAGAGTAGAGAGCAAATAGTTTCTATTTTAAAAAACAAGAGTTTTCAATAAAATATTTTGATGGGCACTGGTGCCCCCCCTCACACTTTTCTTATTGAAATAAAAATAATTAAAGTAATTTAAGGAGGAGTCAGTGTTGTAGTGTAGCTGGTAAAGCTGCCGCCTGCAACACAGGCATCCCATATGGGTACCGATTTGAGTCCAGTTGCTTCACTTTTGATCTAGCTCCCTGCTATGCACCTGGGAAATCAGCAGCAGATAACCCAAGTGCTTGGGCCCCTGCCAAGCATGTAGGAGACCTGGATGAAGCTCCTGGCTCCTGGCGTCAGCCTGGCCCAGCCATGATCGTGGTCATTTGAGGAGTGAACCACTGGGTGGAAGATTCTCTCTCTCTATCTCTATCTCTTTGTGTATCTCTCTCGCTCGCTCTCTGTCTCTTCTTCTCTCTCTATGTTAACTCTGTCTTTCAAATAAACAGATCTATAAAAACAATAATGAAAGGAAAACTTTATGGGAACAAAACACAACTCTGAATGAACACATTACCTTGTAGAAGATTTAAGAAACAAGTGTTAGAACAAACTACACAGTGTGGGCTGCTTACTAGACAGCTGGAGAAAAGAACGAGTGTTTCAATAATGCCTGCGAAATGCAGATTCTGCTTTAATTATATCCTAGAAGTAATTTCTGCATTTTGCTTAGGCAGTGGCAATCCACAGAGGCCATACTGTCCCCTTAGGAATGTTTTGGAAATGGGAAGCTTTCACTGGGGAGCATTTGCTGGTATTCTGTGAGTGGAGATCAGGGATGCTGTATGTCCTGCTGAGCATGGGAAGGTCTTGCATAATGATTGTCCCTTGTCCCACACAACTTCCAAATGCTGTACTGAACATTCACGTAAGTGAAAAAACTTGGTAATTCTCTGGGCGTAGAACTTAACTCTGCTTTACATGTAAACCTGAAGTGTTGTTCTATTCTTCGCGTATGCTACATTTTTGGAGAATGCTTACTAGCTCCGAAATTGAGGGAAACTGTATTTGGAGTTTTGCCAAGAGCTGCTCATCTCCAACTCTCAGGTATTCAACAGTCATAACTGACTGTTCATAACTTGTTGGGCAGCAAAACTAAATCTGAGTTGATTTGAAGCTACTTGGAAGATCATGTTACCAACATCAACACTTTTATCATTGTAGAGTTGTAACATTCCAATGTCAGCATCAAGAAATGGTGTTGACCTTCCCTATCCAAAACGTAGTCTGGGGCTGGCGCTGTGGTGCAGCAGGTTAACACCCTGGCCTAAATCGCTGGCATCCCATATGGGTGCTGGTTCGAGATCCGGCTGCTCCACTTTTTTTTTTTTTTTTTTTTTTTTTGACAGGCAGAGTGGACAGTGAGAGAGAGAGAGACAGAGACACGAAGGAAGCTCCTGGCTCCTGGCTTCGGATTGGCGACTCTCTCTCTGCCTCTCCTCTCTCTACGTAACTCTGACTTTCAAATAAATAAATCAGTCTTGAAAAAAAAGTAGTCTGTGGACCAGAGCATTGCAATCACTAACTATCTTGCTAAAAATACCCCACCCCTGACATGGGTAACTTATACACACATCAAAATTTGAGAAGCAGTAGTCCAGACAATAATTAGATGAAAATTATACTTTTCAGATAAAAACATTCAGTATGGGTAGTATAAATACCTTACTCCTTTATTACTTAAAGTGTGGTTTGTTAAAAAACTTTATGTAGTAAGGCATTCTATTTCATTGTAACTTACTCTTATTTCTACTTTATTTATTGTTAGTATATCTTTGAATATTGAATTCATCTCATTTCTAGATAATGAAGGGAATATTTACAAAGGGTATGTTGTCTTGATAGGGTAGAGGTGATTGAACAAAGGAAAAGATCTAATGGAAGAGAAAAATACATTCCCTGTGTATATGATTTCCATAACAAAAACAGTTCTTTGGAAAAATTGCTTCAGTCTAACCACTGATACAACAGCTGCTTGGGCTGGAATAAAACATGAAATTTGGTATAAGGATATAGAGATAGCTCCAAAATAAATCTATTCATTGCTTTTATTAAAAGCAAGAAGTTCTTACAGAAAGAAGCTGAAGCTAGACATGCACAAATTGTTACAAGATTTCAGTGATAAAATGTGATGTTTAATTTCAGATGTCAACTTGACTGGGCTGAAGGATGCCAAGGTGCTGGGTAAAATATTATATCTGGGAATGTTTGTGAGGGTGTTTCTGCATGAGATTAGCCTTTGAATCTGTCAATTGAGGCAAGAAGCAGCTCTCACCAATTTGGGCACCATCCAAACCTTTGCATGCCTGAAAAGAACAAAAAGGCTGAGGACAGTGAATTTGCTCTGAGCTGGGACAGCCATCTTCTCCCACTCCCTGACATCTGTGATCCTTGTGCTCAGACCTTGGCACTTGGCTGGGACTTAAACCACTGGTGGGCCAGATTCCTCAGCCTTCGAGCTTGCACTGGGACTGCACTACTAGTGTTCCTGGCCTTCAGCTTGCAAACACCAGACTTCTCAGCCTCCATAACTGCATAAGCCAATTCTTCAGAATACTCAGAGTAGATTTTCTATCTTTGTATCTACCTCATTGGTTTGGTTTCTCTGGAGAACGTTAATGAATATAGGTAGTATTATAAAGCCCAGATATTTAAACTAAAGCAAACTGTTCACTGTTCTTTTCAGAGACAATGAGTGACTGTGAAAACATTTTGTACGGTGAAGAAGATCATTGGTTATACCATGACACATACCATGTATGTGTCAGAATTTTCAAATTTAGAGGAACTGTACTTTCCTGTTTTATAAAAAAAAGTATTCCAAATTCTGTCTTCTTTATGATAACAGGTACCTATTAGTTCTAGGTAATGAAGTAGATTTAAAAAAGAACATTGTCCCTTTTAAATAAAAAATGTTACTTTACTAAAAGTGGGAGAGTTTCTGCTTTTGAAGGCAACTGAGGCTATGACAGGGCATTCTGAAAGCAGACCTTGGGACATGCTTTCTTCTTAACTAATTTACTTCTGAAAGCGTGTGTCACCAATTAAAAACTCAGCTCCACTCACTTTGAAAAGCTTGCAAGTGGACATTTCTAATTCGATTAAAAAGTCTTCCCAGGCAGGCATTTGGCCTAGGGATTAAGATGGCCACATCCCATATCTGAGTGCCTGGGTTCAACTCTCAGCTCTGGCTTCTGACTCCAGCTTCCTGCCAAAGCAGATCACAGGAGGCACAGGTGACGACTTACACGATTGGGTTCTTGAGAGACCTGGATTGAGTGCCTAACTCTTGGCTATGGCCCAGCCCAGCCTCTGCCATTGCGGGTATTTAGGGAGTGAACCAGCAGATGGGAGCTCTGTTTGTCTGTCACTCCTCATCCCAGATAAGTTAAAATTCTTAAAAATTTTTCCCAACATTAACTCTAAAATGCATTTTGAATCAACTTATTAAAATAATTTTTAAAAGTATAAAAAATGGAATACATCTGATTAGTTAGTAAAATATATTGATCTCTAAGGTACTAGAAGAATTGATTGGAGTGGGAAACTTGTATTTTATTTATTTCAAAGGTAGAGTGACAGAAAGAGAGACAGAAAAGAGACTTTTCATTTCCCAAATGGCCGTAAGAAACAGGGTTGGGCCAGGCTGAAGCCAGGAGCATGGAACTCCATCCAGGTCTCCCAGGTGGGTGGCAGGGATCCGAGCACTTCAGCCATTTTTCACGGCTTTCCCAGGCACATTAGCAGGGGGCCAGGTCAGAAGTAGAGCAGCCGGGACTCAAACTGGCACTCTCATATGGAATTCTGGTGTCACAGGTAGCAGTTTAATTCATTGTACCACAATACCATCTTGAACAGTTTTTTAAAAGTTTCTTGCTTGTATGAAGAGTCTACTCTATTGTGTTTTAATTCAGGTTTACGATACACTGTCTATAATTCTAAAATCCAAAATCTCTGAAAATCATGTTTTGTTCACAACCTACTTGACGCAAAACTGAATTAATTTGAAGTTAAAGGATTTTTTCCATGCAATATGCATATTTATGCTTTTTTCTACAGCAATATGAGCTGTTTAATTATAAATATGTATATGTACACATATATATGTGTTTAAGTATACATACATATATACTGCATTTGCATTTAATTATATATACATGGTACATATGTTTATATGTATGCACACATCACACATATACTGCATAGCTGTTTATGTAAATAGACACACACGTGTACAATGTATATGTTTTTTCCTTCCTTTTAACTTTTATTTAATGAATATAAATTTCCAAAGTACAGAATATGGATTACAATGGCTTCCAACCCATAACGTCCCTCCCACCCGCAACCCTCCCCTTATCCACTCCCTCTCCCCTTCCATTCACATCAAGATACATTTTCGATTCTCTTTATATACAGAAGATCAGTTTAGCATACATTAAGTAAAGATTTCAACAGTTTGCTCCCACACAGAAACATAAAGTAAAAAATACTGTTTGAGTACTAGTGATAGCATTAAATCTCAATGTACAAAACACTAAGGACAAAGATCCTACATGAGGAGTAAGTGCACAGTGACTCCTGTTGTTGACTTAACAAATTGACACTCTTGTTTATGGCATCAGTAATCACCCTAGGCTCTTGTCATGAGTTGCCAAGGCTATGGAAGCCCCCTGAGTTCACTGACTCTGATCATATTTAGACAAGGCCATGGTCAAAGTGGAAGTTCTCTCCTCCCTTCAGAGAAAGGTGCCTCCTTCTTTGATGACCCATTCTTTCCACTGGGATCTCACTTGCGGAGATCTTTCATTTAGGTTTTTTTTTTTCCCCCCAGAGTGTCTTGGCTTTCCATGCCTGAAATACTCTCATGGACATTTCAGCTGGATCCGCATGCCTTAAGGGCTGATTATGAGGCCAGAGTGCTGTTAGGACATTTGCCATTCTATGGGTCTACTGTGTATCTCACTTCCCATGTTGGATCGTTCTCTCCCTTTTTGATTCTATCAGCTAGTATTTGCAGACACTAGTTTTGTTTATGTGATCCCTTTGGTTCTTAGTCCTATCATTATGATCAATTGTGAACAGAAATTGATCACTGGGACTAGTGAGATGGCATTGGTACATGCCACCTTGATGGGATTGAATTGGAATCCCCTGGTATGTTTCTAACTCTACCGTTTGAGGTAAGTCAGCTTGAGCATGTCCCGAATTGCACATCTCTTCCCTCTCTTATTCCCACTCTTATATTTAACAGCAATCACTTTTCAGTTAAGTTTCAGCACTTAAGAATTGTGTATTGATTACAGTATTCAACCAAAAGTATTAAGTAGAACAAACAAAAAAAATACTGAGAGGGATAACATATTAAGCTGCTCATCAACAGTCAGGGTGAGGGCTGATCAAGTCACCGTTTCTCATAGTGTTCATTTCACTTTAACAGGTTTCCTTTTTGGTGCTCAGTTAGTTGTCACCTATCAAGGAGAACAAGTGGTATTTGTCCCTTTGGGATTGGCTTATTACACTCAGCATAATGTTTTCCAAATTCCTAACAGGGATCACTTTTCAGTTAAAATTTAAACACCTAAGAATAATTGTGTGTTAATTACAGAGTTCAACCAATGGTACTAGAACAAAAAAAATACTAAAATGGATAAAGTATTACATTGTACATCAACCGTCAGGACAAGAGCTGATCAAGTCACTGTTTCTCATAGTGTCCATTTCACTTCAACAAGTTTCCCCTTTGGTGCTCAGTTAGTTGTCGCCAATCAGGGAGAACATATGATATTTGTCCCTTTGGGACTGGCTTATTTCACTCAGCATGATGTTTTCCAGATTCCTCCATCTTGTTGCAAATGACCGGGTTTCGTTTTTTTTTTACTGCTGTATAGTATTCTATAGAGTACATGTCCCACAATTTCTTTATCCAGTCTACTGTTGATGGGCATTTGGGTTGGTTCCAGGTCTTAGCTATTGTGAATTGAGCTGCAATAAACATTAAGGTGCAGACCGCTTTTTTTGTTTGCCAATTTAAATTCCTTTGGGTAAATTCCAAGGAGTGGGATGGCTGGGTCGAACGGTAGGGTTATATTCAGGTTTCTGAGGAATCTCCAGACTGACTTCCATAGTGGCTTAACCAGTTTGCATTCCCACCAACAGTGGGTTAGTGTCCCTTTTTCCCCACATCCACTCCAGCATCTATTGTTGGTAGATTTCTGAATGTGAGCCATTCTAACCGGGGTGAGGTGGAACCTCATTGTGGTTTTGATTTGCATTTCCCTGATTGCTAGTGATCTTGAACATTTTTTCATGTGTCTGTTGGCCATTTGGATTTCCTCTCTTGAAAAATGTCTATTGAGGTCCTTGGCCCATCTCTTAAGTGGGTTGTTTGTTTTGATCTTGTGGAGTTTCTTGATTTCTTTGTAGATTCTGGTTACCAACCCTTTATCAGTTGCATAGTTTGCAAATATATTTTCCCATTCTGTCGGTTGTCTCTTCACTCTCCTGACTGTTTCTTTTGCAGTACAGAAACTTCTCAATTTGATGCAATCCCAAATGTTAATTTTGGCTTTGACTGCCTGTGCTTCTGGGGTATTTTCCAAGACGTCATTGCTGGTACGTATATCTTGCAGGGTTTTTCCAATGCTCTCTAATAATTTGATGGTGTCAGGTCGTAGATTTAAGTCTTTAATCCATGTTGAGTGGATTTTTGTGTAAGGTGAATGGTAGAGGTCTTGCTTCATGCTTCTGCATGTGGAAATCCAATTTTCCCAGCACCATTTATTGAATAGACTGTCCTTACTCCAGGGATTGGTTTTGGATCCTTGATCAAATATGAGTTGGCTGTAGATGTTTGGAATGATTTCTGGTGTTTCAATTCTGTTCCATTGGCCTATCCATCTGTTTCTGTACCAGTACCATGCTGTTTTGATAACAACTGCCCTGTAGTATGTCCTGAAATCTGGTATTGTGATGCCTCCGGCTTTGTTTTTGTTGTACAAGATTGCTTTAGCTATTCAAGGTCTCCTGTGTCTCCATATGAATTTCAGCATCATTTTTTTCCAGATCGGAGAAGAAGGTCTTCGGTATCTTGATTGGTATTGCATTGAATCTATAAATTGCTTTTGGGAGAATGGACATTTTGATGATATTGATTCTTCCAATCCATGAGCATGGAAGATTTTTCCATTTCTTGGTATCCTCTTCTATTTCTTCTATTTCTTTCTTTAAGGTTTTGTAATTTTCATCGTAGAGATCTTTAACGTCCTTGGTTAAGTTTATTCCAAGGTATTTGATTGTTTTTGTAGCTATTGTGAACGGGATTGATCTTAGAAGTTCTTCCTCAGCCATGGCATTGTCTGTGTCTACAAAGGCTGTTGATTTTTGTGCATTGATTTTATACCCTGCTACTTTACCAAAATCTTCTATGAGTTCCAATTGTCTCTTAGTAGAGTTCTTTGGGTCCCCTAAATAAAGAATCATATCATCTGCAAAGAGGGATAGTTTGAGTTCTTCCTTCCCAATTTGTATCCTTTTAATTTCTTTTTCTTGCCTAATAGCTCTGGCTAGAACTTCCAGAAATATATTGAATAGCAGTGGTGAGAGTGGGCATCCCTGTCTGGTACCAGATCTCAGTGGAAATGCTTCCAACTTTTCCCCATTCCATGGGGAATGGAATGCTGGCCGTGGGTTTTTCATAAATTGCTTTGATTGTATTGAGGAATGTTCCCTCCATACCCAGTTTTCATCATGAAAGGGTGTTGTATTTTATCAAATGCTTTCTCTGTGTCTATTGAGATAATCATATGGTTTTTCTTCTGCAGTCTGTTAATGTATCACAGTGATTGTTTTGCGCACATTGAACCATCCTTGCATACCAGGGATAAATCCACTTGGTCTGGGTGGATGATCTTTCTGATGTGTTGTTGCATTCTATTGGCCATGCATTTGTATATACTTTAGGGATTCCTGAGTTGCTAATTTCCAACTTCATTCCTTTATGATCTGAGAAGCTGCATGGTATGATTCTAATTCTTTTGAATTTGCTGAGACTTGCTTTATGGCCTAGTATGTGGTCAATCCTAGAGAAGGTTCCATGTACTGCTGAGAAGAATGTAAAATCTTTAGCTGTGGGATTGAAAGTTCTGTATATATCTGTTAGATCCATTTGGGCTATAGTGTCGTTTAAATCTACTGTCTCCTTGTTGATCTTCTGTCCTGTTGATCTATTTCTGAGAGTGGAGTATTGAAGTCCCCCAGTACTATTGTATATATTGGGGTCTAAGTCTCCCTTTAAGTCCCTTAACAAATCTTTTAGATAAACCGGTGCCCTGTAGTTAGGTGCATATACATTGATAATTGTTATATCTTCTTGTTGTATTGATCCCTTAATCATTATATAGTGTCCCTCTTTTTCTCTCTTAACAGTTTTTGTGGTAAAGTTTATGTTGTCTGATATTAAGATGGCTACGCCCGCTCTTTTTTCATTTCTGTTGGCATGGTATATCTTTTTCCAGCCTTTCACTTTCAGTCTGTATGGATCTTTGTTGGAAAGATGTGTTTCTTGTAAGCAGCAAATAGATGGGTTTTGTTCCTTGACCCAATCAGCAACCTGTGTCTTTTAACTGGACAGTTCAGGCCATTAACGTTCAATGTGACTAATGATAAGTGGTAACTTTGCCCTGCCATTTGCCAAAGATAAGTTCTAATATATGCTTTGAATTCGCTGTGATCTTTTGCTGTGAGGTTTCCTTCCTTTACTTTCTTTCATATTGATGACCTTGTTTCTGTGTTTCTGTATGTAACACATCTTTAAGCATCTTTTGCAGGGCTGGAGGAGTGGTGACAAATTCTTTCAATTTCTGTTTGCTATGAAAAGTCTTTATTTCACCTTCATTCACAAATGATAGCTTTGCAGGATATAATATTCTGGGCTGGCAGTTTTTCTCTCTTAGTACCTGGGCTATATCTCACCATTCCCTCCTAGCTTGTAGGGTTTCTGATGAGAAGTCAGCTGTGAGTCTGATTGGAGATCTCTGAGAGTAATCTGACGTTTCTCTCTTGCACATTTTAGGATCTTTTCTTTATGTTTCACTGTGGAGAGTTTAATTACAACGTGTCATGGTGAGGATCTCTTTTGGTCGTGTTTATTAGGGGTTCTGTGAGCTTCCTGTACTAGGATGTCTCTGTCCTTCTCCAAACCTGGGAAATTTTCTGCTAATATCTCACTAAAAAGGCCTTCTAATCCTTTCTCCCTCTCCATGCCTTCAGGCACTCCTAGAACCCAAATGTTGTTTTTTTTTAATAGTATCCTAAGATTCCTGACAATATGTTTTAGATTTCTAATTTCCTCTTCTTTTCTTTGGTCTGACTGTATCCTTTCCTGTTCTCTGTCTTCTAAGTCCGATATTCTCTCTTCTGCTTCACCCATTCTGTTTGTAAGGCTCTCTATTGTGTTTTTCATTTGATCTATTGAATTCTTCACTTCATTATGATTTCTCGTCACTATCACAGTTTCCTGTTGTACTAGTTGTTTTGTTTCATTTTGATTCCTCCTTAATATTTCATTTTCACGAGAGAGATTTTCTATCTTGTCCATTAAGGATTTCTGAAGTTCAAGAATTTGTTTTTGAGAACTTCTTAATGTTCTTATCAATTTTTTGAGATCTGCTTCTTGCATTTCTTCTATCTCATCATCTTCATAATCTTGAATTGGGGTGTCTTTTTCATTTGGGGGCGTCATGGTGACTTCCTTGTTTTTATTACCTTGGTTTTTGCGTTTGTTATTTGGCATATTGGAGATATTAGGTTTCTTCACTGTGGTGCTTTTTCTTGTTATACTATGACTCTAGATTAAGTGGACTGTTTTTGATGGAGCCTTAGAGGCTTGAGATGGGTGTGGCCTGAGAGCTCTGTTTGGTGTGCCAAAGGTGACACTCCCAGGTTAGGCATGGTAGATCTCTCTCTCTCTCTCTTTCTTTTTTTGATTCAAAAGGGAAGTAATTCCACACAGCTGAACGAAGAAGTTGGAGGTAGTTAGCAGGCAAATGATATACCCACAGGAGCCAGAGATCAGAAGCTCTTTCCCAAGGACCACACAGGGAATCTGTTCTGCCCTCGGAGTGGGCTCAAATTCTCCTTCAGTCTCCCACTGGGTTGCCAAAGTTACGGAATTGTAGCATCTCTGGAGAGTACTCATGTGAATTCTGTGAGTTCTCTCTCCCACCGTCTCTTTTTTCACAGTCTCAGTTCAGTAGCATCACAAATTTACTAGGTCCTAATCTCCTGTTAATTCTCTCCACCCAGAGTCAGGTTTTTCTGCTAGGCTCAGGGCCGGTGCAGAACTGAGGTCACTCTGCTTATGACATATGTCCAAGATGGCGCCTGCTCTTTGTCTTGCTCGCCCTTGAGAGGTGAGTGGAGAGAGAGAAACCCGTGTCCGTACCAGTCACCTTTTTTTTTTTCTCTCTCTCTCTCTTCCAGTTAGCCTGGTGAACTCCCCCCCCCCCCCCGCCCGGGGGTCATTCCCTCTAGTCTCCTCTCTCCGCTTGCCTGCCAGTGTCTCAGGCTATTGAGGTTCAGCTCACCTCGCGTTCCAGCGCTGGTGTGTTGAGTCTGCCGCTGGTGTCCCGAACTGTGGGCTCCCACGCTCTCCACGCAGGTCCACTGTGAATCATGCGTTCCGGAAGAGTTTCTTCTGCTGTTTCCTCCCCTACTCTTCCTTGAACCTGCAGTATCTCCCCTTTTATTAAACTGTCTCTCCCCGGACTATCAGTGTGCTCCCTTCCTATTCCGCCATCTTGCCTCCTCCCCTTGCAGGGGTGTTCTAGTTCCCAGGAACCTCATGAGCTCACCTGACGCTGAGTGGTTTCTGAGAGATGCTGATACTCTTTGGGGTGTAGGGGAAGGAGAGCTTGCCTGGGCTTACAAACTCGCTCAGTTTGAAGGTGCACCTTTAACACAATGGATTGTGCAAGTGTGAGAAACGATACCAGCAACAGTTGAGCGCAGATCTCCACAGGATGACCTTTCTACTGGAAAATAAAAAATGATGCAGGGAGATGAAAATGCTTTCCCAGCCCTTTGGCTATTAGCACACATTTGCCAAGAAAATATTTCCAGAATTCTCTGGAGGTTCTAAATTATTAGAAAGCATATGGGCAGGAAGCCAAGTGGTTCTCATCCTGAGTTTTACCGTTCTTACTAACGAGAAACCTTTATAACAAGCCTTTTCTATTTCTGCTGTTTTAAGTAAAAGCACTTACTGATACAGCAGACATAAATTCCTAAATCTAGACTAAATTAGGAGCGTGAAAACCAAACAAATACTTGTAGAACATAGTACATGGAAAATGCAAAGTGCTAATATGTAATAAATGGATTCTGATGCCAGGTGATTTTGAGACTAAAGGTAGATAGACTCCAATAGGCACTGCCATTATGAACTAAAAAACTTAATTGATTGAATGTGTTTACTCAGGTAAAGGGAAAAATTTGCCTTTAATTTCAAAATGGGAGTATGTGTGATACAGGGACCTGTTTAATGGTGGTAGAACTGAGCCTACAAGACAAAATTGCAAAAGTTCACACTTATATTTCATAAACAAATGGAAAAGTTGATTAACTGAATCTTTTTTTTATAAATAGATTTATTTATTTGAAAGAATTACACACAGAGAGAAGGAGAGGCAGAGAAAGAGAGAGAGAGGTTCTCCATCCGCTGGCTCACTCCCCAACTGGCCGCAACAGCTGGAGCTGCGTTGATCCAAAGCCAGGAGCCAGGAGCCTCCTCTGAGTCTTCCCACATGGGTGCAGGGGCCCAAGGACTTGAGCCATCTTCCACTGCCTTCCCAGGCCACAGCAGAGAGCTGTGTCGGAAGTGGAGCAGCAAGGACTTGAACCGGCACTCACATGGGATGCCAGCACTGCAGGCGGCAGCTTCATCCACTGCGCTACAGTGCCAGCCCCGATTAACTGAATCTTAAAAATATAATAGGAGAGTAGGCATTTAGCCGAGCAGTTAAGATGCCCATGTCCCATACTGGGGTATGTGTGAGTCTCACTTCCAGCTCCTGACTCCAGTTTCTTGCTAATGCAGACCCTGGGAGGCAGTGGTGATGGTTCAAGTAATTGAGTTCTTATTGCCCATGTGAGAGATCTGGATTGAGTTTCTGGCTCCTGGCTTAGGTCCCAGTCCAGACCTGGCCTTTGTAGGCATTTGGGTAGTGAACCAGTGGATGGAAACTCCCCTCTCTTCTGTCTCGCCACCTCTAAAATAAATACATTTAAAAAAGAGTAACACTAATATAACTAGTTGGTCCCACTGATGCCTTCACTAATTCATTTTCCATTGAACTTTATATTGCCAGGGAATAACAAATGCCCTTGCCAAATAAGGCTTACGTTGAATATTTGGCTTTCCTTCATGGATGTATTCACACCAAAGTATGTGCAGAATTTGACCACTTTCAATACTTTCATGACTATCACTCAAGTCTGTGTTTGCTTGGGTCATTGCTTTGTTTTCATGCTCCCATTCTGGTCCCCATTTAGTCAGTTCTTCACAGCAGTCAATGTGACTTTCTAAAACAAAAGGCGGGTCATACCACACTCTTGCCCAAAGTTTTCCATATCAATTAAGTTCAAATTGCTTACCCTTAGGGACTTGCTCTTGCCACCCCTCTGCTCCATTTTTAATCAGTTTTCTCACCCTCTTCACTTATACCTCCTTACCCTTGCTTCAACATACTACATGCATCCTACCTCCTTGGCCCTGGTACCTCCTAGAGTCTTTCTTCAGACATAGGCTTGTTCCTTTTCTTCTGCTCCAATGTCACTTCATCAGAAAAGCTTTCACTGTCAGTATCCCCAGCTCTACTTATCTTTTACTTCACCTTGGCTTATATTTTTTCACAGGATTCATATCTTTCTGAGATATTGTACATACTATTTCAGAAGATCACACTTCATTTTTTCTGTTTATACAGTATCCTGAACTACTAAAATAGTACCTGCAATATAGTGGACTTTCATGAATATACAAATGAATACATGCATATTTATATTTACAGTACATCTAAAAGTTGATAATAGGGAATAGAGCCAAGGTGTTTGCTGATTAAGCAGCTCTGGTGAAGACCTCTCTACAGAGACATGAATGTGGACAGCTTTCTACATAAACACTAAGCACCTTCACAAGAGCTATGGAAGCCAGATGACGTCATACTCAAGTAAGCATCAGGAACTTCCGGGGAACCATGATCTCACCTAAAGAGTAAAATAAGTTTCCAGAAACCAACCATATAGGAATTGAAACTTCCAAATGCTCAGTTGAAGATTTCAAAAGGTTGCTTAATGAAACTCAATAAAATTCAAAACATAGATAAACAATTAAATATTCTAACAGAGATGTGGTAAAAGGAAGTAATGAAACATAATCAAGCATAAATCCTTCAACTGAAAAATACACAAAGTGAAATTAAAATGTGCTAGAAGGGATCAGTAGCAGAACAGATCAAACAGAAAAAAGAGGGGGTTGGCTTTGAGCACAGTGGGTTATGCTGCTGCTTGCAAAGACAGCACACCATACTGAAGTACTAGTTCGAGTTCTGGCTGCTCTGCTTCCAATCCAGCTTCATGATAATGTGCCTGGGAAGGCAGCAGATGCTGGCCCAAGTGCTTGTGCACCTGCCACCCATGTGAGAGACCTGAATAGAATTCCTGGCCCAGCCATGGCTGCTGCAGCCATTTAGGGAGTGAACTAGTAAATGGAAGATCTCTTTTTCTGTCACTGCTTTTTTTAAAAGCTTTTTATTTCATGAATGCAAATTTCATAGGTACAATTTTAGGAATATAGTGGTTCTTCCCCCCAGACCCACCCTTCTACACCACTCCTGTCCTACCTCCTACTCTCTCTCCCGTCCCATTCTTCATTAAGATTTATTTCTAATTAACTTTATATACTGAAGACCAACTCTATACTAAGTAAAGATTTCAACAGTTTGCACCCCCCCAACATATAAAGTACTGTTTGAGAACAAGTTTTGCAGTTAATTCTCATAGTACAACTCATTAAAGACAGGTCCTACATGGGAAGTAAGTGCACAGTGACTTCCATTGTTAGTTTAACAATTAACATTCTTATTTATGACATCAGTGATCACCTGAGGCTCATACCATGAGCTGCCATGGCTATGGAAGCCTTTTGTGACCACAAGCTCTGTCAGTATTTAGACAAGGCTGTAAGCAAAGTGGAAGTTCTCTGCTCCCTTCAGAAAAGTACATCCTTCTTTGATGCCTCCTTCTTTCCACTGGAGTCTCACTTGCAGAGATCCTTCATGTAGGATTTTTTTTTTTGCCACAGTGTCTTCCCTTTCCATGCCCGAGATGCTGTCATAGGCTTTTCAGCCACATCTGAATACCTTAAGGGCTGATTCTGAGGTCAGAGTGTTACTTAAAGTGATTGTCATTCTTGAGTCTGCTGTCTGTCACTGCTTTTGGAATAAATAAATCTTTGTTTAAAAATGGAAGAAACAATCAGGGGCCAGTGCTGTGGCACAGTGGGTAAGGGCACTACCTGCTGTGCCAGCATCCCATATGAGTGTTGGTTCAAGTCCTGGCTGCTCCTCTTCTGATCCAGCTCCCTGCTATGGCCTGGGAAAGCAGTAGAAGATGGCCCAAGTCCTTGGGCTCCTGCACCCAGGTGAGAGACTGGGAAGAATCACCTGGCTCCTGACTTTGGATCGGTGCAGCTCCAGCCATTGTGGCCATCTGGGGAGTGAACCAGCAGATGGAAGACCTGTCTCTCTTTCTCTATCTCTGTCTCTCTGTCTGCCCCTCTGCATTTTAGATAAAATAAATAAATAAAGGAAAAAAAAAAAACAAAAGAAACAATTAGTGAGCTTGAAGACAGGCTATTTGAAAATATATACTTGGAGGAGAAAAAAACAAAGAATAGTTAAGAGAAATGAAGAAAGTTTTTGGAAAATATGTGATAGTATGAAATGAGCAAATATTCAAGTTACTGGTATTGAAGAGACTTGAGAAGGCTAAGGGGTAGAAGTCATGTTCAGAGGGGTAATAACAGAAAACTTCCCAAACCTAGAGAAAGATACAACTAACCAGGTAAAGGAAGGTCAAAGGTCACCATAAAGATTCAATCCAAGTCTACCCCAAGACATACTGTAATCAAAATATCCAAGGTTAAAGATAAAAAGAGGGCCGGTGCCGCGGCTCACTAGGCTAATCCTCCGCCTAGTGGCGCCGGCACACCAGGTTCTAGTCCCGGTCGGGGCGCCGGATTCTGTCCCGGTTGCCCCTCTTCCAGGCCAGCCCTCTGCTGTGGCCAGGGAGTGCAGTGGAGGATGGCCCAGGTGCTTGGGCCCTGCACCCCATGGGAGACCAGGAAAAGCACCTGGATCCTGGCTCCTGCCATCGGATCAGTGCGGTGCGCCGGCCGCAGCGCGCTGGCCGCGGCGGCCATTGGAGGGTGAACCAACGGCAAAGGAAGACCTTTCTCTCTGTCTCTCTCTCTCACTGTCCACTCTGCCTGTCAAAAAAAAAAAAAAAAAAAAGATAAAAAGAGGATTGGCCGGCGCCGCGGCTCACTAGGCTAGTCCTCCGCCTAGCGGTGCCGGCACACCGGGTTCTAGTCCCGGTCGGGGCACCGGATTCTGTCCCAGTTGCCCCTCTTCTAGGCCAGCTCTCTGCTGTGGCCAGGGAGTGCAGTGGAGGATGGCCCAGGTGCTTGGGCCCTGCACCCCATGGGAGACCAGGAAAAACACCTGGCTCCTGGCCATCGGATCAGCGTGGTGCGCCAGCCGCAGCGTGCCGGCCGCGGCGGCCATTGGAGGGTGAACCAACAGCAAAGGAAGACCTTTCTCTCTGTCTCTCTCTCTCACTGTCCACTCTGCCTGTCAAAAAAATAATAATAAAAAAAAAAGATAAAAAGAGGATTCTCAAATCTGCAAGAGAAAAGAAGCAGATAACATATAAAGACATCCACCTATTGAACAACCAATGGTTCAAAAAACCAAGGAAGAAAGTAAAATACTTCTTGAAGCAAATGAAAATGAAAACACAACACACCAAACTTATTGGATATAGTAAAAGCAGTAGTAAAACAGTAGCTTGCAGCAAATAGTGCCTGCATCAAAAAAGAAACAAATGAACAAAAAGCCAGAAAGATTTTAAATAAACAATAACTGCTGTATGTCAAGGAACTAAAAAACCAAGAACAAATAAAATCCAAAATTGGTAGAAGTAAAAAAAAAATAGAGGCCGGCATTGTGGCACAGTGGGTTAAATTCCCTTTTGCAATGCTGGCATCCCATATTGGAGCGCTGGTTTGAGTCCTGGCTGCTCTGCTTCCTATATAGGTAGCTTCCTGCTAATGTGCCTGGGAAGGCATCAGAAGATGGCTCAAATACTTTTTCTGCCACCAATGTGGGAGACCTGTATGGAGTTCTTGGCTTCTGGCTTTGGCCTGTCTCAGCCCTGGCTGTTATGACCATTTGGGGAGTGAGCTAACAAATGGAAGATGTCTGTTTGTCTCTATCCTTCCCTCTCTCTCTATTACTTTGTCTTTCAAATAAAGAAATCTTTTAAAAAAATAAGACTCAGGGCACAAATAAATGACATACAGAATAAAATAATACAAAAAATCAATGAAACAGAAACAGCTCTTTGAAAAATGAACAAAATTGAAAACCTCTTAGCTAGACTAACCAAGAAAAAGAGAAAAGTGTCAAGTAGATACAATCAGAGATGAAAATGAAGACATTATGATTGAGTCCACAGAAACAAAAAGGATTGTTAGAGATTGCTATGAACAACTATATGGCAAAAAATTTGATGACCTAGAGGAAATGGACAAAGTTTTGGATACATACAGCTTACTCAGATTGAATCATGAAGAAGTAGGATACCTAAACTGACCAACAATGAGTATCAAGATTGAGTAAGCAATAAGAAACTTCTCATCATTGGGGCTTGCATTATGGTGCAGCTGGTTAAGCTGCTATTTGTGCTACCAGCATTCCATAACAGGGTGCTAGTTTGAGTCCCAGCTACTTTGCTTCTGATATAGTTCCCTGCTACTGCACTTTGGAAGACAGTGGGTGATGGCCCAGGTATTTGGGACCCTCTCTCGCCCATGTGGGAAACTAGGATGGAGTTCTTGGCTCCTGGATTTCATCTGTCCCAATCCAGGCTGTTCTGGGTATTTGGGGAGTGAACCAGCAGATGGAAAACCTCCCCAGATGGCTTCACTGCTGAATTTGACCTGACATTCTTAGAATTTCCATGAATTCTAAATTATTTCAAAAATAGAAGAGGAAGGAGTTCTTCCAAATTCATTCTATGAGGCCAGCTTTACCTTGATACCAACACCAATCAGGGACACAACAAAAAAAAGCTACAGGCCAAATCCTTGATGAACATACATGCAAAAATCCTCAACAAAATACTAGCAAATCTAATCCAATAGCACTTAAAAGAAATCAATTTCCATGATTGGGTGGGTGTTATCCCAGAGATGCAAGAATGATTCAACACATACAAATCAATAAAAATGTGATACACCACAACAACAGAATGAAAGACAAAAATCAAATGATCATCTTCAAAGATTCAGAAATGGAACTGGATAATATACAGCATCCTCTCATGATAAATCTCTGACCGCATCAGGTATAGAAGGAACACACCTAACACATTTAAGGCCATATATAACAAGACAACAGCTAACATCATGTACTTTAGGGAAAAGCTGAAGAACATGACAAAGATGCTGACTTTTACCACTTCCATTCAACACAATACTAAAGATCCTAGCTAGAGCAATTAGACAAGACAAACAAAGGGCATACAAGTTGAAAGGGAGAAAGTCAAACTATCACTGTTTGCAGATTTCATGATTTTTTTAAAAAAATAGTTATTTGAGAGAGAGAAAGAGAGAGACTCTTTCTTCCATTGGTTTACTCCCCAAATGGCCACAATGGCTGTAGCTGGGCCAGACTGAAGCCAGGAACCAGGAGCTTCTTTTGGGTCTCCCACATGGGGTGCAGAGGCCCAAACACTTGGGCCATCCTCTGCTGCCCTATCAGGTGCACCAGCAGGGAGATGGATTGGAAGTGGAGCAGCCAGGACCAAACTGGTGCCCATATGGGATGCCATCGCTGCAGGTGGAGGCCAAACTTGCTATGACATGGCAACAGCCCCTGATATGATCTTATGTATAGAAAACACCAAAGTCCACCAAAAAGTTGTTAGAACTAATAAACAAATTCATCAAAGTTGCATGAGGCAAAGTCAATTTACAAAAATCAATAGTGTTGTTACACACCAATAGTGAATCATCTGAAAAAGAAATCAAGAAAGTGACCTCATTTTCAATAGTTATTAAAAAAAAAACAACCTGGGAATAAACTCAACCAAAGAGTTGAAATATTTCTTTCTTTTTTTCTTTTTTTTTTTTTTTGGACAGGCAGAGTGGACAGTGAGAGAGAGAGAGACAGAGAGAAAGGTCTTCCTTCCGTTGGTTCACCCCCCAAATGGCCGCTGTGGCTGGCGCACCACGCTGATCCAAAGCCAAGAGCCAGGTGCTTCCTCCTGGTCTCCCATGCGGGTGCAGGGCCCAAGCACTTGGGCCATCCTCCACTGCACTCCCGGGCCACAGCAGAGAGCTGGACTGGAAGAGGAGCAACCGGGACAGAATCCGGTGCCCTGACTGGGACTAGAACCTGGGGTGCCGGCACCGCAGGCAGAGGATTAGCCTATTGAGCCGCGGTGCCAGCCAAGGTGAACTATTTCTACAATAAAAATTATAAATCAGTTATGAAGAATTAATAGACATTAAAATGTGAACGGTACCCAAAGTGATTTATGGACTCAATTGCAATCCTCATCAAAATCCCAATGGAATTTGTCACGGAACTAGAAAAAAAAGCACTAAAATTTGTACTGAACCACTAAGGACGGACCCTAAGTAGCCAAAGTGATCTTGAGCAAAAAGAATAAAACAGGAAGCATTATACTACCTGACTTTAAAATATATTATGAAGCTTATCCTTATGAGGTAATTAAAATGGCATGTTATATTGGTATAACAACATATCCATAGGCCAGTGGAACAGAATTTAGACACTAGAAGTAAACCCTTGCCTCTGGAGTCAGCTGACTCTTTGAAACAGATGCTAAGAGCATGCATTGTAAAAAATATAGTCTTTTAAAAAATGGTATTGGGAAAATTATATATACACATACAGAAGAATGAAGCCAGACCTGCGTCTCTGACCATTTTCAAAAATGAGTTCAAGAATGCATTGAGGATCTAAATGTGAGGTCTGGAACTTGTAGACTATTAAAAGAAAACATGGGGAAAACACTTCAAGGACACTGGGGCAAGCATTTTCTGGATCAGACCCCAAAAGCAAGAAAATAAAAGCAAAAAAAAATGGGATTTAAAAAAATCAAACTAAAGAGTTTTTGCAAAGCAAAGGAAACAATCAACAGAGCAAATAGGTAACCTATGGAATGGGTGAAGATATCTGAAAACTATACATCTGACAAGGGGTTAATATTCAGAACATACAAAGAACTCAGCAACTCTAGAGCACACACACGAAAAAAACCCCAAAAGAATCCAATTTAAAAATGGGTAACTGGCTGGTGCTGTGGCTCACTAGGCTAATCCTCTGCCTGTGGCGCCGGCACCCCGGGGTTCTAGTTCTGGTTGGGGTGCCAGATTCTGTCCTGGTTGCTTCTCTTCTAGTCCATCTCTCTGCTGTGGCCTGGAAGAGCAGTGGAGGATGGCCCAAGTGCTTGGGCCCTGCACCCTATGGGAGACCTGGCTCCTGGCTTCAGATTGCCCTAGCGGCCATTTGGGGGGTGAACCAATGGAAAAGGAAGACCTTGCTCTCTCACTGTCTAACTCTGCCTGTCCAAAAAAAAAAAAAAAGGGAAAAAAGGGCAAAAGATCTAAATAGACATATCTGCAAATGGCCAAGAGGTACAAGAAAAAATGCTCAATATCGGTAATCACCAGGGAAATACAAAGCCAAACCATAATGAGCTGTCACCTCACTCCAGTAAGATTGGCTTTACTAAAAAGACAAAAACAAAATTACCAGTAATGATGTGCAGAAAAGGAACCCTTGTCTACTGTTGGTGGGGACGTTAATTAGTACAGTCATTGTGGAAAACAGTGGAGGTTCCTTAAAAAATGAAAAATAGAATCACCATAAGATCCAGCAATCCCACTTCTAGGTATGCACCCAAGGGAAATGAAATTCATCTGTTGACGAGCTATCTGCTCTTCTCTGTTTATTACAGCACTAGTCACAATAAGCTAGGAAATGGAAGCAACCTAAGTGTCCATCAGTCAAGGAACGGATAGGGGAAACGTGGTGCGTGTATACAGTGGGAGGCTACTCAGCCATCAAAAGGATGAAATCTTGTCATTTGTAACATGGATGGAACTGGAGGTCACTATGTTAAGTGAAATAAGCCAGGCACAGAAAGACAAAAATCACATGATCTTACTCACGTATGGAGTCATAAAAAAACAGGTGCTTTCACAGAAAGTAAAAACATTATGGTGGTTACCAGTGGCCAGGGAGGGAAGGAGAGAGAGAGGGATGAGTGAAGGCTGACTTATAGGTACTAGGTTATAGCTAGATAGGAGTAAGAAATTCTGGGTTCTGTTACACAGGTAAACACAGATAATGTTAATTTAGTGTATATTTCTCTATTAATAGGAAACTAGAAGGTAGAATTTTTGAATGTTCTCACTGTAAAGAAATGTTAAATGCCTGAAAGAATAAATCTATTTACCTTGATTGGATATTATGCAGTCTATATATGTATTGAAGCATCACATAGTATTACATAAATATGTACAAATTTACAAATGACTGTTAAATTTTTAAAAATGAATAATTGATAGGCCGGCGCCGCGGCTCACTAGGCTAATAAATCCTCTGCCTTGCGGCACCGGCACACCGGGTTCTAGTCCCGGTCGGGGTGCCGGATTCTGTCCCAGTTGCCCCTCTTCCAGTCCAGCTCTCTGCTGTGGCCAGGGAGTGCAGTGGAGGATGGCCCAAGTGCTTGGGCCCTGCACCCCATGGGAGACCAGGAGAAGCACCTGGCTCCTGCCATCGGATCAGCGCGGTGCGCCGGCCGCAGCGCGCCGGCCACGGCGGTCATTGGAGGGTGAACCAACAGCAAAGGAAGACCTTTCTCTCTGTCTCTCTCACTGTCCACTCTGCCTGTCAAAAAAAAATTGAATAGTTGATAGAAAATATCAATATGTCTGTAAAAATATTTTAGGTTTGAAAAACATATTTAGTTTTTATTTTGGGCTTGTAGAACCATTGCTTTTTTGAGTTATTTTAACTTTTAAAATATTATTTATTTGTTTGAAAGGCAGAGTTAGAGAGGGAGGGAGGAAGGGAGGGAGGGAGATCGATCTCCCATCTGCTGGTTCATTCCCCAAATGACCAGAATGGCAAGGGCTGGGCCAGGCCAAAGCCAGGAGCCAGGAGCTTCTTCTAGATCTTTCTTGGGTGGCAGGGGCACAAGGACTTGAGCCATTTTCTGGTGTTTTCCTCAGGTATATTAGCAGGGAACTGGATTGGAAGCGGAGCAGCTGGGACTTGAACCAGTGCCCATATGGGACACTGGTGTCACAGGCTGAGGCTTTATTGGCTACCACCACAATAGTGGCCCCACTTAAGGTAATTTTTTAAAAATTTGTTTTGAAAGGGAGAGAGAGAGAGATCCTAGAGCTGAGGCAGGCCAAAGGCAGGAGTGGGAAACTCAAACTGGGTGGGTGGCAGGACCCCAACTACTTGAGCAATCACCTGCTGCCTCCCAGAGTACACATGAACAGAGAGCTGGAATGGAGAGTGGAGCCAGGACTCGAACCCAGACGCCCTTCACATGGGATGCAGGTGTTCCAAGCAGCACCTTAACCAGTATGCCGAATAGCTGTCCCTTGAGATAACTTTTTTACTGGGTAATTTATGAGTTCCTTCAAAATCATTTATTTTTACATAGGACTTCAAAAAAAAAAAAAAACACTTATTATGCTGCATATTCAAAGAGAATGGGTTCCAGCAGCCCAGGCTCCTTTCCTTTGGTTGTGACAAAGTGGGCTTCTCTGGGTGCCGCAGGCTGGCGCTTTAGTTGAACCCAGGTACCTTTCTGTTTGGCTTCCTTCATTTTCTGATCATTTTCCTTCACAGGTTTCAGGACGCTATCTTGGCACTTAAACTATTTAACAGGCGCAAAAGGTGTACTAATGCTCTTGGCAAGAAACTTGCCCTTAGCATGTTTACAACAGTGCCAGCAGCATGTGAAGTCATACTGTAGCCTTACAGGTTTGCCCTGGTGATATGTATGGAACACTTTTTTTTAAGATTTTATTTTTTTGAGAGGTAGAGTTACAGAGAGAGAGACAAAGAAAGGGCTTCCATCCACTGGTTCACTCCCCAGTTGGCTGCAACTGCTGGAGCTGCACCCATCCGAAGCCAGGAGCCAGGAGCTTCTTCCAGGTCTCCCACGTGGGTGCAGGGGCCCAAGGATTTGGGCCATCTTCTACTGCTTTCCCAGGCCATAGCAGAGAGCTGGATCACCACAGTGCAGGCCCTGGGCATTTCTTTTTGAACAGTATCCATTTCCTTGATGTCTACAATATCACCTTCATTGTAGATAAACACGTGTGTGGCCAAATCAACAACTCCATGTTTCCTAAAAGGCCTGGAGAACATATATTGGGTGCCTTTCCTCTTTCCCTTTGTGCTCATCATCTTGGTGAATTACTGGAAAGTGGCAGTTCCGGCTGAAAAAGTGACTTAATTCTTTTGGAAACTGAATGCAGTTCTGTTTATTGTTCCTTTAACAAAATTGTAGCAACCAATTAGCCTATAATTGAATTACTCTAGGCAGATGCTCATTTTATAATACCTTATTGCACATTTGCTTATTTAATCATCACACTAAATTGTAGAAATGCTCAAATCCTTGCAATCGAGTCTAATTCCAAAAGCTATGTAAACCCTGAAGACACTGTACGGGGTAAGTGTTGGAGCACAGTGAGTTAAATTGCTGCTTGAGACACTACATCCAATGCTGGAGTGCCGATTTGAGTCCTGGCTACTACACTTCCCACACACTTCCTGTCAGTGCATCCTCGGAGGCAGCAGATGCTGGCTCAAGTGCTTGGGTCCCTGCTGTCCACGTGGTAGACCACGTTGGAGTTCCAGGCTCCAGGATTTGGCATGGCCCAGCCTGGCTGTTGGGGGCATTTGGAGAGTGAACCTGCAGATTTCTCTTTTTTTTAGTGACTGGCTTTCAAAGAGATAAAAATACTAGATAAATATACCTTTAAAAAAGAGGAACTGGCCAGCGCCGCGGCTCACTAGGCTAATCCTCCACCTAGCGGCGCCGGCACACCAGGTTCTAGTCCCGGTCGGGGCGCCGGATTCTGTCCCGGTTGCCCCTCTTCCAGGCCAGCTCTCTGCTGTGGCCCGGGAGTGCAGTGGAGGATGGCCCAAGTGCTTGGGCCCTGCACCCCATGGGAGACCAGGAAAAGTACCTGGTTCCTGCCTTCGGATCAGCGCGGTGCACCAGCTGCAGCGCGCCAGCCATGGCGGCCATTGGAGAGTGAACCAACGGCAAAGGAAGACCTTTGTCTCTGTCTCTCTCTCTCTCACTATCCACTCTGCCTGTAAAAAAAAAAAAAAAAAAAAAAAAAAAAAAAAAAAAAAAAGAGGAACTACTGTATAGAGATATTTTAAGTAAGTGATAAAGTAGGGAGAGTCAGTTTCCTTTGGGCCTGGGGATTCAAAGAATCCTCCAGGGCCAGTGTCGTGGCTCACTTGGTTAATCCTCTGCCTGCAGCGCCGGCAACACATATGGGCACTGGTTTCTAATCCCAGTTGCTCCTTTTCCAGTCCAACTTTTGGCCCGGGAGAGCAGTGGAGGATGGCCCAAGTGCTTGGGCCCTGCACCCGCATGGGAGACCAGGAAGAAGCAAGTGGCTCCTGGTTTCGGATCGGCACAGCGCCGGCTGTAGTGGCCATTTGGGGGGTGAGCCAATGAAAGGAAGACCTTTCTCTTTGTCTCTCTCTCTCTCTCTCTCTCTGTCTATAACTCTACTCGTTAAATAAAAATAAATAAATAAAAAAAATGAATCCTCCTAGGGACTGGCTACCAGCGCCTGAGGAGACTCCTCCTCCATTGGAGTGGGCTCAGGGTGGGCCTTTCTGTCACATGGCAGACAGCCCACAAGCTGAGTGGTGCTGGGAGAAGTTATGAAATTTATGAATGGCCCGCAGGAAGCGGAAATGAAGCTACACAGACACAATGACACTCTGTTCCTCATTCCCCCTTGAGAGTTTTGGTCTTAGCCACTGTTGTCGGACTCACTAACTACACTGCTCTCATCTTTTACTCTGTCCCATATATAATGACTGGAGACAAAATGTCATGCTCTCTACTCTGTGTTTCCAGAGAAACGCGTGTGGTGGTTAGTGCATGGCCATTGATAACCTCGAAGTTTGTGACTGAATGAAGGAATGAATTGAATGGTGGCAAACAGGGGCACTGGCCAGTGGACTGGAGGAGTCAGGAGTCATGCAGATTGTGTTAGAGGATTCTTGGGGATAAGCACGGGTGTAGTCTCTTGCCGTCTGAAGGAAAAGGGTGTCAGGAGCTCACAGAACCAAGTGGGGGCTGGGGAACAGCAGGAACCTAGGACATGCCAAAATATTAGAAAAAAAGGCACACAGCAGGAAACAGCCCCTGGCTGGACACCCTGGTCAGGGCAGAGCTGTCGCTGGAGCTGCTGCAGTCCCAGCACAGCTGAGCCGGCCTCACACGTGACCAGCTCCCTCATTCCCCGTGATTTGGCCCACCTGGCACACAGGGTAACTGGAGTGGTGGCAGGAATAGAGGGAAGATCTGCCTTGAAAGGTGCTGCCTGAGACTGCCCTCTTGCCAGGACTCTGCCCATTTCGGGAGAGGCAATTTTCTATAATAGAATGGAACTGTTGGAAAAGGTGGTGGATGCCGGTACCCCAAAAGGCCCTGGGTGAGTAGGAGGGCAGTGTATGTATAAAATGAACCGTGAGGGGAATTCTGGGGGAGCCCCACTGGTGTGTAAATGTTAGAGAATAGGGCTGTTTCTACTGAAAGCTTTACTGCAAAGGAATAAGCAGGGTAGTAATTCACCACAGGAAGCACAGGTAGGGGACGGGAAGAGGTCATTCTTAGTAAATGGTTCCAGTAATCAATAAACAGAAAAACAGGTTTCAGTATTACTGGTTATCAAAGAAATGCTCATTAAAACAAAATATGATTTGATCCATCACATTTTCAAATGAGAAGCAAGATAGTACTGAAAGTTACTTTCTGCAGTATCACACAGAGCCTCAAAAATGTTTACAAATGCTGACTCACTATTCTCACTTTTAGGAATCTACCCTAAGAACTTAGAGATCTTGACAAAGATCATATATCTACAGTGCTTTTTACAGCATTATTTGTAAACTGCAGAGAAGTCTGGAGATAGCCAGAAGGCCATGAACAAATGAACAATAAATGACTTTAACTATAATTCAATCATTATATTTTAAAGAAACTTTAATGACAGTTTAAAATACTCCATTAATAAATAATTCAGTGACATAAGCAGGATTCTATACTCTCTGTCATGGTGTTAATTTTCTAACATCCTTTTATACACAGAAAAAGAACATAGAATGGAAATACACAAAATGTTAATGAGGTGCTCCTACGTAGGGATTCTAGGTGATTTTAAACAGATTTTTCCCCCTGCTTTCCCCAAAGCTTTGTATCTGTGTGAACTATAAATGTAAAAATTTAAAAATGTTATAAAAATTAAAAAAAGGATTACAAACAGGTCGAATGCATATTGAGGTGGCTGTGTAATAGGATTTATCATTTTTTTTGACATCTCTGTGGGTATGAAAGATATAGGCCAAACAAATGAACAGTCAACAAAGCTGGGGGGTGCGGGGGATAATTACATACAGGATCCGCTACTTTGTACCTACATTCACCTCACAGGGCATCTTCCTATTTAGTCTCCTGTCCCAGGGAAGCAGAAGTTGAGCTATTGTGAAGGCACTTAAATAACCTTATTTCTAAGGCTCCTCAGTAGAAAGACCCAGGGCTGTAGCTAGTGCCAAATGTTTTACTAATCACTTCTGAGTGAGGAATGCAGCTTTATGGGCTGCTGCTTCTCGAACTGAAGGTGTAATAACTTCTAGGGACAAGCCTGTAAGAGTGCAGTTACTCGTTCGCATAAAACTTATCACATCATCTGTGACTAATAAAACTTGAGAAAGGGGAGTGTTCAGGCTTTCGGTAACATGCTTGTGCTAAGCTTGCCAGAGGGCCCTGTGCTTAATTGTAAAAATCTGTCAGTACCCCAGGATTCAAAAGGCATCAATCAGGTCTGTCGGCAAGGAGGGAGTGAAGGCTGTGTGACTCTTCCATCACTGGAAAAGATGTGCTCAGGAGAGAAAAATGTAGTGGGGCGGGGGGAAGGGGCGAGCCAAGTGCAGGTTACAGGAAAACGGAGTTGCAGACTGGAATTTCACGCCCCTCGTCTCCCTTGGACTGAACACCGCCTTTTCAGTTTTATGCCGCCCCATGTGTGCAGTGAGACGTTATGGAAGCCGGCCAGCCTGGGCGGTGGAGCACACACGGCCCACGCTGTGAGCACAGCGGTGCGCGGGAAGGCTGCGCCTTTCGGTGGGGTGCAAGATTGTGTCACTTGGCCGGGACTGGACGGCTGGTGCTCCTTTCCTTAATTAACACTTTCAGGGGACGAAAACCAGCACAATTGCTGTTCGGACAGTTCGATCGGGGGAGGAGGGGTGTAATGGGAATTTTCCAAGTCTTGCTCTCGGTGTCGCCACCCCCCCCCCCCTTGATGCTAAGAAGTCTGAATGACATCCAGCTATCGAGACATCAAGACACAAATTCCCGTCCCCAGGGATCTCTGCTGGGAGTCTAGACGCCGGCTACTTCGCCGGTCCGAGCCTGTTTTCTTACCTGTAGAGTGGCGACAACACCTACCCGAGGGAGTCGCAAGGAGTCTCATAAATGCCATGAACAGAGCTCCTACGTCTTAGCTAAAGCACCCCGAGCAAGAAAGCTCGCCTTTCGGTCCGCCCTTAGAGGCTGCCAGCCGCGAGGATGGGGGAATACAGGCAAAGCCCCCCGAGCGACCCAAACGCCAGGGGCAGAGGCCCAGCTGCGGAGCCCGCCCGCCTGTCCTGCCGGGCCGCCAGCCTGCCGGCGCCCGGCACCGCTTCGCCCCACCCCCGCACAGCCCGGGCGAATCCGCGCCGCGAGTTCCGGGCGCCGGCGCCGCGCCGAGCGCCCCCGGGCCCGCCCTCGTCGCTCCCGAGCCTCCAGCTGTGCCAGCTACGCCCGAGCCCCGGGAGCTCCCAGCCGCCAGCGCGCAGGTGCCCGCGGCCCCCTCGCCCTGCAGGTAGGCGCCGCGCGCGGACGCAGCGGCTCGCGGGGCTCCCACCGGAGCTGGCTTGCCGCTGCCCTGGCCCTCCGTCCCTCCTCCCGCTGGCCCGCGCAGCCAGGCCGCTCCTCGCCCGGCTTGGACGGGACCTCAGCGCCGCGTGGGCGGTGGACTGCCGAGCAGCCCCCGGCCTCCCGCGGACGCCGCGAGATCCGGTGCTGACAACCTGGGCTGCCTGCGGGCGGAGGCAGGGGGCGTGCCCTGCAGGGTGCACCCCGACTCGCGCAGCCACGGGCCCCCCCCTGGGCGTCCAGCGCCGCTTGGGTTAGCAAGCCCCGCGGCATGACAGGGATAGGGGCGCGGTGGCACCAGCATCCTAGACGGACCAGGAAGTGCCAGGTCCCGAACTTCTGCGGCCCTGGGGACGCTGGGCTGGGGTGAACTGCTGGCTGGCAGTGGGGCGTGTGCTCAGAGCCTGTTCTCAGGGCACTCGGGTCTCAGATGCAGGCGTGCCGTCCTCCCAGCGTTGGGTGAGATTGTGTGATGCCGGGAGCCTTGGTGCAGAGCTACCGCGACACCTGTGAATGCTTCTCCTAATCTCGTCATAGTGCTTTCTTTACTTCCTCCATGAAGCGCTAAGCGCAAGTCGATTTTTAAGGACACCAGGAGTTTCCCCGTTTGATCATCCCCTGGGTCTAGTCCCCAGAATGGGGAGTTAGCTTCGCTTTATTGGGCGACCGCTAACTTTAGATAACCCTTTGTGGGCCTCCCAGGGCCTCTGGGAGCAGGAACCCAGAGCACTGCGAGATATGTTAGATGGATTAGATAATGATGGTGCCCTGGAAATGTCCAGGAGAGGAGTCTACAGTTTTGAGCCGTTAACAGACGCCGCATTGATCCACTGCCCACTTGAATAAGCAGCTCTTTCAGAGTTAACTTTGGAGGCGTGCGGACAAGTGTGCGTGCAAGTGCATTACAAAGCCTTTCAGCCTGAGTTTGTAGGCAGCCTGTAAGTGTTTTTCTGGGGGGCCTTTCATTATATATGCTCCCAGCCTGTCTTCTCAAGATCTAGTACAACTCACGATCCAGATAAAAAAAAGTATGCCTTATGAAGACTTTGAGGAGGGCCTGTCTTTTCCGAGAGATTTATGAACCGTGGTGCTAAGGACTGTGTAGGGCTCATTTGGTTTTGCTGATTCACTTATATAGGTAGTGGTGGGGAACCCTGCTCCTTGGAAGTTTCCAATGACTTAGTGGGTGTTCCTTATAGTTCTAAAGTTCATTTACCTTTAGCTGTTCCAGGGTTTGTTTTTTTTTTAAGCTTTTTTTTAGTATGTTTTTATTGTAAAATGTACACCACCTACAATTTCCCATCTTAGCTGTTTTTAAGTGCACTTTTCGTGGCATTAAATACATTCGCGTTGTTTTGCTTGTGTCACCATCACCCAGCCACAAGACACTCTTTTTTGTGTACACCATTTGAATGATTGTATTGCAGCTTTAGTTTTCTTACTATGCAAGGCTTGAGGTTTTCTCATGGTTTTAGAGGAGCAGCTGCTTTTAAAGAGGATGGGTGAAGATAAGCTTGTGAGCTGGTTAGGATTGTATAGAAGAATGCTCAGAGGGTTAGCTATCAACCAAAAGGAATGGCAAGGAAACTGTTGACAGTTTCCTGCCCTGCATATCTAACAGAAACTACAATGGACAGTTTTGTGTCTCCTTCAGCCTGTTTAAATTATGCTTGAGCTTGGGAGGTGGAGCCTTTTCCTTAACTAGAAGTGAGTTTGATCCAGCTGGCTGCTTGGTGTAACAATTTCCTGTCCACCATGGGTATTTACTAAAGATGGATGCTGGAGTATCCAGCAGGTAGGATCTGGCTCCTAGGCTGAGTCACTGCAAGGCCTGTTTTTATGTTTACAATCCTCAAGTCTTAGCACCACAAAATAAAATTTATTTGCTAGGGTGTGGTCAAAAGCTATTGCAGGGTTAAACTGAGAAACATATAACCCAAGTTTCCTGTGAACCCGTGACGTTTTTGATTAGTAAGGGATTTACCCAAATGTGGGAACACATTCCAGTGTGTTTGCTTCCGGAAATTCACAGCGCAGTGTCAAACCTGGATCCCAGATGTGGCTAGTGCAGGGTGATTAAACAATGTCTAACATATAAGTGTTTCACAGAGTCTCAATTTTTTTTTTTCTGTTGTGAAACTCCTAATTTTTAAATTATTGAACAGACTTGGGACAGAATCAAATCAACTGTTTGTGGAGAAATACACACATTACATACACTGTATCAGGCACTATTCTAAGTATTTTACTAATGTGACCATATTGAATGTTCCAAACAACCCTGTTTAGTAGGTGATCTTATTATCTGGATTTTGTAGATGAGGCATTTTGATGCATAGCCAAACCATACAACTGGCACATGGCAGTGCTGGGGTCCCAGCCCAGGCAGTCGGAACACAAGAATTTTGGCATTGGTGTCTCTCCAAAAAGATACAACCTGTGGTTTTATCTCTCTCATAAATGCCCTTTTATTTATTTGTTCTTTTTTTCAGGTTTCTGTATTTCTTTTGGTTCTTGTTTCAGCATAAGTAATGTAACATAATTACATGATACAGCTCCTTTGCAGAAGAGGAGCATGGTTATGTCCAAGGATGGGGGGTTATGTCTACCCTGGGAAGGTCCTGGAGAACCCCCTGCCGGCCAGGCCTTCCCACTTGGCTGTGAGGAAATTGGGACAAAGGATCCTGGGTGTAGGGGCTGGGGAAGCCACAGGTGTATTTGGGAGGGAACAGGTGGCATTTGTCAATGAGGAGGAATGTGTTCAGTATTTAACCATCACTTTGACCACACTAAATAAGGGCCCAAGGTATGTGAGCCGTGGGGAAGAGCAGAAGCTCCCTGGGACTGTGGGCTGCGGAATCCCAGGGCCCTTGCCCAGTTGCACTTATCCCTGTGATCTGGGGATTCCTTCCGGATGAGGGGACTGTCTTATTCTGTACTCAGTTATTTTTTGATCTTTTTGGGGAACTTTGGAAAATTTCTGATGCACAAGAGAAAATTACCAAAAGCCACATGGAAATAAAAATAATTGCATTTAGTCGGTTGGGGGTGGGGAGAGAAATTTCTAAGAGTGAAGACTTAGAAACCTCATATTAAGAATCGGAAAGTAAGGGTTCAGTATTCAGCAGTGACATTTTTGAGTGTGGGCTTTTACTGACAGTACATTTGGATAAGAGGGAATAGGAATAGATACTAGGAAAAGGAAAGCAATTGGGTGGGGGAGGCAGGGGCAGGAGTTGCAGAGACAGCGAACCATTTCTGTGTGAGAAGACCTGGGCTTGGCGTGTTACCTCTAGACAAAGCCATCTAAATGCCAAGTATGTTGAAAATGTTTCCCTTATGTTGAAGCAATCTTAGTGTGGTTGAAGTCATTGCAAGTTAACGATCCGTGGGGGCAGTAAGATACTAGGGGACTCTTGACCCCCTGTGTTAGTCCAATTCTTGTTACTTTACCTAAGATACCCAAGAAGAGGTTCTTTTGGGAAGAAACAGTTTATTACATCTCAGAGTTTGAGGTTACAAGATCCCACAGCCCCATAGTCCTGTGTCTGGTTAGACCATGGTGGAATATGGTGGGTGCGTTGGCAGTGATCTCAAAATGAGCCAGAAAAAAAGAGATAGGAACTAGGCCAAACTTGACCTGAAGCACTCATCCTCTCCTGAGAGCTATCCTCCAAGGGTACACCTCTGGTGACCCACGACCTCCCATCAGCCCCATTTCTCAGACGCCATTGTGAGCTCAATCTCCACCCCTAGCCCATCAACCATTAACATGAAGACATCAGTTTAAACAGTTGCATGAGTTTTGAGATGACAAATCCTACACACCTCCTTGGGATCTTCACAAAAAGCTAGTCTAGTGTGGCTTATCATGCTTGTTTATGATTTCATTGTTTTAAATTAACATGCAATAATTATCCACACTTGTGGGCTACTGGGTAACAGTTCGGTTCACGTATACAGTGCATTCTGATGAAATTGAGGTCATCAGCATTTCTGTCTCCTCAGTTCTTCATGTTTAGAGCCGTCGGGCTCCTGTCTTCTCATTCTCCATAAAATATAGCCTTGACTGTTATGAACTCTTGTCACCCCCGGGTGCCAGTGAACCCCAGAGCCATGCTTTGGTGGTTTGCACTGCCTTTGTACAGATGGATTTTATATGCTCTTCTAGCATGATGTTAGAATCCTGGGTTTGCAGTGAGAAGGTAAGGTCCTTGAGGTGGCCGATTGTGTTCTTGTGTCTGGTACACAGTGACACGATAGATGTGAGCAGAATACAAAGATGAACTTAATGGATAAGGGAAGTGATGTGGTTCATTGTATTCAAGATATACAGATATTTCCAGAAAAGCAGATTATTTAGGGTTAAAGTTCTGTTGCTTATTTGTTCCACGGTGCCATTTAACTCCTGTATTCTTAAAAATAAGTTTATGGGCAGAATAGAGAGTCTGATATTTTGGATTAGCATCTGCATTCATTTCCTTGGTCTTTCTCTGCAGTACTTTTTGCCCACGTGTGTGACAAAGGAGTTCTCTGAAATAAGCTGGCTTAGTAGGCAGCAATGTGCAGGACTGTGAGGATGGAGGAAAATGAAGCCTGTGAAATGCATGGAGTCTGGAACATTGAAATGATCCAATCAGTGTGGGGCATGCATGGTTTCACACACCATCATCCCCTCTCTGGCCCATGTCCAGTAGGGACAGCATTCATGAAAACTAAGCCAACTGAGATTTGTGCTGGGGTATACATTAAGATAAGATCCAGTGGGAATATAGGCAGAGACATTAATTTTGTCCAGGAGGAATTCTTGAGTGGAGTGGGATTCCATGAGACCCAATGAGTAGGAAGTAGGAAGTAGGAAGGCTTCTGGGAGCAGGGCTGGTTACCATCAGACAGTGAATTGTTTGCCGTGGATAGTTGTTCTTGTGGAATACATGTTTTGAGTTCAGCCAGAAATTTGATTTTTTAAAAATTCATAAGCATAGCATTTAATAAGAGAAGCATTCATTACCCTTTACCAGAAGGTGCATCTAGAGAATTGTATCTTTATGTTTTTAATTTTGTTTATTTACTTAATTGAGAGAGATAGGGTGGGGAGGGGGGGAGAGAGAGAGAGAGAACAAGCAAGCACGCGCACACACACATTTCTCTTTACTGTTTGATGCAATGATGATCAGGTCTGGGCCAGAGCCAAGCAAGGGAGCCAAGAATGCAACCCAGTTTCCCACCTGCGTGGCAGAAACTCAATTACTTGAGCCATCACCATACCTTCCATAGTCTGTCTTGGCAGGAAGCTGGAGTCAGGAGCCAGATCTGGGAATTGAACCCTGGGTACTCATCCTAGGGGAATCTTAACCACTGTACCAAACACCTGCCCCTAGTGGTACCTTTTTAAGATGTCATTGGCATTAAGAAGCAATAAGAGGTACTTTCAAGGTGAGTGTGAATTAGCTCATGCCATGTTGCAGAGGTACCCCTGCCATCACATTCTTTAGCATCACATTCAACAGGGGGAGGGTCTCGCCGCACTGGCAGCTTTATAGGGCTGTGCTGAATACACAGATGTGCCTGTGAACTGTGGCTGTAGCACTGACTGGCAAGAACCCCAAGCAGCGCTCTTCACACTCTTGGTTTTGAAAAGTTGGAGTTATTGTTCTCCTCCCCACCCCCACCTTTTCTGAATGAGCTCTTCTATGACACCTCAGGGTGTATAACACTGAAAGCTGCTGGTGACGGTTCCCAGGTGGGCAGTCAGTAGCTGCTTCCTCTGCCTCCCCTCCTGCCAGCTCCTGGTAGCAGGTCCCCCACCCCCACCCCAGCTGGAGCCTGGGGACGCACTGGAGCAGATGAGAAGACACCTGTACACTCTCATTCTAGGGAAGAGAAGACTGAGACCTGGAAGTGGGCAAAGAACGGCAGAAAACTGTCTTTTTAAGGCTTTTGCAAGTGGCACACTCAAGCTGGCTCACCTTGTGATGTTTTAGATTTTTAAGAATTTTGTGAACCAGCCGTGGAAGATGCCATTATTACAAATTAAAATTCCCCAAGGTTAGCTTTGAAACATACATTAAATAAATTAAGTTGAAAGCAAAGATAATAAATAGCCAAATCCATCACTTAGCAATTCCTTTACGTCGAAATTCACTGCTGACCATGCTCTTGAGGTTATTTCTGTCAGTTGTTCCTGTGTGGTGACAATACTGTTAGCGCATCTCTTCCAAATCTGTGTGGAAGCTTGAGACCCACCTGGATGGGATATGGGTGTGGTACGCATTGGCAAATACCCCAGGGAGGGCTTCTCATGCATGCTAAGCTTCATCAACACACTGCTGGCTTTGCCCAGGGATGGGGGTGGGGGGGGTAGGGAGGTAGGAGGGTGGCAGGTGGAGGGGCACCGGCGCTTTTCTTCTCCCTCCTTCATGCTCAGTCTGACCGGTGCAGGCAGACTGTCCAGTCCTTTTCTTTCAACTGTCGCAGTGGCTTGGAATTTGAGGATGTGGTTGTGGTAGAGAAATACATTTAGTTATGCAAGGCTCTTATCTCTTTTCCTATTCGCTAGGGCAGTTACAGATGGTATCAAATGCTGCAGCTCTTAACCATGTTCAAATTAACCCTTCATTCTGTTCTTTCATAGAGATCAGATTCTTTGCCCTCACCTCCTGGGAAGAGCTTGCCCTCCTCCCTTCCCTATCACAGTAATTCTAAGGTCTGACTATACAAAGGCACCTGAGAGCTTACTAAATACAGATTCCCAGGTTTTATCACATACCCAGGAAATTGGGACCCTTGAGGGGTAGGACTCAAAATAGTATTTTGTACATTTCTGTGGGATTTCGGTGACCTCCTCTCCCAACCTCCCCTACCCCACCCTCACGTACCTACTTAGCTCCTCTTTGTGGGCTCTTGCTGCCCAGCCCTGGTACCTGTCTACCTTGTTAAGCCTCAGCTCTGTTGGGTAGCCGGGCCCTGGCCACACTGTGTAAGAGCCTTGATTTTTGTGTTTGGACTCAAAATCTGCTCCTGTGAAATGTGGTTATCAAGAGAATGCTCTTTGCCCAATTCAACTGTCACTCATCCCAGGGCCTATTCCCTCAGGTGGAAGTTGCTTTCTCCTAAGTGCTTGCTTCTTTTTGTTATTTGTGTCAGTGACAAAATGGTCAAATGTTAGCCTTCTTGGAAAGGTTTCAGTTAGAGTTGAAAGCTACCTTGTCTCAGTTCATATTGCTTTGCCTGCTGCCTCCCTCTGTTCTAGCCTTTTAAACATAGGTTTTTTTTTATATTTATTTATTTATTTGAAAAGGGAGAGTTACAAAAAAGCAGAGGCAGAGAGAGAGAGAGAGAGAGAGAGTCTTCTATCCACTGGTTCACTCCTTAAATGGCCACAATGGCCGGAGCTGGGCTGATCTGAAGCCAGGCGCCTGGAGCTTCTTCCGGGTCTCCCAAGTGAGTACAGGGGCCCAAGTCCATCTTCTACTGCTTTCCCAGGCCATAGCAGAGAGCTGGATCAGAAGAGGAGCAGCCGAGACTTGAACTGGCACCCATATGGGATGCTGGCACTACAGGTGGCCACTTTACCTGCTACACCACAGCACCGGCCCCTACAGTTACTTTTTACTAACATTATACTCTTTGAACAGTACTTACTTGAAGCGACCATCCTTCTTTGAGGACAAGGTAAAAATAGGCAGACAGGTAGATGAATGCAGGCGAAAGGAGGAAGAGGGATCTGGAGAAATGTAAAATGCAGATTGATGCATTTGGCATCTAAATAGATATTAGGAATAGCTGCCCACTCTGGCTATGAAGTGATAGATCCTGTAACCAAAGTGAAAATGCAAACAGGTGTATTGTTGATGTCTAGCATTGGTAGTAATCAGAGATAGAAATAAGGAAGACAGAGCCTTAAGCTTTCTTATAGCACTATGTCTGTGTGTGTGTTTGCGCGCATGTGTGTGTACACATATATATCAACTGCTCTTTTTTTTTTTTTTTTTTTTTGACAGGCAGAGTGGACAGTGAGAGAGAGAGACAGAGAGAAAGGTCTTCCTTTGCCATTGGTTCACCCCCCAAATGGCCGCTACGGCCAGCATGCTGCACTGATCGGAAGCCAGAAGCCAGGTGCCTCCTCCTGGTCTCCCATGCGGGTGCAGGGCCCAAGCACTTGGGCCATCCTCCACTGCTTTCCCGGGGCCACAGCAGAGAGCTGGACTGGAAGAGGGGCAACTGGGACAGAATCCAGTGCCCCAACCAGGACTAGAACCCAGGGTGCCGGCGCCACAGGCGGGGGATTAGCCAAGTGAGCCGCGGTGGTGGCCCATCAACTTATACCCATCAACTTATACCACCATTTATTATTTTTTCCTTTCTGGAAGATTATTAAAATTGAATCATACAGTCTGTACTTTAATCATGGGTTATTTTCATGCCAGCACCTACCACTCCGTTTGGGTTTTCTGCATAAAAATGTAAGCTCCATGACAGCAGGGATGTGCCTGGCACACAGTAGGTTTTTGCTAACTACTTGACTAGTGAATGTGTTTCCAGATTGCTCCATAGCTCCGGTCAGTCTGCGTAGCTGTGGGTTCTACACCCATGGACTCAACCGTATACAGATAGCAAGTGTTAAAAAAAAATTGCATCTGTGCTGAACGTATAGAGACTTTTTTGTGCTCATTATTCCCTAAACAAGAAAGCATAACAACCATGTACACAGTATTTTCATTATATTAGCTGTTGTCAAGCAATTGCTTAACCTGCTAAGCCACAATGCTGGCTGTGAACTCAGTACATTTTATTGCTGAGATCAACAATAGGGAAATTTAAAGTTATCTCTCTTCCCAAACCCCTTAGCAAGTCTGTTATCATACAGAGCTTTAGGAACAGGTTTTGTGTTTTTTTTTTTCTCCAAATTTTCCTTAAATAATGTAGAGACTATGAAACAGTATATTTCTTTAAAGCATTGAAAAGTATAATATATAGTAAGTAGCTCATGACATGGCTAGTGACCTGGTTTAAAATGGAGGGAAAATGTCCTCCAAATATTTCGCTCCTTTGCTTCTCTTAATGTTACAGACTTCGTTTTGTGTTTCAGTGGTTGTGTCCTGAGATCCAGTGTCTTTAGGTGCTCTTGTTTCTGTGTCCATTCACAAACCCAGGAGCACTTTAGAGAGTGGTTTTAAGTACAGCGGTTATACCTGGAGGCAGACAACCCGCGTAAGTGGGCCAGAGAGGTGCTGCTCCATCGGCTGTTGGTTGGTGGCTTGGTGTGTGTGGGTTACGTATGCAGCTCCGGTGCTGTGATCTCTGATGCATCGTTGAGGACTCACTCCCATCCTGTGTATAATCCCAGGAGGATCAGCTGATGTGTCCAGGGTTGGGCTTTGGGACCTGGCTGGCCAAGCCTGAAGAGTTTTCTGTTATAACCAAATGAACAGTTAACCATTAATTTGAGGTGTGTTGCGAAGTCATTTTTGTACTGCATGGTAATTAAGCACAAGTTAAGCGTGAAGGATAAGCACTTCACATAACTGATTATAATTAGGAGTATTTTAACACACCGAAGCAAAAATTTGGTTCTCATTCTTTCTCATTTTCCCTTGTCAAACCATACTTATATTGGCTCTGTCTCCTGATTCCACCCAGAATTTATTTCTCCATTAACTGGTTTATTTACTAGGTCATAGGCCCTTACTAGCATACCTTCTATCCAGCAAAGGTTTCCTGACAGCCAGGTTTCCTGGGGCTAAGTGCTCAGGGTGTCTGGCATTTCCCCATGATTTAATATGACCATGTGCTCAATGAGTAGGAATGACTTGAAATGATGGCCATAATTCCACTTGTTTGTCACGGTGCGCAGTCCAAGCTGGTTGGGGACCTGCCGGGAGGCATTGCTTCAGATATGGCCTGGGCTTCGTTCGGCCTTGTGAGTCTCCCTCACCACAGCTTGCAGAGCTGATGTGCAGCCAGGGAGGCGGCACAGCACAGGACGGGGGAGTCTCTTTCGGGACCATCTTGGAGCTGCTTTTTCTCAAAGAATGGGCCTGGAGGTCATTGGTTTTCTTTGGAGTGCAGGTCTATTGCTGAGTGCTGCTCTCCCTGGTGGAGGATGACCCTGGAGAGGATGTTTTAGTAATGGTGATTCCATGAGCACTCCCTGGTCGTGGAGTGCTAGATCGTATCCCACAGTGTGTTAGTTTGTCTGCTTTCATCTTGCTCAACTCCTTTCTTGCCATCGCTGACTATCCAGCAAGATGAATTTACTTATGTTTCTATGGTTTTACAGTTTAAGGGTCAGTGATGCTTATATTTAGTTATCATTTTACAAATGAGTCATGGAAAAATGGAAAAGGGGTTTGCCATTTTTCATTCTCACATGATAGCCATCATGACATTTATAAGGGAGAATGTCACTTAGGGAGTAATAGGCCTTTAAAATGAATAAACCCTGAAAGAATTTACCAATTTCCATCAGTTATAAACCAGAGACCCAAAACAAGTAAGTGGGGGCATTTAAAAACCTTTTCATGTTAGTATAAGCCAGCTTTTTTGTTCTTATTGTTTAGGTGTTTAGTGGGGGTGGGCATTGGCACAGCAGTTAAGTTGCTTCTGGGAATGCCTGCATCCCATATTGGAGTGCCTGGGGTTCTGGCTTTTCTTCAGATTCCAGCTTCCTGCTAACGCACACTCTGAGACAGCAGAGATGGAACAAGTAGTTGAGTCCTTGTTACCCATGTGGGAGACACAGATCGAGTCTGGTTTCAACCTGCTCCATCTCTGGCTGTTGTATGCATTTGGAGAGTAAACCAGTGGATGGGAGCTACCTCTCTATTTCTTTCCCTCTTTCTCTCATTTCTCTTTTGTCTTTCAAATAAAAATAAAATAAATGAATAAAGTTGATAATTTAGTGTTAAAAATTATATAAAAATATATTTGCACATATTTTGATCATATGTGTTAGAACTAAGAATAACCAGGGGCTGGCGCTGTAGTGCAGTGGGTTAAGGTGCTGCTTGTGATGCTGGTATCCCACGTCGGCAGGTGCTGGTTCAGGTTCCAGTTACTCCACGTCTGATCCACTTCCCTGCTCGTGTGCCTGGGAAAGCAGAGGAAGATTGCCCTAGGACTTGGACCCCTTCTATCCACATGGAAGACCCAAGTGGAGTTCCAGGCTCCTGGCTTCAGCCTGATGTAACCTTGGCCATTTCAGCCATTTTGGCCATTTGGGAAGTGAGCCAGTGGATGAATGATCTCTTTTTCTTTGTCTCTCCACTCCCCTTCTCAGTTATTCTGCCTTTGAAATAAAAATAAATAATTTTTTAAAAAGAAAGATATATATATATAAAACATGGGATAAAGGTTTTTTTTTTTTTTTTTTTAAATCAGAGCTACTATGGTGCAACATCCCATATGGGTGCTGGTTCGAGTTCTGCCTGCTCTGCTTCTGATCCGGCTCCCTGCTAATAGCCTGGGAAAGCTAGAGAAGATGGCCCAAGTGCTTGGATCTCTGCCACCAATGTGAATACCTGAATAGAGTTCCAGGCTCCTGACTTCAGCTTGGCCCAGCCCTCATTTTTGTGACCATTTTGGGAATGAACCCGGCAGAGGGAAGATCTCTCTCCCTCTCTCTTTCTCCCTCTGTTCCTCTCCCTCTCTCACCATCTCTCTCTCCTTCTGTCTCTATAACTCTTTGAAATAAATAAATAAATCTTCAAAAAGCTTTCTGAGTTTGCCCCTGAAGCTGTGTTGGGAGTGTAAAGTGAGAAGTGAGAAGAATATACATTCAGTGGCTGATTATTTTTGGTTCCTGCAGGGTCTCTCCTTTCAGACAAAAGGGCTTTTCTAAGGAAGCCTTCTTGCTGACTCAATTAGTTCATCCTTTTGAAGTCATAGATTGAGACTGACCTGATCTGTTATCTGTACAATCTGGCATTATAAAGTAATAAAATGCATTTTCTTTTTTTTTTTATTTTTTGACAGGCAGAGTGGACAGTGAGAGAGAGAGACGGAGAGAAAGGTCTTCCTTTGCCGTTGGTTCACCCTCCAATGGCCTCCGTGGCCAGTGCGCTGCGGCCGGCGCACTGCGCTGATCCGATGGCAGGAGCCAGGTACTTACCCTGGTCTCCCATGGGGTGCAGGGCCCAAGCACTTGAGCCATCCTCCACTGCCTTCCCAGGCCACAGCAGAGAGCTGGCCTGGAAGAGGGGCAACCGGGACAGAATCCGGCGCCCTGACCGGGGCTAGAACCCGGTGTGCTGGCGCCGCAAGGTGGAGGATTAGCCTAGTGAGCCGTGGCGCCGGCCAATAAAATGCATTTTCTATATAGGTGTTTAAGCATATGTTCAAATGGTCCAAAATCTCTGTTAGAAACTTTGAACACAGAAGAACTCCAGTGTGGTAGCCAGGATAGCCTGAGTTCTGGCTTTGCCTTTGCAGTTGACTTGGGGTGACCCTAGGTTATTTTTTCCCAAAGTTCCATGAGCACTCTCATCTGTGTTGGGCCCTGCCTCTGGAGCCAGAGGTGAATTAACCTGGGTCCTGGCCCCTGCTTGCTGGGATTCACGGTTGCAGTCTAGTGCAGCAGTTCTCACACTCGGCTGCCCCCAGAATCCCCTGGAGCCCATCCCAACACAGAGTGCTGCCTCCCCCAGGAGCTTCAGACTCTGTAGGTCTGGGCCAGGCAGAGAATTTGCATCTCTATCAAAGTTCCCAAATGCTGCTGATGCTGCCTGGCTTGGGGACTAGGATTTGAGAACCAGTGATCTGATGGTTTAGCTGACACATCAGTAACCACACTTCAAAGATCAAATACTGTGAACTAACTACAAGTACCATGCGGTGGGGAGCATGGTGTGGAGAGCTGGGGTAAAAGATGCATAAGCCAAAGGTCTGAGACAGCTTCATGGAAGAGGGGAAGCAGGATTTTGAAGAGTGCTTAAAGCTTGGACAGGTAGGCCCTTTTGGGGAGTGACAGTCTCCTGCAGAGAGAGAGGCTAGAACGGACATGGGAGAGCAATGGAGTGTGGCGGAGGAGGGTGTAGGGGAAGAAACAACCAGGAAGAGATGGGATTGGGAATGAGAGGGCTGGAGAGTTAAGCTGAGCTGTTTCTGGGTTTTGGGCTTTAGCAGTAAAGGAAGAGCATGAGCAGAGATGTGCTCAGGAAGGGAAGCTCTGGCCTCCAGGTGACTTGGGCAGAGCAAGAGTGACTTCCGGCGGGCTGGTTAGCAGTGCAGTCTGGATGCAGGAATGGGCTGAAGAAGAGCATGAAGGTGGGAGGACGCAGTCCTGTGTTGCATCTGCGGCAGGAGGCACAGATTGGGGGTGGATATGTTCCTGGGGCTGAGGGGAGGGAAGGTCGAGGGAGGCTGAACCCTCAGGGAGGAGTGATGGGGTGGCTGGATCCTACAGGGGAAAGAGGTTGGACAAGGAGACAGACCTGCTGGGGCCTTGGTTTCTTTAGGAAGGGGCTGGACTAGATGCTTTTCAGGGTCTCTGTATGATGATAATCGATGGTTTGTAGGTGGTTGGTGTCTGAAATATTGTAGAATGTAACTACATACACAGAGGAAGGCTATGTCTACAGGCACTCATATGTTTGTTGAGTGGTTGATCCATGTTAATCCTTAGCTCTGCAATGCTTACATCTGCAAACAGCCTTCTTTTTGAGCTCTTCTTCCTTTTTAGTCTTCTTAGTGTGTTAGCTGCTCTTCTTCCCATGTTATGTACTATGTCAATATTTTTTGGATGTATGTTCTATGTATATAATTTAATGTGACTATAGCAGAGATTTTAAATATCTCTTTGATGGTTTCTCATTTTATTATACCACGCTACACATTGAGATACTTGTACACAGCAAATCTTACTCATTTTTGTCTTCCTCACTGCACTTGTCATGAATAATTCTGAAATGTGGCCAGCAAATGCTTGAGGAGTTGGATTAATTTGCTGAGTAAAAGTAAGTCACTACCTGTTCTTTAGGGAGAGACAGCATGTTTCCTGCGAAAGGAATCATCATTTAAAGGGAAGTGGAAGTCCATGTATCTTGGACTAGAAAGAAAGAGAAAACACCTGTAATTCAGTGGATTTAGTGCCAGAGCTGTTCCTGGGCACTTTAGGGACCAGAAGCAGAAGCCCTAGGAAGCAGCATCGCCTTCAGCTCTGGCCTGAAGTAGCCCAGCCTCTCTACTCCTGGCCTCGGTTTCCTCCTTTGTTGAGATTGTTGCAAGTTGTTGTAACTCTCTGAACACTCTTCTGCAAAGAATTAGAAGCAGAGGGAACAGCATGAGCACAGTACCTGGAGATGGAAGGGAGTGCGTGGAGTATGAGTGTTCTTTGTGACCAGGTGTGGCACATGCAGAAATGGAGCAGGAAGTAGGGTAAGGGTTGGCTTAACAGGGCTGTCCTTACTAAGATAGGGAGCTTGAGTTCTGTCCTTTGATGATAGGGAGTGTCTGGTCTGGAGACGTGTGCCAGCTGCTTTAATTGGAATGCCATCTTGGGAGCAGGAGCCAAGAACGAAGGAGGGTCTGGAAAGGAGGCATCGCCATGGAGGCGGCCATTGCCATAGATGACTGGTTGCTTGATTCCCAGAGATCTTCTGAGAAGTTCTATGTAATGCATCTTGGCACAGTCTGCCCAGAGAGAAAAACATGCTTTCCACTGATTAGAGGCAGCCCGGCTGCTGGGTTGCAAGTGTGTAACTGCCAGGGGGATTCCTGTAGGGGACACAGGAAGCAGCGGTGGAGGAGAACAGGGGAGGGAGGCCCGGTCAGGTGTGTTTGTGTGAAGCCAGTTCGATTCTTCATGGAACTTGCTGCCATAGCTGTGGCAGGGTGAAGAGGTGCGTTTGAGAAGGTTTGCTACCTAAGAGTCTTATTTAAGGGGCTAGTGAGAGATTTTTAAACAATGGAGCACCTAACTGGAAGTGTATCGGGGTCAATATTTAGCAGCCAGCTCACCAAAAAAAAAAAAAAAAGTGTGTGTCTGTATAAGTCTATAATGAATTTTACTGATACAAAGGGTATATAGTGTGTGAGGTGCAAGTGACAACAAAATATACCCTAGTCTTTATCATGAAGTCCTAATTGGCTGGTTGACTCTGAGGGTTTCTGTTGGGTTTTGCTGGTCAACCTGTGGTCACAATGGACACAGGAGTTGACATTGTCCTTTTATAGCATGGAGTTCGGTGAAAGTGAAGGCATATCTCAGAGCTTCAGTTGTTCATAAAAGTATCGTCTTAAGAATCAGTACTTTTTGAATACTAGAATATTTCCTTGTTATTTATTCATGGTTTTACTGCTACAAGCACCACATATTTTATTATCATCTTCTTCATCAGCTTGTTGGGCCTAGATGGTCAACAAAATAAAAGTCAATCTGTGAATTATAGGATTTGTCAGTTTCATGTATAAATACTCCCATCATGGCCATTTCAAGTTGTAGGAAATGGGTGATAGTGTTTCTACATTCAAGTAAAATAGACTTAGGTAACCTCAGGGGTGTAGATACTGTTAAAACGAGATAAAGCAGTAAAGAAGTGATATGTTTTGCATATGTATTGCCTTTGGGCTTAATCTAAGTTATTTCACTGTAAGTTTGATTTGATTTTTAAAAAGATTTATTTATTTATTCATTTGAAAAGCAGAGTTACAGAGAGGCAAAGGCAGAGGCAGAGAGAGGTCTTCCATCTGCTAGTTCACTCCCCAGATGGCCGCAACAGCCGGAGCTGTGCCGATCTGAAGCTAGGAGCTTGGAGCTTCTTCTAGGTCTCCCATGTGGGTGCTGGGGCCCAAGCACTTGGGCCATCTTCCACTGCTTTCCCAGGCCATAGCAGAGAGCTGGATCAGAAGTGGAGCAGCTGGGTCTCAAACCAGTGCCTATATTGGGATGCCGGCGCTATAGGCAGTGGCTTTTACCCACTATGCCACAGAGCTGGCCCCTGTGATTTAATTGTAATCATTATTATGTTTAACAACTCACAAAATTCCTGAACCATTACTAGTTGGCTCTCAGGAACTGGTTAGGAGGCAGCTTGGGACCTCCCTGGAGTTGGGATTTTGCAAGATCACTTAGGTAGCAATCTGGGGAAATGTGTTTGAAGGGAGTCGTCTAGAGTCCGGAAAAGGCGCCTGACACAGAGCTCTAGTAGGGGTGACGAGCAGGAGAGGGGTTTAAGAAATGCCGACAGACTCTGGCAGCTTGAGAGGCCAGATGAAGTCCACTAGCAGAGATCATGCAGATGTCACGTGGCTAGCAGGGCCTTGGGTAACAGTCTCCTCCAGGTAGTCTGGGAGAGATTTCCCGGGTGTTTTCTGAGCCCCGCCCCACACTGGGTATTCTGCTTTGGCTTCCTGGTTGGTGATCTTGGGCCAAAGGGCTTTGTGAGTGAGGTCTGCGCCAGCTGTAGCTGCTGCCATCCTGGAGATGAGATCTACGCCCAGCCTTTGTTTTCCCAAGTTTGCAAATCTGGGCGAGGAGGCTCCAGAAAGATGCTGCAGCCTGTGTGAGTTTTGCAGAAACGTCTCTGGCTCCCTTTGTGCAGGAGCCTGAAGTTGCTGGGTTTGTTTTTCCATGACTCACACCGGCCAGGCAAAAGAGAGCCCTCCCCTCTTCTTCCTGCCGCTACTTGCTGCGGCCAACTCAGCCAGTCTGGAGCTGGGTGTGGAGGGGAGACAGCCCCCTTCCCTCTCCAGCCGGCCAGTCCCCCGAGGCTCACAGAAGCTGTCTGTCTGCAACCACCTTCTGGCCTCAGTCACCCTGCAGATGAATGCCTGGAGGCCGGGAGCCCTCACTCCTCTTAGCAGATGAAGTGAGGCTGCATAGGTTAAAGGAGGGAAGTGACCCCGGGGTCCATGGAGAGGCCAGAAACTGGGGTACAAAGATGGGATGGGGAGTGGCGCATAGGTGACTGAGTAGTAGGGCAGGGAAGGATGGTCATATTGAGATGTGCAGAGAAGTTTAAGTTTGGAACTTGATGTAGTCGGTGCCTGTGGGGCAGTTCAGTATGTAGTGGGCATTCAGGAGAGGAAGAGAGAGGACAGGGACGGTGGTACTGGGAATAGCACAATTGCAGGTGAAACCATGAATGTCTACGAGGCCCTCCTGCCCGCGAAGGTGTAGAAGGTGAAGATGCAGGCAGACAGGTCAAATTCAGAACCCCATGGAACACACTGGAGCACACTGGATGCTGTCAGTGAGCGAGCTGCGTGGGAGACAGTGGCAGTATGCAGGGAGCTCTGGAAGGAAGGAAACAAAGCGGCACAAGCAAAGGGGCTGGGGCCCAAGGATCTTGGGTCATATTGTGGGCGGCTGGACTCGTGGTGTTTCCCAAGTTCACATATCCAGAGTTGGGATTATGATCACTCTCCTCACTTTCTCCTCCATGAGGGGTCAGACCCTGCAGTATCATGAGTGGCTCAGGCTCAGGAAGACAGCTGACACTTCAGTACTGTGTCAGTACTCCAACCTCTTGCAGTTGGTGTGAGAAGAACACAGATTTACTTGACACTGGTATTTCTTACCATGTTTTCCATAGGAATCTCTTCATTTTCCCCTTGGGCACAGGCCTGATATATATATTTTCTCTCCCACAGTGGTCAGCTGCCTGATGTGTGAGGCGGTGCTTCACTGTAATTCAGCAAAACAACAGAGCTGCAGCTGGGAGGGGCCTGCCAGAAGTGCGTGTCACTCCTGACGGTCACGTTCAGGTGGACCCACAGAGCCCAGTGCAGCTGAGCTCAAGGTCGGGCTTTGACAAGAGCATGCGCCTGCACTCAGCAAAAAATAAAGCCCGGCCATGCTGAGGGTTGTTGGTGTGGGGGATCGGGACGAGCCTGACGTGAAGAGGCAGAGTCTGTCTGGAGAGAGGGGAGAGGGAGTTTTCCACAGCACCAGTCTGTCGAATCAGTGGATGCGGATGTGACCGCAGACTTGCCGGATGAAATTCTATGCTCTGGGAACTGAAGTCTGTGGCTTTGGGAAGGCATTTATTGCAGACTCTGAAAACTTTTCTCGCATTCTTTGCCAAAGCACAGAAGCATGGAGACATCAGAATGGGCTTGTAGTGCACCTCTTTGTCTGCCCTAATCCTCTCAAACACCCCGTGTGTCCCCATGCACTTAGCAGTGCAACGAAATATAGCCATCCCTTATCATGGAGCAACTACGATGTGACAGCCTTCTGCTTAGGAAATAGACGCGCTGGGGAGCCAGTTGGTAGGTCAGTTAGGAATTGTGTTTCCGTACGAATGTCAGAGGCCCCTGATGCTGCCTTCATTTCTCATGGGGAAGCATCCCAGAGGCAGTTGGTTGAGAGCTGACCTGTTGGCTCTGGGAATCATCAGCCTTCTCCTAGTGTCATATCCAAAATGGAGCTGGAGCTACAGATGTCACATTTACATTACAGGCGGAGGATGGAGAGAGAGAGGGAGAAAGCCACACCGCCTGCCTGTTCGGGCCCTGTCTCCTTATCCCAGTGCTACCACTGACATCTTACTGATCAGACCTTAGTCACACAGCCATACCAACCTGCAGGTGTTGGTTTTAATTCGCTCCACACCTCTAAATTATTATAAAAATTATTTTTTTAAAAAAATTCATCCATTCACAATCTTCTCTACCCTCGACCATTATTGCAAGACGTCAGGAAAGAACTCTTACAAGTGTAAGATTCTTTTGTGTTTTCTGGATGGTTCTATGCCCAGAGGACAAGTTTGGAATCCCAAGGAACCCCTGTGCACATGTGCTCTCAGCAGTAGTCGCTGTCCCATCATGAATCAGGGTGTACCAGAGAGGCAGAATTAATACGTTGTCTGTGTGAATTGTTTCAGGGAATTTCCTTACTTAGTTGTGGGACTGGCTAAGCAGACCAGAAATCCAGTGAGGCTGGAACCCATGAGCAGGAGCTGAAGCCTGGGGTAACTGTTCCAGGGAGCCCTAAGCCCTCTTTTCAAGGACTTCCAAATGAGTACTGGCCCTGCCCACGTGGGCCTCCCTTTTGAGTAAAGGCAAGTAATCAGTTTGACATCTGCAAATCCCTTCAGAGCAACACGAGGTTAGTATTTGAATAAGTAGGAAAAGATGTGTGTGGTGTGTGTCCATGCGTGCATGTATGTTTTTTGGGTGTGACTGTGTGGGGTGTGTGCATATAATGACTGCTGTCTCCTCCCTTTTTCTAACTCTCTGAAGACAATGTCCCTTGTAGCTGACCCCACTGGAAGCACACAAGAAAAGGAATGCTGGGGAATGTAGTTCAGCCTGGCTGAGTAGACAGATCACACACCATGATGTAGTTGTTTGCATGCAGAGAGATGTAGGGTGCGACAGACCCACTAACACTTCTTCATTTCCCCTATCTGGCATGCGGTAAATGGATGCAACAATTCTGGGTTCAAATGAGGGTCTCGTGTTACTTGTGCTTCTGATGATTTTCTCTTCTCTGTTCTCCTTCTGTTTATCATAGGTAGCTAAGACTTCATTTCTGTGTTTTCATTAGGCGAACCAAGAGATTGGAGGCTCACCTGCCGTTATGAACTCATTGAAGTCGATAGCACTTGAAATTTGTTTTCAAAACTAACTGAAGGATGTCCAAGTTTTAATACCACTCTTTATTGTTCTCATTTGTACTTTTTTCATCTTCTGTATTCAGAGACACTAATGGAATCCTGTGTGAAGCCAACATTAGCTTTTGTAATTAAAATCAAAATTAGTAGCATTGTGAGCATGTTTCTACTCGTGAGACTCAGATGCTAATTAGTCATATCTTTCAGTCTCTTACTACTGAGTCCTCTGTAGTTGTCTGTTTTTCTTACATAACAGCTCTATTGAGATGTAGTCCGCATAGCTAACGTTCACTCTTTAGAGTGTCCAATGGTGTTTGGTACATTCACAAAGTAGCACTTGATTATTACTATCTAATGATAGTGTCTTTGTGTTATTTATTTAAATATAAATGTGTGTATTGAGACAAATGAAGAACTAAAGAAACCTCCATTCTGTTGTCTGAGATTTAAATTCAGGTGAAGACAGAAATAGGTGACTTTTGGTAAGGACAGAGTAGCAAATGTTTCATCTTCACTGTGTGAGGAGCCTTGGCTGAGGACCTTTATGACATGCCGAAGCGTATTCCCCTCAGATGTGGTGTGCAGGCAAGGCTTTGCTTCCTCTGTCCCTGCTCTGCAGTGCTGGGGTCTGGCAGTCCCGAGTCCACGGAGACTGCCTCTGGATCCTGGTGGCCGGCTGAGTGGAGGGTTCGGTAAAGCCTGCCTGATGCTTTGGCAAATGGATTGGGGCCTTCCTGATGCCACCTTAACCGGGTGCTCAGGAGGTGTGAAGCTGCCTGTGCTAACACACACTGCGTGCGGGAACCCACGTCTGGATTTGCAGGTGGGAAGGCACCACGTCTGTGAAGAAGATTCTATGAAAACGTTTGAACATGCCAGGGGAGACCCAGGTCCTCTGGGGCTTGGTTTCATAGCATGGGTGGGGGAAACCACGAAGCTCTTCTAGGAAGTGCACTTGGATTCTGAGAAGCACAGGGAGGGGTGCTGCAGTGCGGGGAAGAGGGGCTGGCGGTTCCCACTGCAGTGTGGTTTGCATCCTCACTTCCTTTGCATCTCTGTGTCAGTATCTCACATCTCAGAGACCTTCCCTGACCAAGCATCTGAAATAGATTCCTGTCTTTCTCTGCTGTTTTGCTCTGCTTTCTGTTTTTTTTTTTTTCCTTGACCTTTCATAGGTCTGGTTATATATTTCTATGCAGCTTCCTCTTTAGCCCCTATTAAAATGAAAGCCCCATTAGAGCAGATATTTTGTTTTGTTTGTTGCACTCTCCCCAGTACCAGGTCTAGGACAATGTCTGGCTCATAGTAAGTGCTAATTGACATTGTTGCATGCATGAATGATCTTAAAAAATGTGCAATTCATAGAATTCTGTTTGTATAATTTCCTTATGTCAGCAGTAATTTTATTAATAAGTACCCCAGATCTTTAGGTGCATATTTATTTGTTAGAGGATATTGGGTAAGACTGATTTCTCGTTGCAAAACAACTGATGAAAATTTGAGTCTGTCTCACATTTTCTGTTCTTAAAACCTCAGTAGGAAGCTGAAGTTAGCAGAAGTTGCGCTAATTGCCCAATTTAACAAGTATGCTGGCCGGCTCTGTGGCTCACTAGGCTAATCCTCCGCCTGCGACGCCGGCACCCTGGGTTCTAGTCCCAGTTGGGGCGCCGGTTCAGTCCCAGTTGCTCCTCTTCCAGTCCAGCTCTCTGCTGTGACCCGGGAGTGCAGTGGAGGATGGCCCAAGTCCTTGGGCTCTGCACCTGCATGGGAGACCAGGAGGAAGCACCTGGCTCCTGGCTTCATATCGGTGCAGTGCGCCGGCCGTAGCAGCCATTTGGGGAGTGAACCAACGGAAGGAAGACCTTTCTCTCTGTCTGTCTCTCTCACTGTCTAACTCTGCCTGTCAAAAAACAACAACAACAACAAAGTATGCTTTCCAGTCTTAAGGCCTCAGTGAGAAAGTGAGCTTCGTGTGAGCAGGGGTTTGTTCACTCCCGGCCACTGCTGGCACGTGGTAGCTGCAGATGAACTTTTGCCTCTGCTCTCTTTAACTGATTTTGCTGCTTTCTTTTCCAAGAAAACAGGCCCCAGGAATGACCTCCCCCCAGGACTCTCAGCCTCCAAACACTATCTGCCCTGCTCTTATCAGCGCCATCCTGCTGGGAAGTTCTTCTCTCTGTGTTTCTTTCTTTTATGGGACTTCTTGTTGGGCCCTCCTCTACCTCACCCCCTTCCACCCCCCAGAATATGGAGCCAGGAATCATCATAAATCTTTCCCTTCATTTTACAGAATTCCCCAGTCTCTCCTAACGTCCAGACCTCTTCTTGACCCGACTTACCTCGTGTCTGCCTTCCCCTTTTGGTCAGTCTGTTTGAGAGAGGCTCCTAGTATATGTCGGAGCTGCCCCTCCCCCTCCTCTTGTCCCCTGGAACAGGAAGGTCACCCAGGGCCTCTGAGTTGTCCACCCAAGGTCTCCTCCCAAGACTCAGCCCATCACTGCTGGCCTCTCTCCAGCCCTGCAGCTTCTACTTTGCGCGCGTGTAGCCTGCACCTCCTGGCTGAAGTCACAGCCGGGTGTCTGACCTTCCTGCCTCCCTGCCCCCTAACCACGCCGCTGGTGACTAAATCCATTCTCAATGGCTCCTTTCTGTTCTCGCCGTGGCCTCTTAGCCCGTGGACAGCTGCCAGTTCTCTGCTGCCCACTCTACAGAGTGGTCTTTCAGAAACACAGATTGCATTCTTCTTCAGCTTACAGGCTTCCGTGCTCCGTGTCACCAAAGACAGGGTCAGAAACTCCCCACGAGGTGTTCCAGACGGTTCTCAGTGTGGCTGCCGTGTGATTCATCACCCATGCCTCCAGTTTCCCACTGGACACGCACACGCAGTGCCCCCACGCCCACCCAGGGCCTGCCCATGCCATGTGCTCTGCTGCTTTGCCCTCTGCACAGGGTGCCTTTCCTCCCTCCCTTGTTCTGGGTTAGAAACAGGTTACACCTTGGGGGGGGGGGTGTCAGTCCTGACCACCCACTTTCCCCATTGCTGACGCAGGTCAGCGCTTGCACCTGTGTGTGTGCTCTGAGTACCATGTTGTGTGGGCCATGTGACTACCAATTTCCTGAGCACAGGGTCTGTCTCATTCGCCCTTGGATCCTCCATGCCTATTGGAGTGTGTTGTTCCAAGTTGCTATTCAGAAGATACTGTAATGAAGCAACAGCATTCAAATAAATAGTCTCATTAACAGAGGCAAACCAACCCTGCTAGTGACAGCAGAGAATTTAAGCTCAAACAGATCGTTAGAGTTGGCAGTGGAAGTGCAGGGACCGAGCGGCAGCCAGCTCTTAGGCCGTCTGAACGTGGAGAGCCACAGGCAGACACGTCAGCGTTCTTTGATCCAGGAATAAGCTGAGTTTTGTCATCATCTTGACAGCACTTTCCTGAGTCAGTGTTGAGGAGACCTGGAAAGCTTGTAGAATGATTCAAGGAGTGTGTAATCAAAGTTCGTTATTTTGTTGTGCTTGTCTCTGTTTTGTCTGTTGGTTTTGGATTGTATGTGGGAGGCTAATTCAGACAGGCTGGTAGACAACCAGAGGCAGTCTGGTTTATGGAAATACCAACGGAATGGATTCAGTTGTAGCAGAGATCCAGGAATCCCATGCCCGAAGGAAACATTCCACCCTGCGCTCTCTGTGCTGTCAGCCAGGGAACCTGGCTGGCTTTCTCAGCCGTTAGTAAACTGATAATCTTGTTTCTGTCTCTAATCACCCTTCTCATCCGTTGACAGGCATCCTCCTTTTAGTCCTGACCAAAAGAAAATGCACATGTACTCACAAAAACAAATGTTCATTTTGTTCTTGAGGTTAATAAACAAAATGGTTTTTTTTTTTTTTTAATCTTCCTTTTTTGAAAAGCCAAATTGTTGCTGGTATTTTCTACATTTTGTGAAGTTATCAGGGAAGAAACATTCCCTTCTCCTAATTGAGAATTCAGGGATAACAGGCTTGCTGCTTCACAGGTGGTGCCTGTCCTTCAACTTGTATCAAACTTCCTTGTTGACATTTCCCCACCCGTACACACCACATTATAAACACTGGCAGCAGCAAGATGGCCTCTGTTTTCTTTTCAGGGGATGGTGACATATGAGTGAGTTATGACATGTATTTTGCATTCCTCTCCTGGCACACAACCCCCTGACCTTTCCTCTGAGGTTAATGTTGCAGTCAGCAGGGTTTTCAGGGGAGCTGTGATCTGCACAACCAACGCTTGCAAGGTAAGAAGAGCACTGGCCACTTGGGGGCACCCAGGTATGTATTTATTGGAAAAAATGCAGGCATTGCTCTGGGAAAGTACCAAGATCTCAAGAGAAAAAGGTGGAAATACTCAGTACAGTTAGCTCATTCCAACATTACGGATCCAGACCTATGTTGCTAACCATAGTCTAAGGAAGCCTAACTTCCTATACAGGGTCATGTATAGGGCCATGTGCCTGTTAACAGGTCTTTCAGCACAGGTATCAGCTTTGGGGACCTCAAAATTCTGTAAGCTTCTCCAGGACAGAGACCAAACACCTGTCCCATTCTCTATCATGTGCTGGGTGCCCTGTACCAGTAATTTAGTCTGTTTAATGAATGGCTGGATGGATGAATTGAGTAAACAGTTAAGTCATCTAAAAGAATGGGTGGACAGAGAATGGCAGATTTAAAGCAGTGACTGTATAACAGTGAAGGAAGTTAATTAGCAAGTGGCATTTCTACTAAGCATTGCAAATATTGAGAGATGTATTTAATTGACTCAGACATTTTCATGAGAGATGAGAACTGGTAGGAAGATTTCCATGTTGCCTTTTTTTTTTTTTTTTTTTTTTGACAGGCAGAGTGGACAGTGAGAGAGAGAGACAGAGAGAAAGGTCTTCCTTTTGCCGTTGGTTCACCCTCCAATGGCCGCTGCGGCCAGCGTGCTGCTGCCGGCGCACTGCACTGATCCGATGGCAGGAGCCAGGTACTTATCCTGGTCTCCCATGGGGTGCAGGGCCCAAGCACTTAGGCCATCCTCCACTGCACTCCCTGGCCACAGCAGAGAGCTGGCCTGGAAGGGGAGCAACCAGGACAGAATCTGGCGCCCCGACCGGGACTAGAACCCCGTGTGTGCCGGCGCCGCTAGGTGGAGGATTAGCCTATTGAGCTGCGGCGCCGGCCCCATGTTGCCTTTTTAACTGAAGTGTTGTCAGACTGAGATCTTTTGTTACATTCATTATACAAATATATATTATGTATGCAGACTAATTTATTTGTATTTTTGATAGGTAACCAAACACAGAATCCTCAAATACTATTCAGCCATAAATTTGTTTAAGACAGGACCATAGAAAGTGCACTTTGAGCTTCCATGTCACCTGGGTCTGTTTGATTGCTTACTGGCCCTTGGCAGGCATGTTCCTGTACTGTGGATTTGACCTGACCAGCCATTTCCAGATGGACTTAGGGTTGGCTGCTCTTTGACTTAGAAAAACAAGCATTACTGGGTCTTGTCTTCAGCTTTGTAGCTCTAGAAATTAACTTTTATTAATTCAGTTGGGGATACATGAACTCTGTGCATTGGCTGAAATCATACTGGGCTAATAGTTAATTTTTTTTTCTGAGAAATAGTCTGGGAGAGTTTACTGGTGCCAAAATACTCTTCTGCCAGGAAAATCTGCCAGGAAACTGCGTGAGGGTTACCAAGTTGCCTGGAGAGTCCAGGGCAGGACAAGGGAACCTGGTGACCTTTGTCCTAAGACACCCTTTCCAGCTTGGAGATTCAGTCCCAGAACCATATATCGAGTGTCTGCACTGCATGCAACGGGAAGGAAGCTGGTGGTTTCCAAACCCTTTCTATGCTGCAGGAGCCATGCTTAGTGCTTTTACACATTTGTTTTACACTTGTTGCACGTGATGTCATTTAACGGGTGAACCACTGTGGGGAATGGAAGGCTAAAAAAAGCATTCTCTGCCCTTAAGGACTATGGACTTGTGCTGCTAAGTTTGGTGTCCCCAAGTCACCTAGGGTTATCCACCAGTGAAAATGTGGCTGCTCCAAGCTGGGATGTGCCCTCAATTTGAACATACCTTGAATTTCTAAACTAGCATAAAGAAATGTAAAATGTTTTATTAGTGATTTTTTTATATGAATCACATAGTATTTTAGATTGATTATGTTAAAGCATCCTTAAAATTTTCATATTTCCTTGTATTTTTTTAATGTGGCTACTAAAATACTTAAAATTACATACGTGGCTCATATGACTCATAATATATTCTATTGTATAGCACTTTGTTATTTTAAAGAACAAAAGATTTATTTATTTGAAAGGCAGAATCACACAGAGAGAGGAAGAGACATACACACACACACACACACACACACACAGAGGTATCTTCCATCCACTAGTTCACTCCAGGCTAAAGCCAGGAGCCCAGAGCTGCTTCCGGGTCTCCCTCATGGGTTGCAGGGCCCCAGACACTTGGACCGTCTTCCAGTGCTTTTCCCAGGCCATTAGCAGGGAGCTGGATTGGAAGCGGAATAGCCAGGGCTTGAACCAGCACTCGTGGGATGCCAGCGTCGCAGGTGGAGGCTGGCTTAGCCTGCTGTGCCACAATGTCAGCCCCATGGGTAGCGCTCTTAAACAGATAAGGCAGATACACAAATTGCTAGGATCCAGGATCACTTCTAACCTTGTGGTAGACATTTAAATTGGGGTAAACTTTTTGAAGGACAACTTGGCAATAGCCCACGATAATAAGATCTGGGTTTCTGCATGAGATACCTTAATATTAGACACAGAATGCTAAGCTTAAAATTGACACACCTAATGCTGCGTTGACCTTTTCCTTATGATCCCTGAAGAGTACATATTTGTCCTGGCGACAGCTGTTCACTGATAGGCTATTACGTGCCAGGTTTTGGGGGATCTGGGGCAAAGGTGAATCATATGGCACTCATGATTCAAAATACCGACAGTTCTAAGGCGGGGTAGGGAGGGGCCTCTGTGTGTATCCAGTGGCTATGATACCAGATGGGAAATGAGAACGGTTTAGAGAGGCATGGGTAAGAAGGTTTGGAGGTCCCGGAGGAGAGTGGTCACTCTGTGGCTTGGAGTCTGTGTTTGAGTTGGAGCCTGAAGGAAGTAGGATGGGTGTGGGGAGAGATTGGGCAGGTGGTAGGTGTGGCCCAGGGGAGAGAACAAGCAAGAGTGAAAGCGGGAAGTGAGACAGGAGTCTTCCATTTGCCTGGGACGTGCCTGGTGTGTGTGCTGAGGAGTGGTGAGCAGCCAGACTTTAATAGTGGAAGGCCAGGTTGGGGAAGAGGGCTTTTCCTGAGAACTTAAATGCCACAGGAATGGCCTTCAAATGCTAAGGCCTTAACGTGGTTTCCTGAATACCCAATTAGCTGTCCTTATAAAATTCTGAAGGCGAGGGGGAGAGAGAGAGGGAGGGAGGGAGGGAGGGAGGGAGGGAGAGTGATCCTTCTTTTCTGAGTGAAGTGGCTCAGTACCCCAGTGTTCTTAGGGTAAGTTTTTTTGAAATAATTGCTTTCAGTCTATTCTTTCAGATCCTCCAAGTGTGGTATTTATTTTGTTGTAAACAGCAGTGCTTTCTTCTTCAGGAGTGGGAAATACAAGGCACAATGAGGTGTGCTGAGACAAGATGACAACATTTTCTCTTGTGGCTAATTTGAGAGGTTTGAAAATCACACAGCCTTTTATGTTTCCTATTTCTGTGTTTCATGAATAAAAAGACACTGTTATAGAAATTATTTTTCAGGATATGAAGGCAAATGATGCCCTTGGGTCTTAGACCAAATTGGTACAACCATTGTCCAAACCCAGAGACTTAGAGGGGCCAGGAATCCTGCGGATGCTGGAGAATGTGACAGTGAAGAGTGTGGACTTAGGAGTCAGACTTGGGATTCAATCCCTGCTGTACCGTAACAGTGTTCCTGCTCGCATCTCCTAAGACTCCGAGATCAGCGGCCTCCAGTCCTTTGACACTACTACCTTCCTCTTTTCCGTCAGATCCTGTGCTAACTTTTCCCCTTTGTCATGTTCTATTCATGGTCCACACCGTGATGTCTGTCCTTGCCTCTCTCGCCCCTGTATCTTACTCCTGCAAGACACAACCATGCTTAAAGTCATGGTTCCTTGGGAATAACCCTGCACTTTCCCCCAAAAGCTGAACATGCCTGGAACACACACACACACACACACACACACACAAACTGTGATGACATTAAATCGATCACCTCCCCTCTGCCCTCCACCACCTCTGCTGACATTGACCACTGTTTGGCAGCCCTGCCAGATTCCCTGGTAAATTCATTCTTTTACTCCTCCAGGAGATGACTCCACTTTTTGGTCTGTGTCTTCAAAGCTCCAGCATCTCTTTCTGACTCTGTCTGCCAACGATCTTGCAGCTTATTTCACTGGGAAACAGGAGCAGTTGAGAAAACCCCCTCATCTGCCCACTACCAGACCCTCCTGTGCCCACTCGTAGCCGTCCCCCGTCTTCTGCTCCTTGCCTCTGGCTGAGGCCCATCTCACCTGAGCGCACCTGATCCATTGCTGTTGCCCGTTTAGAACTCCACTTCCTCAGCGTACTCCCGGGAGTTCACTGAAGTTCCACTTTTCATTGGATCGTTCTTATTATTGGAGCATGCTATAATAGCATTTATCCTTATAAATAACCCCTTTAATTCTTTGTCTCCTTCTAACTTTCCCTCATAACTGTGTTTGTCATTTAAGTGAAACTTCGAGAGGCCAGCACTGTGGCATAGTGGATAAAGCTGCCACCTCCAGCACTGGCATCCCATGTGGGCACTGGTTCAAGTCCCAGCTGCTCCATTTCCAATCCAGCTCTCTGCTAATGTGCCTAGGAAATCAGCAAAAGATGGCTCAAGTCCTTGGGCCTCCCCCCCCATGTGGGAGACCCAGAAGAAGCTCCTGGTTCCTGGCTTTGATCTGGCCCAGCTCTGGCTGTTGTAGGCATATGGAGAGTGAACCAGCAGATCGAAGATCTCTCTGTCTCTCTGTCTCTGTCTCTCCCTCTCCCTATCTCCCTCTCTCTCTTCCTCTCTCCCTCTCCTTCCCTCTACCTCTGTCTCCTTCCCTCTCCCACTCTCTCCCTCCCTATCTTTCTCTCCTTCTCTCCCTCTCACTATGTAACTTTTTTCAAATAAAATCTTACAAAAAAAGTGAAACTTTGAGTAGGTTGTCTACTTGGCTGTCCACCTTTCCTCACTCACTCTCTGTCTACAGCATTCTCTCGTGGATATTCCAGACCCACAGGGAAGTTAAAAGAAGTTTATGGTGAATGCCCAGAAGCTACCTCCTGGCCTCTACAGTTAATATTTTGCTTGATTGTTTGATTTTAGTTCATTCTCCTTTCTTTTTTTTAAAAGATTTATTTATTTGAAAGGCAGAATTCCAGAGAGGCAGAGAGGCAGAGAGAGAGAGAGAGAGAGAGAGAGAGAGAGAGAGAGATCTTCCATCCACTGGTTCACTGCTCAGATGGCTGCAATGGCCGGAGCTGCACTGATCAGAAGCCAGGAGCCAGGAGCTTCTTCTGGGTTTCCCATGAGGGTGCAGGGGCCCAAGGGCTTGGGCCATCCTCCACTGCCCTCCAAGGCCATAGCAGAGAGCTGGATCAGAAGTGGAGCAGCTGGCACTCGAACCTGTGGCACCCATGTGGGATGCCAGCACTACAGGAGGCGACTTCACCTGTTATGCCACAGCACTCGCCCCAATTGTTAATTATTTTAATCAGAATATATTATGCTTGCACGAATGCTTTCAAGTCTATTCTCTTACTTAATTTTCGTAATTTGCAAAAGACAAGGATTGGGAGAGGCAGAAATTCTCAGGATTGAATCCAGTTTTGCAACTTCTTAGATGGGTGGTCTTAGACGACTGAGTCCAGGTCTTCTCTTTGTGTCTCCTTGTCTTCCCCTTCAAACCTTTCTCTCAGTTGTCTTCTCACTTCCAGCTGGCGCTGTGTCTCAGTGGATTCAGCAGCTGCCTGCGATGCTGGCATCCCACATCGGATTGCCAGTTTGAGTCTGGGCTGCTCTGCTTCCAATCTAGCTTCCTGTTGATGCACCTGGGAAGGTAGCAGATGATGGCCAAAGTGCCTGGACCCTTCACCCATGGAGGAGACCAGGCTGGAGCTCCTTGTTCCTGTCTTTGGCTTGGCCCAGTCCTAGCTGTTGCAGCTACTTGGGGAGAGGATGGGCCTTTCAAATACATACATAAATAAATCTAAAAAAAAAAGAGACATAGTTTGTTAGGAAAAGAACTGCAGATTGGGCCTCCTCACGGGTGGGGGGGGGCACCAAAATGTTAGGAAAAGAGGCACAGAATAGAGAGGAGGCAGTGTACAAATTTACATCTAGACCAGATTTATTCAGAGAAAATAAATTCGTAGAGGTGGGTGGCCAACTGTCTGCGTGAACAGTGATAGAACATATGGCGGAAGGCCCCTCTTTTCTTTTCACCAACACAACTCATGTTTTAAAGGCATTTAAATTTAAAAAATCCATATAAAAGGCAGTTATACATAGTTAGAGATCTCCCATCTGCTGGTTCATTCCCCAACAGTTGGGGCTGGGCCAAGCAGAAGCCAACAGTGAGGAAATGAATCCAGGTCTACCATAGGGTGGCAGGGACCCAAGTACTTGAGCCATCACCTGCTGCCTCCCAGGGTACATATCAACAGGAAGCTGAAATGGAGAGTGGAGCCAAGACTTATTTATTTATTTGCATACATTTCATAAGTACAACTTTAGGAACATAGTGATTCTTCCCACTGTACCCACCCTCCCACCCACATTCCCACCCCTCTACACTTCCCTCTCCTGTTCCCAGTCTTGTTTATTACTAAGGTCTATTTTCACTTAACTTTATACACAGAAGATTAACTCTATTCTAGATAAAGAGTTCAGCACTTTGTATGAGGGAGTAAAAGAGAAAGAAATGAAAATCAAAACAAAACAAGAACAAAAACTAAAAACAAAAAGCATTAAAAAAAAAAAAAACAAGAATAAAAACCATTCCTCAACAGTCCAGACAAGGGCTATTCAAAGTCCTTGCATCTTGATGGTAAATTTGCCTTTTTTTTTTTTTTTTAAAAAAAACTTAATTATCTTTAAAGAAGAATCCAAGAATGATACATCTTTTGTGAGCACTTAGACATAACTATAATTTGTGTGACCTAAGACTATCCTCCACTTAATACACTAAAACAAAGTAATTCTTTGAGAACAAGTTTTACTATTAAGTCTCATAATTCAATCCTTTGAGGTCAGAGGTCCTGCATGGGAAGTTAGCACACAGTGACTCCTGTTGTTTATTAAACAATTAACACTCTTATGAGGCTCTTGACAAGAGCTGTCTTGTCTGTGGAAGCCTTTTGGATCCGCAAACTCCTTCAGTATTTTGACAAGGCCATAAGCAAAATGGAAGCTTTCTCCTCCCTTCAGAGGAAAGTACATCCTTCTTTGGTGGCCACTTCTTTACACTGGGGTCTCACCCACAGAGGTTCTTCACATAGATCATTTTTTTGCCACAGTGTCTTGTTTTTCCATGCCTGAAATACTCCTCTGGGCTTTTCAGCCAAACCAGAATGCTTTAAGGGCTGATTCTGAGGTCAGAGTGCTACTTAAGGTGGTTGTCATTCTATGAGTCTGCTGTATGGACTGCTTCCCATGTTGGAGCTTTCACTCCTTTTTAATTCTGTCTGTTATTATTACCAAACACTTATCCTATTTATATGATTGATTTATCAGTTGATCCTATATATACAATCACTTTAACTCTTAATCCTATCCATATTATCTCTGTAACATTTCGAATGCATTTTTTACCACCCAGCTTAAGGGGATTTGAGGTCCATGGGGAACCGAGATTTGAACCCAGGCACCCTGCATGGAATTGAGGCTTCTCGATCAGTGACTTAACTGCTGTGCCAAATGCTTACCCTTTAGATGCATTTTAAGTGGGTTTCAGGCATCAGTCCAAATGCTTCAGTATGATTACTGTAAAGCTAGGTTCAATTTTTGCTTAAAGTTTTCTCCTTTGAACTGTGATTTATATATATTGAATTGCACAAATCTTAAATGTACTACTCAGAGTCCTGACAAATGCACTGCAGTCCAAACTCTTGTCAAGATATAGAACTTGACCATCACCATAGAAAGTTCCCTCGTTCTCCCTCCAAGAAATTCCCAGACAACACTCCTGTTTTTCTCAGCAACCACTCTGTTTTTCTGTGTTTTTTTTTTAATAATTTGTATCTAAGAAACATTTTAGTTTGATTAGTTTACTTCTTGAACAAAGAAAATTTATTCATAATGTACCTCCATAAAATTTTACTTAGTTTTGTACCATTTTTCTTAATTGAGACACATATGTCAGAATTACATGTAACAAACACATTGGGAAATGGAGTTGCTATAAAGCAATCATTTTGGTCAAGATGCAAGCATGGATAATACCTGATTTCAAGATCTAATGTTTCTGTTTTCTCGGGATTATCCAAAACCATATAGTGTACAACTAGAATTCCTTTTTAAAAAAAGATTTTTATTTATTTATTTGAAAGGCAGAGTCACAGAGAGGCGGGGGAGGGGGAGAGAAAGAGAAAGGAATCTTCTATCTGCTGGTTCACTCTCCAAATGGCCACAACAGCTAGAGCTGGGCTGCTCCTAAGCCAGGAGCCAGGAGCTTCTTCTGGGTCTCCTAGATGGATACAGGGGCCCAAGGGCTTGGACCATCTTCTACTGCTTTCCCAGGCCATAGCAGAGAGCTGGATCAGAAGAGGAGCAGCCAATACTCGAACTGGCACCACATGGGATGCTGGCACTATAGGCAGCGACTTTACCCACTATGCCACAGTGCTGGCCCCTACAATTACTTTTTTAAAATTGTGGAACATTATACTCTTTAAATGGTACTTCCTTGCAGCTGTTCTTGATCATCCTTCTTTGAGGACAAGGTAAAAATAGGCAGACAGAGACCAGGATAAGTACCTGGCTCCTGCAGCGTACCAGCCGCGGCGGCCACTGGAGGGTGAACCAACGGCAAAGGAAGACCTTTCTGTCTGTCTCTCTCTCTCTCACTGTCCACTCTGCCTGTCAAAAAAAAAAAAAAAAAAAATAGGCAGACAGGTAGATGAATGCAGACAAAGGAGGAAGAGGGATCTGGAGAAATGCAAAATGCAGATTGATGCATTTGGCTTCTAAATAGATATTAGGAATAGCTAATAGATGTTGGGAATAGCTGCCCCTCTGGTTCTGAAGCAATAGATCCCATAACCAATGTTAAAATACAAAATACAAACAGGTAGGGGCCGGCGTTATGGCATATTGGATAAAACTACTGCTTCCAGTGCTGGCATCACATATGGGTGCTGGTTCAAGTCTCAGTTGCTCCTCTTCCAATTCAGCTCTCTGCTGTGGCCTGAGAAAGTAGAAAATGGCCAAGTCCTTAGACCCCTGCACCCATGTGGGAGACCTGAAAGAAGCTCCTGGCTCCTGGCTTTGGATCAACGCTGCTCTGACCATTGCGGCCAGTTAGGGAGTAAACCAGTGGATTGAAGACCTCTCTCTCTCTCTCTCTCTCTCTCTCTCTCTCTCTCCCTCCCTCCCTCCCTCCCTCCTTCCCTCTCTTTTTTTCTCTGTATAACTCTGACTTTCAAATAAATAAATAAATCTTAAATAAAAATACAAACAGTTGTGTTGTTGATATCTAGCATTGGTAGTAATCAGAGATAGAAATAAAGAAGACAGAGCCTTAAGATTTCTTATAGCACTATGTGTGTGTGTGTGTGTGTGTGTGTGTACACATACACATCAACCACTCTTGATTTATACCACCATTTATTATTTTTGCCTTTCTGGAAGATTATCAACATTGAATCATATAGTATGTATTCTTTTGTGTCAGGCTTTTTTCACTCAGCATAATGTTTATGAGAATCATCCCTATCATGTGTATCAGTAATTCATGGCTTTCTCCTGCTAGTATTCCATAGTTTGTTCAACAGTTTGTTTTTCACTTCTCTGTTGATGGATACCTGGGTTGTTTCCAGCTTGGGGCTGTTATGAATAAACTTGCCGTGAGCAGACACAAAAGTCTTTTTGTGGATATATGTTTTCTGTTCCCTTGACTAAAAACTTAGGAATGAAATTACTGGGTCATAGGGTAGATGGGTGTTTAGTTTTATAAGAAGCTGTGCTAGGGGCCGGCGCCATGGCTCACTTGGTTAATCCTCCGCCTGTGGCGCCAGCATCCCATATGGGTGCCAGGTTCTAGTCCCGGTTGCTCCTCTTCCAGTCCAGCTCTCTGCTGTGGCCTGGGAGGGCAGTGGAGGATGGCCCAAGTGATTGGGCGCCTGCACCTGCATGGGAGACCAGGAGGAAGCACCTGGCTCCTGGCTTCGGATCAGCGCAGCACGCCGGCCGTAGCGGCCATTTGGGGAGTGAACCAATGGAAGGAAGACCTTTCTCTCTGTCTCTCTCTCTCTGTCTAACTCTTATCTGTCAAATTAAATAAATAAATAATAAAAATATAAAAATAAAAAGGAAGCTGTGCTGTGATTTGAATAGGGTATGGTTCTCAAAGTCAAGCAGGTAGTTAAATCCCAAATCATTATGTTGGTGGTACTGAGGGCCTGGAAACTCCATCCAGTTGTGATGTACAGTAGGTGGGCCTGTGGGAGGTCCTCAGATAACTAGGAGGATGCTGGTGGAAGGTAGTTCTCGTGAGAGGATTGCTTACAAAAGCAGAGTTGGGCCCTAGCTGCTCTCTCTGCTTCCTGGTGCGCTCTCTCATTGCTCTTCTGCAAACATTCCACATTTGCCCTCCTCTGGCCTTACTAGATGGCCAGACCTATGGGACCTGCCTGATCTTGGGCTGTGAACCTCTTAACCCATGAGCTGCAGTAAACCTCCTTCCTTCACAAGTACTTTGTACTAGGTGTTTCATTGTAGTAATGAAAGCTGACCAGTACAGAAAATCATTGCCAAGATTGAGACTCATACTGCAGCTATAACCTACAAGTGTGGAGGCATCTTCGGAATTGGCTTACTGAAAAATGATGGAAGAATCTGATGGACTGAGCTCACGAGAGCCTAGAATGTTATAAGCAGAGGGCTTAGAAAGCAGCAGTGCTGATAAAAATGTGGACAGTACAGGCAGGCTGATGCTGTTTCAGGGGAAATGAGGATTCCACTGGGACTTGCACTAAAACCACTCCTGTTGCTTGGTGGCAGAGACCCTGGCTTTGTTGTATCCACGATCTGATACTTTGTTGGGGGGTGCTGAACTTAAAGATGGGAGACTGATTTGTTTGGAAAAGGAGATTTCAGGACAGCAAAGCCTTCAGGCTATAGCATGGGGTTATTGACTGCTGAGAGCTAGTTTTGCAGTGAGAATCAGGAGCAAAATGGGGGCAGAGAGGGCAGATTTGGAAACTTTGCATCCTGGCCAGAGGAGGAAGGAAGACAACGTGGCATGCTGGGGGCAGCGGGGTGTGGTAGGAAACCACTTCTAAAGGTGCAGGTAGAAGGAAGCGGTGTGTCAATTGGCAAACAATGGGAGAAAGACCTTGAAGGCGTGGCATAGATCTTTGAGGCTTCCCCTCCCGGCACAGGCTCAGAGGTTTGGAAAGGAAATTTGATTTCAGAGACCTTTCAGAGTGTAATCCTTTCAGGAGAGGGCCCCAGGGTACCTTGCTTTCCCAGGCTCAGCTTTGGATTCTGTCTTGCCAGGAAAATATTCTGAGGCTGCTGCAGCAAGGTGTCCCGGGTACAGCTCACACTGGCCACAGACCCTGGTGTTGCTCATTTGATAACTGGTTTTGCAGGTTTGCACAATGCAAGAGTTATGGGCTCATGGTAGTTTCCACTGAGATTTCAAAGTAAAGCTGGAGAGGACAGGCATAGTTGTGCCACGGGATTCCAGCCTGTGTATGGAACCTCTGCTGAGAGACAATGCCTAATGTATGCCAGTAATGCTGGGACGGAGACCCAGGTAGGTAGATGTACCAGCTGTGTGAAAGGCCTGCAGGGGAGAGAGATGCAAACATTGTATCACCCGAACCCTAAAGCTGCACACATTAGTATGCAAAACCAGCCTGAGAGAGCAGCCAAGTGGGCAGAAACCACCAGAGCTGTGGATGCCTGGAAGCCTCTGCCATGATTTCAAAGAATGCTCTGGACAACCTCAGAGCCCAAGCAGAGGGCTGTCCCAGGGGGCAGAGCTACTACAGAGAACCCTCAGGGGTAGGAATTGCTGTAGGGTTCCTATCAGGGTAGCGCCGAGTGGAGCTGCAGAGACGACACTCTGACCTGTGAGAACACGCGGGCTGTGACTAGCAAAGCCAACATGTAGGAGCTGCCTACGCCTTCAGGAGCTCCTCCCCTGCCTTACTGTGCCCTGGATGCCATATGTGGAACTTTAGGATTTAAAGTTCGGTCTGCTGGGTTTTGGTCTTGCTTTGATTCAATTCCTCCTGTCTATTTCTGTTTCCTGGGTTTTGAATGGAAATGTGTACCTTGTGCCTCCCACAGCATTGTGTCCTGGAAGTGTGTAACTTGGAGTTTTGCAGGCTCATAGCTGGAGTTGCCTTAGATCTCAGATGAAACTTTGGTCTTTTAAATTAATGCCAGACCGAGTTAAGGCTTTGGAACTATTGGCGGTGGGATGATTGTGTGTTGCATGCTTGTAGGTGAGAAGGATATGAGTTTGGGAGACCCAGGGGTGGAATGCTGTCTTCTGAGTAGGATATGGCTCCCAAACTCATGTCGACAGTTGAATCTCAAAATCCTTATGTTGACAATACGAAGAGCATGGAAACTCATTCCAGTTATGGCATCTGGGGAGTGGGACTAGTGGAAGGTCCTTGGGCCTTCGGGGGCCGCCCTCAGAGGGTAGTTCTTGCCAGAGGGTTGGTTATACAAGCTGACTTGGGTTAGTCTCTCACGGTGTAATTCTTCCTCTGCGCATGCTCCATCATCGCCGTGCTGCAGCCTCATCAGATGGCCTAAGCAATGGGGTCTCCCTGATCTCGGACTGTGAGCTTCCAGACCATGAGCCAAAATAAACCTGCCTTCATCACTAGCTTGTCTAAGGTGTTTTTTTGTAGTAACGAAAAGCTAACACAGACTGCTAGACCTTTTTCTGAAATGGTTGTTGTTGAGCGCTCTGACCAGTGTTTTAGGAGAGCTGTACTTGCTATATGTCCTTGTCTGCATTGGGGATTGACAACCTACTTATTTTTTTTTAAACTTTTATTTAATGAATATAAATTTCCAAAGTGCAGCTTATGGATTACAATGGCTCCCCCCCATAACGTCCCTCCCACCCGCAACCCTCCCCTTTCCCACTCCCTCTCCCCTTCCATTCACATCAAGATTCATTTTCGATTCTCTTTATATACAGAAGATCAGTTTAGCATATATTAGGTAAAGATTTCAACAGTTTACTCCCACACAGAAACATAAAGTGAAAAATACTGTTTGAGTACTAGTTATAGCATTAAATCTCAATGTACAGCACACTAAAGACAGAGATCCTACATGAGGAGTAAGTGCACAGTGACTCCTGTTGTTGACTTAACAAATTGACACTCTTGTTTATGGCATCAGTAATCACCCTAGGCTCTTGTCATGAGCTGCCAAGGCTATGGAAGCCCCCTGAGTTCACTGACTCTGATAATTTTTAGACAAGGCCATGGTCAAAGTGGAAGTTCTCTCCTCCCTTCAGAGAAAGGTGCCTCCTTCTTTGATGACCTGTTTTTTCCACTGGGATCTCACTCACGGAGATCTTTCATTTAGTTTTTTTTTTTTTTTTTCCCCCAGAGTGTCTTGGCTTTCCATGCCTGAAATACTCTCATGGGCTTTTCAGCCAGATCCGCATGCCTTAAGGGCTGATTCTGAGGCCAGAGTGCTGTTTAGGACATCTGCCATTCTATGGGTCTGCTGTGTATCTCACTTCCCATGTTGGATCATTCTCTCCCTTTTTGATTCTATCAGCTAGTATTTGCAGACACTATTCTCGTTTATGTGATCCCTTTGGTTCTTAGTCCTATCATTATGATCAATTGTGAATAGAAATTTATCACTGGGACTAGTGAGATGGTATTGGTACATGCCACCTTGACGGGATTGAATTCGAATCCCCTGGTATGTTTCTAACTCTACCGTTTGAGGTAAGTCAGCTTGAGCATGTCCCGAATTGCACATCTCTTCCCTCTCTTATTCCCACTCTTATATTTAACAGCAATCACTTTTCAGTTAAGTTTCAGCACTTAAGAAGAATTGTGTATTGATTACAGTATTCAACCAAAAGTATTAAGTAGAACAAACAAAAAAAATACTGAGAGGGATAACATATTAAGCTGCTCATCAACAGTCAGGGTGAGGGCTGATCAAGTCACCGTTTCTCCTAGTGTTCATTTCACTTTAACAGGTTTCCTTTTTGGTGCTCAGTTAGTTGTCACCTATCAAGGAGAACAAGTGGTATTTGTCCCTTTGGGATTGGCTTATTACACTCAGCATAATGTTTTCCAAATTCCTAACAGGGATCACTTTTCAGTTAAAATTTAAACACCTAAGAATAATTGTGTGTTAATTACAGAGTTCAACCAATGGTACTAGAACAAAAAAAATGCTAAAATGGATAAAGTATTACATTGTACATCAACCGTCAGGACAAGAGCTGATCAAGTCACTGTTTCTCATAGTGTCCCTTTCATTTCAACAAGTTTCCCCTTTGGTGCTCAGTTAGTTGTCACTGATCAGGGAGAACATATGATATTTGTCCCTTTGGGACTGGCTTATTTCACTCAGCATGATGTTTTCCAGATTCCTCCATTTTGTTGCAAATGACCGGGTTTTGTTGTTTTTTACTGCTGTATAGTATTCTATAGAGTACATATCCCACAATTTCTTTATCCAGTCTACTGTTGATGGGCATTTTTCATTTCACTTGGATAAATACCTAAAAGTGGAACAGTTGGCTCATCTGATTGTTCTATTTCTAATTTTTCACAGAAACTTCATACTGTTTTCCATTATGGCTTTCTCAATTTACATTGCCATCAACAGTTTACAATGATTTTCTTTCTGTACTTTGCTAACACTTGGGTTTTTTTAAATTTTTTGTTAATAGCTATATTAACAAGCTTTGAGGTGATTTCTCATGAATTTCATTTACCTTTCTCTTATGGTTAGTGATGTTGAATGCTTTTTATTATACTTATTGTCCATTTATATGCTTTCTGTGAGAAGATCCCTATTTAGCTTCTTTGCTAAATTTTTAAACTGGGCAAAATTTATGTATTTATTTGTTTTTGCTATTGAATGGTATGAATTTCTCTTACATTTTGGAGATTAACCCCTTACTTTATATATGCTTTGGGAATATTCTCTCCCACCCCATAGGCTGCCTTTTCATCTTGTTGAATATTTTCTTTTGAAGTCCAGGAATTTTTAATTTGATGCTGTTTCCTGTGTTTATTTTTGCTTTTGTTGTTTGTGTTTTTGGTATCGCAACAACAACAAAAAAATTGCTGTCAACACCATCTCAAGACATAGAAGCTTTTGCACTATATTTTTCTTCTAGAAGTTTTTTGGTTCCAAGGTTTTCAGTCAATTCTTTAATCCATTTTGGGTTGAGTTTTCCATGTTACATAAGTTAGAGAACCAATTTCAGTTTTATTAATATGGATATACAGTTTTATCAATACCATTTGTTAAAAAGATTTTTCTTTTCCCATTATATATATTTCAGACCTTTGTAGAAAATTAAATGACTATGTATTTTGGGCTTTTTTTTTTAGGGCTTTCTGTTTTGTTCTGTTGGTTATTTTTTTTAACTTTTATTTAATGAATATAAATTTCCAAAGTACGACTTATGGATTACAATGGCTTCCCCCCCCCATAACGTCGCTCCCACCCGCAACACTCCCCTTCCATTCACATCAAGATTCATTTTCGATTATCTTAATATACAGAAGATCAGCTTAGTATACATTAAGTAAAGATTTCAAGAGTTTACTCCCACACAGAAACATAAAGTGAAAAATGATAGATGATTTTTGAAATGATGATGAAATCAGATCAGACCTATTGTCATGTTTAATCCCAGTGAGAGTCAAGTTGGGAGTTGATAATTTCTTTTTTTACAGAAGATCAGTATAGTATACATTAAGTAAAGATTTCAACAGTTTGCACCCCCATAGAAACACAAAGTGAAATATACTGTTTGAGTACTCGTTATAGCATTAAATCTCAATGTACACACTAAGGACAGAGATCCTACATGAGGAGTAAGTGCACAGTGACTCCTGTTGTTGACTTTACCAATTGACACTCCTGTCTATGGCATCAGTAATCTCCCTATGCTCCAGTCATGAGTTTCCAAGGCTATGGAAGCCCTCTGAGTTCTCCGACTCTTATCTTGTTTAGACAAGGTCATAGTCAAAGTGGAGGTTCTCTCCTCCCTTCAGAGAAAGGTACCTCCTTCTTTGAAGACCTGTTCTTTCCACTGGGATCTCACTCAGAGATCTTTTTGCCAGAGTGTCTTGGCTTTCCATGCCTGAAATACTCTCATGGGCTTTTCAGCCAGATCCGAATGGCTTTAGGGCTGATTCTGAGGCCAGAGTGCTATTTAGGACATCCGCCATTCTATGAGTCTGCTGAGTATCTCACTTCCCATGTTGGATCACTCTCCCCTTTATTTATTCTATCGGTTAGTGTTAGCAGGTACTAGACTTGTTTATGTGTTCCCTTTGACTCTTAGTCCTTTCATTATGATCAATTGTGAACTGAAATTGATCACTTGGAATAGTGAGATGGCATTGGTAAATGCCTCTTGATGGGATTGAATTGAAATCCCCTGGTATGTTTCTAACTCTACCATTTGGAGCAAGTCAGCTTGAGCATGTCCCAAATTATACATCTCTTCCCTCTCTTATTCCCACTCTTATGTTTAACAGGGATCACATTTCAGTTAATTTTCAACACTTAAGAATAACTGTGTGATAATTACAGAATTAAACCAGTCATATTAAGTAGAACAGACAAAAACACTACTAAGAGGGATAATGTATTAAGTTGTTCATTAACAGTCAGGGCTATGCTGATCAAGTCACCATTTCTCATAGTGTCCATTTCACTTCAACAGGTTTCTTTTTTGGTGTTCAGTCAGTTGTCACCGATCAGGGAGAACATATGGTATTTGTCCCTTTGGGACTGGCTTACTTCACTCAGCATGATGTGTTCCAGATTCCTCCATTTTGTTGCAAATGACTGGATTTCGTTGTTTCTTACTGCGGAATAGTATTCTAAAGAATACATATCCCATAATTTCTTTATCCGGTCTACCGTTGATGGGCATGTAGGTTGGTTCCAGGTCTTGGCTATTGTGAATTGTGCTGCAATAAACATTAAGGTGCAGACAGCTTTTTTGTTTGCCAATTTAATTTCCTTTGGGTAAATTCCAAGGAGTGGGATGGCTGGGTTGAACGGTAGGGTTATCTTCAGGTTTCTGAGGAATCTCCAGACTGACTTCCATAGTGGCTTCACCAGTTTGCATTCCCACCAACAGTGGGTTAGTGTCCCTTTTTCCCTACATCCTCGCCAGCATCTGTTGTTGGTAGATTTCTGTATGTGAGCCATTCTCACCCGGGTGAGGTGAAACCTCATTGTGGTTTTGATTTGCATTTCCCTGATTACTAGTGATCCTGAACATTTTTTCATGTGCCTGGACAACCTACTTATTTTTAATTTTTTTCATTTATTTTCATTTTTATTTGAAAGAGAGACCAACAGACACACATACTCACACACATTCACTCTCTCTCTCACACACACACAAAATGCCCACAAAAGCTAGGCCTGGATCAGGCTGAAGCCAGGAGCCCAGAACTTCATCTGGCTCTCCCATGTGGGTGGCAGGGACCCAAGTTCTTGAGTCATGATCTGCTCTTTTCCCAGTATGTGCATTAGTAGGAGGATGGATTAGAAATGAAATAGATGGGATTTGAATCAGGCACATCATTGCAGGATGTGAGTGTCCCAAGCAACGACTTCACCAGTTTACCAAACTCTTGCCTGATAATCTGTTTAATGTTACCCATTTTGGTAGGGATAGAGCAGCATCTCATTGTTTTGTAATTTCCCAGATGAATACTGACATTGAGCACGTCTGCTTGGATGTATTAGTCATTAGTGCCCTCAAATCTTTTTGCTGACTTTTTATTGACCAGTAGACATTTATGCTGAGTCCTACATGTCAGTCTTTTGTCAGATCTGTGATTTGCATATATTTTCTTCCAGGCTGTGCCTGTTTGTTTATTTTCTTAATGGTATTTTTTGGTGAGCAGAAAATTTTAACTTTAATTAACCATTTTTTTCTCTTATGTTTATTTCTTAGAGTGCTATATCTAAAAGCTTTATAATTTTAGCTTTTAAATTTAGGTCTGTGATCCTCATCAAATTTATTTTTGTGAATGGTTTGAAGCTGGGTTTGTATTTTGTATTTTTCTTTTTTTTTAATACCACGTACATATTTAGTTGTTTTAGCATTAGTTGTTCAGCATACTTTCCTTTTTTCATTGGGCTTCTGTGCCACTATTGTGAAAATGAAATGCTCTATTTCTTTTTTTTAACTTTTATTTAGTAAATATAAATTTCCAAAGTACAGTTTATGGATTACAATGGCTTTTTTCCCCCCTATAACTTCCCTCCCACCTGCAACCCTCCCATCTCCCACTCCCTCTCCCGTTCCATTCACATCAAGATTCATTTTCAATTCTCTTTATATACAGAAGACCAATTTAGTATATACCAAGTAAAGATTTCAACAGTTTGCACCCACACAGAACACAAAGTGCAAAATACTGTTTGAGCACTAGTCATAGCATTAATTCACATTGAACTACACATTAAGGACAGAGATCTTACATGAGGAGTAAGTGCACAGTGACTCCTGTTGTTGACTTAACAAATTGATACTCTTGTTTAAAGCATCAGCAATCTCCCCAGGCTCTAGTCATGAGTTGCCAAGGCCATGGAAGCCCCCTGAGCTTGCCGACTTTGATCTTATTTCAACAAGGCCATAGTCAAAGTGGAAGTTCTCACCTCCCTTCAGAGAAAGGTACCTCCTTCTTTGATGGCCCATTCGTTCTACTGGGAATTCACAGAGATCTTTCATTTAAGTTTGTTTGTTGTTGTTGTGGTTTTTTTTTTTTTTTTTTTGCCAGAGTGTCTTGGTTTTCCATGCCTAAAATACTCTCATGGGCTCTTCAGCCAGATCCGAATGCCTTAAGAGTTGATCCTGAGGCCAGAGTGCTGTTTAGGACATCTGCCATTCTATGAGTCTGCTGTGTATCCCACTTCCCATGTTGGATCATTCTCTCCCTTTTTTATTCTATCAGTTAGTATTAGCAGACATTAGTCTTGTTTATGTGATCCCTTTGACTCTTAGACCTATCATTATGATCAATTGTGAACTGAAATTGATCACTTGGACTAATGAGATTGCATTGTTACATGCCACCTTGATGGGACTGTATTGGAATCCCCTGGCACCACTTGGGGCAAGTCAGCTTGAGCATGTCCCAAATGGTACATCTCCTCCCTCTCTTATTTCCACTCTTATATTTAACAGATATCACTTTTCAGTTAACTTTAAACACCTAAGAATAATTGTGTGTTAATTACAGAGTTCAAACAATAGTATTAGCTAGAACAAAAAAATACTAAAAGGGATAAAGTATTACATTGTACATCAACAGTGATGACAAGGGCTGATCAAGTCACTGTTTCTCATAGTGTCCATTTCACTTCACTTGGTTTCCTCTTTGGTGAGATCGGTTAGTTGTCACTGATCAGGGAGAACATATGGTATTTGTCCCTTTGGGACTGGCTTATTTCACTCAGCATGATGTGTTCCAGATTCCTCCATCTTGTTGCAAATGACCGGATTTCATTGTTTTTGACTGCTGTATAGTATTCTATAGAGTACATGCCCCACAATTTCTTTATCCAGTCTACTGTTGATGGGCATTTGGGTTGATTCCAGATCTTAGCTATTGTGAATTGAGCTGCAATAAACATTAAGGTGCAGACAGCTTTTTTGTTTGCCAATTTAATTTCCTTTGGGTAAGTTCTAAGGAGTGGGATGGTTGGGTCATGTGGTAGGGTTATATTCAGGTTTCTGAGGAATCTCCAGACTGACTTCCATAGTGGCTTAACCAGTTTGCATTCCCACCAGCAGTGGGTTAGTGTCCCTTTTTCCCTACATCCTCGCCAGCATCTGTTGTTGGTAGATTTCTGAATGTCAGCCATTCTGACCGGGTGAGGTGAAACCTCATTGTGGTTTTGATTTGCATTTCCCTGATTGCTAGTGATCCTGAACATTTTTTCATGTGCCTGCTGGCCACTTGGATTTCCTCTTTTGAAAAATGTCTGTTGAGGTCCTTGACCCATCTGTTAAGTGGGTTGTTTGTTTTGATGTTGTGGAGTTTCTTGATCTCATTGTAGATTCTGGTGATCAACCCTTTATCTGTTGCATAGTTTGCAAATATTTTTTCCCATTCTGTTGGTTGCCTCTTCACTTTCCTGACTGTTTCTTTTGCAGTACAGAAACTTCTCAATTTGATGCAATCCCAAATGTTAATTTTGGCTTTGACTGCCTGTGCTTCTAGGGTCTTTTTCAAGAAGTCTTTGCCTGTGCCTATATCTTACAGGGTTTCTCCAATGTTCTCTAATAATTTGATGGTGTCGGGTCGTAGATTAAGGTCTTTAATCCATGTTGAGTGGCTTTTTGTGTAAGGTGAATGGTAGAGGTCTTGCTTCATGCTTCTGCATGTGGAAATCCAGTTTTCCCAGCACCATTTATTGAATAGACTGTCCTTGCTCCAGGGGTTGGTTTTGGATCCTTGATCAAATATAAGTTGGCTGTAGATGTTTGGATTGATTTCTGGTGTCTCTATTCTGTTCCATTGGTCTATCCATCTGTTTCTGTACCAGTACCAGGCTGTTTTGATTACAACTGCCCTGTAGTATGCCCTGAAATCTGGTATTGTGATGCCTCCTGCTTTGTTTTTGTTGTACAAGATTGCTTTAGCTATTCGAGGTCTCTTGTGCCTCCATATGAATTTTAGCATCATTTTTTCCAGATCTGAGAAGAATTTCTTTGGTATTTTGATTGGTATTGCATTGAATCTATAAATTGCTTTTGGGAGAATGGACATTTTGATGATGTTGATTCTTCCAATCCATGAGCATGGAAGATTTTTCCATTTTTTGGTATCCTCTTCTATTTCTTTCTTTAAGGTTTTGTAATTCTTATCGTAGAGATCTTTAACGTCCTTGGTTAAGTTTATTCCAAGGTATTTGATGGTTTTTGTGGCTATTGTGAATGGGATTGATCTTAGAAGTTCTTTCTCAGTCGTGACATTGCCTGTGTGTCCTTTTGTGCACTGATTTTATATCCTGCTACTTTGACAAACTCTTCTATGAGTTCCAATAGTCTCTTAGTAGAGTTCTTTGGATCTCCTAAGTAAAGAATCATATCATCTGCAAAGAGGGATAGTTTGAGTTCTTCTTTCCCAATTTGTATCCCTTTAATTTCTTTTTCTTGCCTAATAGCTCTGGCTAAAACTGCCAGAACTACATTGAATAGCAGTGGTGAGAATGGGCATCCCTGTCTGGTACCAGATCTCAGTTGAAATGCTTCCAACTTTTCCCCCATTCCATAGGATGCTGGCCGTGGGTTTTTCATAAATTGCTTTGATTGTATTGAGGAATGTTCCCTCCATACCCAGTTTTCATCATGAAAGGGTGTTGTATTTTATCAAATGCTTTCTCTGCGTCTATTGAGATAATCATATGGTTTTTCTTCTGCAGTCTGTTAATGTGATGTATCACAGTGATTGATTTGCAAACATTGAACCATCCCTGGATACCAGGGATAAATCCCACTTGGTCTGGGTGGATGATCTTTCTGATGTGTTGTTGCATTCTATTGGCCATAATTTTATTGAGGATTTTTGCATCTATGTTCATCAGGGATACTGGTCTGTAATTTTCTTTCAATACTGCATCTTTTTCTGGCTTAGGAATTAAGGTGATGCCGGCTTCATAGAAAGAATTTGGGAGGACTCCCTCTTTTTCGATTGTTCTGAATAGTTTGAGAAGAAATGGAGTTCTTCTTTAAATGTCTGGTAGAATTCAGCAGTGAATCCATCTGGTCCTGGGCTTTTCTTTGTTGGGAGGGCCTTTCTTTGTTGGGAGGGCCTTTATTACTGTTTCAATTTCTGTCTCAGTTATGGGTCTGTTTAGGTTTTCGATGTCTTCCTGGTTCAATTTAGGTAGGTTGCATGTGTCCAGGAATCTATCCATTTCTGATAGATTTCCCTGTTTGCTGGCATACAAGTCCTTGTAGTAATTTCTGATGATTGGTTTTATTTCTGTGGTGTCTGTTGTTACATTTCCTTTTTCATCTCTGATTTTGTTGATTTGGGTCTTTTCTTTTTTTAGTTAGTTTGGCCAATGGGGTGTCAATTTTGTTTATTTTTTCAAAAAACCAGCTCTTCGTTTGGCTGATTTTTTGTAATGTTTTTTTGGATTCCATCCTGTTGATTTCTTCTCTGATTTTAATTATTTCTCTTCTCCTACTAAATTTGGGTCTGGTTTGCTGAAGTTTTTCTAGAACATTGAGATGCATTGAAATCTCATTTACTTGGTGCCTTTCCAATTTCTTGATGTAGGCACCTATTGCTATAAACTTTTGTCTTAACACTTCTTTTGCTGTATCCCATAAGTTTTGATATGCTGTGCTGTTGTCCTCATTTACTTCCAGAGAGTTTTTGATTTCTCTTTTGATTTCTTCTATGACCCAGTGTTCATTCAGGAGCATGTTACTCAGTCTCCATGCATTTGTATATTCTTTAGGGATTCCTGAGTTGCTAATTTCCAACTTCATTCCTTTATGGTCTGAGAAACTGCATTGTATGATTCTAATTCTTTTGAATTTGTTGAGACTTGCTTTATGGCCTAGTATGTGGTCAATCCTAGAGAAGGTTTCCATGTACTGCTGAGAAGAATGTAAATGCTTTATGTGTAGGATGAAAAGTTCTGTATATATCTGTTAGATACATTTGGGCAATAGTGTCATTTAAATCTACTGTTTCCTTGTTGATCTCTGTCCTGATGATCTGTCTATTTCTGAGAGTGGAGTATTGAAGTCCCCCAGTACTATTGTATATATTGGGGTCTAAGTCTCCCTTTAAGTCCCTTAACAAATCTTTTAAATAAACCGGTGCCCTGTAATTAGGTGCATATACATTGATAATCATTATATCTTCCTGTTGATTTGATCCCTTAATCATTATATAGTGCCTCTCTTTGTCTCTCTTAACAGTTTTTGTGTTATAGTTTATTTCGTCTGATATTAACATGGCTATACCCACTCTTTTTTCATTTCTGCTGGCATAGTATATCTTTTTCCAGCCTTTCACTTTCAGTCTGCATGCATCTATGTTGGAAAGATGTGTTTCTTATAAGCAGGAAATAGATGGGTTTTGTACCTTAATCCATTCAGCCAGTCTGTGCCTTTTAACTGGAGAGTTGAGGCCATTAACGTTCAATGTGACTATTGATAAGTAGTAACTTTGGCCTGCCATTTTCCCAAAGATATTTTCTAATATATGCTTTGAACTTCCTGTGATCTTTTGCTGTGAGGTTTCCTTCCTTTACCCTCTTTCATATTTTTTTTTTTGACAGGCAGAGTGGACAGTGAGAGAGAGAGACAGAGAGAAAGGTCTTCCTTTTGCCGTTGGTTCACCCTCCAATGGCCGCCATGGCTGGCGCGCTGCGGCCGGCGCACCACGCTGACCCGAAAGCAGGAGCCGGGTGCTTATCCTGGTCTCCCATGAGGTGCAGGGCCCAAGCACTTGGGCCATCCTCCACTGCACTCCCGGGCCACAGCAGAGAGCTGGCCTGGAAGAGGGGCAACCGGGACAGAATCCGGTGCCCCGACTGGGACTAGAACCTGGTGTGCTGGCGCCGCTAGGTGGAGGATTAGCCTACTGAGCCGTGGCACCGGCCCTTCTTTCATATTGATGACTGTGTTTCTGTGTTTCTGTGTGTAACACATCTTTAAGCATCTTTTGCAGAGCTGGTTGAGTGGCGACATATTCTTTCAATTTCTGTTTACTATGAAAGGTCTTTATTTCGCCTTCATTCACAAATGAGAGCTTTGCAGGATATAATATTCTGGGCTGGCAGTTTTTCTCTCTTAGCATCTGGGCTATGTCTTGCCATTCCCTTCTAGCCTGTAGGGTTTCTGATGAGAAGTCTGCTGTGAGTCTAATTGGAGATCCTCTGAGAGTAATCTGATGTTTCTCTCTTGCACATTTTAGAATCTTTTCTTTATTACAGTGTTTCGTGTTGAGGATCTCTTTTGGTCATGTTTACTAGGGGTTCTATGAGCTTCCTGTACTAGGATGTCTCTGTCCTTCTCCAAACCCAGGAAGTTCTCTGCAAGTATCTCACTAAAAAGACCTTCTAATCCTTTCTGTCTCTCCATGCCTTCAGGAACTCCTAGAACCGGAATGTTGGTTTTTTTTAATAGTATCTTGTATATTCCCAACAATATTTTTTAGATTTCTAATTCCCTCTTCTTTTCTTTGGTTTGACTGTATACTTTCCTGTGCTCTGTCTTCTAAGTCCGATTTTCTCTCTTCTGCTTCACTGACTCTGTTTTTAAGGTTCTTTAATGTGTTTTTCATTTGATCTATTGAATTCTTCATTTCATTTTGATTTCTCTTCACTATCACACTTTCCTGTTCTACTAGTTTCTGCATTTCATTTTGATTCCTCCTTAAGATTTCATTTTCACAAGAGAGATTTTCTATCCTGTCCAGTAAGGATTTCTGTAGTTGAAGAATTTGTTTTTCAAAACTTCTAAATGTTCTTATCATAAATTTTTTGAAATCCTTATCTTTCATTTCTTCTATCTCTCATCTTCATAATCTTGGCTTGGGGTGTCTTGTTCATTTCCGGGCATCATAATGTCTTCCTTGTTCTTATTTCCTCTGTTTCTGTGTTTGCTGCTTGGCATTGTGGAGATATTCTGTGGATTCTTTTTCCCTCGCTGTGGTGTTTTTTTCTTGTTATACTATGACTGTATTAAGTGGACTATCTGCTTTTGGAGGAGCCTTAGAGGCTTGAGATGGGTGTGGCCAGAGAGCTCTGTTTGGTTCTTCAGTGTTAAGGGTGTGCCAAAGGTGACACATTCAGGTTAGGCATGGTAAATCAATCTCTCTCTCTCTCTCTCTCTCTCTCTCTCTCTCTGATTCAGAAGGGAAGTAATCCCACACAGCTGAGCAGAATTGAAGGTAGTCAGCTTCCAGTCTCTGGCTCCTGTGGGTATATCATTCACCTGCTCTTTCCCAAGGACCACAAAAAGAATCTGTTCTGCCCTCAGTGTGGGCTCAAATTCTCCTGCAGTCTCCCACTGGGTTGCCAGGGTTACCGAATTGTAGCATCTCTGGAGAATACTCACTCTATGAGTTCTCTCACCCACCATCTCTTTTTCACTGTCTCAGTTCATTAGCTCCACACATTCACTAGGTCCTATCCTCCTGTTATTTCACCCCCTCAGAGTCAGGTTTTTGTTTGACTGAGGGCGGGCACAGCTCTGAGGTCGAGCATAGCCCTTAGGTCGTGCAGCTTTTATGTATGTCCAAAATTGTGCCTGCTCTTTGTCTTGCTTGCCTTTGTGAGGTGGGCAGAGAGAGAGAGAAACTCTCGGTACCAGTCCCTTTTTTCCCCCTCTCTCCTCTAGTTAGCCTGGTGAACTTTCCCCAGGCCTCGTTCCCTCTAGGCTCTATTTGCCATTTCCCTGCCAATGTCTCGGGTTACTGAGGGTTTGCCTCACCTTCCCTTCCAGCGCAGATGTGTAGACTCCGAGGTTGGGCTCTGGAGCCGTGGGCATCCGTGTCACATCCACTAGATCCGGAAGAGTTTCCTCTGTAGTTTTTTCCCTGAACCTTTCCCTGAAACTACAGTAACTCCACTTTTATTAAACTATCTTTTCCCAGACTATCAGTGCGCGTCCTCACTATTCCGCCATCTTGGCTCTGCCCTCCCAAATGGTCTATTTATAAACTCTCTTTTTTTAATGATTGCTTTAGATTGTCTTAAGCCCTTTGAATTTCTGTGCACATTTTAGGATGATCAATTTCTACCCAAAATGTCCATTGTGATTATATTTGAGATTGAGATGATCTGTTAATCAGTTTGTAGAAAACAGACTGTGGAACGATATTATGTCTCAATTCATGAACATGGTGTATCTACTCATTTACATGTTTAATTGCTCTCAGCAATGTATTGGAATCACATTCTCATTTGAACCCACTTTTTGGGCTTTTGCAGCTAAAATTCCCTGGAACCTACTCGTCTCTAGACCCTCATTGGTCTCCATGTGTTATGTCCAATCTCATTTCTGTCTTCCACTTTACCTATCTCTCAGCTGCCTTTGGTCATCTGTCCATCTATCCTTGAGTCACTTTGTTTGTTCACCTGGCTTCTGTGGGTTTCCTCCCACCTCACTGCCCACTCCTTTAAAACCTCTTTTTTTTTTTTTAATTGCTGGGTGCTTCTCTGCTTCCTGATATATAAATGTGGGAGGGATTTGAGCCTCAGTCCTCAAACATCTCTCCCTCATCCACTCTCAGTCAGTCTCATGGTGAAAATATGCTATTTAAAACCAACCATCAGATTTAAAGTCATCCGACTCCCAGTTTTACATCTCATCCTGAATCCCAGATTTGCGTATCCAGAGTCTTCATGAAGACATACATTTTCCTAAGAGTCTTCATCTGGGTCTATCAAAGTTCTTTCAAACCTAATCTCTGTAAACTTGCACTCTTGATTTGCTTCCTGCCACCTGCTGTGGTCCCCAGCTCAGCAACTGTGTTTTTCTTCCTCTTGAGCGTTTGCCAGTCTTCCAGTCTGCCTTGACACCTCTCCTTCTTTCACACCCTGTATCACCACCCACGTTGGGAAACCTTCCTGGCTGTGTCTTCACAGTGTACCTTAGGTGTGCCTGCTTCTCCCTGTCATTTCGCCTGGCCAACTGCAGTGCTCTCCCATACAGTCTGCCTTCTCTAGGTCTATTCTTTACCTACACAACTTGAGTAATCTTTTGAAATGTCACAGCCTTTCGCTCCCTTGATTAAAACCTTCTGGAGCCTGCCATTCTGTTTAGAAAACACAGGTAAACTCTACGATGGGTTGCAAAGGCTTCTGTGGTCAGACCGCCCTGTTGCCTCTCTGGCTTCATCCTCCACTGCTGCACTTGCTTCCACAGCACTCTGACGCACTGGCCTTCTTGTTGTTTTGTTTTGGCCTCAGGGCCTTGGCAGCGTCTGTTTCTTCCTGGATCCTTTCCCTAGATGCTCACAGGGCGTGTTACCTGACTTTATGTCTCAGTTCAGTGTCTTCTCTCTCCCTGTCTAAGGAGCGTCCCTCCTCCTCCCTCGGCACTCTTCACTCCTTTACTCCTTTTTTGTTTGCTTGCTTCACAGTATTTAACATTGCCTGATTTTGTACTTGTTTGTTTTAATTTTTTGTAGTCGCTCTGATGTAATAGAATATAAGCTCCATGAAGATTGGGTCTTTCCACCTTGTGTCATGAATGCTGTAACAGTGCCTGTCACATAGTTGATGCTCAGTAAATATGTGTTGAATAAATGAGCTTGGGCAAGTTAATATTTCTGACTCAATTTTCTTCATCTGAGAAATGGAAGAAATACCTGCTTCATGGGGCAGATACGGATGTCCAAATGCTGGGTTAAGTTATGATATGGCAGTCATGCTGACTGTTTGGTAATTATCATTTAGCAATATAAATGACTTAACTCTCATATAGATGTATGCTATGTAAGGTGGAATTTGTCTATTAAATGCCTTTTACAATAGTTGATTTCAGAGTTACAACTAGTGACCTACATTTATTGATAGGGGAAGTAAATTTTAACATAGCCCCTGACTTTTACGTAGAGTTTTTGGCTTTATGGTGGTGTAAAAATGTGCCCGTGGGATCAGTATCGTGGCACAGTGGGTTAAGCTACAGTTTGTGATACCTACACCCCATATCAGAGTGCCAGTTCAGGTCCCCGCTTTTCCACTTCTGATTAAGCTCCCTGCGAGAGTTCCTGGGAAGGCAGTGGAAGAGGGCCTAAGTGTTTGGGACCCTGCCACCCTCATGGGGAACCCAGATGGAGTTCGGGGCTGCTGGCTTCAGTCTGGACCAGCCCCAGCCTCTTGGCTGTTTTGAGGAGTAAACCCATGGATGAAAGATCTCTTTTTTTCTGTGTCTGTCTCTCCCACTGTCACTTTGCTTTTCAAATAAGAAAGTGAATTGTAAAATAGATAAATAGAAATGAACATGCACGCTGCAGACATTTCTATTTTTCACTTTGAATACAGTATTCAATACATTTGGCTTTGTGTTAGATGATTTTGGCCAACTGTAGGAGAATGTAGATGTTTTGAGCATGTTTAATATGGACTAGCTAAACGATGAAGATGGCGAGCTGGGTGTATTCAGTGTATTTTTGACTTAGGATTGCTTTATCTGGATTTAGCTTCATGGTAAGTTGAGGAGCACCTGACTCATGGACAGTTGAATGCCAGAGCATTTCTAAGTAGCCAGACCAGGCAGGCCAACAGAACACATTCACAAGGCATAATTAGTTCTCTAATGAATTTGCTGTTGCTGATTGCTATATGGTGTTGAGTGATTTTTTTTTAAACCTGTGCCACCAGAAGGCTTTCGGGAGACCTGAGTTTGTGCTGCCCCTTGAAATGCAGGGGAGGATGAGAAAATGGAATGTACCAATTTGGTTGGAAGGAGGGATCTTGTGAGGAAGCTGTGTGAGTGCAATGCAAAGAAGACAGGATAGGGGTGACAGCAAGTGGCCGAAGGCAAAAGGAACTGCTGGGGCAACAGGACACCATCCCATGCTTGGACTGGCTGGGCAAGGAAAGACATGCTTCTGGGTGATTAATAAGCAAGGGAAATTATTGGGAGAAGGTTGCTATCGCAACTTGTCCCATGTTCCCTGACAGCGCAGGCAGCCTGGCGGTAACCTCTACTTTATGCTTTGTGTGCAGTGGACAGGTCTGCAAGTCCAGAGGCAGGAAGGAACAGGAGGGCCTGGAAACCAAGTTGGAGCTTCCCATTTACCCGTGAGAATTCTCTAGTGTGTAGTGACGTCAACGAGAAGGTAAGTGATCATTTTCGCTCTGACTCCTTATTAAGAAAGAAAAGAGTATGGGAAACTAGGAATTAAATGTCTTCAGTGAACACAATAATTTATGTTTTTGACATGCACATTAAGGAACACTTGGCTTGTTTTTTAGGAGAGCATATTGTGTCAGACTAGTCATACAAAGCTGTGTTCTTATTATGTTATGAAAGGAAAACATGCATTGTATGCGAAGCAGCCCAAGGATGAGGATATTTCAAAAGGTTCATGGAAAATGAAATTTAAAATATTTTAAAATTTTGGTGCAAAAAAGTGCACTGGAGGGGTCTTCCCAAAGGTCCAGGAGAATGCATATGAAGGGGTTAGGCGTGGTGGCACTGTGCCACAGCTTGGGATGATCACATCCCATATCGGCCTGGGATCAGGTCCTACCTCTGCCTGCAATTCAGCTTCTTGCAAGTGGATGGAGTGTGGGCTCCTAGCTTTGGCCTGATTCACCCATGGCTGTTGCAGGCTTCTGGTGTGTGAACCAGAAGATGGAAGGAAGACTTCTCTCTCTCTCTGCCTTTGAAATAAATGCATAAACTTAAAAAAAAAAGATAAAGTGCATATTGGGAAAAAAAACTATGCATGAATTTCAACACTTTTTGCACTAAAATATCTTTGAATTCCATTTTATATGAGCTTTTTGAAGTACTCTCACAGTCTGTGAATTGATGAAATTATTAAAAAGTTAGCTAGGCAGTGCTGAGATACAATTTGCTTGAAATTACTCAGTTTTGTGTGAAAGGACAGTAACTAAAAGGGTGCCCGTGGCATGTACCTTAAATTTTCTGTGACTGCCAAGTTACAAAATGTTGTTACCTTTTGAAGGTTTGTGAAAGGTCTGTGAGCAAACTGTGGTCATCATGAAAATGAGCCTGAAAATATGAGAGCAGCCACATAAAATGGAACATAGATAGGACTCGTGACAGATGTTGCAGGAGGAGTGGATGTGGAGACAAAGAGCGCTGTTGTCATTAACACAGCCTGGCCACACGTGTCGCAGATTAAATAATGAATGCTAGTTGGTGGGCACAGGGAGGAGAGAACAGAGAGTCCATTGTGTCAGCTTAGCAGTCTGATTCCAGACTAATTGGTTAAGTAAAATCTTCTGTTTTGGTTAGGGCCAATGGAAAATGCAGCAGTTGAAATATTGTAAATCTCGCAAGTCACCCTGGATCACCGATCAGAACTAAGTAAAAGAGCTTGGAGCAAAGAATCCAATTAGGTTGTTAGCCTTGCCTGCCCAGAGAAGCTGAAGGGAAGTGTGGGTCCATCATTTGGTTCTGTACCGCTGTGCCTTCCTCTCCCGGTGAGGTTCTAGCTAGTGTGGAGGGACAGGCTTGTCCTTGCTGTCCGCTCTGCCCATGACCATGGCTCCATGGAGTGGGGTGACAGATGCCGCTTTCTGCCTGGGAGGTGGCACGGTGATGGGACCCAGGCAGTGGTGTCTTTCTGGACAGCAGCTTCTGCTGGGGTTTGAGGCAGGTTTGGTGGCTTGCTTTTTCACTACAGTGAAATCATGAACTAGTGCTCCACAAATGAAGGATTCCTATTTTATTTTTTTAAATTTTTTTTGACAGGCAGCGTTAGACAGTGAGAGAGAGATAGAGAGAAAGGTTTTCCTTTTTCCATTGGTTTACCCCCCAAGTGGCAGCTACGGCTGGTGCATTGTGGCTGGTGCCCTGTGCTGATCCGAAGCCAGGAGCCAGGTGCTTCCTCCTGGTCTCCCATGCGGGTGCAGGGCCCAAGGACCTGGGCCATCCTCCACTGCACTCCTGGGCCACAGCAGAGAGCTGGACTGGAAGAGGAGCAACCGGGACAGAATCCGGCGCCCCGACCGGGACTAGAACCCGGGGTGCTGGCGCCGCAGGTGGAGGATTAGCCTATTGAGCCACGGCGCCAGCCCAGGATTCCTATTTTCATTAGTTTAGAATGTGGAGTCCCATGGTGGAAGGAGCACAAATCAGAAGTCCTGGCTTTGCTTAAACCCAGGCACTCTGATATAAGATGCAGGCATTCCTTGGGGTGGGCATGTGGAGTAGCAGGTAAAGCTGCCACCTGCAGTGCCGGCATCCCATATAGGCACCAGTTCTGGTCCTGGCTGCTGCTCCATTTCCAGTCCAGCTCTCTGACCTGGCCTGGGAAAGCAGTAGAAGAGGGCTCAAGTCTTTGGGCTCCTGCGTCCATTTAGGAGTCCCAGAAGAAGCACCTGGCTCCTGGCTTAGGATTGGCGCAGCTCCAGCCATTGCGGCCAATTGGGAAGTGAACCATCGGATGGAAGACCAGATCTCGCTCTCTCTCCTCTCTCTGTGTAACTCCAACTTTCAAATGAATAAATAAATCTTAAAAAAAATGCAGGAATCCCAAGTGGCATCTTAACCACTGTGCTAAACACGTATTCTTGTCACTGTAATTTTTATTTTATTCATGAAGAATATAAATCTCAGCCAGCTGCTTTCTCAAATGTCATCCTGCTGTGAATGACAGATCAGTGAGAAAAAAAAATCCCTTTTTCATTTACAAATCATCATTTGAAACTGTGCTTTTTTAAGTATGTTAAATAAAATAATTTGTTGTTAGAAAGATAAATGCATAAGATTTTTATCACTATAGATTTTCTTTTGAGAACTTAAAGTTGAGCACTCCTGTGTTCCAGTCATCAGGTATGTAACAGTGAAAAGGGTGCAACCTTTATCTTCAGGAAGTCTACTGAGTAGCAGAAGAAGCAAATGAATAGGCTGTCGTTTACCTGGAAGGTTGATGGAGGCTGTGATAGAGTAAGGATAATGCAAGGGGACAGACACTATTGTGTAATTGGGGACATTACGGAGGACTTCTTAAATGTGGTAACTCATCTGTCAACTGGAACTGAGCCAGTTAGCGAGGGTAATGCAGGACGAGGGCAAGATATTCCAGGAAGAAGAAACAAAGCAGGCTGGGAACAGGTATCTAAGCATGTTTCATTAGAGTAGAATTGTCTCCAGGCGCACACTGGGGAGCACCCCTACTTTTCAGCAGATGCTACCCTGAGACCAGCAATACAGTGCTCAGTCTTTCTGGTCTAGGAGGCCACATAAAAGAAATTTTGTGGTTTTTTTTTATTTGTTTGTTTTTGCTTTTATTTAATTTTTCTTTTTTCAGGAAATCAACATTTATGGTATTGAAATGCTCATTTGTTCACTTTATAACCCAAAGGCCTGCTTCTGGTTTACTTAAAGAACCCTTGAAGGACACTGGACTTTGCAGGTTATGAATAAATTCCTATTCAATTTTGAAAAAAAATTATATATGTCCTGGCTTTGAATCCTGGGATTGAATGCTGGCTGCATTTCATCCTGGGGTCCCTGTTTGCCAAATGCCATTTTAAAGTATCTTTCTGGGAATTTTTCTTTCACCCTTAAGTCAGGGTTCTTGACTTTTTTTATGTGTGCCTCTGGGACCTCTTTAACATTCTAAAAAAACTGATGAATTCCTTTACAAAGACTGTCTACTGAATAAAATTAAAGTGCAGGGGGGTTGGTGTTATGGTACAGTGGGTTAACATGCTGCCTATGATGCCAGTCTTCCTATATGAGCGCCAGTTTGAGTCCTGGCTGTTCTACTTCCTATCCAACTTCCTATTGATGTGCCTGGGAAAGCAGCCAAGATGGCCCAAGTGGTTGGGCCCCTGACACCCAGATGGGAGACCTAGACGGAGTTCCAGGCTCCTTGGCTTTGGCCAGGCCCAGCCTTGGCTATTGTAGCCACCTTGGGAATGATCCAATGGATGGAAGATCTCCCTCTCTGTCTCTGTCTCTTCCTCTGTCTCTATAACTCTGCCTTTCAAATGAATAAATAAATCTTATAAAAAGTACATGGGAATGCAAAGCAAACTGCTTATACGGACATACAGTGACCAATATGCCAAGAAGTAAATATGTAATATGATATATACCCACTTTATTAATGCATTACCTACCAAAGTCTAGTGGCAAGGATAATAACTATTGTGATTTTGAAGTAGTGATTAGTGTAAGTTACATTTTGATATATTTTTTCTTTTTTAATGAACCTTTATTTGAAAGGCAGAGTTATAGAGAGAAAAGGAGAGGCAGAAAGAGATCTTCCATCCGTTGGTTCACTCTACAAATGACTGTAATGGCCAGAGCTGGTCTGATCCAAAGCCAGGAGCCAGGAGCTTCTTCCGAATCTCCCATGTGGGTATTGGGGCCCGAGGACTTGGGCCATGTTCTGTTGCAGGACTCGAATAGGCACCAATATGGAATGCTGGTGCCACAGGTGGCTTTACCTGCTACACCACAGCGCTGGCTCTGCCCCCAACCCCTGCTTTTTTTTTTTTTTTTCTTAAGATTTATTTGATCTATTTGAAAGGCAAAGTTAGAAAGGCAGAGATAGGGAGATCTTCCATCCATTGGTTCAGTTCCCAAATAGCTGCCACAGCCAAGGCTGGACCAGGTCAAAGGCAGGAGCCTGGAGCTTCATCTGAGTCTACCATGTGGGTGCTGGGCCCCAAGTACTTGGGCCATCTTCCACTGCTTTTCTAGGTGCATTAGTAGGGAGCTGGATTGGAAGTGGAGCAGCCTGGATATGAACTACCGCCCATATGGGATGTAGGCATTGCAGCTACAATGCCAACTCTGATATTTTGATATGTTTTCAATAAGTGAAAATTTCAATAATGCGATATGAATTTGTTTTATTTCTATCAGTGACAAGTCACAAGAATGGCCAGTTTTCTTGCAGATTCTTACCTTGTAATCAGCGGAAAGGCCAAATTTCAGTTACAGATCAGTAAAAGCTAAGATGAAATTTTTTTCTTTTATGTCTGAATTCTGTGTGAGTTCCTCAGAGCCCTTAGCTGGAAATTTCACCCTTTCCTGCCAAGCAGGGGCAGAGTGTGCCCCCCCCCCCCCCCCCCCCCCCCCCCCGCCGCCCGGCCATCCCTGGGGCTGCCCCTTCTGTGCTGACAGCCCCTGGATATTCTCCCGTCTCAGCCCAGGACTGGATGCCAGGCTTGTCTCTCCTAGGGCCTGCAGGCCTCCCCCTTGGGCAGCCCACAAGACCTCAAAGCCACCTGCCCCAAGCAACTCCTGAGCTTGACCAGGCCACTTCCCCTGATCCACCAGCCTGCCCTTCCTCCTGTGTTCCCGGCCTCTGTGAGTGGCATTAACACAGTTACCACGTATGTGGCTCAGGCCCCAAACCTGACGTGGCGAGGAAGCTGGGAAGCATGCTGGTGACAGGATCACCACACCCGCCCTCATTATGCAGATGTAAACGTGGGGACTGGAATGCATGCCTCTGTCCTCCCTTTCACTTGCAGCATCTTCTAAACTGAGTCTCATCCGACAAGACCCAGTACCTCTGCTTATCTTTCCAGCCTACACATCTGGCTACTTTCTGGTTTAAATCTCTCCCCCTGGCTCTTGCCTCCAGGCTTTGATGTCCTAGGGCTTCTGTTGTGGGTGCAGCGTTGTCTTTGCCTGGGTCCCCAGCCTCAACAAGTCCCCGTGGCTCCACCTGGTTTCTTTTTTTGAGGTTGAGAACTGAGCCAAAGCCCTTTGCCTGGGGACCCCTTACCTCGCTTGTCACCATCTCATTCCAGTTTTCTTCTCTGGAAAGCCGTCCTGAGGAGTGCTCCTAGGGTAGGTCTCATCTGTTTCTTTCCCCTTCTCTTGCACCTGATCCCAGCCTGCTAGTATTTCACAGATGGTGTGCACTTGGCCCAACAGAATTATTAAAGTATGCTGACTTGGGTTCTAATCCCGGCTCCCTGGCTTGCCATGTGATCTTGGAAAGGTACTTCTTACCCTTTGGGAGCCTCAAATTTCTTGTCGATAAATTGGTATAATAATAGAATGGGGAGGTTTAAATTAGTTGGTACTTTCAGAGCACTTAGAAGTGTCCCTGGCTCATGGTAAGACTTTAATAAAGTGCCAACAAAAACAGAAGCAGAAGTGGATGTGATTCTTAAATGAGCACAAGCTGTTTAGCTAAAATGAAACTAAAACAAACAAGGAGAGCTATTTTCTTTAAAGATTTGTTTATTTGAAAGGCAGAGCCACAGAAAGAGAAAGAGACAGAGATAAAGATCTTTCATTTGCTAGCTTACTCCCCAAATGGTCACAATAGCCAGAGCTGGTCCTGTCTGAGGCTAGGAGCCACAAGCTTCTTCCAGGTATGTCACATGGGTTTCAGGGGTCTAAGTACTTAGGCCATCTTCCACTGCTTTTCCAGACACATTAGCAGGGAGCCAGATCTGAACTGGATCCAGACTGAGACCAACACCCATATGGGATGCCACTGCACCACAATGCCAGCCCCAAGAGAACCATTGTTAAAGATGTGATATAATTTTGGACTCAGTATTGAACAGTTCTTCAGGTCCTTTGAGGTTGGTGTCACATGTTGGTTTTAGCAGAATTAATTTATAGGAAACAAATGGAAATACTTTTTGCTAGAAAGATAGACATCCTGGGATACAGACCTTTAACTGGAGGCTGGAGACGCTCATCCCACCAGTAGTTCATCTGGCTGAGTTGGGGATTTGTCCAGCTTTCTTCCCTTTCAGAGACTGTGTTGACCTCACAGGGATATTTCGTGAGGCTCTCTGGGCAAGGGAGGGATCCGTGTGATTTTTCAGAGGGCCTCCTTGGGATCGCAGATCAGATGTTTGCAAAGCAGGCCTACCTGAAGGACATGGGTTTAAGTGAAGTTTGCTTCTTTTTCTTTCTTTCTTTTATTTTTTTTGGCATAAGCATTTTCATGTCCTCCAGAAAACCTTGCTGATGATCCTTCCCACACATCATGTGAGACACGAATGTGCTCCTGTAACCCATTCTTTTCTCCTGGTTCTCAAAAGGAACATTTCCCTTGAGACTTGCTGCAGTGTTCCAGCCTTCACTTGGCTTTGCCAGCAGGTGGGGTACTGGTGCCTTTTTAAACCCTTGGCGACAGACCTTGAGACTGAGTTTCTTTTCTTGCCGGGGTGGTTGCCTGGCTCCCCTTAAGCCAAAGGGACCCCGTTAGAGACTGCTGAGCTCTGACCTGGAGGTGGGGAAGGGAGGAGGGCAGGGTGAGTGTTAGGTCTGAACAGTTCCCAGAATTTTCGTGATTAATAGGTTAATGGCTTACATTAAAACCTGTGAGGTTTTAACTAACTTGAATTTTAGCAGAAATATGAGGGTATCTCACGAAGTTCATGGAAAAATAAAGTTAAAGCATGTTTATTTTGTTGTAAAATTTTGAAATCCACATATATAATGAGTCTTCCAAAAGTTCATGGAAATACGTGTTACAAAGAACTATGCACAGAATTCAACTACTTTTTTTGCACCAAAATGAACTTATATTTTAATTCCATATTCCATGAACATTTTTAAAATATTCACGCACATGTCAGTCTATTGTTTGGCAACTCGTGAATCACGTTTCTTTGTCATATTTAGTCAAATCTTCTGATTTAGAAGAAACAGTAATAAAAGGGAACCTTGACCACATGTGAATATGGAACTTTTAGAAATACAGAAGAAATCAAGGGAAAAAAGTCATGGGGTGCGGGGCCCAAGCACTTGGGCCATCCTCCACTGCACTCCCAGGCCACAGCAGAGAGCTGGCCTGGAAGAGGGGCAGCCAGGAAAGAATCCGGCACCCTGATCGGGACTAGAACCCGGTGTGCCAGTGCCACTAGGTGGAGGATTAGCCTATTGAGCCGCGGTGCCAGCCTAGGACTGTTCTTGGAGCCGAAAACTAGGGGACACTGTGTGTACTGTGAACACATTATGTTAGAAGACTGAGCATGCATTCTTATTCTTTCATAAGCAGTGTGCTACAACTTGGTTGACTCTGTTTGAAGATTTAACTGCCTTAAGGAAATTAACCAATTACATTTTTCTAGAATGAAAAATAAATTTAAATGTCTGCCTTGGAAATCAGAATCAGAAGGAAGAAGTTTGACAATTTTTTTTTTTCTTGGACTGATGTTAAATTTTGGACTTCAGTGATTCAGGAGGCCTTAGGCATATTTAATGCAGTAAAGCATGTGAGTTTGATTTTTAGAAACCATCACTTTGCATGTCCCTTCTCTGCAGTGTGAAATTACAGTGCTGTACATTCTATGACCACCACCCAGCATGGGCAGCAGTACCGAAGTCATTCTGTATTCCTCTTGCTTAATGTGAACCAGTCACTTTAATACAGTGAGGGAGAGCGAGGGGAGTGAGAGGTCTGTGTTTAAGTTTGTGTTATGTTGCTTTGGGCAGCAAGTACAAAAATGAAGCCCAAAGCCTGAGCTCATTCTGCTTGCGGGTTTTATTTTCTCACAGCAGCTCAGTGTCTATTTAACATAGGGGGAGTGGTTTCAAGTTCATTACTGAAGCTTACAGGCTAAAGTGCTTTGTGGGCTTGGCTAGGACTTCGGTTGCCTGTAGGGAGCCAGCCAAAACTGGGCTTGGGAACAGGGCGCCTCTCCCTGTTTCTGTGGCTTCTCGGGGCAGCACGCTTTCCCCCTTGGCCATCAGCTGCTTTGGAGAGTTTCAGAGTCACGATTCTTTCTTGCAAGTAACATGGAGCGGCCTTTCCCAGGGGCACCAGGTTAGTAAATGCTGCTTGTGTCGCTCTCTGTGCTCCTGGGCTGATGGTACAACAGACGGGGCAGGACTTGTGCTCTTGCTGTGTTCTTTCCGAAAACAACGTGAGTTTGTTCATCCTATGAGGGCTGAGGGGTGGGGGGAAGGGTTGTTTCCCCCTATAATATATTCATTGTTTGCCAGAATTAAATGCAAGTGGGAGCCTAGAGGAAATGACATGTGTGTGCTGGATTTGGAGACTGTAGGTTTGTACTCGTGTGCATTTTGGGTTCCTTTTTTTTTGTAATGTCGATTACTTTCTTTGTGGCTTCCCAGTAAATCTTCTAGGGATAACTATGAATTGGTGTACAGCTCATTATATTTTATTTTTTTCATGTTGCGCTCCGGTTAGCCTTGTCGTCCCCCACCACACTGAGTGTTCTTGTCTGATGCATAGTTTTCTCTTGGGCCTACTCCCTAGAGTTGAAATGCACCAGAATGGTATTTTAATTTGCTCTTTGAAAAGGCTGGCCCTTTCCTGGAATTCCTCATAGAATTCCTGCGTAACAGTCATTTTGGACAGAGCCTACAGGTGGGTCAGGCCAAACCAAAATCCTTCTGCAGTTATCCCTGTTTTAATTCTCAAGGAATCCCTCAGAACGCAAGATTACCCTAGGAGTGAATAATGACTTCAAAAATGAAGGGTGACGTGTAAACCATAAAGTATTATTAATAGTAATAAAGCAATTAAGTCAATAAAATTAAGTGCCAAGAGAGGATCTTCTTTAACCTCATTAACCTAAACATCTAGAGAGCAATTTTACCTTTGTTAATTTGCTGCCAAAGCAGTCCGACACGAAATCACCCTGGATGTGTAGTCCAATTTGATGCTCTACTGAAGTTGGCAACCCTGTATGAAATAGTGCTCCTCCCACTTTTATGTTATTGTATGTGTGCTTTAGTTAGAGGTACTGTACTTGTGTTTTAAAATATGCTGATATGCTTCGGTTACTGCCATGTAATTCTCATCTTTTATTCCCCCCCTGGGAAATGTGTTGTGTAGATAGGGTTTGTTCTTTCATGTTCTCTGTTAAGAAGTAAGAGCAAGAACAATCAAAGGAGAAGGGAGACAGATGTAGAGACTTAAAGAAAAAAGTTGAGGTGCTATGCTGAACTTTAAGGATCCCATTTCCCATCTACTGTGACACTGAAGTTGTAAAGTCATGGCTACAGGCTATTTCAGGATTACAAAATGGGCTGGACTTTGTACCCCTAAAACTCAGTTGTCCAGCTTTATTACTGCCCCTGCCTCTGCAGATATTTTCTTTTTTTTTTTTTTTATCTTTTATTTAATGAATATAAATTTCCAAAGTACGACTCATGGGTTACAATGGCTTCCCCCCCCATACCGTCCCTCCCACCAACAACCCTCCCCTTTCCCACTCCCTCTCCCCTTCCATTCACATCAAGATTCATTTTCGATTATCTTAATATACAGAAGATCAGCTTAGTATACCTTAAGTAAGTATTTCAACAGTTTGCTCCCAGATATTTTCTTTGACAACAAATCCATTAGACCCTTTGTGCTTTGGCTATACATTTTATATATATATATATATATAAAATCTTCAAAAGGTTCATGAAAAAAATATGTATGGATGTTTTCCACCCAAATAAATGCCTTTTACTTCTGTTGTCTACGAACTCTTTTGAAGATCTTTCAAATGAGCTATTAATTTAAATGTTAAAGGAAGACCATTGTCAACTATTTGTAGCTGCCTGATGATTTAAAAAGAACCCTTGAGACATCTTACTCATTGATTACTTGTTTGTGCACAATGAATAAATATAAATGTCGGAAAAAGGTGGTAGAGTTCCTTAGTGCTTCGTAGATCTCAGTTTCTGTGTTGCCAAGTACTTCCTGGCATTTTCATCGGTATTAATAGCAAAGCAAATTCCTACTGATTGGAAACAGAATAAACTATGTGGCACAGGATAGAATGAGAGGGAAATTCCCTAAAAGCCGGAGTTTAGAGTTTTCCCAGAGAATATACACTTTAAAATATGTACCTTTTTCCTCCAAACAGGGAAGGGGGAAAAAAAGATTACAAAGTAGTATTCAAAGTTAGTAAATTTAAGATACAATATCTAAGCAAATGCCAGATTATTATTGATTTTAGATTTGGCATATACATTGCATTTCTTGTTCTCATTTTGCTGGAATAGTTTAGTTGTGTTACTTTTGGATAAAATCAAGTAGACAGACATTTTTCTCATTTCATACCGTCTAATTTTAAGCTGTGAGTTGATTAATTTTTAATTTTTATCCATCCAGCTTTCCTGTTGATATTGGAGTGCTCTGGTGGCTCATGTATCTCAAACGACTTATGGACCTGGCTGGTCACCCAGAAGCATGTGATGCCAATTTTCTTTTATGATGAGTTTGAGTTTCACAGTTGGGAGATAAATCCTAAGCCAACTATTTCAATTTGAATTGACCTACACGTGAAATATTGGGAAAATTGAGTGACAGTAGAAGATAAGGACTTAGAGGACAGAAGGAGTTAACTAAGAGTAGTTGAGAGAGTAGAGGTGGGCTTTCTGGCTGCTGTAGATCACTTCTGTTCACATCCCGGGTTAGTTCTCATTCCCACCCATAGTCTTGATCTTTGTAGTACAAGGGTTGGGAGGTGTAGGCCCTTGATGAGTGGTTTATGGCTTTTTCAGATTCATGCACAGCCACCCCTGCCTTTCCATGTCTAAGCCCCACTCCTGGTTCCTGTCCGTAACTCTGCTCACTGAAGGTGCTGGTGGGGTTGGTGGTGGTAGAGGGTGAGTTTGTGCGTCAGAAAGAGTGTGGTGGTGGTGGTGGTGGAGATGGGGACACCTTCCACCCTGAAAGTGACGCTTTCGGTGATGACAGTTAATCTGAAGTCTCAGACAGACTACAAAGGCTGAGACAGGTTATGTTCCAGGAGCCGATGTGACCATGTCTCTCCCTTGAACTGGCCTTCTGGGTGGGGGTGGGGTGTGGGGGTGGGGTGTGGGGGTGGTAGAGTGGTTGTGGCAGGAATTACTTTCATCCAGCAGCGGTCACAGTAACAATGAACACTCTAAGTGCAGCCCTGTTCGAAGCCTCCTTAGTCCTTCCAGAATCCCTAAAGAGGCTGGCTATCTGTTTTACCCCTATTTTCCAGTTGAGAAACTGTCCCCTAAAGGTTAAGTCAGTTACAGCAGCCAGTAAGTGGCGACAACAGAATTGGGCCTCAGAGAGTGCTGTGGTAGGGGAAAACTGATAAATCAACGTTTTTATAAAACGTACTACAGTATTTGTGATTCATGAGAAGTTATCATGTAAACACTGACACCAGTGCTGCTTTTCATACCAAAGATACTCTGTTACCACCTGTCAACCAGTGTACCCAGGATTGGTGTCCTTTTTATCCTGGGATGAGGTGTGAGCTTGTGCCCGATGGCAAGAACCTGGTCCTCAAAGGCAGGGCATGTGAGAGATTGCCTGTAGCCAATAGGTGAGACCAGCGGTGACCAGTCCACATGCAGAGGAAGCCCACTGAGTTGGGAACTGTCTCTTGCCTGTTTAAGCCAATCTTGGAACTTTTGAGACTTTTAAAGGCTAAAATAATAAAACCACTCAAGCTAGGAACTTGGACCATCTGATTGTTGCATTTCAATTTGGCCGGTTAGAGTGTCCTCCTCATTCCTGCTCAGTATGATTTCCTGCTGATAATCAAAGCTCTGGTTATTTTGTCAGTCCTGAGGCGATCTGAAGCTTGGTGGAAAGTCAAGAAAATGAGGCATGCATTTCCTTTAAGAACACAAATGCACCTGTGAAAAGTGTTGGGCAAATAACTTAAGCTAGATTTGCCTAAAATTTAATCAAAATCATGACAGGTTTGGAACCTCTAACAATATATAACAACGTAGCCCAAATAGGTTGAGGAACTAATTTTATGTTTAAAGGAGAAAAAAAGAAATAAAACATAAAAACTGCTCTTTGCTTAGGCAAGCACTTTCTGGTCCCAAAATCAGTAGAGGAAATCATAAAAGGAAAAGGTGAACAGATTTGAATTTTCTAAGTAGGAGTATAAAACCTCTTAAGAACAAAAATGTTCATTAAAACATTATTATGGGGGCTCACTCTGTGGTGCAGCTGGTTAAAGCCCTGGCCTGAAGCGCCGGCATCCCATATGGGCGCCAGTTCTAGTCTGCTCCTCTTCTGACCCAGCTCTCTGCTATGGTCTGGCATAGCAGTAGAAGATGGCCCAAGTCCTTGGGCCCCTGCATCCACATGGGAGTCCTGGAAGAAGCTCCTGGCTCCTGGCTTCGGATTGGCACAGCTTCGGCCATTGTGGCCTTTTAGGGAGTGAGCCAGTGGATGGAAGACCTCTCTCTCTGTCTTTACCTCTCTCTGTAACTCTGTCTTTCAAATAAATAAAATAAATCTTTAAAAATTATTATAAAAGTTAGACATGTTAAAAACATGTAGCAGTAGAAGAAAGTACATGATGGGTCATTATATTTTTACTTTGGAAAAGTTGTAGGAAGAGGAAACGATGATGCAGATATCTAAGTAAGAATACTAGATATTAATCTACTTATACATCTCATATTGAAGAGTGTTTAAAATATACCTTATCTAGGGGCTGGCGCTGTGGCGCAGTGGGTTAATGCCCTGGCCTGAAGCGCAGCATCCCATATGGACGCTGGTTCGAGTCCCAGCTGCTCTACTTCTGATCCAGCTCTCTGCTATGGACTGAGAAAGCAGTAGAGGATGGCCCAAGTCCTTGGGCCCCTGTACCCGTGTGGGAGATCCGGAAGAAGCTCCTGGCTCCTGGCTTCAGAACGTCACTGTTCCAGCCATTGCGGTCAACTGGGGAGTAAACCAGGAAGACCTCTCTCTCTCTCTCTGCCTTTCCTTTCTCTGTATAACTCTGACTTTCAAATAAATAAATAAATCTTTAAAAAATATACCTTATCTAAGTGAATTTTATATGTGGGGAGAATGCAGAAAGTGTGATTACTAGAAGTTAATAGGGATTTAGGGACTAATTTTTTAAGAAGATGTATTTATTTATTTGAAAGAGTTTACAGAGAAAGAGAGAGAGGGAGATAGAGAGAATCTTCCCTCATCCACTGGTTCAAATGGCCACAGTGGCCTGAGCTGGGCTGGTCCGCAGCCAGGAGCCAAGAGATTCTTCTGTGTCTCCCATGTGGATGACAGGGACCCAAGCACTTGGGCCATCTTCTCCTGCTTTCTCAGACATGTTAACAGGTAGCTGGATTGGAAGTGGAACAACGAGGACTGGAACTGGTACCCATACAGGATGCTGGGGTCACAGGTGGCAACTCAGCCTGCTACAACTCGGCACTGGCCCGGATTTAGAGACCATTTGAAGTAGGAGTTTAGATGGTTTATGTTTTTTCTTATACTTCATGCATATTAATATTTTATTTTTTAAGATTTATTTATTTATTTGAAAGAGTTACACAGAGAGAGAAGAGTCAGAGAGAGAGAGAGAGGTCTTCCATCTGATGGTTCACTCCCCAGTTGGCCACAATGGCTAGAGCTGCACTGATCCGAAGCCAGGAGCCAGGAGCTTCTTCAGGGTCTCCCACTCAGGTGCAGGAGTCCAAGGACTTGGGCCATCTTCTACTGCTTTCTCAGGCCATAGCAGGGAGCTGGATCAGAAGTGGAGCAGCCAGAACTCAAACCGGCGCCCATATAGGATGCCATCACCGCAGGCGGCGGCTTTATCTGCTACGCCACAGCACCGGCCCCATGGCTACTTTTTATAGTGTTTCATTCTGTCCATTTTAGCACACCTTAGTAATGAGGAATCAGTTCCTATTTCCATTTGTCTTAGATTGGTAAATGTCAAAAAGTGACATCATTTAACTCTTTGTAAAGAAATCTGAGAAGGAGGCAGAAGGCTGATTACTGCTTCTCGGGAAAACTTGCATGAATGTTTTGTTCTTGGGTGCAGGCTGGTTTCCATGTTTGTTCTAGAAAACAGTTGCCACATACAGTTACTGAAGAAAATTTGATGCTGAACTGTGGAATTGTTAAAAAAAAATATTTCTGTGAAAGGAAGAGACAGAGAGAGTGAGAGAGAGCTGTCCCATCCACTGGTTCATCCCCCACATGCCCATACACCCAGAGCCGGGCCAGGACAAAGCTGAGAGTGTGGAGCTCAATCCTGGTGTCTCATGTAGGTAACAGGGACCCAAGCACTTGACCATCACCTTCTGCCTCCAGGGTGCACATTGGCCGGAAGCTGAAGTTAGAGCAGAGCCAGGTCTTAAACTCAGGAACTCTGACATAGGATATGGGAATCCCAAATGGTGTCTGTTTGGTTTTTTTTTTTTTGTTTGTTTTTGTTTTTGTTTTTGTTTTTTGACAGGCAGAGTGGACAGTGAGAGAGAGAGACAAAGGTTTTCCTTTACCGTTGGTTCACCCTCCAGTGGCCGCCGAGGCTGGTGCGCTGTGGCCGGCACACGACGCCGATCCGAAGCCAGGAGCCAGGTGCTTCTCCTGGTCTCCCATGCGGGTGCAGAGCCCAAGGACTTGGGCCGTCCTCCACTGCACTCCCGGGCCACAGCAGAGAGCTGAACTGGAAGAGCGGCAACCGGGACAGAATCTGGCACCCTGACCGGGACTAGAACCCGGTGTGCTGGTGCCTCAGGAGGAGGATTAGCCTATTGAGCCACGGCACCGGCCACAAATGGTGTCTTAATTGCTGTGTCAAATGCTCACCCTGAAAATTGTTTTTAACAGCTATTTTGATATTATACATTTTATATATTATAGAGTTAATTCATTTAAAGTATACAATTCCAGGGATATTTAGTATTTTTAGAGTTATGTGACTATTACCATAATCCAGTTTGGAACATTTTAATCATTTCAAAAAAGAAACTTTATACCCCTGTCCCTGCCCCTCCACCCCAATTTTCCCTCCCAGTTCTAGGAAGACGCTATTCTAATTCTTGTGATTCTAGGTTTGCCCTCTCAAAGACCACTTAGGCAAGCAAAATCTTGTTGCTGTAGATCCCTTCTCAGTAGTGGTCCACAGTGAGAGATTAAGATCAAATGAACTCAGTAAGTGTTATTTCCTATTTTATTAGAATAAGTGACTTATTTTTATCTTCTGGAGTTCTAACTTTTTAACTATTCAAAGTTTTTAAAGTGTCAGGGAGTGTATACCCATTAATGTGAGATTATTGTGGACTATGTTCTGTTGCTGATTAGTCATGACCGTCACTAAATTATTTTCCTCCTCAGTTTCCTTGTCTGTAAAATGAGAATGGTAATATCAGTAGGACCTTTGAGGACTCTTAAAGAACTAAATGAAGCAATGTATATAAAACCTGCCACACTGCCTGATGCATTACAAGAATTAAATGAATATTAGCTGTTGTTAGTCATTGAAAATAAACTGTGATGCGTTATTTTTTACTGAGTTTATTTATGCTCTTCTAAAAATTTGGGTTGGCTTACGAGAATATTTGCACGTTGTGCTTAGCATCTAGCATCAAAGGTTAAGACACTGGTGGAGACTCCCGCGTTCCCCATCTGAGTGCCTGGGTTTGAGTCCCGGCTCTGCTCCAGATTTCAGCTTCCTAGAATGCCCACCCTGAGGGCCAGCAGGCGATGGCTCAAGTAGTTTAGTCCACGTTCTCCATATGGGAGATCTGCATTGAGTTCTTTTTTTTAAAAAAAAGATTTATTTATTTATTTGCAAGTCAGAGTTATCCAGAGAGAGGAGAGGTAGAGAGAAAGAGAGAGAGAGAGGTCTTCCATTTGATGGTTCGCTCCCTAATTGGCCACAATGGCCAGAGCTGCACCAATCTGAAGCCAGGAGCCAGGACCTTCCTCCAGGTCTCCCACATGGGTGCAGGGCCTCAAGAACTTGGGCCCTCTTCCACTGCTTTCCAAGGCCACAGCAGAGAGCTGGATCAGAAGTGGAGTAGCCGGGACTAGGACCGGTGCCCATATGGGGTGCCGGCGCTTCAGGCCAGGGCGTTAACCCACTGCACCACTGCACCAGCCCCATGCATTGAGTTCTTGGCTCTCAGTTCTGGCCTGGCTCAGCCCAGGCTGTTGCAGGCATTTGGTATTTGGGAAGTAAACCAGCAAATGGGAGCTGTGTCTCTTTCTCCCTTTCTCTCTCTCCTCTCTCTCAAATAAATATAATAAATAAATAAAATTTTAAAAAGATAAAATCATTTAAAAAATACTTGCACACCTAACCATTCACACAGACAGGAATAAAACCAGAGATCAGGGATGATAGTATCAGGAGAAATAAAAACAGGAGTAGTAGTAGCTAGCATTTATATAGCAGGTTTCAATGAGCGTTATCTTAGTGGCTTTCCTTGTAAGCAAAGGGAATCATGCCAGACCAGAAATGAGTGAAGGCAACTAGATGAGAGCCCCAGACTGGAGGGAACTTGATCTCCACCCTCACACCTCTGCATGAGACTTCTGAGACATGGTAGCGTGGGGGTGTTGGTGGGGGTTGTTAGTCTAAAGGTGAGTTCAGCGTCCCACAATACATACAGCAACTGTTAATTTATATTGGAAGTGCTTACTGTGAGATACGCTGATATCAGAACCAAAACTGATCCCAAAGCAATGTAATTGAAGTATAAAATTCCCTACTCAAAGCATCCAATTTCCTTGGTGATCATTCTCTTTTTTTTGAATGCTCTTACAGCTATTAAACTGAAAGGTAACTCTTACAGGTACGCCCACTCTGCCCTGGGCCTTGATGCTCATCATACCTTCTGCATAGGGAAGCAAGCACCTAATCAGCTTGTCCCCCAGATAATGATCATGGCCCTCACTTTGTCTTACTTTGTTGCTCAAGCAACCAGGGCCACATTTATTGTTCTTTAACGTAGTCCAGCATCCCACACCTGTCCTTTGTTACTGGACTGGGCTTTCCATTCAGGTACGCTCAGTGAGCTCTTAAATGGTCAAGATTCCTTCCCAAGGTGGCTTTGCGATGCCTGACTGAGCACTTCCTGCCACACATGTGTTCACACTTGGAATCCACCATCTCCTCTCCTGGACTGTGCCCCTGAAGGAGGGCCATAATACCTTTGTGTTCCCAAGCCCCGGCTCCTACCAGTGCCTGACACCTGGGATCTCTCAGCACAGCAGAAGGGAGAATGTTGATCTTTCTTCGTATGGATACTTGACTATATCTGGTTTTGGGAAGGTAGCAATTATAAGGACTTTTTTTAATACAAAATATGAACGCAAACCTTGGTTAACTGAGAAGAGAAGTGGATAACCAAAAAGCTTGTGCTTCTCATAGTCCAACAGTAGTGTCATGTGGGGAGCAAGACTGTGTGGCCTTCCATTCAGTGACCGTGCCTTTGATTTTGACTTGGTAAAAGTACCCACTAGGATCTTGATGGAAACAACTGCCTGTTGGGCAAGGCTGATACCTACCACCTTTGCTAAGATAGATTTGGATGAAATCATCGTAACGCTTGACAATGTGGCTGCATGAAAAGGTCACAGTAAACTTAACTAAGCTAGTGTCTCGGAAAATGCTGGTGAGACGATACGTTGAGAAGTTATGCTTTGGCTGTTAGCTGAGGCCGCGGCAGTCTTTTCATGGAGTGTGGATAGAAATTTTTCCTCAAACTGTGCATAGAGGGTTAATACAGGAAGTTGTAAGGAGGGCCGCAATGGGCTGACTCACATTGAAGGAAGAAGGTGGCACTCACTGAGGCTTACTCTAACTCATCAGAACTGGTCCACATCTCACCTGGACTTATTAGGGGTGCATCTGGAACATTCTACATGGGATGAACCCAGTCGCTGGTAGAGTTATTTTGGAGTCTCGGGACTTACCATGTGCCCGCTTGGACGGCTACACTTGACCAGTCCCCATTCTCTGGATTCTAAGGAGCACTGCTTCTTGCCACCTGAATTAGAATTTGCCAGGCTTCTTATACCAACATGAGTCCTTGTCTCCCATGTGAGTTGTTAGAACAGGAGACACCCCATAAACCCCTCTTCTTCCCCTTGTGTGCTGGTGGAGGCCAGGGGTGCCACTTCTGCTCCAAGTGGTCTGGCCGGGTCTGATGGAAGAGTTGGGTGTGGAATGCTGAAGTTGAACTTGACACAAGAGCGTATTTTCTGAGACTGAGAAAAAGGCTCCTCTGCAGAGCACTGACGCTGAGTGACCCAGGTGCTGACAGAAGAGAGTTCCCCCTGTTTGAGAAAGCTCTGCCTTTCCCACTGTTGGACAGTTCAGGGTGCTAATCAGTTCTCTGTTGTGTTAAAAGGACCCCGGCCTCTCTAGATTATCCATTCTTGTGATCCAGCAGAGGGATTATCTGCTACACCCATGAGTCTTGGAATATTTGAAAGCCACTCATTTTTGTTTGGCCTAAAAACTCTTGATCCCTTCATTATAGGATTTTATACTTCTCCAACCTGGTCTCCATTCTCTCACCACCCATGGCTGGCCTTGTAGTTTGGGGATCATCAGTCTAAACGTGGGGATCTAAATGCAGGCTGACTAGAAAGCTCAGATCATAGCTGCTTTCTTGGGAGATCACTTTTCTGATAAGATATCCTAAGAGTGCATTAGATCTTAAAAAAAATTAACATGTGCCTTTCTTCTGGATAGTTGCTATTTTCAAGACATTTTGCTAAATGGTCTTGATATGCCATTTCATATTCACAACAATGCTGAGGTTGGCATTGTTATTGTATTTCTTTGATTCTAAAATACTACTGATGGCAAGATATACTGTCAATAAAAATTCAGCATTTTAGGGAAAAAAAGCACAAGGAAACCCCCATCACATTAAATGTAGATATGAAAGGCGATAGTCATACTAATTGCAGCAAAGTTAAAATATGGGGGGCAGGTGGATGGAAAATACCTGTTAAAATCAAGGAAATACTATATCTCCATTTTTCAGATGAGAAAATAAAAGCATAAGGAATTTAAATACTTTCCAGTCTGTAGAAACAGCTGGGGTTTAGACCTAGCTCTGCCTGACTGTAGTGCCTGCTCCAGCCATTTGCTCTGCTCCCTCCTGAGTCCTGGGAAGTTGGCTAATCTAAAACTCCCAGGGCTTTCTCACAAGAACAGCTGCCAATCCAGGCAACCACCAGGCTGTACTTCTGTGTGCGTTTTCAGCTGAAATGTAGACCATCTTCATTTGTTCTGTTAAATTTTGTCTTTCTTGTTTGGCTGTGGACAGTTTTATATGTCCCTTTCCCCATATTTTTAACTATGATTACCATAGTAAGAAATATAGTCTTACTAATTTATGACTGAGAATGGTGTATCCATTAACAATGCCACCAACAATGCGGTTGGATTAGCACAGTTGTTACTGGTTCTTGGTATAATGCATTGCTGGTCTCTTGTGGGCTGGGAATTTGGGTCTGTTGCAGTCTCACGCATGTGTTGCTATCCAGGATTCCACCCACCTCCTGACACTCCCATGCTGGGCTGACTCAGGCCTCTGCCTTACCTGGCTAGTGCCCTTCACTAGTTAATACATGTCTGAGTTATAGTGTTCTCTGGACTCAAAGTCCTTTGAGTCAGACTCTGTGAGGCTGCACTGCCCTAATCTTTGCTCTGCTTCCCACATACCCTCTGATTTGGAGCATGCCCACTTCCTTCCTTTTCCTTTATTGCGTAACCCTGGGTTATTGGTTGCAGTTTTTAGAGACTTCTCTAAGTCCTGAGGACAATGAATAAGAGGGTTGAGAACTGAAAACAGTTCTTTTTATAGGCCCATGGTGGTTGAAGATGTGACATCTTGCGCATTTTCTAGGAGATCCTGGATGATGCATTAACAGGAAATGCATTCTAATTATGTTAATCCTTCCTAGACAAAGGTAGGGAAAGTGACACTAGAAAGCAGAAAGAATGTATGGTTGAAGGATTTGAGCAAGAGAACCCACCCAGTAAGAAAATGACAAGAAGGATAAAACTGAAGAAGACAAAGTATTTCTGCCTGTATGCGGTGTTGTTCTCCTCATTCCAGCATGTACAGGTGTTTAACTAGGAAATAATGCAATTATGTATTTTTAAAGTGGGAATAAGGAAAAAAGTCTGTCTCCTAGTCAGCCCCCTTTCACTTGTGCACATGACTTCTGTAGATGGAGTTTTTAGAGTTTTGTAGGCCTGCTTAAACAAGTAAGAAATATCGAGCGAAGTGAACTCTGTCAGGTCCAGTCCAGTATCAGTTATGTCATTAGTGAGAGGTCGGCACTGTTCTGCACTTCTCAGCTAAAAATAGAGGCCACTTTCTGTCTGAATCAGGAATGCCACTTAAAACCATAAGCTCTTAAACTCATGCTTCAATCCGGTTGAAACTCAAGTTTAAGTTGGATATTTGATCAAAAATGTGTTTTTGGGGAGCAGGAAGACTTGGATTGGGAAGGGGATGAGGAGGGGGATGTTGAGTTTCATCAGGCCATGGAAGCTCTACTCTGCCTGATGAATGCCTGACTCAATATTTGCTAAGACTGAATGTGTTTGTGCTATGTGAAACACACTTTTGAAGCCACAGGTCTGGAAATTTTAGAAGGGATAGGTTATACCTATCTTCCCCATTGATTCAGCTACTGCCTCTCTCATCAGTTTCCTGGGGTCTTTGCAGGTCCGTTATAATTGTCCATGTGCCACAATCCAGGTAAGGAAGTTCCTGATGCAGCCCAGCAAGCTTGCTTTGTTCTCACCAAGTACATCGCCTCCATCATATTTTCCATCTCAGAACTAAATTCATCCTGTCATAGAAGAAGTGGAGCATTTTGGAGCTGATATAAAGCAGTGTCTCTACAACTGACCTGCATGGGAATCACCTAGATACCTCGTTTAAATGCCAATTCTGGGCTGCATTGTGGCGCAGAGGGTTAAGCTGCCGCCTGGGACACTGCATCCCATAAGGGCTCCAGTTTGAGACCTGGCTGCTCCACTTAAAAAAAAAAAAAAGATTAAAAAATGCTATTTCTGGGCCGGCGCCACAGCTCACTAGGCTAATCCTCTGCCTTGCGGCACCAGAACACCGGGTTCTAGTCCCGGTCGGGGCGCCGGATTCTGTCCCCGTTGCCCCTCTTCCAGGCCAGCTCTCTACTATGACCCAGGAGTGCAGTGGAGGGTGGCCCAAGTGCTTGGGCCCTGCACCCCATGGGAGACCAGGAGAAGCACCTGGCTCCTGCCATCGGATCAGCGTGGTGTGCCGGCCGCAGCACGCTGGCCTCAGCAGCCATTGGAGGGTGAACCAACGGCAAAAGGAAGACCTTTCTCTCTGTCTCTCTCACTGTCCACTCTGCCTGTCAAAAAAAATTAAAAAAGAAAAAGAAAAAAATTAAAAAAAAAAAAAGAAAAAAAATGCTATTTCTGTTTCTGGAGAGGACCCAAGAGTCTGCATTTATAGCAAGTCCCTGGTGCTGCCTGTGATGCGAGTCCCTGAGCTATGCTTTTTTTTTTTTTTTTTTTTTGAGATTTATTTATTATTTATTCAAAAGGCAGAGCGAGAGTGAGCGAGCGAGTGAGAGAGATCTTCTAACCTCTGCTTCACTCCCCAAATAGCTGCAACAGCTGAATTTGGGACGGTCTGGTCTGGAATCAAGAGCCAGGAGTTTCCTCTGGGTTTCCCACGTGGGTGCAGGGATCCAAGCACTTGGGCCATCTTCCACTACTTTCCCAGATGTACCAGCAGGGAGCTGGATTGGAAGTAGAGCAGCCAGAACTTGAACCGGCACTCACATGGGATGCTGGCACTGCAGGCCGCAGCTTTTACCTGTTATGCCACAGCGCCAGCCCCCTGATGCACTCTTTGAATAGCAAGGATCTCTAGGTTCTTACTGTACCAAAGGACACAGAGTAGAAAAAGGCAAACAATAAAACATTAAACAGAGACACCTCGGGTGACCAAAGGTTACTTTGGCCAGTGCTCAGTGAGTTCAGATAGACAGCAGTGCACACTGAATAAAAACCTGGGCTCTGTAGCCCTCTTCCTGCCATCTAGCAACTGAGTCGCAGGGCATGTTACTTATCTTTCTTTCTTTCTTTTTTTTTTTTTTTTTTTTTTTTTTTTTTTTATAGGCAGAGTGGACAGTGAGAGAGAGACAGAGAGAAAGGTCTTCCTTTTCCATTGATTCACCCCCCAATGGTCACTGCAGCCGGCGCACTGCGCTGATCCGAAGCCAGGAGCCAGGTGCTTCCTCCTGGTCTCCCACACGGGTGCAGGGCCCAAGCACTTGGGCCATCCTCCACTGCACCCCGGGCCACAGCAGAGAGCTGGCCTGGAAGAGGAGCAGCCGGGACAGAATCTGGCACCCCGACCGGGACTAAAACCCGGTGTGCCGGCGCCGCAGGCGGAGGATTAGCCTATTGAGCCTCAGCACCGGCTGTTACTAATCTTTCTAAACCTCAGTTTCTGGGTTTGTGACATGCCAACAATCTGAAAATCTACTTTATAACAATATTGTAGGGGGCTGGTGCCCTGGCCTGAAGCGCCAGCATCCCATATGGGCGCCAGTTCGATTCCCTACTGCTATTCTTCCGATCTGGCTCTCTGCTATGGCCTGGGAAAGCAGTAGAAGATGGCCCAAGTCCTTGAGACCCAGCACCCATATGAGAGAGACCTGGAAGAAGCTCCTGGCTCCTGGCTTCGGATCGCACAGCTCCGACAATTGCGGCCAATTGGGGAGTGAACCAGTGGATGGAAGACCTCTCTCTCGCTCGCTCGCTTGCTCTGCTTCTCCTCTCTCTCTGTAACTCTGACTTTCAAATAAATAAATAATAAATCTTTAAAAAAACACTATTGTGATGATTACATGTTATGATGTATGTAAAACACTTAGTAAATCCTTGTTAAATATTAGCTATCAGTAGTAATAGTTCAGGAAGCATTTTTCAGATACCCACTACATGCCTGGAATATCAAACCAGGTATGTACAGATTGAGAGCCAGCCCTCTGATTTCAGTGGAAATTTCAGCAACTTACCTGGGAATCCCCAGAGCTGAGATTAGCTCTAAAACATTTTTTTTTGAAGATTTATTTTATTGATTGGAAAGGCAGAGTTACAGAAACAGAGAGGGAGAGCTATCTTCCATATGTTGGTTCATTTCCTAAGTGGCTTCAACTGCCAGGGCTGGGCCAGACCAAAGCCAAGAGCCAGGAGCTTCAGTTGGGTCTGCCACACAGGTGCAGGGGATGAGTCACTTGAGCCATTTTTCACTGCTTTCCAGGGCACATTACCAGGGAGCTGGGTCAGAATTAAATCAGCCAGGACTCCAACTGGTGCCCATATGGGATGCCGGCCTCATAAGCAACAGCTTTACCTGTGATGCCACAGCACCAGCCTCCAAAACTTTTGTTTCCAAAGCCTATGCCCTTTGTACCCAGTTCTGCCTCTATTCTGTTTGGGTGTTTCTGATGTTGAGTAGACATTTGAAACTCAGGCATTGAGTCAGTGGATCTATCCTGTTCTGACTTTGAAAACCCAAGTGGCTTAACTTTTGTTTCATGTGTTTGAGAACGTTGTCTTTGAAGATGGAGATTAGAGGGCAGGTTTTCCTTTTGTTTTGTTTGTTTCTGTGTCAGCAGAACCATTCTTTGGTGGCTGGATAAGTGCTGCCCAGGACAGGCACAATTCCTTTCTGTTCTCCTGGGTCCATTTCTCAGCATACACTTGCTTTTCATTTCGGCGGCTACCTCTTGAAGAGATTTCAAAAGGACTCTGTCTTTGCATGAACTAACTTGTTTTGTTAATCGAGTCTACAACATTCACACCCACCCTCTTTTCCAACAATCACCCGGCAGAAAAGCATGGGTGCCTTTGAGGAAAAGGGTGTTCCTGCTTCTTCATCCATCTTTTATACTTCTTTGGATCCTGCTCGAAAAGGAAATGATCACTGACCCAGAATTTATCTCTTCTTTGCCAGGTTGTTTTTGCCTGTTATTGAGACTTGCATAGTTTTTTTTCTGAATTTAACATAGTTGGCCTTGCGTGTGTTGTCTTAACCCACTGTGCCACAACACCGGCCCCACATTACCACTCTGTTAATGCATTTTTGTTACTACGTACAGTGTTGGGCAGATAGGGGTACCATAAGAGTTAGTTGTTGTGTTTTCTTTTACGATTTACTTATTGATTTGAAAGGCAGAGTTACAGACAGAGGGAGAGAGAGATATCGAGATCTTGCTTCTGTTGGTTCACTCCCCAAAAGGCTGCAATGGCCAGGACTAGGACAGGTTGAAGCCAGTGCCTGGAACTCCATTTGCGTCTCCCACAAGGGTGCAGGGCTCCAAAGACTTTGGCCATCTTTTGCCGCTTTCCCAGATGTGTTAGCAGGGAGCTGGATTGGAAGTGGAGTAGCCAGGACACAAATCTTCACTTTCATGGGATGCCAGCATTGTAGGAAGTGGCTTAACTGGCTGTACCACAATGCCCGCCCCAAGAATGAGTTTTTAAAACAATTAACTTTGGTGCTAGTGCTGTGGCATAGCAGATAAAGCTGCCTCCTGCAACACCTGCATCCCATATGGACATCAGTTTGTGTCTCGGCTGCTCCATTTCCAAGCCAGCTCCCTGCTCATGGCTTGGGAAAAGCAGTGGAGGATTGCCAAGTGCTTGGGCCCCTGCCACCCAAGTGGGAGACCTGGCTGAAGCTCCTGGCTCCTTGGCTTCAGCCTAGCCCAGTGTATGCCATTGTGGCTATCTTGAGAGTGAATCAGCAGATGGAAGATCTTTTTCTCTGTCTTTCCATCTTTCTCTCTCTGTAACTCTGCCAAATAAATAAATAAATAAATCTTTAAAAAAAGACAAACTTAGGTACTTTTTACTACATAGTGGCTTCTTATTAACTTTGTGTATTAGTGTTATTTTAATGATGAATCAGTAGTTTGTCAGCTATGCCCCTATTCCCTTAATCCTAGCATATTTTTCATTACTCCTAATACTCTTTTTTTTTTTTAAAGATTTATTTATTTATTTGAGAGGTAGAGTTACAGACAGTGAGAGGGAGAGACAGAAAGGTCTTCCATCTGCTGATTCACTCCCCAAATGGCTGCAACCGCTGGAGCTGCGCCGATCCGAGGGCAGGAGCCAAAAGCTTCTTCCAGGTCTCTCACGTTGGTGCAACGGCCCAAGGACTTGGGCCATCTTCTACTGCTTTCCCAGGCCACAGCAGAGAGCTGGATTGGAAGAGGAACAGCCAGGACTAGAACCCAGAGCCCATATGGGATGCCAGTGCCGCAGTCGGAGACTTAACCCGTTGCACCACAGCACCGGCCCTCCTTATACTCTTCATTTCCCCAAAGTCTCAACCTCCACACACATCCACTTTAGCCTGTTTACCTTGAGAGTCTTGCATTGCTTCTAAAATAGGACAGAACTGAACTCTGATGGTTCCATTACAGCATTGCTTCTCGTGGGTGAAAGTCATTGCTCACTGTGAAAACTTTGTTATGCAGAGTACCTTTTCATATCTGTGAAAGAGCGTTGCTGTTTAGCTGGGTAATAAAAAAAAATGACCAAGTTAAGGCGATGTTATTTATGCTGCAAAAGCCTATTTTGAACAGCCTGAACCTATTTTCACTGAAAGCTGTTTAGCTCTAGGCCCTCACCATCAAGACCACTCTGTGGGGAGGAGTCTAAATCCTTCAGCATCATCTGCCTCGTATCCTGTGTCCAGCTATGTTGTACCTCATTTAATTGTCTGAAGTCCACCATGGTTCTAGATATGGTCAAATGCAAGAGATCTTTAGAATTTGGCAGGACTTACTAATTAATCGGATATAGACAGGAAAACAGAATTGCCCAGGATGAGTTCCAGAATTCTGGTTCATGCAGTGGGTAAGTGATGTTTCCAATTCTGGTTCATGCACAGGAAGAGGAAATATTTTTGTGGTTAGAAGGTGGTGAAATCTATTTTAAGTTATCCAGGGACTCACTCAATGGAGAAGTGCATGGGCAGTGGATATATATAGGTCTGAAGCCAGGAAAAAGAACATGATTGGAAACAGTTACTGAGAGCATAGTAGATGTTACTGGCTGGCAATACAGAAATGACTTCTGTCTTGGGGGCTCCCAGTCTTTTGGGGAAAACACAGGCTATGAGCAGAGAAAGGTACTCAAAGGGAACCAGGAACCAAGGAAAGGCATCCTTAACATGTATTTTATCCGTTCACGATCACCCTGAGAGCTGTGTAGAAAGAGTAGAATCCCCATGATACCAGAGAATTCAAGTAAATGATGAGCATGACAATAGCATAAAAGCAGACTCCGTCTCAGTTGCCAAGAGGGAGAAGGAAAACTGGAAGGATGCAGGAGCCTGGAATCCAAGGGAAGAGATTCTGTGAAAGACTGGCGTTGGGCGTTGTGCAACAGAAATGTTAAGTCAGATAAGAATGGGGAGTTGTTCTGCAGATTTCACAATGTGCAGGTGGTTATGAACTTTTGTGAAACTGCTGGAGGTGGAGGCCACTTGTAGCAGAGTGAAGAATGAGGGAGAAGTGATGCAATAGATGGCTCAAACAGACAACTTTCCCAGGAAGTTGGCCTTGCAAGGGTGTGTGTGTGTGTGTGTGAGAGAGAGAGAGAGAGAGAGAAAGAGAGAGAGAACGCACAAGCGCTGGAAAAGCCCATAAATACCAGTCTGAGCAGTGGGGTGGTTTTTCTGTGGCCATCTTTAGAAGCCTGGAGGTATGGGCTAAGAAGGCAGGTAATTGGATTGGCTCAGGTTTGGATTTTCCGTATGACTGCTGCAGAGGGGCAATGGGATGTACAAGTGGAGTTTTTGAGCAAGAGAAGGATTAGCTTGGTGAACCAGCCATCAGGCCTACAGGAACCCAGAGAGAGTTAACAGGGGTTGGAGCTAACAGTAGCTGCTGAGTATTAAATGTGGTCCTGGATCAAAGTTGCCTGCACAACCTCCACTAGGTTGATGGTGACTTCTGGTTTGAATGATTCAGTCATGAGGCAGATCCCTGGCCATTGTGTCATAAGTCCTACATTTGAGACGTTTTTCAGGCTTCGGAGGAGGGGAGAATAAAATACTGCTAATAATTATATCCATCACACAAGAGGAAATTAGAATTATCTTGATTTTTCTGTTTTATTTCCTTTACTAGGTTTACTTATTTTAAAATAATTGTCCAGAATCCATTTATGTTCATTCTAATAATTAGTTTGGTTGGACCCAAGGCAAGAAAACTGCAGTTCCAAATCCCAGACTCTAACGAGGAGCATTGGTAGAGACTTGTGTACATCTGAAGTGTGAGGACCGCAGCTTATAGGGAAAGGAGAAACATGGGGACCTGAAGTTGAATGTCAGCTCTACCAATGATATATGGTATGGCCCTAATAATTTTTTTAAATAATATATATTTACTTGACAAATAGAGTGAGAGTGAGAGTGAGAGAGAGAGAGGTAGAGAGATATCTTCCATCCACTAATTCACTCCGCATACAGCTGCAATGGCTGAGTCTGGACAGGGCTGAAGCCAGGAGCCAGGAGCTTCTTCCAGGTCTCCCATGTGGGTGGCAGGGGTGCGAGCACTTGGGCCCCATCCTCTGCTGCTTTTCCAGGTGCATTAGCAGGAAGCTAGATTGGAAATGGAGCAGCTGGGACTCGAATTGGCACCCACATGGGATGCTGACACTGCAGGCAGTGGCTTAACCTGCTGTGCCACAGTGCTGGCCCCAGAAGGAAGCGTTTTTTGGAATTGATTGATGCTGTGAGAGAAGAGTGGAAATGAGCACAGGTGGTCGATGGTGGCAGAGCAGGTGGGAGTTGGGGGTGCTGGGGCTCTTCTAAGGTTTGGTGGGAAAGGAGGCAAATCCCCACATCAGGAGAGGGATATCCAGAGAGTTCATTTCCCAAAGCCCCTTTTCATGGTGGGGAAAATGCAGGCAGTCTTTTTATATCCCCAGGGCCTCACACAATGCTCAGCACATAGTGGGTGCTCGGCAAGTACTCTTTGAGCAAGTGACTGTCATCCTGACAGGCCGCTAGGGAAGCCCGCAAGGCAGCCCCACCGGAAAGCAAGGTGGCGCACACCAGCTGGCCCCAGCTCACCCACATTCGGCATCCTCTCTTGCAGCTTGCAGGTTCTCGTTCCCCTTGATGTGCCCCGTGTGCTTCTGACCCTGGCGGGTGTTGCAGGAGTCAGCTGTTTCTAGAGTAGCTCTCTTTCTTAGCACCATGCATGGGAGTAGCTGATTCCTGAGCAGAGACCCAGCTGGTTCTTGGGCCGTGATGTTGGCTGCAGAGTTTGGCAGCAGTGAGCTCAAAGCAGTTTATCCTGCTTGTCTCGTTATTTTTCTTCCCCAATGTCAGCAGGGTTCAAAGCTGTGTCAAATGGAAAAAAACGCACCCCCGAAACAGACTTGTATGAGCAAGTAAGGGGCAAAGGAGGCCTGAGTGTTTGTCTCCTCTCTGCTTCTCTGAAAGGCTGTGGACCTCTGTCTTTCCTGAGCATTGGAGGAAACTGGGCCTAAAGAATGCCCAGATTACCACATATGTGAGGCATTGCCGACGAGGTTGGTGTCCGTTGGTATCCTCAGCTCTTACCCTTTGTCTGCTGCTAAATACATGTGCCATGCAGGCTTATTGAATTGACATTTATTGACCTCTCTTCCTGCTCAGATATAGATACACACACGCACACGCACACACACACGAAAATAGTGCCCATTGTTGGATAATTCATTTCCCTCATTTAAAGTATTTTTCTCAACAAACACTAAGGATAATAAATAGATCATACTTGGTTTCTTTGAGGGAAGACAAGGAGCTTAAAGTCTCTGAAGTATGGAGAAAAAAGAATTAGGAGATCATATCTAAACTCAGAGAAGAAAGGGGTTGCAACCACAGGGGGATGCCATGGGATGCAACTGGGGAGACTGGATACACATTCAGTTGACTGTCATTCTGGATTCTCTAAGAGCTCACAGTTCAGGAAGAGTGAAAGAGTTATAATCAGATCTGTCTAATTTAGCAAAAACATGCTGGATTTGTATGACAGACAGCCAAGGAATGACAAATACACTCACTCTTCTATTTGCTACTGTTTGACATTGAGTAAGCACATCTCTTACCTTACTTTTTCACTTTTATTTGGCTGGACTATCAGTGCTGGAAGATTGAGATACCTTTCCCATAAATGATGCTAATAGTCAACAGTAATACTTACAAGACTGGCTATGTATTTAGTTCTTACATCATGGCAAGTGTCAGATTGGGTGATTACTTTATATGCAATATTCCACCATTCTAGGAGGTAGGGATAACCCTTCAGGAGATAAATAAGGTGCGGAGCGATAAAATCATATAAGTAAATTCAAAGGCTGTTAGTTGCAAGACTGATAGGTGGCAGAGCATACAAAGGCTGCAGGTATTTGCATAAAAGCCAAAGGAGTGAGGCGGGATGGATAGGTGTTAAGGTTAGGGATTTTATGGTGGGGAAACCCAGTGTGGTCAAAGTTCCCACCTAATATTGTTTATTCAGCAAATAGTGTTGAGTGCTTCCCATGTTCACTTATGATTATGACCCAGCTTCCTTTCCTAAGAGGTTACAGGGGACATGAGGTGTGTTCTTAAACATATGTGATAGCAGTGCAGCTAAAGATTTACACACTGTGTGCTGGGAAGCTTAGTGACGGGGGATTTCACTTCTGCCTTTGGGGAATGGTGAGGAAGAACTACAAGTGTTTTAGTAGGGGAGAGTTAGAAGGTCACATCAGAGAAGTGGACAGAGCGTAATTAAAATGACAGGAGAGGATGCATCGGTTGGGGAAGACGGGGCAGGGGGGCGACCATACAGCTTAATTATTTATTAAGAATTGCAAGTTGAACACCTATGTGTCACTATTCAGGTCACAAAATGACCATACCAGCCATGCTAGGTGCCCATTCTACAAGACCCATTCCAGTCCTAACCCTTCTGACCCCTAATGGAATCACGACTCGTGTTTCTTTATAGCGGGGTAAGCTGAATGTGCATCCTTACACACCAGAATTTCATTGGGCCTGTTTTGTTATTATTATTTTTGACAGGTAGAGTTGACAGTGAGAGAGAGAGACAGAGAGAAAGGTCTTCCTTTGCCATTGGTTCACCCCCCAGTGGCTGCTGCGGCAGGCGCACTGCGCTGATCCCATGGCAGGAGCCAGGTGCTTCTCCTGGTCTCCCATGGGGTGCAGGGCCCAAGCACTTGGGTCATCCTCCACTGCACTCCCGGGCCACAGCAGAGAGCTGGCCTGGAAGAGGGGCAACCGGGACAGAATCCGGTGCCCAAACTGGGACTAGAACCCGGCGTGCCGGTGCCGCAGGCGGAGGATTAGCCTATTGAGCCCCAGCACCGGCCTTTATTATTTTCTTATTTGGTATATATTTTGAGTTACTTTGAGTCTACAGGTTCTCTTTCATTTGTTTTTCCTCTCAAAATTTAGGCTGCTTGGCCTAAGGAGCTGCCTATAGTCCAGGTTTTGCTGATTGCACCCTCTTAGTGTGTTTGAGCATGTTTTTTTTTTTTTTTTAAAGATTTATTTATTTGAAAGGCAGAGTTACAGAGAGGCAGAGGCAGAGGGAGGGAAGGGGGGGAGAGAGAGAGAGAGAGAGAGAGAGGTCTTCCATCCGCTGGTTCACTCCCCAGATGGCCTCAACGGCTGGAGCTGCACCAGTCTGAAGCTAGGAACCAAGAGCTTCTTCCAGGTCTCCCACATTGGTGCAGGGGCCTAAGGACTTGGGACATCTTCTACTGCTTTCCCAGGCCATAGCAGAGAGCTGGACTGGAAGTGGAGGAGCTGGGACTCGAACTGGCAGCCGTGGAGCATGTTCTTCTGTTCTCTGTCCTTCCTGCCAATCACCAGCTGTATGCAGAGACATGATCAGACCCAAGCTCCATCCCTAGAACCAATTTGGTGGGAGAGTAGAGAATGAGTAGAACTCCATTGGCAGGCTGAACTGTGGGGTGCGTTTTGAGGCTGAGTCAGAAAGTGCCTTCAGTACTTTCATAGTGAGATTGTACAGTGGTCTAGCCTGTGTGTGTATGTGTGGAGGGAGAGAGTGGGTAGAGTTGAGCCACTCTGCCCAGAAATGACTCTATCATTCATGATGTTAAAGGGTGGGACTTACAGGTATGAAATTTTGCTGGTTTTAATGTGTGCCCACTATATCTTGGAGCTGACTGACCTGGCACAGGGAGCCTTTCAATTTGCTGAGCTCTGATGGGGGATGAGAGTAGTAGCACCTTTATAAGGAATTCTGAAAATGAAATAGATCAAGTACATGGGAGTAAATTTAAAAAAGGAAGACATTTCCACTGCTTTGGTTACTGGGATGCTTTTGTTTAGTTCACCAAGCCAACATGAGTTTTAGTACTCAGATTAGCATGGTCTGGGCCAGCCCTTAGACAAAACCATGCCATTTCTTCCTCCAACATGCACATTTCTCTCTAGTTTCTGTTTGGCTTTGGTTGTTCTTCAGGCAATTTAAATAATATTTTGCTCAGAATTTATAATCATTTTCCACAGTATGTTTGGGCTGATAAGAGCTACACCTCTACTACTGAAAGCCAAAAGTTGTGATCCTGGATAATTTTTATAGAAAATCCTGGATAATCCTAGATAATTTTTATAGAAAGTTTTTCATTTTGTAGTTGACACGATTCCATGTCATTTCTTCCCAGGCCACTGGGTATGGTACTTCTTGTCTCTTTTAAACTGGTAGTATAGCTCTTTTTATTTTATTTTATTTTATTTTAATAAAAAGAAAGGCAGAGTTACAGAGAGAAAGGGAGAGCCAGAGATCTTCCATTTACTTCCCAAGTGGCCACAATGCCTGGGGCTGGGCCAGGCCAAAGCCAGGCTTTATCTAGGTGTTCCATGTGGGTGCAGGGCCCCAAGTACTTAGGCCATCCTCAGCTTCTTTTCCAGGTGTATTTGCAGGGAGCTGGATTGGAAGAGGAGCAGCTGGGACTTGAACCGACGCCTATAGGACATGCTGGCTGCAGCTTTAACCTGCTGAGCCACAGTGCTGGCCCTGATAGTATGGTTTTTTCAGGCTCTAGGTTTTTGTAGGAGTTTTACTTGAAGGACTCTGCCTCCCATGGTCCTGGAATCGTAGTCACATAGGGAAATGACCACCATCCCACAGCCTTTATCCAAAATCAGATCCCTTGGGACCCTTTCTCCTTCAGGTCTAGTGTACCCATCTGACTTTCATTTGTTTCTCCATTCATTATGGTTTTTTTTTTTAAAAAGATTTATTTATTTATTTGAAAGAATTACAGAGAGAGGGGGAGAGACAGTCAGTCCTTCTATTCATTGGTTCACTTTTCAAATGGCTGCAACAGCCAGGGCTGGGCCAGGTTGAAACCAGGAGCCAGGACTTTCGACTGGGTCTCCCATGTGGGTACAGGGGCCTAAGCCCTTGGATCGTCTGCTACTCCTTTTCCAGGCACATTAGCAGGGGGCTGGAGCAGAAGTGGAGCAGCTGTGGCTCAAACCGGAATCCATATGAGGTGCTGGCATCGTGGGCGTTGGATTTACCTGTTGTGCCACAACTCTGACCCCACTAAATATTTTCTCAAAGCCATTACAATGTGTTCAGCAGTTCTGTGTTTGCAGTGGAGAGGGGGCCTATGTAGTAGTATAATCATTTTGTTTCCAGAAGTTTGTAGCAGTGTTTTCTAGTGGACAACAAAGAAGACATCCCCAGGATCCAACTGCTGCTGCTACTTCCCTTGCTTAAGAGGCAGACGAGTCTGGCATGGTGATGCAAAATTCAGGCAGCAGTCTTAGAACTCTAAGAATAGCTGGAGGCCTGGAAGAAGCTAACTTTAATTTAGCATCTAATGTAGCCTACACTCCATTCCACTCGGTATTGCTTCCCCTTTACATATTAGGAAACTGAAGCTAGAAGAAATGTAGACAACATATTTCTGCATAATGACAGTCAGGTTTCCAGTTGCCTGACTCAGAATCGCATACCTGCCATAGTACCATGCTATGGTAACAATCAGTTTTATGGATATATAAATAGACAGGCAAAAACAAAACAAAACAAAACACTGGTATTCTGCTGTGCCTCCTAGTGGTGTGACTAAATTTGAGAGTTAACAGGCTGGCACTGGAGAATGCCCAGGGGAGATGTCACATGTGCATCTGCTAGCTTCATTCTTGTCACAGGTGAAACTCACGGCTGTCATCCCAGCATTCTCTCTGCTGCCTGATGGAGCTTGTTTTCTGGCTTCTTTGGAGGGAAATGTAGGAAAAAGATCATTGAGTGTAGATAGTTAGGAAGAATTTTAATGATAAAAACAAAGTCTAATGCCCAGTGCTGTGGTACAGTGAGTTAAAGCCCTGGCCTGCAGCCCTAGCATCATATATGGGCGCTGGTTCAAGTCCCAGCTTCTCCACTTCTGATCCAGCTTCCTGCTAATGCACCTGGGAAAGCAGCAGATGACGGCCGACTCCTTGGGCACCTGCAACCACGTGGGGGATGCAGAAGAAGCTCCTGGCTCTTGGCTTCAATTCCGCTCAGCTCTGGCCATTGCAGCCATTTGGGGAGTGAGCCAGCAGATGTAAGACCTCTCTCTTGAATGATCCTGCGGGGGAAGCAGGACACACAGCAGACTCATAGAATGGCAAATGCCCAAAACAGCACTCCTGCCTCAGAATCAACCCTTGGGACATTTGGATCTGACTAAAGGGTCCACGAGAGTCTCACAGGCATGGAAAGCCATAACACGGTAGCAAAAAACAATCTAAATGAAAGATCCTGGTGAACAAGACCCCAGCAGAAGGATCAGGCCATCAAGGAGAGAGGCGCCTTTCTCTGAAGGGAGGAAGGAACCTCCACTGTGATATGGCCTTGACTAAACAAATTCAGAGTTGGTGAAACTCAAGGGGCTTCCATAGGCTAGACAGCTCATAGCAAGAGTCTCGGGTGATTGCTGACATCATAAATAAGAGTGCCAATTGTTAAATCAACAACGGGAGTCACTGGGTTCATGCTCCCCACGCAGGATCTCTGTCCTTAATGTGTTTAACTATGAAACTCAAAAACAACACTACTAGTCGAACAATACCCTATACCTGGTTCGGTTGTGTGAGTGCAACCTGTTGAAATCCTTGCTTAGTATATACTAAGTTGATCTTCAGTATATGAAGGTAATTGAAAATGAAACGTGATGAAGGGCGGGATGGGAGAGGGAGTGAGAGAGGGGAGGGCCGCGGGAGGGAGGGAGGTTGGGGGGGGGAGCCACAACAATACAAAAGTTGCATTTTATATTCTACTTAAAACTATTGGTTGAGCTCTGTAATTAATACACAATTACTCTTAGGTGTTTAATTAATGCTATAACTAGTACTCAAATAGTATTTTACACTTTGTGTTTCTGTGTGGGTGCAAACTGTTGAAATCTTTACTTAATATATGCTAAATTGATCTTCTGTATATAAAGATAATTGAAAATTGGGCCGGCGCCGTGGCTCAATAGGCTAATCCTCCACCTTGCGGCGCCAGCACACCGGGTTCTAGTCCCGGTCAGGGCGCCGGATTCTGTCCCGGTTGCCCCTCTTCCAGGCCAGCTCTCTGCTATGGCCAGGGAGTGCAGTGGAGGATGGCCCAGGTGCTTGGGCCCTGCACCCCATGGGAGACCAGGAAAAGCACCTGGATCCTGGCTCCTGCCATCGGATCAGCGCGGTGCGCCGGCTGCAGCGGCGGCCATTGGAGGGTGAACCAACGGCAAAGGAAGACCTTTCTCTCTCTGTCTCTCTCTCTCACTGTCCACTCTGCCTGTCAAAAAAAAAAAAAAAAAAAAAAAAAAGATAATTGAAAATTAATCTTGATGTGAAGGGGAAGGAGAGAGGGAGTGGGAGAGGGGAGCGTTGTGGGTGGGAGGGAAGTTACGGGGGGGAGGAAGCTATTGTAATCCATAAGCTATACTTTGAAAATTTATGCTCATTAAATAAAAAAAAAAGGAAAAAAAAAAACCTCTCTCTTTCTCTCTCTGTATAACTATGTATTTCAAATAAATAAAATAATCTTAAAAAAAGCAATAAAATCTAGATGAAGGAATGCCAGTTATTCTAGCCAAACATGTATATCATCATAAGAAGGAAGACCAGTGTTTTGTTTGTTTTTCACACTTGATCTTAGCCAACAGGCTGAGAAGTGATGTTTGTTTCTAAAGATACAGTGATGACATTGAAACTCTCGAATTGTTTGTAGATTCTCGGCAATAAGTGTTCTTACCAAAAGTAACATTGTGTTCAGGAAAAATGGGTTTTTGGAAATGGTTTATTGAAATAAAGTACACATATCAAGAAAGGCACATAGGTGTACGGATAAACAGATTTTTCTGGTCATCTGATCACACAATCAATACCTAAATTAAGAGCAAAGCATTACAAGTTCCCCAATAGTCCTCTCTGTCCCCCCCATTCCTTTTGTGTAATCATGTGACATAAGATTATGTTGTCATTGACATGCTATGATTCAGTGGAACCTTGTTTACAAGTATGTGCTGAATGATATGACATCCATACAACTTTTATTCTCTCTATATATTATGATGTTTGTTTTTTTGGGTCTGGTTTATTTCACTTAGCATAATGTTCTCCAGCTGATTCCATCTTGTTGCAAATGTCAGGATTTCACTTTTTTATGACTGAGTAATATTGCATTATAAATACATTCCACATGGAATAATGGTTTTTATTTAATATTCTGAACCAGTGAAAGAAATTTTTTTTCAGTTATCTTAATACAGATAAATCTTATATTGGAAAAATTTTATTTTTACCCAAATATTACTCAGAGAATTATTGGTAGTCTCAGTTTGCCTTAGTGAGAAAAATGCCTGTCTCACTTTACTGAGTATAATTGTCCACCAGAATACTACATGTTCTTACAGATTCACATGTGGGTAGTTTTCACTCCTAAAGACCCATCACAGTGCGTGAATAGTTTATTCTTGGCCATGAAGAAATGGAGTATTCATTTAATACCTGAGGACGTTATGTTTTAGAAGCTTGACCAGCCTTGTTGTTGCTGTTTTTAGCAATATTAACTACCTTTCTCTTTATAAAGAAGAATTTTCCCTTTGGAGTCTTCACTGGCTTGAGTCAATCCAATGGTTGTACCAAGCCTCTTATACCTATTAAGCTGATTAGCAGACTTTGGAATTGGGAGCGGCCCTGCTATGTTTTCTCTTCACATATGAATGTCTGTATGTGCAGTGTCATTAAATAGAGGCAGCAATAAATCTTTGTAGAAGCTGGCTCAGAATCCTTATCTAAACACCCTGGGCATTTGGGCTAGGCTTTTTATCTTCTGGGTGGAGTTGCTTAGAATGTGTTGTTCATCCCCATATTTAATGATGATGAGAGAGGAAGTTTTTAAATTTTTATTTATTTTTTTGAGAGGCGGAGAGGCACACAGACAGTGAGAGATAAAGACAGCTCTCATCCATTGTTCATGCCACAAATGCCTGCAATGGAACTGGGCTGAAACCGGAAGTCAGGAGTTCAATCCAGGTCTCCCATGTGTGTGGCGTGATCCCAAATACTTTTGTCTCCCAGGGCACACATTAGCAGAAGGTTGAAATCAAGAGCAGAGCCAAGAGCCAAATGCGCAGGCACTCTGGTATGGGAAGCAGGTGTCTTAACCACAAGACCAAATGCCCTCCCCAGCTATTACTCTTAGAATAATCTTTCTATTATAGAATCCTAAACACAGACAACTGCATAGTTCTGTGAAAGCTATTTTTCTTTTTAGCTTTTAGCTGAGGAAGCTGAGCACTAACTGAAATGACTTTGCCCAGGTTAGTCAAGGCAAGCACAATAGTAAGATAGGTAGTTCACTCCCATCATGTTGCAGTGTAACCTCAGGCAAGTCATTCAACCTGTCCATGCCCTCAGTTTCCTTGCCTCTAAAAAGAAGGGATAAGAATAGCAGGCATTGATCTGTTGATAGGACAGTCTGAGTAAACGCATGCATAGGGTCTGCTCGGCGTATCACAAGCACCGTGCCACTTTGTTTTTTGGTATGACTCTTAACTTCTACACAAAGTGCATTCCTGTGGGACTCAGGGTGGTTCAGTGGAAGAAACATGGACTTTGGGACCTTGGTTCAAACACTAGACTGACACCAGACTGGCCCACATCTCCTGCGCAGACCTGAGGTAAGGGTGCGTGACAGGCTATTGCAGGAGTTGTAATGCTAGAGCAGCAAAAGTGAGGGGCAGTGGAAAGGGAGAAAGGGAGGGTGCAGGGCAGTACATCGCCTGGCTGGCTGTAGCCACTCAAGAAAAGCAGCCGGGGCCCGCGCTGTGGCATACTGGGTAAAGCCTCTGCCTGTAGTGCCGGCATCCCATATGGGCACTGGTTCAAGGCCCGGATGCTCCACTTCCAATCCAGCTCTCTGCTATGGCCTGGGAAAGCAGTAGAAGATGGCCTAAGTCCTTGGGCCCCTGTACTCGCATGGGAGATCCGGAGGAAGCTCCTGGCTCCTGGCTTTGGATTGGTGCAGCTCTGGCCGTTGCAGCCATCTGGGGGAGTGAACCAGTGGATGGAAGACCTCTCTCTCTCTCTCTGCCTCTGCCTCTCTGTAACTCTAATTTTCAAGTAAACAAATAAAATCTTTTAAAGAAAGAGAAAAAGAAAAAGCAGGCAGCCTCCAGCCATGTAGGCTGCTTCCAGATTGGCTGTGTAGCACTCGTGTGCTTAGCACAGCAGGCGAGGGTAGAGGTGGGGGGAGCATGCACCTGCTTCCTCCTTAACTCATCCCGGACTTCTAGGTGCCCATCCTAACTTTCCCCTGCCCCAGCTCCTTGGGAAGCAAGAGTTCACTTCCTCTGGATGCACATACCAGGATGAGCAAATGCCCCTGTGGTTCTGGTCAGGGGTCAGTGGAGTGTAGGTGTTGGACCACATACTGTGGAGGCTGTTTGGAGACCCTGCCCTCGCCCAGGAGGAGGCTGAGAAGGCTGGTGACATCAGGAGAAGAGGTGAGAGTAGCTGTGACTGGGGATCTCCACTGAGCAGAGGCCGGGGTAGCAGGCAGGGTGAATGTATTGGTGTGGATCCCACATTGAAACCACTCTGCCCGCTCACAACTGTGCAGCACCAGTAGACTCCTGTGGCCCCGTAACCTCAATTCTAGAGTGCGGGTGCTGTGGGGACTAGAAATGATATGTGCAGTGTTCCTCTCAGTGGTTGGTCCAGAGCCAGGCATGCAAGAAATGACAGATAATATCTTCTTGAAAGCCAATATTTAAAATAGATGTCATTTTCTCTTAACACTTGTATCTGCTTTTGGAAACAATGTTTGAATTCAAAATATGACTTAGATAAGCCTGAAGTAGCTGGTACATTGTAAGGTGGGTGATGCTTAATCCAGGGCACATCAAAGGGAAACTCTAAGTCATACCAGAGAATAGAAATCTTAGAGTTTTTTAAAAATAAGCCTTGTTTAGTAAGTTCTATTTAGTAAATGTTCCCTTTTTTTAACTTTTATTTAATGAATATAAATTTCCAAAGTACAGAATATTGATTACAATGGCTTCCCCCCCATAACGTCCCTCCAACCCGCAACCCTCCCCTTATCCACTCCCTCTCCCCTTCCATTCACATCAAGATTCACTTTCGATTCTCTTTATATACAGAAGATCAGTTTAGCATATATTAAGTACAGGTTTCAACAGTTTGCTCCCACACAGAAACATAAAGTGAAAAATACTGTTTGAGTACTAGTTATAGCATTAAATCTCAATGTACAGCACACTAAGGACAAAGATCCTACATGAGGAGTAAGTGCACAGTGACTCCTGTTGTTGACTTAACAAATTGACACTCTTGTTTATGGCATCAGTAGTCACCCTAGGCTCTTGTCATGAGCTGCCAAGGCTATGGAAGCCTCCTGAGTTCACTGACTCTGATCATATTTAGACAAGGCCATGGTCAAAGTGGAAGTTCTCTCCTCCCTTCAGAGAAAGGTACCTCCTTCTTTGATGACCCATTCTTTCCACTGGGATCTCACTCGTGGAGATCTTTCATTTAGGTTTTTTTTTTTTTTTTTTTTTCCCCAGAGTGTCTTGGCTTTCCATGCCTGAAATACTCTCATGGGCATTTCAGCTGGATCCCCATGCCTTAAGTGCTAATTATGAGGCCAGAGTGCTGTTAGGACATCTGCCATTCTATGGGTCTGCTGTGTATCTCACTTCCCATGTTGGATCATTCTCTCCCTTTTTGATTCTATCAGCTAGTATTTGCAGACACTAGTCTTGTTTATGTGATCCCTTTGGTTCTTAGTCCTATCATTATGATCAATTGTGAACAGAAATTGATCACTGGGACTAGTGAGATGGCATTGGTACATGCCACCTAGATGGGATTGAATTGGAATCCCCTGGTATGTTTCTAACTCTACCGTTTGAGGTAAGTCAGCTTGAGCATGTCCCGAATTGCACATCTCTTCCCTCTCTTATTCCCACTCTTATATTTAACAGCGATCACTTTTCAGTTAAGTTTCAGCACTTAAGAAGAATTGTGTATTGATTACAGTATTCAACCAAAAGTATTAAGTAGAACAAACAAAAAAAATACTAAGAGGGATAACATATTAAGCTGCTCATCAACAGTCAGGGTGAGGGCTGATCAAGCCACCGTTTCTCATAGTGTTCATTTCACTTTAACAGGTTTCCTTTTTGGTGCTCAGTTAGTTGTCACCTATCGAAGAGAACAAGTGGTATTTGTCCCTTTGGGATTGGCTTATTTCACTCAACATAATGTTTTCCAAATTCCTAACAGGGATCACTTTTCAGTTAAAATTTAAACACCTAAGAATAATTGTGTGTAAATGTTCCTTTTTTTAAAAAAATATTTATTTGAAAGAATTACAGAGAGAGGTAGAGACAGAGTAGGGGTGTCTTCTATCCATTGGTTCACTTCCCAGTTGGCCACACTGGCTGGAGCCAATCTGAAGCCTGGAACTTCTTCCAGGTCTCCCACTTGGGGGCAGGGACCCAAGGACTTGGGCCATCCTCCACTGCTTTCCCAGATGCATTAGCAGAGAGCTGGATCAGAAGTGGAGCAGCTGGGACTTGAACCCGTGCCCATATGGGATGATGGCATTGCAGGCTGGGACTTTAACCTGCTGCAACATAGCACCAGCCCCTAGATGTTTGCTTTTAAAAGGCTATCTGAGGAGGATTTAGGGAAAATCATGAGAATGGAGAAATGATACACATCCTCAAAAAGGTTGAATTCTATACTAATTCAATATTGGGTAGTGACACAGCTGGCTAGAAGGTTGTATCCGTTGGAAATGAGGGCATCTCATGGGACTGATATGTGCTTTCATGTCTTAAAACTGCCTTTTCTTGGCTTAGTGGTTTTTTTTTTAATGATTTTTATTTATTTGAGAGGTAAAGTTACAGAGAGAAGGCGAGACAAAGAGAGGTCTTCCATCTGCTGGTTGACTCCCCACATGGCTGCAATGGCTGGAGCTGGGCTGATCCAAAGCCAGGAGACAGGAGCCTCCTTGGGGTCTTCCATGTGGGTGCAGGGGCCCAAGCACTTGGACCCTTATCCGCTGCCTTCTCAGGTACATCAGTAGGGAGCTGGATCAGAAGTGGAGCAGCCAGGACTTCAACCGGCTCCCATATTGGGTACTGGCACTGCAGGTGGAAGTTTAGCCTACTATACCACAGCACCGGCCTCTTGGCTTAGTATTAAAAATGGCCATGAGGGATCATTATCGCAGGTATCCTATTAACATACCATCCTAGTTAACATTAGTTAATAGCAGAAATTATGGGCATTTTAAGAACTATGTAAATATTTTTGCTTTCCAATAATGTTTTGGTTTTTAGCTAGGGAAAAAGAGGATATAACTTCCGGCTCATGTTTGGTGGGCACAGTCAATCCAGATTATTAGACGCCCACCTCAGGGAGAAGAACAGCATGGGAGTTAGGTCAGAAGGAGGGATTGAGCGAAAGCAGGAGAAGAACAAGTAAGAGGAAGCTTGAGGGGCTCCAGTGGCCCTGAGACCCAATGAGCCGTGGAGCACAGAGGAGGGCAGCATTTGGGAGTCAAACTCCTATCTCTTAGAACCACATGTGACAGTAAGCTGGGCTCATAGGCTGGGCAGCAGAAGGGGCTGTGTGAATCCACATGGCAGCATCTCCTTATCCTGGCACAGGTGGAATAGGTGTGTGACTTTAGGGTCAGCCAGAGCTGGGCCGAGAGCTGGCATAGTGACTTTTCTGGTTTTGTCACTGTAGCCTGCCTCATGATCTATAAAGTGGGAATAATGACAGTTCCCCCTCAAATTGTTGTGTTGTGAGGGTTACCTGGCTTGCTGTACCAAAAGCCCTTTGCAAAAGCTGGTGCCCTAAGCTTCAATGACAGGCTGCCCTAGTCGCTGAAGTTACTTTGGAAGATTCTTATGTGGAGTGCTCCTCTCGAAGGGTCTTCCAAGCAGAAGGCTTTGGCAGCTGAGAGCGTGTAGTATGAGGGAAGGAACTTCACCTTGAGGCCTTCACTGGGGGACCTGCAGGTCAGGGCTTCCTCTGAGGACACCTCACTGATCAAATCACTGAACAGCTGTTTGCTGAGCAGGTGCCTAGCTAAGTGCCTAGGTGTCTGAGTGAGCAATCAAGGATCCAACCCTCTCCCCAGGTGGGCATGTCGGCACCTCAGCACGTGACTGCAGCTTGGTGGACAGGACTCGCTAACCCAGGTCTTGAGGGGACAGCCGTGATCCTATGAAAATATATGCAAACTGGCCGGCGCTGTGGCTCACTAGGCTAATCCTCCGCCTTGCGGCGCCAGCACACCGGGTTCTAGCCCCAGTCGGGGCGCCGGATTCTGTCCCGGTTGCCCCTCTTCTGGGCCAGCTCTCTGCTGTGGCCCAGGAAGGCAGTGGAGGATGGCCCAAGTGCTTGGGCCCTGCACCCCATGGGAGACCAGGAGAAGCACCTGGCTCCTGCCTTCGGATCAGCATGGCGCGCCGGCCACGGCAGCCATTGGAGGGTGAACCAACACAAAGGAAGACCTTTCTCTCTGTCTCTCTCTCACTGTCCATTCTGCCTGTCCAAAAAAAAAAAAAAAAAAAAAAGAGAAAGAAAGAAAATATATGCAAACTGCAATGCTTGAGTATGTTTGTTTTCTGGGAGGGTTAGGGTTCACGGATTTTGTCAGAGTCGCACAGGGGACTGGATGCTAGAGGGAACAGAGTAACCATAGTGGAAAGAATTGAAGAGTGCTGTGTGGGTGCAGAGGAAGAACGGCCTTGCCAGTCGGGGAGAGCAGGGGCTGCGGCCTGGCCGAGGTGCCAGGAGAAGCAGCGGCATTAACTGGATCTGGCTGGTTCGTGTCTTCCTCCGTGGGTTTTCAGAGGAAGTCTTACTCCACAGCTAGTGAGATAGGTCTAGGAGGTTCAGGACCCGTTGATTGGGAAAGCCCCAGTCTGAGTAGCTCAGCCAGGAAGACTGCTGCTGAACGGCGTGTTTGGGGAGCTAAGTAAGATGTGAGAGTCCGGACACTTCCAGCCTTGTGTGGCAGCCCTGAAACGCTGAAATGGAAAGAGGTCTCTTCAGATCTCGGTTTCAGGGGTCACCTTTAATGAAAGGTGATACTAGTGACCCAGATTGCCTGTGCCCGCAGATGCATGTCCATGATCACACGTGCTCCTCACAGCCTCCTAAGACAGAGAAACCAGTGACTCTATTGCATTTTACAAAGGGGACGCTCAGTCCTGTTATACCGAGAGTTAAAGGTGGAATGACCCAAGCCTTCTGACCTCTCCCCTGTTCCACTGACGCCCAGTTGTCTGCTCCAAGTACGGAACAGGCCCTCTACATGTTCTTTCTTTAAAAAATTGAAACGTCTAAATAAATGTCAGGAAGGTTTTCTAATGTGTTGTTTCCAGAAAATATACAGTCCACAATGTAAAATATGGCAATATTATTTATTTTATTCAAAGCTAAACTTAAAAAAAATGTTATCCAAGGCTTAGCATATCACTGGCAGTTGAAGCCATATTCATGACTGTTGTGCATCAGGTTGGTTCCAGATGAGGAATTTCGGTGCAGTGTGTTTTGAGGGATTGTGTAGCATGGGTCCTCCAGTTGGTTCCATCATTATGAAAAATGTGTAAACAAGAAATCCCCATTAATCAGTTGAGCTTCAAATGGTCTAATCATCATTCATTCCACATTCATACATTATGTTACGGTTTTGACTTACAAAGCCATTGTGTTCATTTCTCCTGGTAAACATAAATAACATACAGAAGTAATATAAGAGAATTTAGCATATTATTCTGGAAAAGGAAACAAGAAGTAAGCCACAATTATCTTCGCACAATGAATATTGGGGTTTTGTTGTTTCCGTTGAAGTTGTCTATCTGAGGCAGATGTAAAGTGAGGAGTAAAAGTCTCTTGGTGACACCCGCTGCCCCCACCCCTGCTTCCACCACTGGTGTGTTATGTAGCTGGACTTTGGAGTCAGATTAACCAAGGTCAGGTGCAGCTCCATCACTTCTCAACCATGTGACCCCTGCAACTCATTAGCTTTTATCTCTTTGTACAGCGTCTGGTGTGTGGCACATATTCAACAATTATCTAATGTTAATATTTATATTAATATCAATAATTATAATTGATACTTTTGGTATATTTTGGCTAAGGGAATGTTTATGTATATATTATCTGAGAAAGAAGGTGTCTCCTTTTTTATGTTCTCCTTCCCAGTCTTGATGAAAATTGAGATCAAGTGCTTCAGATTTCTCTGTTTCATCACTGAATAGCTGGTTGTCACTAGATATTTCCAGCAAAGATACTTAATTCTAGTATCAAAGCAAGGACGGGAAACCCTTATTTTCTTCCTGGATAGAGATGCAAATAGAAGGAAAACACAGCTGCTCCTAAGCTTCCTGGGTACCATCTCTCCTTGGTACAGAAAGAGATAATGATCTTACAGTATAATTTTATAATGCGGTAATAAAATCAATGGCATTATTTCAAATGTAAATGTTGAAGGCCTTATCCCTTTGCTGGTTAAGATAAGCTGTAACTGTGACAGCTGCTCGCCCCCCATTGTAGATTATATCAGATGGAAAAAACCAGTTTGACTAATCAATGAAGATTTGGCAGCATAGGCGCATGGATGGCCTGTGAGCTTGATGGGCAAAAGCAACTCCAGCAATACAGTTGTTGATCAGAAGTCAACACAGAGCAGTGGGAAGGAGACGGGTGAAGGTACTGATGGAAAACTGACTTGATTCAGCGTCCATCATTTGGGGGTGAACTTCTCACAAAAGCGTGAACAAATACACAAATCCGTTGGGTCCACTGAAGTTCCATGTAATCTTAGAAGATGCTGCAAACCATAAAAATAACAGGCAAAGCAGAAATTCAGGAAGCTGTGAGGATTTGTTGTTTCCAGAATTGTGATGACTGTGGATTGCTAGGATCCCTTGCAAAGCGTGGGGTTTAAGGTGGAGGTCACCTCTTGTTGTCACAGACCTTAAACGTTTTATATGTGTAAATGTAAATAAAATATTGATCACATTTATAGACAAATATATAAAATTAATATATGATTTATATATATATAAATATACAAAACTATTAAATACTGAGTTACCATTTATAGACATTCAAGCATATAAAACGAAGTAATTATGAACCTCGTTAACCCAGTCCATGGTAACTTAGATTCAGACTAATCTACTTAATAAGCTCAACAATGGCCCAAGTCAAGTGACCTTGGACATGTTGCTTAACTAAATCTCTCAGAGTAATTATACCTACCAGGTAGTGTCTGTTGGGAGTATTAAGTTACATAATTTTGCTAAAATTATGCTTGGCACATAATAAACACTTGATAAGGGTTCTTTAATTTCTATTCTCACTCATCCTTAAGTTTTTCACAGATTAGTATGCTTCTTTTCTATCTGATGTAATTATTTTTGCTTGATTCAGGGATTCAGTAATTCTTATCCAGATTACCTTACAAAGTGTTGATTAGTCTGTGTGTATGTTGAAATTAACATAGTTTTTTTTTTTTTTAACATAAGCACTAAGGGCTTTAGATATAACCTATGTTTTTCTTTGCTCTGCTGAGGAGGTTGGCAATGTTATCCGTAAGCTATTTAATCAATTAAAAAACCCAGGTCTCTTAAAATTAACAAGAAGAGATGATATGATGTAATTTCTTGTTCCTTATGTCATTTCTGCTAAAATTTTCATTGCCTTGTATTTTAAATAAAGCAAAACTTGGCTCATGTTTGGAATATAAATGTTTCTTGAGTTAGGAGGAATGGAAATAAATATTTTAATTGTCGCTCCAGGCAACTACTCTTCAATGGAGGCTGAATAGACCCCAATTAAATTATCCAGATTATAACATTCTGTCACTTGCTTCTCTTATTCAAATACAAAAACTATTTCTATTAGGGCAGGTGTTTAGCCTAGCAGTTAAAACACCAGTTAAGACACCTTTATCCCATGTCTTCCCATATCAGAGGGCCTGGGTTTAGTTTCCAGATGGGCCTGTAATTCTAGCTTCCTGTTAATGCAGACCCTGGGAGGCAGTGGTGATAACTGAAGTGGTTGAGTTTCTGCAACCTGTCTGGAAGGCCTGGATTGAGTTCCTGGCTCTTGGCTGTGAGCATTTGTGGAGTGAACCAGCAGATGGGATCTCTCTCTCTCCCTCCTTCCTTCCCTCCCTCTTTATCTGTCTTTCTGTCTCGATACATAAACCAACAAACAAAATCTGACTTGGATTAATTTCTTGTGATAGGAGAAAAATTAAAGTAATTAAATTATAAGAGGAGGCTGAACAATTTTATGGTAACTTTTAACTACAGTCAGGGTCTTCATATTAGGGACCTTGGCATGAAATAACTCAATCTCTTTAATTAATAGACGAAGAAACCAAGACTCTGAGAATTTAAATGACTTCATTTAGTGGAGACTGAGCTGCAGAGGAATTCATTTTCAGGTCTTCCTGTTAGAGTTAGCTCTATTCCAGAGCATCTGCTTATCTGCAGAAAATGACTGCGAGATAAAGACTGTGGTAGAGCATGTAGGCTTTTGGGTGTCCCAGTTTTCTTATGTATAAAGAAGCAATTGATAAACTCATATTCAGAATAGAATAATACATTCTCATAACTTTATTATTAAGCAGTCAATGTCCTTTAGCTAGTACAGTAACATATACAGGTGAAGATAGTCCTGTATTTTGCTACTAGTAGAGCACAATTTAGCTTCAAGCTTTCTTCTAGCCAACATGGAGAAGGAAACATGATTGATTAAATAATTCATAGGGAAGTTGGATGCATTAATTATATATATGTGGAGAAACAAAAATTGCCTTCCTTTACCCCACTACTCTTTTTTTTTTTAAAGATTTATTTATTTATTTGAAAGTCAGAGTTATAGAGAGGCAAAGGCAGAGAGAGGTCTTCCATCATTCGGTTCACTCCCCAAATGGCCACAATAGCTGGAGCTGTGCTGATCTGAAGCCAGGAGCCAGGAGCTCCTGCTGTGTCTCCCATGTGGTTGTAGGGGCCCAAGGACCTGGGCCATCTTCCAACGCTTTCCCAGGCCATAGCGGAGAGCTGGATCGGAAGTGGAACAGCCAGGACTTGAACCGGCACCCACATGGGATGCTGGCACTGCACACAGTGGCTTTACCTGCTATAGCACAGTGCTGCCCCTAACCTTTGTCTTTGATTTTGAAACAAGGTCACTCTCTACCTGCTGCAACTCTCTTATTTTTAGATACTTTGCTGCCCAAACTTGCCTGAGGCTGTGTTTTAGCATTTCCCACCTAGCCACCCCAGTGTCATGATAGCACCTGAAGGCAAGAGCTCAGCTGAGTGTCTTCCCCTCGATACAGTCCACTCTCAAGCAGCCCAGGACCTTGGAAGAGGCCAAGGGTAGACCTGGAGTGTGGAACTTACTTTGCTCATCCAAGTCAGGCACCGTTAATCACAGGGGCAGCCCTGTTCATCTTCATGTTTTCATTCATTGCCTCTCTCACGTGGTTGGTGCTCAGTTAATGTTTGCAATTTCCAGTAATAAATGAACACATGCAGGAGACTTACTTATTGGTATCTCAGCCCTTCTGTTTTAGGGCCTGGTTATAACTGTGAGATTATTTCTCTATCAGGCAATTCAGACTTTTCATCCAGCTCCAATGTCGGTGCTCAAGGCTTAAAAATCTCAGTACTTTAAATGAAAAATAACATCTATATGAATTCTTCTTCCCTGGGTACTGATGTGCAACGACTTGTGTTATTAAATGTCGGAATGAAATAGAACCAGTGTTCTGTAAAAAAAAAAAGTAAGAAAGGAGAGTTGTATAAGTCCAGTGCCTCAGGTATCTTTTGAAACAGGTATATTAATTTCCTTTCAAAACATGTATGTCATTATATGTGTATATCATCATGTAAAGTCATGGATAAAACCTCAGATCTCAAAAAGGTCATATACACTTAGCTTGGGATATCGCTTCCAGAGCAAATGTAAACAAGCTACACTATTATAAAAAACATTTCTAAATCTGCGTGTTTAGATATATGAAATACCCTCAATTTTAGGAAATATTTTGGTTTTTATTTTATTTGGTATTCTTTCTTTCCATGTATTTATCACAGCTAAGGATCAGTTTCTTTCCTCTGAATAAGCATTTTAAAGCAATCTCCCTTGAATCTCTGCTCACTTATTCAAGTTCATAAAATGGGATGAAAGAAAACTTGGCATGTATTCAGTGTGGTGTTTATTTTCTTTCTTACTCATTGTTATTTTGCCCTATTTTAACTTACAAGCTAGGAATCCTCAAATTGTTAAGGAGGAAAGTCAATTAAAAGGTGGATTGGAGTAACTGGGGCTCGTGTGGGGCTGGTTGACTTGTTGTTTCCATTGCTGTATGTAAGCCTGGATTCAAATTGTGCGACTGGGTTTTATTTAACCAATGTAATAAGGCTTTGGAACTCTGTTCTGCTTTCTCAGCCCCTCTGCATTTACTGTGTCTGAAGTTAACATGTCACTGAAAAACGAGCCGCGGGTGAACACCTCTGCACTGCAGAAAATCGCTGCTGACATGAGCAATTTGATAGAGAATCTGGACTCGCGGGAGCTCCACTTCGAGGGAGAGGAGGTGGAGTACGACTCAGCTCCCAGCGATCCCAAGACACAGGGAGGTAAAGACTGATGGTGTTCATCAGGGTGGTTGGCAGAGCACAGACCTGAAGTAACCAGCAAATGACTCCTGTTCCTTGTGGATATTGTAACCCTGGACCGAGATCATCTCTTAAGAGACAGGAGACAATCAATCATTGTGTTTTTTATTTTTTATATTTTTTAAGATTTATTTTATTTATTTGAAAGAGTTACAGAGAGAGGTAGAGCCAAAGAGAGAGGTCTTCTATCTGCTGGTTCATTCCTCAAATGACTGCAATGGCCAGAGCTGAGCTGATCCAAAGCCAGGAGCCTCTTCTGGGTCTCCCATGCGGGTACAGGGGCCCAAGGACTTGGTCCATCTTCCACTGCTTTCCCAGGCCACAGCAGAGAGCAGGATCAGAAGTAGAGCAGCTGGGACTCTAACCAGAGCCCACATGGGATGCTGGCACTGCGGGCCAGGGCTTTAACCTGCTGTGGCACAGCACCGGCCCCTAAATCATTGTTTTAAAATGTTATGATTCTTAAAGGTCACCTATAAAAGGCAAGGGATGCTACCAGCACGTATTGAAACCACTTTGTTTGTGTCTTCATTTTTTAGGGAACATCCCCTTCTCTGCGATTTATAACACTCAAGGATTTAAAGAGCCCAACATTCAGACGTACCTCTCTGGCTGTCCCATCAAAGCGCAGGTTCTGGAAGTGGAGCGCTTCACCTCTACAACAAGGGTCAGGCACTGGTGGCCTCACCTTTTTGTTCTTGTCAATGTTGATCCACTGATGCCTTGACTCCCCTTGTACTTCCTCTGAGCTACAACTGTGGTTTTGAGGTTCTGCTTCTTTGTCTGTCACTTGCAAGTTTTTATCATCTCCCTGGTTTTTATGACCTTCCCATTTAGTCTTTTTTTAAAATTTTATTTAAAGTATACAAACCATGCATTTCATATATGAAAATTTAGGAATGTAGAGAGTCTTTCCACCCTACCCTCCCTCCTTCCACTGTGCCCAGTCTTTGCCTTCTTTGGCCTGCCAGCTTTTACATTGACAGGCAGCCGCATATAGGGGTTCAATGCATGATTTAATTCCTGTCTTTGCTTTGTAATCCTGAACAAGTTATTTAACATGCATTTTTCTCAGCTTCCTCATCTAAATAACGGGCACAACAGCCCTTACTTTATAGGTCTGTATAAGGATTAAATCATAGCAAGGCAAGGTATCCTACTTACATTATACAGGTGTGCACTGTGTGTTCACTACTGCTGCAGTTTTCTTCTACCTTCCCTTTCTGAACACCTCAGGGCAGTGGGCGGTAAAGACAAGGCTAGACCTTGGAATATATGGCAGAAGGAGGAGGAGAGAAAGCAGTTGTGGCATCTGTGAAGTACAAAAGGGATAAGATACTGCTGCTTGCACTCATCACCTCCACCTTCCTCTCTCCTCTGCTGATTGCCTGTTCACTGCTTATGCCTGTGAACTGCCTCCCCACAACAGCTAATGATGGCCATCACTCATCGTCTCCTTTACCTGGATCTGAGTTCAATGTGTGTGTGTGTGTCTGTATCTGTATCTATATCTGTATCTATCTCTCTGTATGTGTATGTGTGTGGAATGGATAAGATTTGTAGGAGTTTGTCTTTGGTGTGATTCAAAGTTTGTCTTAAGTAATTTGTCAGATGAACTTTTAATTATTATTTCTGTAATCAGACATTATTTAAAAACATTGCTGATATGCATGCACTTACATGTTCCTTGTTAATTGTTCATGGAGCACTTTGGGCACTTTTTTGTTCTCTAAAATAACAAACCATTTTTATCTATCACTATAGGTGCCAGGTGTCAATCTTTACACCATTGAATTGACACATGGGGAATTTAAATGGCAGGTTAAGAGGAAATTCAAGCACTTCCAAGAATTCCACAGAGAGTTGGTCAAGTACAAAGCCTTCATCCGAATCCCCATTCCCACCAGAAGGTAACCCTGTCAGAATGAATTATAGTCATACCATATGCAAGTTGGATGTAAAGTATATTTCAGTCCTTTTATTGGTTAGCTAGTCCACTGTTTGTCTCAATTAAATAGGCTTTTATAGAAGTAAGCAAAAGATATTACAAGTCCTAATCAAGAATCTAATCTAACAAATGCTTTCATTGTGGGTTTTAGACACACATTTAGAAGACAGAATGTCAAAGGGGAGGAGCCTCGGAATATGCCCAGGCTGCCCCATTCATCTGAAAACGCGATGAGAGAAGAACAGTTCTTGGGAAGGCGGGTAAGTCGCCTCCCTCTCCTGTGGCTGTGGATGTGCTTCTGCCGCATCGTGGAAGCCCAGCGTCTGTGAGAGGTCGAGGACGAGGGCCTATGGCTGTACTTCCCCTGCCCAGGCTGGCTCACCATCCCTGACACTAGTTAGGCACTTCCTCCCCAAGCCATAGCGAGGCGGCATTTCCCCAGAAAAGAGTGTTGGCCAGCTGTCACTTGAGGGAGAAGCTCTGCTCCCTGCTGGAGCCTGCCTGGGCTTGTTGTGAGTCCAACCCGGAGCTCCTCCTTGTGAGATTTGAGGTCTGTTCTTTAAAGTAACACACACTTTTGCATACATTGATTTCAGCATTTCTAGTAGCTTCACATGGGGAGCTGAGTGTGAGAAGAGTGGCAGGGATGTGTGCCTGCACAGCCTGAGGACAGGAGACCTAAGGAGAGGGACGCTCCTGCCAGCTCCGCTCTAGGTGATATTGGAATTTGGCCCCCTAAAATATATACCAAAAGTGGTCCCTTGAAGTTCCCCTAAAGTCCCATCTGGGGTGCCACATATGTTATCAGAATTTGGGGTGCCATACGATGTCACCGTATACTTATTAATAAGTTCTCCATATTAATAAGCCCATGGGGGTTCTTGCCTAATATTCGGAGAAGAATTCTGAATACTGGCATAAATGAACAAGGCAGCATGGTACATTTTAAGCTTTTATTTAGTACAAAAGATACATAGGAGAGTGAGGGATTTATCTAAGACAGAGGGGTAGATCTGGGTTCATACAGAGCACCAGGAACCAGCCGCATGGAAGAGCATCTAGGCCAGGAGGCATGGAGCAGGTGGCCCAAAGGCCACGCACCCTGGAGGCACAGGGCTGCAGCCAGACCTCTACTGGCAAGAGGCCAGGGAAGGGAAGGAAAAGGGAAAAGGTTGGACACACCCTGTCCCAGGCTTTTAATCCACTTCCAAAGGGGAGTGACTAATTAACCTGATTGGCCGGTGGGTGCTCAGGTGTGGCCAGGTAGGGGCATGACATCAGGGGCGTGGTGAAGGCGTGGTGAAGGCATAGTCTTCCAGCTCACAAACCTAATCAGTTTTAACCTGCGTGCCTGTCTACTTCACTGGGAGTGCTGCCGCGTGTGGAGGACCCTTTTTATTTTTTTAAACTAGGAGATGACTGACAGTTCTGTTTTGTGACCTGAAATTTTATGTTCTGTGGTGGATGTTTTGTTTCTCCTTTGTAGTTGTCATCTTGTTTGAAATCGTTTTAGGGGTCTAGACTACACATTTTCCATGATCCCTAGACATATGTAGTTTGGGGCTGCTGTGTCCAACTGAAAAATGGTTCCAGCTACTAACACTTAGTGGTGTAGTGAAAAGCTACTGAATTTTCGTATCATGATCAGTGCGGTTGCGCCACTGCCCCACGCCTATATCATCTACCACCCCACAGACATTTTGACATATTTGATATCGGAGTACATCTTTCTAGAAAGTTCTTTTCTTTTTATTAACTCTTACCCTTTTTTCTTGAAAAGCTATTTAAAAATTGAAGTTTATCTTTCAATAAATTCAGCATTAGCAATGAAAAAAATGTGCAGGTTTTTGGTAAAATCAGCAAATGTTTTAAAACTACCTACTGGGGCAAGCCTGCTCTGACAGCTGTGGAGGACCAAGATGGGTAGCTCAGGACCTGTCAGAGCTGATAGGAGACCTCAGCTTGTGGACAGTTAAGTAAGAAGGAGAGGTTTAAGTGGTGGCTCAAGAGAGCAATGAAATAACATTTAATGCCATTTAGCATTTTTTGCCAAGTAATGATATGAATAAATAATTGAATAGCTTATAGAAGTTAAAATGAAGCAATGATCTCATCATTGTCACTGTTTAAATTTTTTCTTAAATATGACAATATTAACTATTACCTCTTTGCATTACAGAAACAACTAGAAGATTACTTGACAAAGATACTGAAAATGCCCATGTATAAAAATTATCATGCCACAGTAAGTACCAGTCAGTGATTTAAATTTGGGGTTAATTTATAAAATAGTAAAGTGTCAGCTAAATTTTGAGTCATTTTATTAAGTTCTTAGGTCTGCATCTGTGTTATTCCTTGAATTATAATAAATGAATACAAAATTGGTTTGACAGCAGGGGGCCAGTTTCGGCTGATATGATGAGTTTTTAAAATATTGAATTGGGGGCCAGCGCTGTGGCAAGGTGGGTAAGGATGCCGCCTGCAGTGCCGGCATCCCATGTGGGCTCTGGTTAGAGTCCCTGCTGCTCCAACTCTGATCCAGCTCTCTGCTATGGCTTGGGAAAGCAGTGGAAGATGGCCCAAGTCCTTGGGCCCCTGTACCTGTATGGGAAACCTGGAGGAGGCTCCTGGCTCCTGGCTTCGGATTGGTGCAGCTCCAGCCACTGCGGCCATCTGGAGAGTGCACCAATGGATGGAAGACCTCTCCTTCTCTCTCTCGTATCTGCCTTTCTGTAACTCTGACTTTCAAGTAAATTAATAAAATCTTTAAAAAAAAATATTGAATAGAACTCAACATGTCTATATTAACAGATATAAATGGAGTTGAAATGCTACCATAAGCTAGATTATCTAGCACCTTAAGCTTATAGAATAATGCCGAAAAACATTTGTAATGCTTAAGAAGTCTGTTTTGTGAGTCAGGAAAATAGTTGAGTGGAGTTGAACACCCACAGATTGTACACAGTAAAGTGAGATTGCTGTTGAACTGGCCTGTGACACCTGTGAAACACTTTTCTTTTCATATGAAAGCGAGATGCATGGGAAAAGCTAGGGAAAAAGAAAACTCTTGAGAAACCCAAGAAAAGAAGAAAGCTGGTGGGTCTTAGAAGCAGCACAGGGATATTTTGGGAGGCACATAGGCAGTGAGGCAGAGGGAGTGGGCTGTATAGTCTCAGCCAGCAGTGAGCTCTGCCCTCTCAAGGCCCTGGATGGTGGGGTGTCTTTTTTTTTTTTTTTTTTTTTTTGGTAAAGATTTATTTTATTTATTCGAAAGACAGAGTTACAGGTGGGAGAGCGGGGAGAGAGAGAAAGAGAGAGAGAGAGATTAATCTTCAGTCTGCTGGTTCACTCTCTAAATGGATGCAGTGGTTGGGTTGTGCTATGCCAAAGCCAGGAGCCAGGAGCTGCTTCCGGATTTCCCACGTGGGTGCAGGAGCCCAGGCACTTGGGCCATCTTCTGCTGTTTTGCCAGGCACATTAGCAGGGAGCTGGATTTTAAGTGGAGCAGCCGGGACTCCTCTTGTAGGACATCCTTGAAGGGTCAGCCTCCAGTTCTCCACAACTCTGGATAGCTGTCATGCATTACAGTGTTCTACGTGTGTCTGTGTCTGCATAACCAGCATTGCTGTGGGCAGTGTGCACGTGTAGATGATTACATGCAGAATGCAAGAGTAGATACGGGTGTGCCTTGACCTCTGGTTTAGAGAATGCCATATATGCATATATACACTGAAGCCCTCTGTGTGAGGAGACGGAGCCTTGGCTGTGCTGTGCTGCTCAGTGGCAGAAGCTGGCAGCGGTCCACACATGCATCCAGCTGGTGCTCTTTCTACACACACAGCTGCTCTGGCTGGCCAAGCCGGGGCTCACCTTCTGCAGTAGCTTGCAGTGGGATGTTCAGTGAGCCTGATGGAACGTCCATGGCTGTACGATCCTGGAGAAATGTCTTCCCATGGAAGTCAGCAATTTGAGATCAACCGGAGGAGCTCAAGAGCAGGATGGCAGGAAGGGCTCTTCCCTTGCAGATCCAGGCACGTGGATCTCGCAGTAGCATCATGGCTGGGGCTGTTCTGCTGTGAGCACTTAGAGATGCTGCCTCCTCCTGTGGTCTCTGAAGTCAGACCTGCTCTTTTCTCAGAACTACTCAGCTGCAGACTAGTGTCCACATGCAGTAGTCTTCCATTTGATTTATTTTTCTGCCTGCTTGTGACTTAACTTTTATTATTATTATTTGGCTTTAAAACAGTACTTTGCTGAGATCAAGCGTCTATTTCCATGTGTATTAGTACATTTTAGACTCTAATCTTGATTAATGATTGTTTATTAATTTTTAAAGTTCATCTATTTGAGAGACAGAGAAAGAGATACAGAGAAAGATCTCCTACTCACTAGTTCACTAATGGCTGGGACTGGGCTAAAATGAAAAGCCAGGCATGTAAAACTCAACCCAGGTCTCATATGTGGGTGGCATGTATCCTCCTAGTTGAGCTATCTATTTCCTCCTGGAGTAAGCATTGGCATGAACTACAGTCAGGAGTCAGCCAGGAATCAAACCCAGGCACTCTGATATGAGACATGGGGCTTCTTAGCTGCTAGGCTAGATGTCTGCCCCTCAGTTCTTTTTTTTTTTTTTAAAGATTTATTTGTTTATTTGAAAGGCAGAGTTACAGAGAGGCAGAGGCAGCGGTGGGTAGAGGAGAGAGATTGAGGTCTACCATCCACTGGCTCACTCCCCAGATGGTTGCAATGGCCGCAGCTGTGCCAATTTGAAGCCAGGAGACAGAAGTTTCTTCCAGATCTTCCATGCAGGTGCAGGGGTCCAGAGACCTGGGCCATCCTCCACTGCTTTCCCAGGCTATAGCAGAGAGCTGGATTGGAAGTGGAGCAGCCGGGATTCGAACCGGCACCCATATGAGATGCTGGCACTGCAAGTGGCAGTCTTACCCGCCATGCCACCGTGCCAGCCCCCTGCCCCTCAGTTTTTAAAATGTTCATTTAAAAAAAAAAAGATGTATTTATTTGAAAGGCAGAGTTACAGAGAGGCAGAGGAGAGAGAGAGAGAGAGGTCTTCCATCTGTTGGTTCACTGCCCAGATGGCTGCAACAGCTGGAGCTGCACTGATCTCAATCTAAAGCTTCCTCCGGGTCTCCCACGGGGGTGCAGGGGCCCAAGGACTTGAGCCATCTTCTCCTGCTTTCCCAGGCCATAGCAGAGAGCTGGATCAGAAGTGGAGCAGTGGAACTCGAACCTGCACCCATATAGGATGCCAGCACTGCAGGCGGTGGCTTTACCCACTACGCCACAGCACTGGACCCTAATTTTAATTCATTGTAATTGTTTTTCCAGTCATAAAAATTTTTTCTAGTTATGCCATACTGTATTTAAAAACCTGGCATGCCTTATACAGAGTTCTTTTAGAAGAGAAAAGACTCGTAACTACTGGTTATGTCATCCTCTCATTTCTTTCTTGTTTTTTTAAAAAAAAAAATTATTTAAGAAGTAGAAAGACACACACACACACACACACAGAGAGAGAGAGAGAAATCTCCATCCATTGGATCATTCCTGAAATGCCCACAGCAGCTGGGGCTGGATCAGAGAGCCAGGAACTCAGTCCAGGTCTCCCACATAGGTGGCAAGGACCCAGTTACTTGAGCCTCACCTCTATTTCTGATGGCCCTTAAGATTATTCCCTCCAACAGCTGAATTTGCCAAAATGATAAAAGCATAGGACACAATTTGATGTACGTCAATTCTCTAATATTTCACTTTCATGCTAAATGTAATGTGACAAAGATTAGATTTACACAGGCCCTCAGATCGTATTTGTGAAATTAGGGTAACATCTGTGTGCTTCTGTTGATAATTATGAGAAACATTAAAAATATACAAGCATATTAAAAGAAAAGTTCATACACACATATAGTAAGATTCTGCTATATAAGTGTAAAACATACCTACTGTAAGTTAATTTGGGTTCCTGATAGAATCATGAATCAGGCAAGGTCAAGGGGCTGAACTGGACATAAACTTAACTGCAGGACCATCCAGATCTGAAACTTTAGCAAGCGGTTCAGGTGATTTTATCATTGAGTGAATTTGAGAACTGAAGTAGAATTCTATGAGCAGTTTAGAAGTGTCTTGATGGGGCTGGTGCTGTGGTGTAGCAGGTAAAGCTGCCACCTGGAATGCCAGAATCCCATATGGATGCTCCACTTCCGTCCCATCCACCCTGGCTTCCAATCCAACTTTCTTCTGTGGCCTGGGAAAGCAACGGAGAATGGCCCAAGTAATTGGGTCCCTGAACCCATGGGGAAGATCTGGATGAAGCTCCTGGCTTTGGTTTGGCTTAGTCCTGGCCATTGTGCCATCGTTGCCATTTGGGGAGTGAACCAGCTGATGGATGATCTCTCTCTCTCTCTCTCTCTCTCTCTCTCTGCCTCTGCCTCTGCCTTTTCAAATAAAACCAAAAACCAAACTAAACAAACAAAAAACCCTTAAGATTAAAATCTCAAAGTAGAACAAAATGCACGATTTCCAAGAGAAAGCCCTAAACAGTTAGAGTTTAACTCTTATGACTCAGATTCCTTATCTCCAACGTGGTGATTAACTTGAAATCTTGAATGAAACATCCCACAGATCAATAACACTGAGCTCACTGCTTGCTTGTTTTGTAGGGTGAGTAGGTTTGACTTGAGGGGAAGGGTAGGTCAAAGACAGGGAAGAGCTGTACTGACTTTACAGCTGTGTCAAGTTATGGGACGTGTTCTCTTATGTTGATTCTTGGAGAGAGGAGAGGGAGTGCTTAGCTTCATCCGACCTCCCAGTTTTCTCCATAGATTAGGTGTCTTTGCTGCCTCTACCCATGCTAAGTGTTTTCCCTGGAAGGCAGCCTTTCTTGGAGGAGGTGAGCCTCCCTCTTACCCTCTCTACATGGTTGCCCAACTCAATTCTCTCCTCTTCCTTGCATCAGGTAATTTCCTTCTAACCACCTGCTTGGATTTTTGCTGCCTGAAGAATGAAACGGGGCTTGGAAAGTCAGTCTCCCCTTATAATACAAAAATGAGTGAAAAGGGCAGAACTGCCTGTTTGCCAAGTAATTTCCAGGGTTTGTTGCTACCCTCTAGGGTTTGTTTCTTATCTCTTGGCATGGAAACATTTTTGTTACTCTTTCTCTAACTTTTTCTGCATCCAGTTGCCAAGTCACATTGATTTTTCTTCCTTTTTTTTTTTTTTTCAGACCTCTTTCCACCTAGGGCCAAGAGTATTATTTACCTACACTTTTCACAGGTTAGAACAAAACCAGAAAGGTATTGATTAGTACTTTACTCAAGGGGTCAATAGGATATGCTCTGTGGAGTATTACTAGGCTAATTTGATTTTTAAATACTTCTTCCTGAGAGTCATCTTCCTAAATGCAGAATGGAATTATGATCACTGAAGATTTACTGTGAAATTCAGACAACACAATCTTTGTTCAGTTTCATATTTTATTATTAGGTTTTGCCTGTCATTTGACCTTGACTTTAGGGCTGGAAAGTTTCTTCTTGAAATCCCTCGTTAGTCAGACTTTACTAATCCTTTAGTATAAAGTAGAGTTCATGTTAATATGAAACCTTTGATGGTCTACATGGGTAATGTATGATTTTTATTTCCATAGATTTCTTTGCATTTAGCGATTTTGTACTGATACTGTAATGTTATGTTTTCTGAATTATTTCAGGGAATTTTTTGTTGTTAGCTATTTGATGATTAGAGTTATGTATTAGAAAACTTGCTCCTTTGATTTTTGTTTTCATTTCCTATTCTTCCACTCATTCTGTAACTTTGCATACAGTAATTGCACCTCTGAAGCAGATTCATCAAATGTAAACAGGGATTGACATTCCCCCTCTAACATTTTATCTCTGTTTAGAAATAAAATGAAAAGTTGTGGTTTGACGTTTTGAAATGTTTTGGATTTTATGTATGGTTGATAGTCTGAGTGTCATTTCTTTTTTTATTTATTTATTTATTTATTTATTTTGACAGGCAGAGTGGACAGTGAGAGAGAGAGACAGAGAGAAAGGTCTTCCTTTGCCATTGGTTCACCCTCCAATGGCTGCCATGGCTGGCGCGCTGCAGCTGGTGCACCGCGCTGATCCGAAGGCAGGAGCCAGGTGCTTCTCCTGGTCTCCCATGGGGTGCAGGGCCCAAGCACTTGGGCCATCCTCCACTGCACTCCCTGGCCACAGCAGAGAGCTGGCCTGGAAGAGGGGCAACCGGGACAGAATCCGGCGCCCCGTCCGGGACTAGAACCCGGTGTGCCGGCGCCACTAGGTGGAGGATTAGCCTATTGAGCTGCGGCACCGGCCCTGAGTGTTATTTCTAATAGCCTATGGGTTGCTACATTTTCCAATTAGAATACATTGCCACAAATCAGATTTATAAAAATGCATTGTACTAAATCTCATGTTTTATAGAGTAAAATAAATTTTAAAAACTTGATTTTTAAAAATAATTATTATTTCTAAAAATGCTGCGTGTCGTCCCCACCACTCTGTAACTACACTCACGTGTACCTGGTCTGGTCCTTCACACAAAATTCTGTCGAGATGGAATATTTTCCATGTGTGACTTCCTCTATCTGCTTCCTGATGCTGGAGAATGTTTCTCTTTTTTTTTCTATCAAGTTTGTTATTGACATGCTCTAAAGAAGGTTGCTACATCTGGACTTAACTTGGCTGCTTTAAAACAAAATCTATAAATTGTGAACAATACAATGTCTAACTCCAGTTGATTCAAGAATTGCTTGAGATAAAACTTGTATATATAGAAACATTACATTCTGCTGATTCCTTTTTCCCTCTGTGCCTCCACATTTGCATCTAGCCCTTCCCTAACCAGTATATGCAGTAGACTCCATTCGAGTAGAAGACATGGTAGATGACTGTTTGCTTTTGCAGCTTAATTCTCAGAAGATTCATTTGGCCTAACTTGATTTTTAATCCGTTGCTTGCTAGTTGTACAAACTTGGACAACTGAATTTCTCAAACCAGGGGTTGGTGAACTGTATCAAATTGAGCAGACCACCTGTTTTTGTATATTCATGAGCTAAGATGAGCTTTTGTTTTTCAGTGGTAAAAAAATGAAAATACTGTAATATTTTGTGCCATATATAAATTCTGTTCATATTTTAGAGCTATAAAGTCTTATTGGACACAGCCACATTATTTGATTTATGCATTATCTGTGGCTGTGTTCATACTACAATGGAGGACTGGAGCCTATATGGCTCACAAACTCCAAAATACTTATTGTCTGGTTCTTTGCCAAAAAACTGTCCATGCATGCTATAAATCACAGTTTCCTTTTCTATATAATGGGAAAGTGGTACCTACTTCTAAAAGGTTTTAGATAGTGCATGGAAAATGCTCAACTCAGTGTCAACACACAACACACACTCAGTAAATGTTAGCCACAGCTGTTGATATTATGATAGTTATAGCTTTTAGTCATCTAGTAATCTATGTAGTGAAGGTGGGCCTAGAATTCTCTCTCTTTGAACTCATTACAAATAATTTTTTGTTATGCCTGGTGTTCACATGTCTCCCCAGTCTCTTGGCAACCTAGCTTGCTGTATCATTTTCCATGACCTTTTCCACCTTACTCACCGTAGCCCAGCTGCACATTGTATTTCCTTCTTACACCTTCTGTTCTGTTCTCCTCTTCATGCCCTATTTCTGCATGCCAAATCTGGTCCATCTTGCAGAACCTTCACCAACATCACACTTATCATGTACTCTTAGTATTTTCTGCACACATACTGTGAAAGCTCTTCCTCCCATAATAAAAACAAACGCAAAAAAGTATTGGGATGAAGCCCTCTGTGACTTTGTTGAACATTTTGTCTCTGTATCATAGGGTATGTATCACTTTATTGTTGTGTTAACTGATGCTTCTCATCAGCACTTCAGAGTACTGTGTTTATTGATCTGCACAGTCCACCACGGAGTACCAGTGTTTATACATGCCAGTATCTCATACACATTCTTAACGCATACATAAATTTCATTTGTCTGCTTTCTAATATGTGAATTTTTTTTCTTGTTTTCAGACAGAATTCCTTGATATAAGCCAGTTGTCTTTCATCCATGATTTGGGACCAAAGGGCATGTAAGTTTCAGTATTGGACCTTGAGAAAGAAGTATGAAAAGCCACTAAGCATTAATATTTGATTTAGTGGCATGCTGGGGTGATGGGACCTCCTGGCTTTCCTGCTAGTTTTTCTCCTCAATACAATCAGGGCAGCTGGGGGAATCACTTAACTAAAAGAGGATATCTCTTACAATAAACAGTGATAGCAACTAGTTTACTGTCATGTATCTACTGCCCAGATTTCCTCTAACCCAGCAGGGGGAGTGTTCAATGCACAAGGAAGTTTGATATGTGTGAAAATGCTCTCAGTGTCAAATAACGAAGGTCCTTTCTTCTAATCATTTATAAAAGTTAACTATTTGTCACTAATCTTGATGACTTTAAAAATAATACTGTGTAAATAGATGATGTGTAACACATGGAAGCTTAATGATTATTTTTCTTCACGATATTAGAGATTGATAACATAAAGAGCTTAAATTTTAATTTTAGATCTTTAAATGCGTTGTTGGTGGTTGTTTCTTTAAAAATCTCTTTTGTTCAATCATTACTGTTTCAAAGTTAAGAGGTTACTACTTTCAAAGCTACTTTCTGTGGAAGTAGCAGTAGCTTACTATGTGTACTTTGCTTTACCACTTTGGTCATGGTTTGGTTGCTAGAACTATATATGAAGCCCTAGCATCTGTGGGTGAGCCCCACCCTGCTCTCAGTGGCTGTTGCACCGTCTCTGCACAGGATCTTCTTAGGTGTTCACAGTGACTGGGGGAGCACTTAGCATTTAGAGCCAGGCACTAGGATGCTAATGCATAGCACAGTTATGCTGCCTCAGATGCCTAAAGAGCTCTATGTGGCCACAGTGTTTAAGGTTAGCCATTATAGAATTCAGCCTAACAAATATGACGCTGAACTAGCTGACAGTAAAGGAGGAAAAAGTAGGGAGGAAAATCATATGTGAGCGAGTTCATTTGGTACTAAGTTATTAAGACTATACAAACTAGATTTGAGCTGGAAATCTGGCAACGATGGGTTAAGTTGATGTTTCTTTCAGAGAAGGCATGATAATGAAAAGATCTGGAGGACACAGAATACCAGGTTTGAATTGCTGTGGGCACGGAAGAGCTTGCTACCGCTGGTCAAAAAGGTAGGCCTTAGGAATTTTCTTGTGTTTGTTTGTTTTAATACACTGGCTATTGAGCGGTAGTTTTGCATACCAGGTTTAAATGATAAGTCCTGTAGAAACTATGGCAGAGCACATTTTAAATTATATTTTGAAAATCTAAGTTACTGTATGTACTTAAGTAGTTTACCCAATATGGGAGTTGTTGGCAGAGGATGCAAATTAATATCCATAAAAACTCAGTGGACTTGGTATTCAACAGTATAGCTGCCAAGGAATAGGCAGAGATGGCCAGTAAGCAGAGGAGAAGATGACAGCGTTACAAGCCACTAGGGAATTGTAGATCAAATCCACAGTGAGGTACAACTTCATATCCAATGGGATGGCTGCAATTAAAAAGATGGGCAATAGCAAATGTTGGTGAGGGTGAAGAGAAATTGGAGCCCTCAGCTATTGCTGGTGGAAATGTAAAATGGTATAGCCACTTTGCAAACAGTCTGGTATTTTTTTCACATTGTTAAACATAGAGTGACCCTATGCCTCCAAATTCCAGTCCTAGGTGTTCACCCAAGAGAACTTTAAAAAAAAAAGTCCGTCCCAAAACTTATCACAGCAGCATTATTTATGATAACCTAAAAAGTACAAACAGCTCAGATGTCCATAAATTGATAAATGGCTGAACAAAATATGGTATTTCCATATAGTAGAGTATTCGTTTTGAAGTGATGAAAATTTTCTGAAATTAGATGGTAGCAATGATTGCCAATTTTATTAATGTGCTAAAAACTGTGGAATTGTATTTTTTATGTGTATCTGAATTACATCTGAATCAAAATCAAAGATTTTAATGAAAAGGGTAATGAAGAACTGATGTATGCTCCCATGCAGATGAAACATCATAAGTGAACAAAACCAGATGCAAAAGCAACTTCTTAGAGGCTTCCATGTTTAGAGTAGACAAACCTGAAGACGTGGAAGTAAATAGGTTTCCAGGATTATTTTTGCTAATTAACTTCTGCTAATGGATGTAGAACTGGGAGGGGAGATAATGAGAATATTCTAGAATTAGTACTACTTTCTAATATTTCTAATATCCTAGAATTAGTGCTACTTTCGAAATATGCTGAAAACCACTTAACTATATACTTAAAAACATACAAAGAAAAATTGAACAGATTTCTAAGATGATAATATTAGACTTTCATTTGTGAAAAATATATATTATGATAAGTATGATATATTTAGAGGACTTAAACTTCATATTGTGTTCCTAGCCAAGTAAAGATTCCTTGAGGGGCAATATTTTTTAAATTTTGCACATCATAGACAATAGCTGTTTGTCCTAATGATAATGTACTGGAATTGAAAAAAAATATTAAAGACACCATTAAGAAATCAGATAGCAATATTTTTATCTACATAAGAATATGATATATTCTCCAATTGTAAAATAAATGTCCTCATGTAAATAATGGAATTGAACTATGTGTATATTCAAGTATATAAAATTAATAGTAGTGTCTACTTTTAAACATATTTACTTAAAATACACTGCCGATTAGAAATACGATTGTTACTATTGATTTGAACCCCGGGAACTTGTTCTGTCAGTGACTAAGAATGTGGGCAATGAACGAGCAGCTGAGAACGCAATCTTAGCACCATTTATTGGAAAAAGTGAAGAGACAGAAATCGCTATACCTGATGGACCATGCGGGCGTCTCAGTAAAGGACTAGGAACCCGGTCTGCACTCAGACCCCGGTTTTCAAGGGCCTGAATCTGCGTCCCAAGTACACGTCCCCTGTTTCTTCTCCCCTCCTCCCTCTTCTGGGAAAGTCTGGGTGGGGAATTTTTGGGTATGGAATTCCCCTAAATAAACCAGTCCAGATCATACGGGCTATCAGGGTTCTTACTATCGGAGAGGCAAATGACTCCCTCAGTCCAGGAGGGCCAGCTGCCACCCTCTCTCAGTTCAGCGAGTTCCCTTCGGCAAAGGACAGGCTAGGACACCTTGGGCTGGGGGAGTCAGGCGAGGCTGGGTCTGGCTTTCAGGACTTGTTTCCTTGTTCCATTGCACATGAATCTGTTTTCTATAAAATTTCTCATTTTCCTCGACCCCTCTTACACACATAGGCTAATGTCTGCGTAGCAGCCTTAACACCAGTAAGTTACTAGACTTGGGAAGGATGGAGGAAATCACAAGCGCCTTCCGAGCCCTATCGGAAGATAAAACTTAAAGAAATTGAAATTTTCTGTTAGAACTTATTGAGCAAAAAGGGAAGTAATATACTCAAAAAAGTACTCACTTTGATATAAACCTCTAACTTGCAGAAACTCAGAGTGTAAATGATATCGAGGAAATCGAGAGACTCCATCTGCGCTATCTTGTCAGCCCAAATAGTACAGAACCCGGAATACTCAGGCCAGATGCCAAGCAGGGGGAGTTTCAGACTTTACCTTTCAGCACTCGGGACTCTTTACCCAGAGCACCTGTGTGCAGAGCAGCCTGGGAGCCTTGGCAGCCCCAGGAGCAGCTGAGAGCTGTCAGGAGTCCAGCTCTCGCCCACCTCAGTTGGCACGGTGCTCCCTGTGCGTGTGAGCAGGCTCACGGCCCTCTTGCCCATTATAAAGAGCATGAGGGTACATCCTTTATGGCTGTCTTCCTTGCTCTCCCTTGCTGTCCTTCCTGGCACCACCTCCCTATGAAGTGCCTTTGTCTCACAGTTTGGGGCAACTGACCTTAAGGCTTCTACTCAGGTTGTGTTCTAGCTGCTGGGAAGACAGTGGTGAACAGGACAAAGCCCCTGCCCCACGGAGCTCTGAGTATTGCAGGAAATGCAGGCAGAAATCGGCTGGCAAGTCTGTATCGTAAGTCAGTAAGAGCGTTGAAGGAGAAAAAAGGCTCTGATATAGTGAGGGTTTGGGGACATGCAGAGGGGGACTTTAGTAGCTCCAGGACTGAAGGAAAAGCTCCCTGAAGAAGTGACTTTTGAGTTACAGCCTCTGTGAGAAGCAGAGGCCAGGGACAGTGGGCAGGACTGTTACATAAAAGAACTGTGCTTCCTCTTTATTTAACCTTGGTTACATCATGCTTCAACCGGGACAATCTAAAAAGATACGATCCTGCCCGAAATGAAATGTGTCATCATTTTAAGTTGTGTAAATCTTCCTGTGCAGATTAAAGCTGTGGCTCCATATTAATAAGTATTTCCTGAGTCATATCTGTGGGATTTAAAATATCAGACATCACATATAGATGATAAAGTGTAACTGACAAAATTAGTTTAGAAAGTTTCTCACAGAAGAAGACTACTGGTGTCTAAACGGGAGTTACTTTTAAAGGTGACACTTGTTCATACTTTAGAAACATATTTTTTGAGAGGTAGAAGAGATGAGCAGAGAGAAGAGAGAGAGAGAGAGAGACTTATAGAATGTTCTGGTTGGCTAGTTCACTCTCCAGATGTCCCCGGGAACTGATCCTAAAGCCAGTAGCCCAGCACAGTCCTACCTCACAGGGTGGGTGGCAGGGATTTAATTACCTGAGCCCTCACCCCTGCCCCCCGGATCTGCATTAGCAGGAAGCTGGGGTCAGGAGCACGGGCAGGGGATCCGACCCAGGCCCTCTGATGTGGGGTTCAGCATCTGAACTTTTCACTGTTAGGCTACATACCCACCCCTCTCTTCTGCTGTTGTTTGAACCTATTAAAAAAATTCTGATCACTTTTTGTTTATTCTGTTTTAATAAATTGAGAAAAGGTAAATAGGAGGATTCCACTTTCACTTGTTTTGTAATGACCTTATATGGGAGACAAGTGAAAAAAAAAAAAACGGGAGAACAAGACGACCACAGTACACATCTCTTCTCATAATGTAAAACGTCTATGTAAATAACAGGCTTACTGAACACCTTCTCTGAACCTGGTAGTGGGCTAGACATTGTTTCTCTTCTCAGATAATGTCTAAGAGAACGAGATGTCTACATGTTGAGAAGTAAGTTCTGTGTTTACTACGAACTGTTCCAGTAAAGTAAAATTTTTAGGTAGTGACCATGTCGAAATGGCTTCATTTATACTTGTTGGGACCCATTCTTTCCATTGTGATTTAGGCAGAGTGGTTGCTTTGCCTGAAGGCTTGTACTGGGCTGATAGGGGATTATTGTAGGCACTGGACAGTTAGCAGTGGACAAGACAGTTATATCCCCTGTCTCTTACCCCCAGTGCAGGGGACAGTGAATGAGGAGACTGGTAAATACTTCCACTACAAAGAAGCTAAAACAGAGCAGCTTTATGGAGTGGAGACGGGGTTGGGGTGGGGAGGCTTGAGGGCGACAGGTTTAGCTGGAGTAGCCTTCCTAGAAAGGGAAGTTGGATGGATGATGTGGGCTGTCCATGGTAGGGTCTGGAAGGAATCACTTCTTGGCAGAGGAACAGCAAACACAGAGCCCCAGAGTGGAACTAATTTGGAGGTCAGGACATGGGTGGAGAGGAGAGGCTAGACAACAAGGAGGGACCTGGAGTTGGAGCCCAGAGGGGCTGACCTGAGGACAGGCACCTCATCCTTTTATTGAATTTCTCCTTGATGTGTATCTTCCTGTTTTAAGAACTTACTAGGTGGGGAAGCTCAGCCTGGGAGTTAAGATGCCAGTTAAGATCCCCGCATCTCATCTCAGAGTGCCCGGATGCAGGTCCTAGCTCTGACTCGTGACTCCAGCTTGCTAATGCAGACCCTGAGAGGCGGCAGGTGAGAGCTCAAGTAGATGGGTCCCTGCCACCCATGGGAGACCTTGACTGAGCTCCTAGCTCCTGGCTTTGCCCTGGCCTAGTCTGTTGCAGACATCTGGGGAATGCATCAGCAAGTGAGATCTCTCTCTCTCTCTCTCTCTCTCTCTCTCTCTCTCTCTCTCCCCCTCCCCCTCTCTCCCTCCCTCCTTCCCTCCCTCCCTCACCATCACATACCCCCATTTCTCTGTTGACAAAAAAATAGAAAGGAAAGAATTCAGATAAATTTTAAGGAAGGCTTGATTAGGAAGAGCTTTAAATAAAGGCCAGAAGTCAGTCTGCTCTGGTATTTAAGGGCAATTACAAGTACACTTCATCCCTATCAAAACAGAAACCTTTACCTCTGTGTCAGCTTTCAAAATCTAGCAGTCTGTGGGGAGCAGTTGCATATTTCCAGGAGCCCACATGCGGCAGAGCAGAGGAAGAACCTTCCACATAGGATAAAGCATGAATGACACTCCCGGGAGTTTAACAGTACCCTGGCCGACGATGTACCCAGCCATCTCCTGCCTGCCTCCCTCCCTCCCTCCCTTCCTTTCTCCTCCTCCTCCTCCTCCTCCTTCTTCCTCTTCCTCTTCTTCTCTTTCTCTCCCCGCCCCCTCTTTCTTTCTTTCAAGATGTATCTATTTATTTTGAAAGGCATTATTAAAAAGCAAGAGGATTCAGTCCTCCAGATGGCCACCAGAGCCAGCCCTGGGCCAGGGCAGAGCCAGGTGCTTGATTTGGGTCTCCCATGCAGGTATCATGGGCCCAAACACTTGGGCCATCATCCACGACTTTTCCCAAGCCATTAGCAGGGAGCTGGATCAGAAGTGGAGCAGCTGGGACATGAATCAGCACTCTCATTGGATGTCGGCATTGCAGGTGGTAGTTTACCTCAACGCCCCAACACCGGCCCTGCCATCTCATTGCTGTTGGACAAGACCACAGCCGACGCAGCCTCTGTGCAAATTAAGGAAGGGAGCCATTCTTACAGGGTGATGCAGCTTGCACCAGAGTCAAATACACGGTGGTACCTGGTGACCTATTCCTCGGGGTGGGTTTTGCAGCCCATGTTCCCAGGGTTAAGCCACGAGCCTGGGCTCTAAAGAGCTTTTTTCACATTCTAAGGTGAATGGTGGGTGCTTGTTACACCTGGATGTGGGTCATTTTACTGGCATCCCACACTGTCGCCTCTGGTGTGCAGCTCTGGTGAGGGCTAGCTCTGATGTCATTCGGGTATCCTTGCCTTCCAGGCAGGCAAACTCAGCAGTCTGGGTGATTTGACTTTCTTAGGTTGTTGGCTCTGTCAGCTATAGTTTTGCAAGCCTGCGACTCCTTCCTGGTCAGCAACAGAGCACACCTGTGCCAAACAGCTGCTCCTGTGCCGCACTGTCTCTAGCTTGCTGAAGACAGAACTTCAACAGACATGTGATCCATCTAATCTCTTTTAGCGTAACCATGTTTTGAGTAGATAACTGTATCTCTGAACTCATAACTGAGCCCCATCGGAGTCATGAGTCACCCTTGATATCATGGCTGTATTGAGTGTTAGATAAAAAGCATGATTTCTGCATGTACTAAATACTGTTTTGAGACTATTATCCACTGTATTATTCAGTTGTCTTAATGTTTGTTAGGCCCCCAGTGAGAAACTTCCTTTGGAAGGTAGTTTGGCTGTGGACCCCTTTTATTCTTTCATTTACTCATTCACTAAGAGTAAGCCAGGGAAGTCAGACTCACTTTGTCATGCCACCTCTTTCCTTACATAGTTAGGCATTTGCTGTCTGTGACCTTGATGCCTTCATAGATAGGCATTTGCTTTCTGTGACATTGATGTTTCTCCTTTTATACAACTATCTCACATGCATGCCTTTTACTGAAAAATAATTTAAATTTATTAAAAAATAAATGAAACTGTAGAAATCAATGCAGATTTGTTTACATTGAATCCCAAAAAAGCCACTACAACGTGTGATTGGCAACTTCAGTAAATATTTTTCATAAAATATATTTTTTAAACATTTATTTATTTGAGAGGCAAAGTTACAGAGAGAGAAAGAGACAGAGAGAGAGGTCTTCCATCTTCTGGTTCACTCCCCAAATGGCTGCAATGGCAGAGCTGGGCCAATTCAAACTAAGAGCCAGGGGCTTCTTCCTGGTCTCCTACACAGGTGCAGGAGCCCAAGGACTTGGGCCATCTTCTACTGCCTTCCCAGGCTATTAGCAGAGAGCTGGGTCAGAAGAGAGGCAGCCAGGACTCAAACCAGAGCCCATGTAGGATGCCGGCATTTCAGGTGAAGGCTAATCCTACTACCCACAGCACCGGTTCCTCTCATAAAATATTTTAAAGGCCAAGTTCCCATGCTACTGTATTACATAATTTATATTCAAGTGTTCTAACCTTATCTGTCCCATAATATGGAATCATCCCAAGTGCTTTATTTTGTCCAATATATGATATTATAACCATTGCTACTTTATTCAGTTACTGTCATTTGATCACTAAACAATTACAGATAAATATGAATATAAGGGTAGTTTAAAAGGTTCATGGAAAATAGAACTAAAAGTTCATTTTTGGCACAAAAATTTTGAAGTTCTTGCATAGTTATTTCTTTTTTTTTTAAGATTTACTTATTTGAGAGGTAGAGTACAGACAGTGAGCAGGAGAGACAGAAAAGTCTTCCATCTGCTGGTTTACTCCCTAAATGGTTACAATGGCCATAGCTGCACCAATCAGAAGCCAGGAGCTTCGTTGGGTCTCCAACACAGGTGTAGGTGCCCAAGCACTTTGGCAATCTCCCACTGCTTTCCCAGGCCATAGTAGAGAGCTGGATCGGAAGAGGAGCAGCCAGGACTCAAACCAACACCCATATGGGAGGCCATGCTGTAGGCAGAAGATTAACCTACTGTGCCACAGCACCAGCCCCACATAGTTATTTCATAATGTACATTTTCCACAAGTTTTTTTTGAAGACCCCTCAAATGTATGGAAATTGACAATATTGTGCATCAGAAAGAACTTACCCTTTAATTCCATTTTCCACTGATTATTGTGTACCTGGTGTTACACAACATGAGAGCATCCTGCCTCTTGCTCTTCCTGTTGTCAGTGTCATGCCCATTTTCTGCCTCCTGACTTCTTAGGATGTGGTCCTAGCATGGCCATCACCTTTAAACTTGTTGAAAGTGCAGAATCCCGGGCACTGCTACAGTGCCTGAGAATCTGCACTTTGTCAGGATCAGAAGATAGGCAGGCTTTTGACCCAGCAGTTACCCTAGCGAGCTCTGCCCCCACCTCCAACTTCTTGCTCCCTGGGAGGCAGCAGATGATGGCTCAAGTAATTGGATGCCACCCAGGTGGGAAACCTGGATCAAATTCCAGGCTCTGGCTTCAGCTCGGCCCTGCCCTGGCTGTTACAGGCATTAGGGGAATGTATCAGCAGATAGGAATTCTCTTTCTGAATGCCTCTCAAATAAATAGAATAAGTCAATCAATTTTAAACATGATAATAAAGTATGAGAAGAGCCACTGCTTTATTGCAGTCACTTGCTGACCTGCCACACCACACCCCTCTCTTCATATCTGCCCTTCTGAAATATGATACTTCAAAAAATTCATGGAAAATGAAGATACTTCAAAAAACGATGATGAGAAGACACTTCAAAAAATTCATGGTAAATGGAGTTAAAAGGTAAGTTCATTTTGGTGCCAAAAACTTTTGAAATCCTTGAGTACTTTTTTTATAATACTCTTTTCCCAGTGAGCTTTTTGATGACACCTTGAAAGTTTGCATTTCAAAATCTTTGCACCAAAATAAACATCTTTTGATTTCATTTTCTACAAGCTTTTTTGATGTTCCCTCCTATTATTGTCCTTTTACCTTGCCAGGGCATGAGAGTCCCTTATTTAATAAGCACCTTGCTTTTCGTCTTGTTTTGCTTTACAAAATAAAAGCAACACAGATTCTGAAGCCTTTTTAATGGATCTGGGGTAGGGCCCATGAATCTTACTTTTCACAAGCATCCCCGTAGATGCTGAGTGTCAGGCAAGCTGAGGATAATACAAGCTTGGGTCCATGACATAAAACCAACCCTTGTGGTCTGGCTTTCAGACCTTCCTTAGCGTGGCTGTTGCCTCTGCATTTCTTCCCATGTGCCCCAGGACTGTGGCCACACCGACTGCTCCTCCAGCACATGCAGGATTTCACACCTAAGAACCCATGCCAGCTCTTCCCCCCGGGTGGGTGTACGCCCTGGTCCCCCTCACTGTGGGCTGTCCTCGCTGGGATCCTTCCTGGCCATGCTCAGAAGACACTTCTTCAGGAAAGTGCCATGGCTCTTGGGTAGTGCTAGGCACTCCGTCTTCTTGCACCACTGCCTTTTGCTCTGCTTTTCTAGTACCTGTCGTCTCTGTCCTGCAGTCACCGTTTGTACCCCCACTAGCCTTGTACGCTCCTTTGAGAACATCTACATCCACTTTATCTTTGCACTGTTCCCTGTTCTGACCCTCAGCTTACCGCTGTACTTTTGTCATTTTGAGGCTCTGACATTTGTTTTTAATTGAATGGAAATACTTTTGAGAAATGCCCACGTCCCATTGAGCATCATTTATTAAAGTTCTTTTAAACCACAAATGATTTGAAAAGAACATCAGTGGCTCCTTTAAAGGGTGATCGTACTTACTGGTGGATTTATTTGTCTCTTTCACGCTGGTTTATTCTAATAAACATCAGCGCATTCCATTCTTCTGATAGCTGGGCCTCCATGCACATTCTGCAAGTGCTGCCTGTCAAAGTCAAGGACATTCTTCCAGGTTTTGCCATTAGTGTTTAAAGAGCTAGTGAATTACTTCGAATTGCATGGTGCCAGTACTTCTTAGAAAAAACATAATAGGATGTCTTTGTTTGAGTTTTTGTTTCATAGTGATGTTTTAAAAATAAATCCTCTATGTAAAAGAATGAAATTATGACTATAGTCTGCTAGAGTGTATACTTAAGATTTATCATCTTTTTGTTTGTTTTGGTAATTCAATTCAACTTTTAAAAAAATCCTTACTATCTTCTAACAGGTGGCTAATTGTGAAAGATTCCTTTTTACTCTATATGAAACCAGACAGTGGGGCTATTGCCTTTGTCCTGCTGGTGGATAAAGAATTCAGAATTAAGGTGGGGAGAAAGGAGACGGAAACAAAGTATGGACTCCGAATCGATAATCTTTCAAGGTAGAAATTTCAAATATTTAAACGGCATTTCTTCCATGATCTCTCAGAAATAAAGTTTTCCTCTCAACCTTAAGTGAAGGAGGTAAAGTAATTTAGATGCTACAGAGTTCTTACTTAGAAGTCATGCTCAGTCAAAAGTAAGGAATACTTCCTTGTACACATTTTTAAGAATAGAATATCATATATGTAATATGTATCTATATATAGATATAGAATATCCTATATGTAATAGAGTCAGAATAAAAATCTTTTCAATTCAGTGTGTTCATTAACAAAACTCCTGAAGGATAATTTTATTTTCAGAACCTGCATACATATTTTTAAAAAGACATCTTGGAAAGATACTCAAGTGTCCTTTCATTCTATATTTTATAAGTGGGTGTGTGTGTCGATAGCCTTGTATATGTCTCATCCTACAATATTACAGCTGTGTGGTTTTATATATGAGGGCACTTCAGAAAGTTTGTGAAAAAATTGAGCTCCAAGATAAGTTTATTTTGGTGGAAACAGAATGTTTGCCAGTCATGCATAGTTTTCAATAATATATATTTCATTGAATGTCTTAAAGACTTCCTCTATGCATGAATTTCAAACATTTTTACACCAAAAGAAGCATCTTTTAATTTCATTGCCCATGAAGTTTTTGTAGTACCCTTGTATACATACATTTGTCTCTGTATAATTTACCCTTGTGTGTGTGTGTGTGTGTGTGTGTATACATCTTTATATGCATTTACTGACATTTGTATACCCCTACAAATACAGATATGTGGGGGGGGGTATGTGTATGCATGAGTTACTGTATACTTAGAGTTGAGTTAAAAACAGATGCTCAAGCCTTTTTAATGGATCTGGGATAGGACTGAACTCCCTGTTACTCTCTAAGAATGGAATATACAGGATTATTATTGGAAATACAATGGCACTACCATCAAAGCTTCCTCCTATTACTGCATTCGTATTTTCCAGTGGACCAAGGAAGCCCACCCCCAGTGTTCACTGACCCGTGTAACGGACACTTTTAGCTGCCTTATTTCTACTTTCACTCTCTCTCACTTGGGCACCATGGCCAAGTCAGTCCATTCAGTCCAGGTTTCATGATCTTCCTCCCTGGTAGAAGAGCTCCCTACTGTTTTTTTAAATACATCCCATCTCTTCATTTGTAGCAGGAGGCCTTCATCTCTCCGCCATTCTTTGCAACCCCTCCCTGGCACTGTCTCTTGTGGGTCAGGGAAGCAGGTGTCTCTACCCATCAGTCCTTCTCACTGGGTTTCTCCTTGCCTCTCCACCTTTGCTCTTCCTGCACCCATGTTTGTGATTCTTCCCTCTGCCCCCTTAATTCTGATGCAGATCCTGTGACAAGGTCTTTGCTTGTCCATGTCTTCCCCGAAACCATCTTTTCCTCCCTTCCGCATGATAGCGGAAGTGCAGGCACTTTCAGTGCCCTTCTGCCCCTGCCCCAGTAGCTCCTGTCTCTTTGGTCACACCCGGTGGAGGGTGTTTCAGTCCTCCCAGCCCCTCTGTTTCACCTCCTGTCTCCAGCCCCAGCAGCATCCGCTGCTCTGAGGGTTCAGTAGCGTACAGTATGTCAGTATGAGACATATTGATGGGAGTGGTTAGGCCATCCCTAATCTTCAACAACAGCTGTTTTGGAATCTGTGAACATAGCCTCTTTGCTGCTCTAGAAGGATCATTGTATTTCCCCGACACAGCGTGCTCTCCCTTCTCATTCCCTGTCCTCCCCTTATTTATGGCTCTGATGGTTGGTTTCTGCCTGAATGACCTTATTTTCCTTTGATCTTCAAATCTGGGTTCCTTATTTTTCAACTTTTGGTTGTTGTCACCAATTCTGATATTCCACATCAAAAACATTTTCTGTCACCTGTTCTCTTTTGTTTTCAACATTTATAAACCCTTAGCAGTTTAGAGTTTAGTCATAAGTGACATTAAAGTCCGATGCAAACTGATTTATACCAGAGAGTGAGTCAGCCACGTTGGGCCTGGTGATTCTGAGATCCATGCTGTCGTTGAGACGGTGTTCACCTGCTTTCCTCGGCTCTGTGCTCTGGGGCTCAGCTTTATCCTCACGTTGGTCCCTTCACGGTGGTAAGAAAGCTGCCCCCCGTCCTCACACCAAGTTCAGTGGAAGGCGGAGTCTCTCCGGTGCACTCCTGAGCAAGTCCTCAGATTATCTTCATGCATTGGGTGGAAATGGCTCGTGCATGCATGATCCCACTTCTGGGACCAGAGGATGGAGAATGCTGTTTTGTTTAGCTTTTGTGGAAGGGAAGGGAAGAGATGGGATGACTTCCTAAATGCACAGTCAGGGTGCTGTTTCCAAAGAGGCAGGGAATAGACAGTGGGTGGCACGTAGGAGCTGTCCTCTGGAGGGGCCACGGTTGTCTAACCAGCACTGCAACGGGAGGCCGCGCCTGCAGCTTCTCTCACTATGGTCCTCACAGAACAGCAAAGCTCCAGGTCTGTAGTAAGTGTGTCTGTGTGTGTTTGCATGAGTGAATAAGTGAGTAAGCAACCTCAGTGTTTTCTCTGATGTGTTGATTATTTTAGAAATCCTACCAAAAATGTTTAAGAGCCTCATTTGTGATGTTCCTTGGCTAAACTTTTCAATTTATGTTTGCTACAGTATCAAAGAAAACAGGGAATGTTCAATTTTGTAAGCTGTTTGAGCAGATAGAACACAGAATGACCCTTCTTTTCTGCATTTTGCTTTTCTTTTAAAGGACACTTATTTTAAAATGCAACAGCTACAGACATGCTCGGTGGTGGGGAGGGGCTATAGAGGAATTCATCCAGAAACATGGCACCAACTTTCTCAAAGACCATCGATTTGGGTCTTATGCTGCTATCCAAGATAACACTTTAGCTAAATGGTAAGATTTTTTTTTTAAACTTGAGGCTGGCAAGATAGTCCTAGCGTATAATAATATGCTGGTGGTCTAATTCATCTGGAATCAGGTTTCAAAACTGTGTAAATATATTATGCACAATACTCATCAAAGGCCTCTCTGAATTAATTGTAGACTAACTTGCTGTAGCTAAGTTTTCTTTTTTAAATATTTGTTTATTTATTTGAAAGGTAGAGCTACAGAGAGAAAGGGAGAGAGAGAGAGAAAGAAAGAAAGATCAGTCTTCTATCTGCTGGTTCACTCCCCAAATGGCCACAATAGCCAGATCTGGATCAGGCCAAAGCCAAGAACCAGAAACTCAGTCCTGGTTTCACATGGGAGGTAGAGACACAACCACTTGAGCCATCTTCCACTCCTTCACAGGCCCATTAGCAGGGAGCTGGATTGGAATTGGAGCATCCAGGATCTGGACCCACTAAGTGACAGAGCTGACCCCTGTAGCTTGGTTTTCTTTCTTTCTTTCTTTCTTTTATTTATTTATTTATTTTTTTGACAGGCAGAGTGGATAGTGAGAGAGAGAGACAGAGAGAAAGGTCTTCCTTTGCCGTTGGTTCACCCTCCAATGGCCGCCGAGGGTGGCGCACAGATCTGATCTGATGGCAGGAGCCAGGTGCTTATCCTGGTCTCCCATGCGGGTCAGCAGGGCCCAAGCACTTGGGCCATCCTCCACTGCACTCCCGGGCCACAGCAGAGAGCTGGACTGGAAGAGGGGCAACCGGGACAGAATCCGGTGCCCCGACCGGGACTAGGACCCGGTGTGCCGGCGCCGCAAGGCGGAAGATTAGCCTAGTGAGCCGCGGCACCGGCCCTGTAGCTTAGTTTTCTAATGCTTGCTTTTAACAATGAGAATAGCTAGCTCTAGTTTTTGAAGTCTGATTTTTAAGCTGACTTGATAGATTTTCTTAATGACGTAAATGGAAGGTTTAAGTCAGTAGCCTAATTTAAGGAAAACATTTATTTGCTGGATATTTTAAAATAAATTCATGCTTAGCATGTTTTTCTATTCATGGATTAGAAATTTTGTTCTGTTTTCAGTCTGAGAAGAAAAACATTGTGTGATTTTCTTTTGTTTTAAAGATTTATTTATTTATTTGAAAGGCAGAGTTACAGAGAGGCAGAGACAGAGAGAAAGAGAGACTTCATCTGCTAGTGCACTACCCAGATGGCTGCAACTGCCAGAGCTGTCCTGATCCGAAGCCAGGATCTGGGAGCCTCCTCTGGGTCTCCCACGACAATGGAGGGGCCCAAAGACTTGGGTCATCTTCTACTGTTTTCCCAGGCCATAGCAGAGAGCTGGATTGGAAATGGAGCAGCCGGGACTCGAACGAGCGCCCATATGGGATGCTGGCACTGCAGGCAGTGGCCTTACCTGCTATGCCTCAGCGCCAGCCCCTGATTTTCTTTTATTCTTTCTTTTTCTTTTTTTCTTTTTTTTTTAAAGATTTATTTATTTATTTATTTATTTGAAAGGCAGAGTTACAAAGAGGCAGAGGCAGAGAGAGAGAGAGGTCATCCATCCATTGGTTCACTTCCCAAATGGCCGCAATGGCCAGAGCTGGGCTGATCCAAAGCCAGGAGCTTCCTCTGGATCTCCCACATGGGTGCAGGGGCCCAAGGACTTGGGCCATCCTCTGCTCCTTTTCTAGACCATAACAGAGAGCTGGATCGAAAGTGGAGCATCAGGACTTGAACTGACACCTATACGGGATGCTGGTACTGCAGATGGTAGCTTCACCCGCTATGACACACCACCAGCCCCAAACCTGATTTTCTTTTAAAGATTTATATATTTATTTGAAAGCCAGAGTTACAGCGGGAGAGATAGAGAGAAGTCTTTCATCTGCTAGTTCACTCTCCAAATGGTCATAATGGCTGAAACTGGACCAAACTGAAGCCAAAAAACCAGGAGCTTCTTCTGAGTGTCCTATGAGAGTACAAGGCCCAAGCACTTGGGCGTCTTCCACTGCTTTCCCAGGCTGTAGCAGGGAGCTGGATTGGAAGTGGAGCAGCCGGGACTAGAACTGGTCTTCATATGGAATACTGGCACCACAGAGGCTTAACCTCCTGCACCACAGTGCTGGCCCCATGGTGTGTGAATTAAGTAGGATAGCAGAATTTATCTTGCCCCAAATGATGATGAGGCTAAGGTAAGCCATTGTTCTCTAAGCAGAGAGGAATCAGGTTGCTTTTTTTTTCTGTCTACTTCCCCTCCTAGGTAGCAAATGGAAGGAGATTATTATGGTTTCGACATTGTCCAAAGTTTGTGTCCTGAGAGCCTGTTCCACAGGGTGGCAATACTGAGAAGTTGGGCCGGCGCCGCGGCTCATTAGGCTAATCCTCCGCCTAGCGGCGCCGGCACACCAGGTTCTAGCCCCGGTCAGGGCGCCGGATTCTGTCCCGGTTGCCCCTCTTCCAGGCCAGCTCTCTGCTGTGGCCAGGGAGTGCAGTGGAGGATGGCCCAGGTGCTTGGGCCCTGCACCCGCATGGGAGACCAGGAAAAGCACCTGGCTCCTGGCTCCTGCCATCGGATTAGCGCGGTGCGCCGGCCGTGGCGGCCATTGGAGGGTGAACCAACGGCAAAGGAAGACCTTTCTCTCTGTCTCTCTCTCTCTCACTGTCCACTCTGCCTGTCAAAAAAAAAAAAAAAAAAAATACTGAGAGGTGAAATGGAACCTTAAAACATGGAGTCGTTAGTCACTTAGCGGTATGCCCTTGAAAGGAATTAAAGTATTTTTCCTGGGACCCCGGTTAGTTGTTGAGAAGATTATTATGAAAGCCTGAGCCTGGCCCCTGCCAGTGTCCCTCTGGCTTCCTGCGTTGAGATATGATCTCTTTCCCAACTTGTGTTCCCACTGATTGCCATCGGGCCCTTGCCATTGCAAGTGCTACGCTGTTTGGATTTTCAGCCTCCAAACTATGAACTCTCTATAAAGTTAGCCTGCCTCAGGTGCTTTGTTACAGCAACAGAAAAAAATAGACTAGTGCAGTGGTATTTTCCATCCTTGTTTTCCACTTATATAAAGTAAACTGAGGGTGATGTGGAGATTCTAGGGCCATTTTGTGTTGTCCTAAGAAGTTTCATGTTTGTGTCTTTTAGGTATGTTAATGCCAAAGGATATTTTGAAGATGTGGCAAATGCAATGGAAGAGGCAAAAGAAGAGATTTTTATCACAGATTGGTGGTTAGTATTTGTCTATGGGAATTTTGCTAGGAGGTCTCTGTTGAGAACTGTGCTACAAGAATTGTACACCAGAAAGACCAGCAGTGCCCAATGATGATTTAGCCTAAGTATCAGTAGTCCTCAAGGAAAAGTCTTTTCAACAAACTTGGCCACCAAATATACTCTTAAAATATTTAGATGGAACAGTTTGGTTTTTGTGTGTTTGGAAATGGATACACAACTATTCATTTTAATAACGATTATACTGTATTGCAAATATATAGTTATAGACGGAATAGAAAATTAGCTTCTTCTGGTATCTTCCCTCCTTTTGTAGTGTCTGTTCCCTGGCCCTGTGAATATGGTTCTTAAAAATTGTCTCTTTGATGCTGAAATAGTTCCATTGGCTTATTATGTTAGAATGTTATCTATAATGACCAGGCCCACCCAGCTCTGCTGGACTTACATCAGGTTTCAACTCTGACCCTCGTTAAAAATGTCTGCTAGAGTTTTGCTTAGTAAAGCCACTGGGAGTCTCATATCCAAAACTCATTTAGCTCTAGGGAAATTTTACCCCTGATGGTGTATAGGCAGTGTTCTATTCACCCGTCTGCCTGGACAGTTAAAACTCATCACAGATGAGAATACTGACTGCAGTCAAAATGAAAATGCCTAAGTTTTCCATCTAGGAACTTAGTTACCTGAAATTCCTTAAGTTTTCTCTATCCTGTTTCCTTCCAAATGGTGCCTCTATGTAAGAACTATGGCAGTATCACCATACTCTGTTTCCTTCTGATTTTAGATTTGGGGGGAAAGGGAAAGAAGAATATGAACCCATCTTCTGTTTTAATTACATGGGAACCTTTAATTCTAGGTGATACTTTCTCAGCTTTGGCACTGTTGCTCTCTGTAGTCTGACAGGTCTTTCTTGTCAGGTACTGTGTGTTATGGCACATCCCTGGCCCTCTACACATGACATGCCAGAAGCAAGCTCCCAGTTATAATAGTGAAGATGCCTTCAGACATTGCCAGATGTCCCACGGTTGGGCCAAATCATTGTTGATTGAGAATCACTGATCTAGAGGAAGTGTGGGCTGGCTAACATGCTCATGCATGTGAGGGAGCTTAATTCTGTTCTTTGTGTTGTTGGAAGATTTTATCTTTTCACTCAAATACCAGGAAGGAAAATGATTCATATTTAGGAGTTTTTCTTTTAGTTGACTATTTTCTAAATGCATATAAGAATACACGAAAGATTAATATGGTACTTTATTCCTCTTTAAAAACTTTTTGAATATTTGCAAAGACATGAGAAAGACTGAAAAGATTTCTTCCGTTGAGCCCATTTTCTTGCATAAAGCAAGAAAATAGTATCACTTTTGAAGGCTCTGATCAAAATACAGACTCTCATCTCAGCATCTAGAGAGAGAAAACTCTGAATATTTTCTCCTTTCAGCAAGAGAATGATTTTGGGAGACTGTTTCTTTTTCAAAACTGCAGTAGGATAATTTTATTGCAACACATCCCTTGGAATAAAATCTTCGCAGTAATAACAAGCAAAGAAAATTCTGGGTATTGTCAGTGTGTATTCCAGAGGGTGTGCAGCAGTATTCAGCTGTGGGTTTTCATTTGTGTCAGCAACATCTTTTCATGTTGAGCATATTTTCATGTGGTTTTTGGACATTTGTTTAACTTTTAAAAAACTGTCTGTTCAGATCTTTTCCCTCTGTTTTAAATGGGGTTGTTTGTCTTCTTACTCAATTTTGAGACATCTTTATACATTCTAGTTAAAGTAGTTCCATTTCACTTTGGCCTTCATGATTTCTGGTGAGAGATTCACAGTCACTTAAACCATTGTTCCCCCTCCGAGTGATATGCCATTTTTCTAGTAAATGCTTTCAGTATTTTGCCTCTGTATTTATTGTCCAGCAGTTTTGTTATAATACTTGGATTTATCCTGCTTGGGGTTCTCTGAGCTTCTTGAATCTTTAGTTTTATGGCTTTTGCCAAATTTGAGACCATCTTGACCATTATTTCTCCAGACATCTTTCCTTTTATAGAATTTCCTCTGGGTCTCTGATGACACGAATAGTGTATCCTTAGCTGTCTCATAGCCTCAGAGGCTCTTTTAATTTTTTTTCAATCATTTTTTTTCTCTTTGTTGTTCAGACTGGATAATTTCTCTTTAATTATCCTCAAGTTTATTGAATTTTTTCCTCTGCCATCTCCATCCTTTTATTAAGCCTGTTTGGTGAGATTTGGTTTTTGTTGATGTTGCTTTGTGATTTTCGTTTTGGTAGTTGTATATTTCACTTTGAAGATGATTTTTTGTTTCTTCTTTTTTATCTTTTATTCTTTTGATGAGATTTGTGTCTTTCCAATGACTTAAGTGCATTCATCTGTAATTGTTGGAGCATTTGTGATGTCTAACAAAGAACTAACTAGATAATTGCAGCATCCACGTCATCTTGCTGTTGACAGCGGTTATTTTTTCCATACAAGTTGATCTTTTTTCTAAATCTGTGTGCCAAGTACTTTATTGTACTCTAGAAAGTTTTAATATATTCTGTAACACTCAGGATTGTATTTAAATCCTGTGCAGAATGTTGATATTTTTGTTTTAGGCAGTTGACCCACTTTAGTTCAGGCAGAAAGTTCCAAGTAACCATCCATGGATATAGTTTTAATGGCAATGCCATTCTGATCTGTTCCAGCCATCTGCCACCTAGTGGTCATGCTGGGACTTGAGTGGTAGTCTGTTAGTTCGGTTATGTCTTTAGTATGCTGCATAAGATAAATCCTTGTACGTGGGCAGCTTGTGAATAAACTGGGAGATCATAACTAATTTTGGGGGCTTGCTCTGCTAAGCCCCTTCCTCTCCATAATTTCTTACCTGCTTTCCAGTTCCTTACCACATCCCTTTTTAGTCCTCTGGGAAGATGAGTTAATACTTACCTGTTCTGCTGTGTGCTTTGTGATGGCACCCATGTCCAGGGACAAGCTGTGGGTACTTACAGAAGCCTCTGAGATCACACCTCTTACAGACAGAGACGAAGGATACCTTTGGTGTCTGCCAGCTCTCCAAGGCAACCCCTGCCACTAGCTGATAATTCCTTTCCTCTAACTGAGTGTGAATGAGAGGACTTCCGGAGGTCTGTCTGTGCCAATCTCCATTTCCAGGTTTCTCTCCAAGCCAAGTTACAAAAGGGAGAAAAACAGTAAACTCACCACTGGTTTTATAGTGCTTCAAATTCTGCTTTTCTCTTCACTATTGAGTCTTCTAATTCATGAACACTCTATATCTCTCCATTTGTTTAGATATTATTGATATTTAATTTTTCTCAGTGATTTATATTTACATATATTTTACACATTTTGTTACATGTATCACTAAGTACTTAATTTTCCTTACTGTTGTTAATGGTATTTTGTTATTTTATTTTTATTTTTTTATTTATTTACAGGCAGAGTGGACAGTGAGAGAGAGAGAGAGAGACAGAGAGAAAGGTCTTCCTTTGCCATTGGTTCAGCCTACAATGGCTGCCGCGGCTGGCGCACTGCGCTGATCTGAAGGCAGGAGCCAGATGCTTATCCTGGTCTCCCATGGGGTGCAGAGCCCAAGCACTTGGGCCATCCTCCACTGCACTCCCTGGCCACAGCAGAGAGCTGGCCTGGAAGAGGGGCAACTGGGACAGAATCCGGCGCCCCGACCGGGACTAGAACCTGGTGTGCCGGCGTCACTAGGCGGAGGATTAGCCTATTGAGCTGCAGCACTGACCATTAATGGTATTTTTAAAATTCATTTTCCATTTGTTTACTGATGATATCTAGTATTAGAAATGCAATTGATTTTCATATACTGAACTTATAATCTTATGTTAACTTAATAGTGCTAGTAGTTTTTTTGTAGTTTCCTTAGGATTTTTCTCTATATATGATCATGTGATCTGTGAATGAAAACAGCTGAACTTTTTTTCTGATTTATATGTTACTTTATAGCCTTATTGCATTGGCTAGTAATACCAGTAAAATTTTGAGTAGCAGTGGTGAGCATGAGCTGCCACACCTTGTTTTCAATGTTAGGAGAACAGCATTCAGTCTTTTATCATTTTGTCTGATGTTGGAGGTAGGTTCTTATATATATATATACGTATATATATATTTATATATATAGTGAATAATGGGGCAGTTGTTTGGCCTAGCAGGTAAGATGCTCATATTGTGCACATGTGGTAGTATCTTCTATATATTCTTCTATATATATTCTCTCTATATATTCTTATATATATAAGAATATATATACTTATATATAAGTACATTTATATATAAGTACACTTATATATAAGTATATATATAAATATATATATATACACTCTTTATTAACTAAGCCAGTTCTGTGAGTAAATATCAAGATTTATTAAATTTTCTCTCCCTTTTTTGAAATGATCATATATTCTTTTTTTTTCTGTTAATATAGTGAAGCATGTTGATTTTTCAGGTTTTCAACCAACCTTGCAATACCAGCATAGTCTTACTTGATTGTGACCTGTTAACTTTCTTCAAATTGCTAGGTTTTAGACAAAGATTTTTACTTTTATGACCATAAGGAATATGATTTTATGGTTTTCTTGAATTGCCTTTGTTTGGTTTGGGTATCAGGATAATGTTGGCTTCTTTACATGTGTTAATAAGTGTTCCCTCTTCCTCTGTTTCCTGATGGAATTTAGGTAGAAGTGACATGACTTTTTTTTTTTTTTTTTTTTTTGGACAGGCAAAGTGGACAGTGAGAGAGAGAGAGAGAGAGAAAGGTCTTCCTTTGCCGTTGGTTCACCCTCCAATGGCCGCTGCGGCCAGCGCACCGTGCTGATCCAATGGCAGGAGCCAGGTACTTCTCCTGGTCTCCCATGGGGTGCAGGGCCCAAGCACTTGGGCCATTCTCCACTGCACTCCCGGGCCACAGCAGAGAGCTGGCCTGGAAGAGGGGCAACCGGGACAGAATCCGGTGCCCCGACCGGGACTAGAACCTGGTGTGCCAGCGCTGCAAGGCGGAGGATTAGCCTAGTGAGCCGTGGCGCTGGCCAACTTCTTAAATATTTCATGAAATTCACCTGTAAAGTTGTAAGGGTCTGTAGTTTTCTTTGTGAGAAAATGTTAGTTTATGAATTCAACTCATTTTTTTTTCTTTCTTATTTATTTGAAAGGCAGAATTAGAGAGCAAGAGACAGAAAGGTCTTCCATCTGCTGGTTCAGTCCCCAGATGCCACAATGGCTGGAGCGGGTCCTGGCTGAAACCAGGAGTCTGGAACTCCATCTGAGTCTCCATGCGGGTGCAGGGGCCAAGCACTTGGGCCCTCCTCCGCTGCTCTCCCAGGCACATTAGCAGGGAGGAGAATCAGAAGAAGAGTAGTGAGAATGAGAACCAACCCTCTGATACAGGATGCTGGTGTCACAAGTGGCAACTTGTCCCCCTGTGCTACAACGCTGCCCCCATGAATGCAGTTTTTAAAGATATAGAGTGAGTCAGCATTTCAGTTTTGTTTTGTTTCCATTTTGGAAGTTTTTTTTTTTCTTCAAGGAATTTGTCTGCTTTAAGTTATTGTGAATAATGGGGCAGTTGTTTGGCCTAGCAGGTAAGATGCTCATATCACACGTGGTAGTGTCATGGTTTGATTCCTAGCTCCAGCCCCCAATTCTAGCTTCCTGCCAGTGCAGATCCTGGGAGGCAGCAGGTGTTGACTCAAGTAGCTGTCTCCTGCAACCCTGTTGAAAACCTGGATTGGTTTCACAGGTCCTGGCATTGACCTTAAGCCCAGACCCAGGTGTTGTTGGCATCTGGGAAGGGAACCAGTGGATGAGGGCTCTCTGTCAGTCTTTGTGTGTGTGTCTCTCTTTGTCTATATCTCTGACTCTCAAATAAATAAATAAAAATATCTATCATTATTGTTGATATAGTGTTATTTATATTATCTTATTATCCACTTACTACTATTTTAATGTCTGTAGGCTTTGTGTTTTTTTCCTGTGTTTGTTTTTTCATATTGCTCATCAGTGCTTTTTTTCCTGTCTCGCTAAAAGTTTATCAATCTTACTGATATTCCAAAGAGCCAGCTTTTCTCTATTGTTTTCAGTTTTTATATTTTATGGTTCTACTTTTATCTTTATTATTTCCTTCCTTCCTTTTTTGGGGGGGTTTAATTTGTTCTTTTTCCTGTCTTCTTAAGATGGGAGCTCTGATCATTGATTTTAAAAGTTTTCTCTTTCTCTTAAAAGCATTTAAAGTTCTAAAACCTAAGTGGTACATTTTAACATCTATGAAATCAAGATGTGTCTTACACTCAGTAATATCATACAGTTATACTTGTCATTACACACAGCAAAGATGCATCTGACATCGTTGGTGTCCTAGGTTCAGTGGCATGCCATAGAGTTCAATTCCTTTGCACTTTGCTGATCTACTAATTGATTAGTGAAGGTCCTGACACAATGATGCCTAGTGAATCATGACTGCTTTCTTCTTGCCGTGTGGCTACTGTGTACATTTTGTTTCTACAACTGTTCCCCTTATTTCATGGTAAACAGCCTCCTCAAAATTGAAGGCTCCTTGAGAGCTGTCGTACGATCTCCCAAAATATCTAGTGGTATGCTCGGTGTACATGCTGCTTGTGAGTTAAATAGAATAAAGATGGGAAAACTCAATTGTAGGGTATGCCATAAACAGAACCCCAAACTGAACCTACTGAGCCCATAGTTAAGGTGTATATATATATATATATATATATATATATAGTTGCCACTACATATGTGGCATTGGTTATCTCTCATGTTCACTGAATTTGCACTGCGCAGTGATGTACTTTTCTACTTAAAACAGACTTTTGATTTTTCTTTTTCTCTTTTTCTATCAATTTTTGTGTTTTATTTACTTTTTTTTTAAAGATTTTATTTATTTATTTGAAAATCAGAGCCACACAGAGAGAGAAGGAGAGGCAGAGAGAGAGAGAGAGAGAGAGGTCTTCCATCCTCTGGGTCACTCCTCAGTTGGCTGCAATGGCTGGAGCTGTGCCGATCCGAAGCCAGGAGCCAGGAGCTTCCTCTGGGTCTTCCCATGTGGGTGCAGGGGCCCAAGGACTTGGGCCATCCTCCACTGCTTTCTAAGGCCATAGCAGAGATCTGGATCAGAAGTGGAGCAGCCGGGTCTCGAACTGGCGCCTATATGGGATGCCAGCACTGAAGGTGGCGGCCTTACCTGCTACGCTGCAGCGCTGGCCCCATGTTTTATTTACTTTCTTGTTTGCTTGGATTTTTAAAAAATATTTATTTATTTGAGAGGTAGAGTTACACACAGAGAGGGAAAGACAGAGAGATAGGTCTTCCATGCACTAGTTCATTCCCCAAGTGGCCTCAACAGCCAGAGCTGGGCCGATCCAAAGCCAGGAGCCAGGAGCTTCCTCCAGGTCTCCAGTGCTGATGCAGGGGCCCAAGGACTTGGGCTTTCTTTTACTGCTTTCCCAGGCCTTACGCAGAAAGCTGGGTGGGAAGAAGAACAGCTGGGACTTGAACAGGTGCCAATATGAGGTGCCAGTGCTGCAGGCGGAGTATTAGCCTACCATGCCACAGGGACTGGCCCTGCTTGTTTGCTTAGACAGAGGTTACCCCCAAGTATGTTTCCTATTCTGAAGTAATTGTGCAAGTACTTGCACTATACTCTCTCTTCCTTCCTTTGCCCATTTCCGTATCCATCTTAGCCAATGTGTGTTTCCTTGAGAAACTTCATCTGTGGGGTTTTATTTTCCTTAACTGAATGAAATAGAGCATAAAACTGATTTCTTCTCATCCCTTTGGCTCCTGCCGCCCCATTGTTTTCCCATGCTTGGAGGACTCCCCAGCAAGGCCATGTTCCAGCCCAGAATCCTGTAAGGCGTTAATCCTGTCAAGGCTACCCTGGCTTCTCCAGCCTTACCAGTTCAGCAAAGGAAGGTTTTTTTTTTAAATAAATGTTTGTTACTTGCTTTTCCTCCTCTCAGAGGAGTTGCATCACTTACAGACTTCACTCAGACACAGACTTTAGAACCCACCTTCAGGGGCAAACATGACTGTCTTGTGCCCTTACCTACCTGGTGGCCCTGCCCAAGGAGAAGAGCACGGGTCCCTGCTCACGTGGAGCGTGCCATGTCTCAGCAACCCTCCTCCTTCCCTGCTCAGACACCCCCAAGTTCCCGTGGACATGCTCCGTGATACTGGAAGTCAGCGCATGTGTGCATCTGTTAGAGTGCTTTCAGCGTGGGGCAGCAGTGCTCAGTTAAAGAAGACCTAACCACTGAGGAGCTGTCTCATTTAATGAGAAACCCAAAGTTGAGTGGTCCTGGGATTAGTAGGGGCGTCTAATGACTTCAGGCTTCTGATCTGCTCCCTCCGGTTTGAATATGGCTGCACCTCCGGAAGCATCAAGCCCTGAAACTAGATCCAGCCTGAAGCTGGATGTGGAAGGCTGTGTCCCATCGCTCTGTACTGCATGAACGCTGGAGAAGCAAGGATTTAGAATATTCAGACTCTTGTGGGCAGGAGGCCAGACAGCAAGCAAGGAGAGGGTGGACATGGGTGTTGGGCGGGAGATCAGCAGTATCTGCATGTGTTTAAATGGGCGCAGATATGTGTAAAAGAGAGACAGAAATGGAGGTAGACTTTTTGTGTGGATGAAGACCCTTTGTTCTACCTGAGTTTGTACACTGACTCATAACAAAACTTGAGTTGACCTTATTACAGTGGAGTGTGGTGATAGTACTTGGGTAACACTGCGTCTGATTCCTGTGACACAATCACAACTTTTTATTTGTTTTGGCTGCTTGAGATCTTGATTTCCTGATTTCAGGTTGAGTCCAGAGATCTTCCTGAAACGCCCTGTGGTTGAAGGAAATCGCTGGAGGTTGGACTGTGTTCTGAAACGAAAAGCAGTATGTACTCTCACCTGTGTTGAAAACGGTTTCAGTGTTTGTTGCCTTTGGAATGCCTCTTCTCTTCCATATATGCTCAGAGCTTTCTACTTTAGAGTTTGACCAAAAAAAAAACAAAAAAAACAAAAACAAAAACAAAAACACAACTCTTTTAGAGTTTACATTATTGTTTTCCAGCTCATTTGGTTCTGTGTTTTTTTCTTATTACTTTTGAATATATAAACATTTTAGCCTAATTAACAGCATGGATGACATTAGCAACCTAATTTTTATTTTTTAGTTAGCTATGGGCAACTGATTTTATCAGCAAGAAAAGGCAAGACCATGTCATCACTGGATGATGAATGATAAAATGAAACATAATATTTCATTTTATGGATTATTCTGTCACTTCAAGCTAAAGCTAAAGTCGTAGGGGAGTAGTTTTGGTCAGTTTGAGCCAAGCTGGTGCAGAACATCAAAGGTGGAGGACAGTAAGAATTGGTGGTGTTTGGTCCCAAAATGGGGATGTTCATGGTCATGATATAAAACATTTCAAACATACAGACTTAGTGAGCATTGAATTTGCCTTTGTTTTGTTAGAAGATGTAACTGAAGCAGTACAGACTTACCAGCGACAGCATTCATGTTACCTATGAATTTCTTTGGGCTGTGGGCCTTCAACCATCAGTTCTGAGTAAATTAGAATAGATCTGGATTTATCTTTAATCAAAGTTAGAGTGCACCAGTCCTTTTGCTGTCATTTGAAACTATCTTCACCATTTTTTAAATTCTGTCACTAAATATGCTTGCAGAATGTGTAGATCCAAAGTAATTGGGAGCAAATTTTACAGTTTTTCTATTTCTTGTACCCTTTGCTTGTTTCTTCTTTCCTAGCCTCTGCATTGCATTCCTTCTTTTCTCTCCCCCCCCTTTCTTGCAGTGTCTTTTCTCCATATGTTTACAGTAGGATGTCAAGATATCTACAGTGAGACCTCACTGCCCATACTGATGGCAAGAAGAAGTTGCTATCTTTGTTTCAGATACATGTCCCGCCAAATGGCATCACTTTCATGGATAGTATAATTCATTGTATCAACAGAATTGGAAATTCTTCTATTGAAAAGCATTATTCACATAGTTGTTAATAATTCAGTACAACTTACTGAGTGTCACCTGTGAGCCAGGTACCAGCGACACCACAGGGAGTGGATTCCAGCCATGCCCTGTGGGGCTTGCCCCAGGAATCATGTACTGCACTCAGTTCTAGCTTTACCCAACTTCTTCCTGTTGAATGGGCTACAGCTTGCTCCATGTTTGTCTGTGAAATGTCACCTTTCCCAGTTCCATTCAAAGTTCCATTTAGTTTTGTAGCCTTGCCTAGCAATCTTCACACACGCTAGTAAATCCTCTCCTCAGAGTTTTTTTTATCGCATACTTCACTGTTTTGAGTTTCAATTGTTATGTATTTGTGTTAAATACCTACCATGTGCAGGAAGCTTGGCTAATCATATGGGAATGTGCATGGATAAGAGCTATGATTCCTGAGCTGAAGGAGCTTAAAAATCTATACAGCTAAGCACAGAGTACAGTGGCAGGGCCCAGACGCAAAGGCAACAGAGAGAGCATTGGGCAGATCTGTTCAGGATGTAAGGTACTTGGAAGAGGCACATGTTTTTGATAGGGAAAGGAGAAGTTTCTAGATGTGGTACATGTTGTGAGGAAACAAGGATGCCAAAGGCTTCGTCAGTCACAGTCAGCGGGCAAGGTTGAGTGCCCGAGAGAGCACAGATAGGACTGGGCTCAGGCTGGAGCAGCTGGTGGCAGTCAGGGTGTGGAGATCTGAGTCAAGCCAGTGGTTTGGACTTCCTGGGAGACAGGGAAGCACCGTGGGCGTGCAGTAGAGGAGGGTTCATCTGAGGTAGAGTAGTGTGTGGGAGAGAGTGGGGAGCACTCAGATTCAGAAAGCCCCTTTTTAGATCATTTGAGTGTGAGGTGTCTACAGGACACGTAAGTTGACCCGAGGAAGCTAGGAAATGGCTCAGCAGGGAGATCCCACAGACCTGGCCCTCCTGCTCTTGTTAGTCGACATGTGTTAGTCTACTACTGTCAGCATGCCTGTCCACTTGCTTTTCTGTGGCTAGCCTGGTTTTTCTTTGTATGGCCAGTGAACCCTGGTGAGGTCTCTGGTGAACACCGTGGCCCAGTAAGCATCATTGCTTGATCATGGTGCTGTGTTTCCATTGCAGCCAACTGTTGCAGCTTCGAATCTTACAATTTGGGGTGATTATTTTCTTTTTATTTCCTAAGGAAATAGTAATATTAGCAAAGATTAATTTCCAGTGGTAGACTTAGAAAAATGCTCTTTCTTAATCTCACTACAGCATATTCTTTCTTTGGTCATAAATTTTTAACACTCAGATCATTACAATTTGACATTTCATTGCACATAAACACTGCTTCACATAAATAATTTAGTTTCTGAAAGCCACATACCAGCTTCACAAATTACAGGGTTGAAACATAATATTTATTTTTGCATTACTGGGTCTCAGAGGTCTGCAAGTTTGATTAAAATGAATGTTTTTTTCCTATCTGTGCAGATTTTTAAAGAGTAATTTACAAAGGATCTCTATCTCATAGCCAACATATTGGCAAACATCTCTTATAATGGCTGTTTCTTAGGGAAAAAAAGAAGCTGTGTTGCTTTCCCGGCAGTAACTGAATTGGAATTCTCTTGTGCCTGTGCCCTGCTGATATGGGAGGTCACCATTTAAAGTAGTTTAAGCCGGTCTTGGGAGGCGCGTGGTTTATAATTCAAAGAAAGCAGCATCCAGGGCATTTCCACAGTTTTGCACTTACTCCACTAAAAGGTGAGACAAGCTAAATTCTAGTGAGGGTGCCACATCCCTGCACCCCAGCTGTGTATGTTTCAACCATAGCAATGTGAGCATGGCGGTATCTGCAAGTGGAGCAGCCTGAAGACTGGCAGGAAACGGTTGAGGTTCTGAGAGGCATTTGCTTCCAGGTGGATTTATGTTCTGTCTTAGATCACAAGGAACCTTCTAGAGTTGTAATCCAGGGACCCATAAAAGGGAAAGGTGTCCAGAGCTGGGAAATGAGACGTCACATCTCTGCACAGGAAACCAAGTGGAATCTTATCAGTGGTGGGCCAGCACGGCTTGTGGGGAAACAGGAGATTCTGTAACCTTCGGGACTGTGCTTTAAAACAAAATTGGGGCCAGCGCCGCGGCTCAATAGGCTAATCCTCCACCTAGCAGCGCCGGCACACCGGGTTCTAGTCCCAGTCGGGGCGCCGGATTCTTTCCTGGTTGCCCCTCTTCCAGGCCAGCTCTCTGCTGTGGCCAGGGAGTGCAGTGGAGGATGGCCCAAGTGCTTGGGCCCTGCACCCCATGGGAGACCAGGGGAAGCACCTGGCTCCTGCCTTTGGATCAGCGCAGTGCGCCGGCCGCAGCGCGCCAGCCGTGGCGGCCATTGGAGGGTGAACCAACGGCAAAAGGAAGACCTTTCTCTCTGTCTCTCTCTCTCACTATCCACTCTGCCTGTCCAAAAAAAAAAAAAAAAAAAAGGTTCAGAGAGAGAGAGAGAGAGAAACATTTCTATTCCTATAGCCTAGTGCTACTTGCTTTTAAGTGGGGAGGATAAAATTACTTTTTATTCTTTACTTTTCATTTGCCTAATATATTGAGCCCCCTGGGAAGTCCTTGGCAAGTGATAATCCTGGGATGGAGGGGTGTGTAAGCTAAGCTGTTTTCAAGCAGTGGACAAACTTGGCTGCATATAGAAAATGTTTTGACCATACTACTTGAACAATCAGAAAAATCTAGATAAGAATCACATTCTCTTTGATGTTTGCTATAAAAATTCTTATTTTTTTCCTTGTTTTCACATGTATTTAGTGTCTCTAAAGCTCCTAAGAATTCTTACTGTTCTATTGTAAAAATTCTTAGTGCTTATTATGTCTTGATGAGAAACTAACCAGGACAGAAGACAGAGCTTTCCTCTGTTGAAACTTGTCTCATGGAGTTTATCCTCTGGGACATGAGTTGGGCGAGTTGAGCAGAGCTGGGAAACATGGCAGTTGCACAGTCAGCTCGAGGACACGCATCTTCCTACTTCTCCTGTTAGTACTTTCCTTCCCTTTCTCTAAGCAAAAAGTAATTTCCCCTCTGGTCCCTCAAAGGTGTTAATAAGACATGGGTATTTCCAAAATGCACTTTTTAAGTTACAGACTTAACACCAGTCCTTGTTTTCTAAACAAGGCTTTCCTTTTGGAGAAATATTTCCCATAGAGTATGAATCTACACTTTTACAGTGAAGCAGGTGTCTTTGTTCCTAAAGAACAAATTTCCCTTGCCCTTTAATGGTTATGATAGTGTCATAATATCAGGAACAAGAGACAAGGAATGTATCATGGAAATCTTGCTGCTAATTAACTGTTTATTGTGGCTGTAGGTAGAAGAATATAATTGTAAACCACGTTAAAAAATGAACTCTTTATGTTTAATTACCTCCTTATTAGTCATTTGTATTTTAGCCAAAAAGACTTCAAGCTTTCTACCCAATTTCCTTTGGAGCTCATTTATTTCAATGAAAATGTCAGGTGTTAATACATGGAGGATAATAATGTAATCCATTAATGTTAATATCTCTACTATTTAAAACCCCCATTAGTTATTCCGGTAAATGGAAAGTTGTGGGGTTCAGGCCAAGTTCTTAATTTGCAACTACTGCCCTTCATGAGTAATAATCTTATAAGCCTAAGAAGCAGAATTTCATCCATTTAAAACAAATGAGCCGTGATGAAAGATGTCAGGTGTAACGTTCTATAATTTAGGTTGAAATTTAGGGTTTTAAGCTTTGTATTACATCTTCAGTGAGAGGTTATATTTTCAGAACCATTATCCAGTGCTGAATCTTAGTTTTTGAATAGCAAAATATATCTGAGCAGTACAAGAAAATGATAAAATCTCTGACTTTGCCGAAGAGCCCTTATTCACCAGTTCATTGCATAGCACTCACTGTCCAGACCATTTGAAATTAATCTGTTCACTTCACTTTTTGCCTGCATTTGCTCTTCTGTATTTCTTTGCTCAAATATGTACTTATACACTTGATTGTAATTAGTAGTTGCATGATTACAGTAAGTAATAAGTGAGTTCCAGAGGTTAGCTGTAGAACTAGAATGACATGTATAATCTTTTTGATCCTGAATTTTTTAGAGCCAGAGTGGGTCATCTCCACATACCCAGATTTCCTCAGTGCACAGCAACATGTAAATACAGGAAGTGGGGGTAAATAAGACAGACTCCAGTGGGAAATATATTCTGAGCTGAAATTACCTTGGAGTGGAGAGGGAATTTGTAGGAGTGGGTAGGAAGAAGAGGAGGAACGTTCAGTTCCCATGGCAATTTAGCCAAGGTGAAAAGCTTGTGTCCAACCAGAACTAAAATATTTTCTATATTTGCAGAGTCTTTTTGATTCTTAACATTGTTATTTGTATAGCATTCAAAGCTTTTCAAGCATTTCAATTTAGTTTGACCTACTTAAATGAGTCATAGTACTTTTGTCTATTTTCTTTTAGGCCCAGAGTCTAAGGATGAGTCAATGTTAATTTATGTGTCCACTTGATATTAAACCCTTACTAAAACTTGGTGACTTTTGAATTTTAGAGAAGCTTACTTCTGTTGAAATCCTTTCCATAGTGAAATACACTAATGATCTAATTATGGGTTAAGAAGATGAACCAATACATTTATTTTTGAAGATTAAGAAATGCTTTTCCCACTTAAGTAATTTTTTTCAATAAAGAAAAAATACTATGAAAAAATACTTTCTGAAATTGAGCATAATTTATTGCATCAAAAAATTTTGTCACTGTTATTTCAGTTAATTGAAGTATAATGAAAGTAGACCAACCAAAAACTCTAATCCAGTAACATGAATCAGGTCAAAAATTCCCTTAATGACAGGTGTTTTCAAGTTGTAAGACTGGGTGTTTAGACACCTGTGTCTCAGAGTAGGTGGGTTCAATTCCTGGCTGTAGATCATGAATCCAGCTTCCTGCTAATGTAGACCCTGGGAGGCAGCAGTGATGGCTCTAGTAATTGGGTGCCACCTTTGTAGGAGACCTGAACTGAGCTCCTGGCTTATGGCTTTGGCCCCTTGAGCAGCTCCAGCCATTGCAGGCGTTTGGGAAGTGAACCAGCATGTGGCGGCTCTCTATCTGTCCCTTTCTCTCTGTATGTCTCTTTGTTTCTTAATGAATATTTTTTAAAAAGTCATATAAGACTGTAGGACACTTTTAACAACTAGAATTATAACTTCAACTTCTGGGTTTGTAATTAATTAAACATTGACACTCTTGCTATAAGAAGTCATAAGAATGGGAATGAGATAAATGTTTATTCTTGGTATTTGTGTCTTAATATATATTTATGTCACTTCTTTGTATTGCCTCTTTAGTTAATAATTTTGTTATACTTGTTTATCGAAGAAAGTTAGAAAGTACATTGCACAGAAAGGAAGAAAAAAATCATAACCTTCTCCTTCCATGTGTTTTCTCTTGTGACAGCAACAGGGAGTGAGGATCTTCATAATGCTCTACAAAGAGGTGGAACTTGCTCTTGGAATCAATAGTGAATATAGCAAGAGGACCTTAATGCGTCTACACCCCAACATAAAGGTATTTGGGTTCATCCTGGTGACCAGTGTTTCTTCTGTCTTGTTCTGTATGAGTTTTCCAGATGGATTTGCCCTGGATCATGATACTCTATACAGTTTCCTAATGTATATTTTGAGTAACTAGCATAAAGTCTTAAGAAACAAATGAAAATCCTCTGCTTCCTCATACCCCCTCCATTGCTGAGGGTCAGCAAACCTCTTGTTTCTGCTGCTTTGACCTTGATAATTGAAAGTTTAGCCAGGAACACACTTTCCACAGCTGTCTTAATAATTAAGATCCCTACAAATCTTTACACTTTCAGTAAGATTTTCCTGAAACCTCTGACATGCGGTCTCCCTGTGACGTCCACTGGTGGCTGATAGCTGTGAAGTGATTTCCCTAGGATTTAGAATGTGTTCCTTTAGAATCAAAGCACCCAGTGTAAAATACCAGTATACTAAGTGGATATGGTAAGCAATTGGAAAAAGCTCTTTGATATTTCACCAAAAACCTGAACCCCATCAGTAAATAGCACCCAGTCATAGAGATACAAAAAGACTTAACAAATTAATAAATCGCCATCAGGCCTAAAACATATAACATTTGTGTCTGATACTTGGTTGAAAACCAGAGTATTTTCCCCCAGAGAATGAGTTACTGAGGTGCATTATTTCTACAGATTATTTATTCATTCACCAAATTTCTTTCAAAAACTACTAAGAATATAACTCGTGACATCAGCAACGACAAGGAGTGACCATAGGGCTGTTAAATGAATAAAGGTGTTGAATGTTATGGAAGTTATATTGGTATGAACTTGAGTGTTACAATTTTAAGATATTAAATATAATCCCCATGGCAACCATAAAGAAAATAGCTACAGAGTATACACAACAGGAAATGAGAAAGGAATTTAAATGTTTCACTGCAGGAAAAATCAATTAAACACAAAAAATGGCAGTAATTGAGGAAATGAAGGACAACAAAAAGCTATAAGACAAATTAAAAACAAATTAAAAGTAAGTCCTTTATCAGTAATTACTTTAAATGTAAGTGGGTTGATTTTTCCATTAAAAAGAACCTGGAAACTTACAGATAGGGTTAACAAAAACGTAATCCAGAGCCCCAGTGTTGGGGCATAGTGGATAGAGCCATAGCCTACAATGCCGGCATCGCTTATGGGTGCCAGTTTGAGACCTGGCTGCTCTACTTCTGACCCAGCTCCCTGCTAATGGCCTGGGAAAAGCAGCAGATGATGGCCTGAGTGCTTGGGCCCCTACTACCCACATGGGAGACCTGGAAGAAGCTCCTGCCTCCTGGCTTCAGCGTGGCCCAGCCCAGACTGTTGTGGCTATGTGGGGAGTGAAACAGGAGGTGGAAGAACTCTCTCTCTCTCTCTGCTTCTGCCTCTCCTTCTCTGTAACTATGACTTTCAAATAAATAAATATATCAAACTAAGTGATATCTACCAGAGACTTACTCTTTAAGCAATGACACAAATAGGTTGAAAGTGAAAGAACAGAAAGGATATTCTCTGTAAATATTAGCCAAAGAGAGCAGGGGTGGCTAAACTAACATTACACATAGACTTTAAGAAAAAAAAAAAGATTGTAAGAGAAAAAATGACATTATGTGTTAATAATAATTTAATACAATGATTATAACATTGGCACCCCTACTAACAGACCTTCAAAATCTATGCACCAAAAACTGGAAGTATCAAAGAGGGGAAAATACAGTTCTACAATAATAGTTGTGGAATTCAATAACTCCCCACTTTCAATAATGGATACAACAACTGACAGAAAATAAGTGAGAACCAGGAGGACCTGACCAGCACATTAAACTGACTCAGTGTAATGGTTGTATCTGTAACACTCTACTTACTAACAGCAACATTCATATTTTCTCAAGTGCCAATGGGATATTTTCCAGGAGAGGCCATCTATTAGGCTACAATTAAGTCGTAATAGATTTTAGATGGTAGATATCATATAAATATCTTTCCAACCACAACAGGAAGAGGTTAGAAACCAATAACAGAAGGACAACTGGAAAATCTCAAATTTGTGGAAATTAAATAGCAAACTGTTGAACAAGCAATGGCTCAAAGAAGAAATCACCAGGGAAATAGAAAACACTTAGAGACAAATGAAAACAAAGCAAAATACCAAAAATTATGAAACACAGCAAAAGCAGTGCAAAGGGAAGACTTTATAGCTATACATGCTTCATTAAGAAAGAAGAAAGATTTCAAAAGAGCAGCCTAACTTTACAACTTGAGGAACTAGAAAAGAACAAACAAAACCCAAAGCTAACAGAAGGGAGGAAAATAAGATGAGAGCAGAAACAAACAAAATGGAAAAACAATTTTAAAAAATCAGTGAACCTAAAAGTTCGTTCTTTGAAAAGATCAACAAAGTTGACAAACCTTTAGCTAGATGGACTAAGAAAAAGGAGAGAAGAGCCAAGTTTTACAGAAAAGAAAATGGGACATCACTGCAAAATTTACAGAAACAAAAGGCTTACTGTGAACAACTGTAATCAACAAATTGTATTACCTAGATAAAGTTGACAAATTCCCTGGAAACACAAAACCTAGCAAGACTAAACCGTGAAAAAAATGTAAAACCTTCATAGGTATAACTAGTGAGGAAATTGATCAGTTATCGAAAACCTCCCAGAAAAAGAAAAGTCCTACATGTGATGATTTCACCGGTAGATTCTACTGAACATTTTTTTTTAAATATAAAAGATTTATTTATTTGAAAGTCAGAGTTACACAGAGAGAGAGGAGAGGCAGAGAAAGAAAGAGGTCTTCCATCCACTGGTTCATTCCCCAATTGGCTGCAAAGGCTGGAGCTGCGCCAATCTGAAGCCAGGAGCCGGGAGCCTCCTGTGTGTCTCCCACATGGGTGCAGGGGCCCAAGGACTCAGGCCATCCTCTACTGCTTTCCCAGGTCATAGCAGGGAGCTGGATGGGAAGTGGAGCAGCCGGGACTGGAACTGGTGCCCGTATGGAATGCCGGCACTTCAAGCCAGGGCGTTAACCCGCTGAGCCACAGTGCCGGCCCCTCTACTGAACATTAAAGGAAGAACTTATATCAGTCTTTCTCAAAGTTTTCCAGAAATTGAAGAGGGGGAAAGACTCCCTAACTCGTCACCCTGTTGTCACTGGACTGTGCACTTAAAAATGGTTATGATGTGAAGTTTTATGTTATGTATATTTTACCACAATGAAAAGTAATTGCCAAAGTTTTGGGAACGTTTCTTCTTAGGCACGTGAAAACAGGATAGGTCAGACTTGGATCATTTATGGAATTCTGGTTGAAAGCATGGGGTCACTCACTTCTCAAAATACCTTTCATATCTCTCTGTTTATATCCATATACTTAGCATTCCAACTCAATAGCTGCCAAATATAACCTATTAGTTTTCCAGAGACAGATGGTGGTTATTTTGAAGTTAGAAAAAATGTAACATAATCCTTGTAGACAGAAAAGGGAACCAGCTATCACACTGAGCTTTTATCAATTATATAGTCATAGTGATATTGGAATGTGGGATGCCATACAGTAGCACCGTGTGTTTATTAATAAATTCCCAATGTGAATAAGCCTGTGTGGGTTCTTGCCTAATATTCAGAGAAGAATTCTGAATGCTGGCATAAATGAACGAAGCAGCATGATAAGTTTCAAGCTTCTTATTCAGTGAGAGAAATGCATAGGAGAGTGAGGGCCCTATCTAAAAGAGAGAGGGAAATCTGGGTTCATACTGAGTACCAGGAGCCAGCCACGTGGAGGAGCATGTAAGCCAGGAAGAATGTGGCAGGTGGCCCAGAGGCCAAGCATCCTGGAGGTGCAGGGCAGCGCAGGCCCACGCTGGCAAAAGGCCAAAAAAAGAAAAGGCTGGGCCCACCATGTTGCAGGCCTTTAATCTACTTTCAAAGGGGGGAGGTTAATTAATCTGATTGGCCGGTGGGTGCACAGGTATGGCCAGGTAGGGACTTGAGATCACACTAGGGTGTGGTGAAGGTGTGGTCTTCCAGCTCACTGACCTGATCAGTTTTATCTTGTATGCCTGCCTACATCAATAGAAGCTACCATGAATTTGGGACCTGGGCTTAGGGTAGCAGATTTGTGAGCAGAGAGGAGACACCAAGGCCAGGAAGCAGTCTTTTATTATGCCTGCATAAGGCTCAGTTGGATTCCTGTTTAGAAAGACTGAGCCCTCACAAAGAGGGGTATTTCCTTATGTATGTTTTAGCCTCTTTATCTCCCTTATATGGCTACATGAATGCATTTGATTGAATATTCTAATGTTACATTGCGGCCACAGGAATCAATACAATCCTGGGCATGTGTACATAGTTACTGATGTTTTTCTCACACACATACTGATGAGTTCTGTGCTCTTTGGCAAGGATTAACACCCTTGCTCTGTTTAGCAAGCACAATCCTAAATGGTTACATAGAAGCAGATAATAACTACAGTTGAAGCATTCATAGGCAAGCGGATAATGACCACATTCCATTCCCAGGGTTTCTTTTTTCTTTTTTCTTTCTGACCTTGGGAATATCTCTACCACAGTAGGCGTGCATAGAAAGTAGATAGGAGTCTTCCTTTGATACACGTGGAGGATGCAATTAGGAGTTTGAGAGATTTTAGTGGGCACGGGGTGGGAAATATACAGATAATAGATTTTGATATTTGAATTATTAAATATGCTTTCCAGGGAGAAAGCAGACTTGACTTAATATGACGTGAAGGACATTTTATAAAACACACTAACTGAGGATTTCTTCCGGTCTCTAGGTGATGCGGCACCCGGATCACGTGTCGTCCACCGTCTATCTGTGGGCTCATCACGAGAAACTCGTCATCATCGACCAGTCAGTGGCTTTCGTGGGTGGGATTGACCTGGCCTATGGCAGGTGGGATGACAATGAGCACAGGCTGACGGACGTGGGCAGCGTGAAGCGTGTCACCTCAGGGCCGTCTCTGGGTTCCCTCACGGTGAGTGCATGCATACCACCTCTGTGGAACTGAAGTGAGCAGGATTTGTGGATAGGGGAGCAGGTAGATTGAGCGGCAGGTGGCTTCTCCTTGGGGAGCTAGAGGACAGAGCTGGTTTCAGATCCCAGCCTCCCCAGCTGACCTCCCTCAGTCTGTTTCCTCCCTTGTGTGAAGAGTAAAGCTTCAACACAGTGTTTGCTGCCTCATACCCAGCTCCCATGTTCCCACTTAAAGACTTTCTATTTGTGGGGAAAAAAATTCCTAAACAAGACTCTGTGACAATACAGATGAAGGTTCAGTCAGAGTAAGAAGCTTTATTAAAAGTAGCTGCAGGGGCCGGCAGTGGTTAAGCTGCTGTCTGCAATGCCAGCATCCCATGTGGGTGCCAGGTCAGGTCCTAGCTGTTCCACTTCCAATCCAGCTCCCTGCTAATGTTCCTGGGAAATCAACAGGAGATGGCCCAAGCGCGTGGGCCACTGCCATCCACAGAGGGAACTGGATTGACTTCTAGGTTTCTGTCAGGCCTGGCCCAGCCCTAGCCGTTCAGTTAATTTGGGGAGTGAACCAGTGGATGGAAAATCTCTCTCTCTTTCTTTCTCTTTCTCTCTCTCCCCTCCCCACTCTGTAGGTCTGCTTTTCAAACAAATAAATAAAAAACTAAAATAATAATAAAAAAGTAGCTGCAAAGGTACTTGAAATCTTCATTTAGAGAGAATTCTGTTGGAGCAGGAAGTTAATAACTTCTCAAAGTACTTTTCAAATCAAGAGCTGCAGAGATATGTTTACCTGTCTGCTTGCTACTTCAGTGGAATGGCTACAAAATATCAAGACACTAAACTAAAAATTTTGAAGGGCTTCATTTTATTTAGTGCTAGATGTGTTGCTGACTTTCTAGGAAATAGCAATTTAATGAATAGGGAACAGGGAAAATGATTGACGGAAGAAACATTGCTTATTTAATGTTTATCAGAGGGAGAAGTTCAGCAGCTCCATGGTGAATCTAGCTCACAGAGTGGCTGGCATTTAAGATAAGATAGTTAATTGGAGTGAAATTTCAAGAGTTTGGCCTCCTGAAAGAAGAGCCCTATGGTGTGCCCTTGATAGTGTTTAAACAGCTCCCAGAAATCTGCACTGCCCTGCGACCGACCTCGGAGTTATCATGTGTCTCCTCCCACACCTGCAGCATGCGTAACCCTTGTACCTCAGCACCCGCCAAAGTCAAGGACTGTGTTGCATCACATCTTATGCAGTGTCTTTTTTTTTTTTTTTTTTTAATAATTTCCTCAGGTTGCAACAACAGGGTCTATGGAGTCTTTAAGTCTCGAAGATAAAAATCAATCCAATAAAAATCTGCCCATCCGGAAGAGTTTTGATGATGTGGATTCAAAATTAAAAGGAATAGGAAAGCCAAGGAGGTTCTCCAAATTTACCCTCTATAAGCAGCTCCACAGGCACCACCTGCACAACACCGACAGCATCAGCAGTATTGACAGTGCCTCCAGTAAGTCATGGTCTGTGCTCGTGTTTATCCTGTTCAGTTCACAGCTCGTCATACATACCTCTTCTTAAAACCTGTCTTCGATAACAGGATAAAACGAGCAATGCTGAAAGGTCTCTGTATCATCTTATTCTGTATCATGCCATTGCACGTCTTTGTTTACCCCACTGTAGAATAGATTTATTGTTTTATTCCTACCAAGTAGTTATAGCAATCACAATTCATGCTTCTTACAGTAACAGAATGACTAAGAGTTTCTAAAGTATGCCAGAGCCATAAACGAAAAAGAAAGGTCTTACATGTACTTCATAAACTTTTCTTAGAAGAAATTTCATTTCTCTTCCCCTTCAGGAATATGCCAAGCTTATATCATCAAACATCAGATTTTCTACATCTTACAAATTTACTGTTCTTTCCAAATATGACATAAAGCCCTGCAATTTTCTGTGGACTGTATCTTATGACTGATTTTATAGCCCTGCCTAGTTTTAAAAATGATCAGACTTGCTTTCCAGTTCAGAAAACCACAGACATATATATATTTCTGTGTAAAAAAGAACTTTCAACTTTCTCCAGGTTATTTTAATCACTATAGAAGCCATCAGAATTTAATCCATGGTTTAAAACCCCACTTGAAACTCTTTCGCCCGTCCAGTGAGTCTGAGCAGGGACTCACTAGACCTGACATTGGTAAGTGACACGTGAGTGGCAGAGCCTCCGAAGCTTCAGCTTTTGTTGCATCGTCTGCTGCATGGGCATAGTAAGTGTGTTTCCATGCTGGCTTCCTGTTTGCCTGTATTTGGACCACATGTGTTGCAGAGGGCCTGGTCTGTGCGAGATGTTGAGTAGTTCCCAAGACCCCTGCTTCCTAAGGACCTGTTCTGCAGCAGCAGAGGTAAAACATACCCAACAGGGATGCAATGTGTGGCACATGCGCTGCTGTAGCGTTGTAGAAGTTCCGTGGAAGGTGGGAGAACTCCCTCTGTGATGATCCAGAAAGACTGAGGAGAGATGTTGGAGTTAGATCGGGCGATAGTTTGTTTGGAGTAGGTGAGGATAGCAAGACTTGGCAAAGTGAAGGACGTTAAGCTGAGCCGAAGTGCTTGATTGGAAAAACACACCTGCTTTTAAATATTAGAAAACACATCAGTCAGCTAGGGTGCGGTTTTTGATATAAGACTAGCAAGATATTCATGGGCACATCTAGACTCCCAACATAGTTCAGATCTTGAAGGCCTTTGATTGGAGGTCTCGTGCTCTATTTGTGAATTTTTAGAAACTGTAATCTGGTACCCTTCTGTAAAATGAAACTGGTGGCTCAAGAATTAATTCATCAGGGCCTAAATTATGGTAGTATGAATGAAGAAGGATTTGGTAAGTGGTCATATATGGGAATAAGTAGTCATTGTAATAAATAACAATAGTACAAACCATAGGCTAGCCTTTGTTGGATGCACATTCTGTCTGTCACTGCCTTGAGTACTTGCTGTGCTTGGTAGTAATATTGTTGCCTTCTTTTTAGAAATGAAAAAACTCAGGATTGCAAATGATAAACAAATGGCCCAATAAATCCACTTATTGCTGCCTAGTGCTCATGATTCAGATTTGTGATTTGGCAGAAATGCAGGTTATTACAGTGTGATCTTTGTAGCCCTAGTTCTAAGGCCAAGGCTCTTGTGTGCTGTTTAGGAGATGAGGGAGTTAGAGTCCAACTCCCAGGTGGGGTAGCTTATAGCTTACAAACCTGGTAAATGAAGCTGGACTTGAGCTATGGTGCCCAGTATTCTTCCTTCTGTGTAAGCTGTTTTAGTTTGATTCTTTGCTTAATGAATTAATTGGCTATATAATGAACTAAAGCTCCAACATAAGTATTCAATAACATTTGAATTTTAAAAATTATAACAACATTAATATACATTTGAAATGGTAAAGAACATATATGGAAAGACATTTACTTAGCAAACAGTTAGTATTTGATACGTAAGTAGATTCAAGGACAACTCCTAGTAATTCCTGTACTTGAAAGAACTTCAAAGTCCTGGGAACCAGGAGGCCTCTAGGAATCCACAGGGCCGGGCTGGAGGTGTGTTCTGCAGCAGATTTTAAAGGTAAAGAGTTGGAAACAAGGCCAGGTAGTGCCTTGTATTACAATGTGTGGCTTTGCTCTTTTAGGATGCAAGTTTAAAATGATATGGAAGAATGAGGTTACCAAATCATGAGGTTGGGGTGTCTGAGTTTTGATGGAGTATTAGTGTTGCTTACAATAGGACTGAGAGCAGAGAAGGTTTGAGTCAGCTTCTGAGTACAGTGAGTAACTCGGGCTGAGGGGGAGACAGCCACGGTGATGATCTGAGGACACTGGGATGTGTTTGGTTTCCTGGTATTGATGGAAAGTATCTTGACACATATTCACAATCCTTCACTGATACACTGGATGCATGTCTAGTGCAGCATTGTTTATTGAGAGAGACAGAGAGAATGAAGGTGAACAGCATAAACATCAAAGAATATAAGTGCAGAAGAATACAATTAATTTTTCTTCCCTTTGTTGGAATTGAGCAACCACTAAAAACTGTAAGGACAATGAAGCAAATAGAGATTTTTTTCATTTAATTAACTAAATATTTACTGATCTCTTCAATTATGCCAATCGCCATTCTAGATACTAGTAGTGAATATAACAGATTAAATGCAGTTGAGTAGTTAGGGGAAAGGATGAGAATTGTACAAACAGGTCATCAAACACCAGTCAGCTGGTGAGGGTTACCATGGAGAACAGTGGAGCAGAATAAAGGCAGAGGCAGAGAGGGGGAAGGTTTACTATTTTATAGGGAAGGGTATTGCAGAATGTTCAGGGAATATGGAATTAAAAGATGAATTTATGTTGGTGAAAAAAAAAATGAAAGCGTGCAGTTTCTTTGATAATGTACACTTTCCATGACCTTGTGGAGACCCCGGAGAGGGAGGTCAGAGGGTGCTTCTCTAATGAGGTAAATTTTCAACTGAATCAGAAGGAAGAGAATAATGAGCATAAAGACTGTCTGCTGGGAGGAGGAATCCCCAAGGACAAGACCATGAGGTAGGGTGGGCTCCGAGAATGTGCTGTGATGGTGGGAGCTGCAGGCCCAGGCCCATGATGGAGCAGAGTCAGAGGTGTTGGGGGGGGGGGGGGCGGTGGAGATTGTGGGAGCTCTTGCAGACTGCTTGTTAAGAATCCTGCCCTGCATGAGATGGGAACTCATCTGATGGTCCCAAGGAGAGGACAGATGAGTTCTGGCTTGGTTTTTACAGACTCATTCTTCAGAGCAGACTCGGGTGACAGAGAATGACCAACCGAATATATCTGAGAGTAGAATTCCCAGCTCTTGACAATGCAGTGGGTATGAGATATGACAGGTGCAGGGCTCCAAGTCTTTGGTGCAACACTGGCAAGGCCATGGGAGCAGCAAAGGAAGAGCAGGAGTTTGGGGCTGATTGCCACTTGTCAAAGCAGGCCCCTGGACCAGGCTGACAAAGGACAATATAATGTTAGCTTTGCTCGGAAGAGGGAACTTGAGGGACTTCTTCCTTTTCCACTTTGTTGGTACTGTTTTCCTAACGTTTTAGCGTTTTTATGGTAACATAAATACAAATTTAATTTTTGATATGGGATACATTAACAAGAAAAGCCAAAGGATAATAGTCCTTTTAGAGCAGAACTTTCCAAATGTTTCTTTGGACCCTCGAGTTTCTCAAGGGTTCTGAAAGGACACCGATAAGGTGACCACAGGTCTCTCCTACTTCTCTTGGTACCTGCTTCAACCAGAACAAAATACTTGTATCTGTTTTGTCTATCAGAGTTACTTGTGAATTCCAAAGACAAAAAGTAAGATTGTGTTAACAATAATGAAAGACGTGTAAAGAGCACAATTCTAGACTTGAATCATGTGTTGACTTTAATTCATTTCTTATAGGACTTGAAACCCCAGTTCGGCATGGAGTGTCTCTCCACTAGAAATGTAAAACTGAATATTGGCTTGAGTTAATGACTTAATTTTCCTTAGAATGTGAAGCAGGTTAGCTTCTCTGCGGAGTCAGTGTCACTTGAGTGGAACAGGCTGTGTTGAACTGGGCTCCTAATAAACCATCCTGGAGTTGCACAGAAATCAGTGTGCAGGGGTCATACAAGACCACCATGGATTTAAAAAAATTGTTTTTCAGATTTTATTTATTTGAAAATCAGAGAGAGAGAGAGAGAGAGAGATTCCATCCATTGGTTCATTCCCCAAATGGCCACAATGGCTGGAGGTGGGCCCATCCAAAGCTAGGAGCCCAGAGCTTCTTCCTAGTCTCCCATGTGGTTGTGGGAGCCCAAGCACTGTGGCCATCTTCCACTGATTTCCCAGGTGCCTTAGCAGGGAGCTGGATTGGAAGTGAAGCAGCCGGGACTAGAAAGAGCATCGATATGGGATGTCAACACTGTAGGCCTCGGCTTAACTAGCTTGGCCACATAGAGAAACTTCACTACCCTTGCTTCATCTTAAAATGTGGCTGGCAGTAGTAACCAGGGTGTATTCCTGTAGTCTTCATTCTTCCAAAAGAATTTTGTTCTTTCAGAATTGCTTCATAAAAGGGAGAATTTCCAATTAACATTGCATTGCTTGATACTGTCTACTTAGAAAGGTTTGAAATTCACCTCTTTTATATTCAGCAACTATCTGCTGATCTTACCCTTGTAAGATGTATTAAATAATTAGTGAGGGGAGAAATCATTTTTGCAATTTAGTTGAGAAATATTTTTCAAATATGAATATCTAGTCTTATGGGATAATGAGTAGTAAGTTGAGTTGTCTTAAAACTTTGTTCTCAGGGATGCCATGTATGGATAAGAGCCATTTTGTCAGAGGTTTTTTATCTCACAGGTGGGCATCATTTTTAAATGTTTTATAAGCGTAGTATCTTAACAGTTCATCAAAGTAAGATACCGTTGCTTCAAGAGGCATCAGTGAAGCCTTGTCCACACATGTAATAGGGATCCACAACCTCACAGTCCCCCCATCTGAAGAGTTTTGAAATCCATTGAGGACCTGCATTGGAACTTGCCTGAAATGTAGGTGGAGATTCATTAGGTAGACTAAGAAGGGAGAAAGAAAGACATCTCAGAAATATGCAAGCTCTTATTTTAAAAAGCCCTTGGGGTCAGTTGCTTTAGAGATCAGAGATTCTGGTTTTGAGACAGGTAATATAACAGCAGCACCATGTACTATGGTGTTCTCCAAGCAGTGCCCAGGAAATGCCTGGAGTGTTAGCAGACCCTGAGATGGATCAATAATGATAATGAATAAGCTCTTGTTGGTGCACGTCAGGTTTTGTTAATAAATGACCAAGGGAAAAAATTGTGGATTTTCAGAGCTTTGGGGGTTTTGGAACTGTGGCAAGCATGTGTTGATTTGTGTGGATTGGGCAGGTGGGATATGTCTGTACCAATTGGTGGTGGCCCTGGAAAATCAGGCCGACACTTTGCTCCTCATCCATTCGGTGTTGGGGAGCTCCACTGCAGAAGAGTGGTTTAAGAGTGAAGTTTTACAGAGGTTTTGCTGGAGACAGACACAGGGCTCTGGCTTGGAAGTGCTAGAAGGCCCAAGAGTGGAGTGCATGGGAAAAACATTTTCCAAAAGAAGAATCAGAATCTCATTAGGATGCAGGAAGTGGTGTGGGAGGTGGATGGAGAAGGGAGGAGCCATAGGTGATTGACAGGCTGGAGCTTGAGTAACTACACACAGGAAATCCTCAAGGTAGAACTGCTGGATATGATTTTTAAGTTCTGGTGGGGCAGGTAGGTAAAAGACGTCAAGAAAGAAGACAGGCCTACACGTGTACATTTAGGAATGATAAAGCAAAAGATGGGAAAGTTAGGGGAAACTGTTAGTAAAGAGAAGCCGGGACAGAAGGTAGAGAAGGCCCACTGGAGAAATGGGGAATGGGGCTAGAACTCAGAGGAGGAAGAGGCAGGGAGCAGGGCGGCAGCCTCTAGCAGTCAGAATCTGGGCCACCGACAAGGGTGTGGGAAATCGGCTGACACACCTGTGGCCGAAGGCACGGCTGAGCGGCTGTGAATCACTTGGGAACGCCGTGGTTTGGATGTGGTTTGTCCCCCCGAGGCTCAGGTGCAGAACTTAGGTTCTGGTGTGGGGTGTTGCTGCTGGGGCCTTTACAAGATGGGGCCTGGTGAAAGATGCTTAGCTCATGGGCCCCACCATCGGGAATGGATTAATGCTGTCTCACAGGAGTGCGTCGGATCTCACAGGAGTGGATTAGCTCTCTTGAGGCCGAATTGCGTTAAAGCGAGGCCACCCCATGTGTGTGCCTCTTCTGCTCCTCCACATGTCGTGACACAACCAAGGGGAGCCGCACTGGACTCTGGCACCATGCTGTTTGAACCTCCCAGCCACCAGAATTGCGAGCTAGATAAGCCCTTCTTTCTGCATTACCCAGAGCCAGGTCTTCTGCCCTAACAGCACAAACAGGTGAAGAGAGAGCCAGGTGCAGGTCAATGGTAGCCCCATTGCTGATGCCAGGAGTGAGTCCTGTCCACCTGCTCACGGGTGCTCCGGAGTTCTGAGCAGTGATGCAGGAACTCTTAGGCATTGGGGTCCTTTAGTTCTGAGGAGGCCCTTGACTTATGTGGAGTTGTTTAAGCCATGGCTAAAAATGTAAATTTGAATAATGAGCAAGTTGGATTCAGTTAGTACCGAGATAATTTTCTGACACTGGGAATATGCTTTGTTTTGTTTCCCTTGTTAGGTGGAAGCAAAGTTTTAAATGAGTATGTATATTTCTGTAAAGCCTTAGCTCAGAATTTTCTCAATTGATGAAAACAGGTAATACAGGTATATATGATTTTTTAAAAAGTTTGGTCCAGTATTTATCTCATTCTTTGTTCTTCTTTTTTCTTTTAAAAAGTGCAGTGCTTAATCTTAACAGCCTAAAGAGGGAACAAACAGACCTAACAATACTTTGGCTTTTAGTCTTAACAGCAAGAAAATAATTCACTGAGAGAAGTCAATAGAAAACCATTTTTGCAGTCATTTAGTTTTCATGATTGGTACTTTAAAGCCATTTTTCTTTATTTTTTTTGAAAAAAGTGTTTATTTGAAAGCAGAGTGACAGAGAAGGGGAGGGGGGTGAGGGAGGGAAGGAGAAAGAGAGAGAGAGAAATAAAGAGAGAGAGATCTTCCTTGCTGTGGTTCACTTCCCAAATGGGTGCAACAGCCAGATCTGGGCCAGGATGAAGCCAAGAGCCAGGAACTCCATTCTGGTTCCCCACATGAGTGGCAGGGCCCCAGGCACTTGGACCATGTTCTACTGCCTTCCCAGGCCCGTTAGCGGGAGCCTGGATTGGAGGCTGAATTGGAAGCAGAGTAGCCAGCACCCAAATCAGCACTCTGTTCTGGGAGCCCACATCCCAGGTAGCAGCCTAACCTGCTGTGCCACAATGCAGGCCCAAAGCAATTTTATTTTTATAGATAATTTCAAATAACCTTTGGATGGTTAATAATTTAAGTCGAGATAAATATTAGCTTTGTGTGTAGTGATTGCATAAAAGCATTTGTTCTGCAAATATTTGCTGACTGCCTCCTAGATGCCAGGAGTTACAGCGGGCAGTGCGGGAGACACTGCTCCCTCTCCACGCTTTGTAGACTGGTGAGGGAGACTTCCTTATCTCATCGCATCACAGCCTCAGAGCTGTTGAGGGATACAGTTGCTGATGGAATGACTGATTGTCCCTGGTATCTGGGAGTTCTCTCTGGGGCAGGTGACAGCTAATGTGGCTCTTTGCATTGTGGTTGGGAGATAGGCCAAGAGAGAGAGAAGAGCATTCTAAGCAGAATAAACAGTGTGCCAGCAGCACAAAGGCAGGGCAGCCACATCTGTCAAAATACATGGAAAAATGTGGTATTAAGGGTGGGGGGTAGGGGAAAAGAAGGACTAGAAGGAAAGGTTGATGCCAATCTGGGATGAGACTTTGGTACATACTAAGCCCTTGGGACTTGAACCCCTTGTAGGCAGTAGGTGCTGCTAAAAGGCTGCTAAGCAAGGAGTTTTTGTATTTTACAGAGGCAATACCAGGACTGTGGTGGGTGGGGGGGTAGGGAGGCCAGTCCTGTCTTCCTATAGGCTGTTGCAAGCAGCACCACCTACTCATTCACCAAATACTTTTGCATCCAGCGTGGATTTGTTAAGTGCCTGTTCTGTGCCACATGCTGCCTTTGTGATTTGTGGATCTGCTAGGCTTCCTGCTTCATTGTCTTGGTGCTGGACATCTCCTCTGGGCTTACAAACTATTTCACTCTTAAGTATCTACCCTCAAATAAATGGCCCCAGCAGATGTCTCTGTGAAGTGCTACAGTAGATGGCTGCTTTCATGCCTATATGATAAGCTTCTGTCTGTGTATTTTTTTATGGATGCTATTTATGATTTTAGGAATATGGAGTGTTAGAGGACAGAAGATCTTGGCTGTCACTGAGGCCACATTCTTCCTTTTACACATAAGAGATTTCTGATCTGACAAGTGAAGCCCAGTGTCACTTGGCTTTTGAGACACAAAGACAAGACTTTCACGCTAGGCGTGCACCCTGTTGGTTGAGGGCAGAGCTGGCAGGACTGTCTAGCTGACTCATGGTCTCTACCATCCCCTGGTTCTGCTGGGCCCTCGTGGTCTCAGTGAATCCAGTGATCGACTGTCTCGGGGCCCTGGAAGGTGAGCTGCTCAGTGCCTGACTGTGCTGCCTCTCGACGAGCCTGCTCGTAGCCCCAGCTGCTCACTAAGCACAGCCTTAGGAGGGTTGGGAAACTGTCTGCCCTCATCTTCCTCTTGGGTAGACAGTTGGTCCTCTAGTCATGATCTTAGGAAGAAAGGGTTAGAAATTTTTAGGAGTTTAATAGAGGTGAGCCTTGCTCTCTGGGGCTCACCTGAACTCATCTCTGGGTGGGTCTTGCTGCATTCACAGACGCTGGCTCCATCCGCAGTTTGCAGACAGGCGTGGGCGAGCTACATGGGGAAACGAGATTCTGGCACGGGAAGGACTACTGCAACTTTGTCTTCAAAGACTGGGTCCAGCTCGATAAACCTTTCGCTGGTGAGTATCGTGCCAGTGCGGTGCCCGTGAGATTGTGGTCTTTTACTTGGAGCATCTCAACAAATATGCACGCTCATGATCTGAACACCTTTGGCTTTGCTTTGTTTGGTTTGTATTACTGATGGAAATTTGGTTCAGTTGTGGAGATGGGATTTAGTTGTACATGTAAGGACTTTTTCTTGTAACTACATTGAAGAAAGAATATGAAGTAGAGTTAACTGTGACATCTCCAGGTTTCCTATAGGGATATTCTGGGTGATAATCTGTAATTCCTCAAGAGGTGGTAGCCTTCCTTTGATCATTGTTGCTTCTTATCCTCCCCGTGTTCCAGCATCAGAGTGGCTTATGTTGAGATTGCCAAGGTGCTGTTGCTTCTAGGAGGAGGTAGAGATGGCAGTGCACACGCGTAGCCTGCCGTCATTTCAACAGGAAGAAAAAGGAAATTAGAATGTCAAGTGTATGGCCTTAGAGAGTGCATACTGACTTCCATCTCACCCTGTCTGGGGACTATGTAGTACTAAGTGAAATGGAAGCAATTTGGGGGAGGTGCACAGGAGCCTGTGTTCCTCAACGTTGTATCTTCAACAGTAAAGGTGTTCTACCCAAACCGAGATGAACACGTGTGTCCTCTGTGTATCACAGCGGGGGTCAGGTGCCTCTGTCCTCAGCACAGAACTTAGTGACTCAGCCTTGCCCGATGCACCTGGGCAGATTTCATCGACAGGTACTCCACTCCCCGGATGCCCTGGCACGACATTGCGTCCGCAGTGCACGGGAAGGCGGCTCGGGATGTGGCGCGTCACTTCATCCAGCGCTGGAACTTCACGAAGGTACTTGGATGTTGGGATGGTGATTCAGAGTTAGGCCTGGCTAGAGGAGAAACCAGAGGATTGGCATGAAGGGGCTGCTGTGGGCACAGCTGTGACACCCAACTGCTCTTGGGTGCGTCTTTTTCAGAGTACTTGGGCCTCTGGTGCAGGAAATGGCCCTGAGCTCTGACACCATGGACAATTGAGAGTGCCAAGGGATAGGTGCTGTGACCAGCACCTAGGATACTCATGCCTTTAAATCATGGTTTCTCACTGTTTATTGAGCATTGACTGTTTATTGAGCTATTGTAGAGAATGGGACCCTTATTTAGATGAGAGGGCTTGACTTTGTTGTCCCTTTCAATCTTGGAATTATACCAGGTTCTTCTAAAAAATTTTTTCTTTATGTGAAAGGCAGAGTTAGAGAGAGAGAGAAATCTGTCATCTGTTGGTTCACTCCCGAAAATGGCTGCAATGGCCAGGGCTGGGCTAGACTGAAGCCAGGAGGCTGGAACTCCATCTGGGTCTCCCACATGGGTGCAGGGGTCTAAGCACTTGGGCCACATTCTGCTGCTTTCCCATGTTCATCAGCAAGGTGCTGGGACTGAAGTGGAGCAGCTGGGACTCACAGCAGCGCTCATACCCTCTGCACCGCAACCAGATTCTTATTGCACAGGATTCTGAGTTGGATCAGGGTAAAGCAGGCAGTGTTAAGTGGAGCCATTTTTCTTTTCTCCTGATTGGGTCCTCTTTAGTAAGCCTCATCAACTTTTTTTTTTTTTAAAGATTTATTTATTTATTTGAGAGGCAGAGAGAGAAAGAGATCTTCCATCCGCTGGTTCACTCTCCAATTGGCCGCAACAGCTGGAGCTGGGCTGATCCAAAACCAGGAGCCAGAAGCTCCTTCCTGGGTCTCCCATGCGGGTGCAAGGGCCCAAGGACTTGGGCTGTCCTCCACTACTTTCCCAAGTCACAGCAGAGAGCTGGATGGGAAGTGGAGCAGTCAGGACTTGAACCGGTGCCATATGGGATGCCGGCACTGGAGGCGGCAGCTTTCCCCGCTATGCCACAGTGCCAGCCCTAGCCTCATGGACTTAAAAGAACTTGACCTAACACATTTTTTTTTAAAGATTTATGTTTTACTTGTTTTAAAGGCAGAGGGAGGGAGGGAGGGAGGGAGGGAGGGAGAGAGAGAGAGAGATCAATCTTCCATCTGCAGCTACACTCCTCAAATGGTTACAAATGCTGGGGTTGTGCCAGGCTGCAGCAAGGAACCCAGGGCTTCTTGCAGCTTCCTCCAAGTCTCCCACTTGGATGCAGGGGCCCAAGGACTTGGGCCATCTTCCCACTCCTTTCCCAGGCCATTAGCAGGGAGCTGTATTAGAAGTAGAGCAGCCAGGTCTCAAACCCATGCCCACATTGGATGCCAGCGTCTCAGGCAGAGGGTTAATCCGCTAAGCCACAAAGTGGGTCCCGATCTTAAATTAGGCACATCATCCAGGGGTTGCTAAGGTTCCACAGTACTTTAAATGATGAGGCATTATTCCCCTTGATAACTTAGAAAAAAGATTTAATTTTTCAACAACTGGGAGTCTCACTTCATTTTTCATTCACATAAACATCCTAAGAATCTAGTGGAAGTTCTAAAGGAGATATTTTTAACAAAAATTCAGGGAGATATTACTTTGAACCTAGTATACTGGCAAAGATAAAAAACACTGCTGAGGGGTTGGCAGCTGGCACTGTGGCACAGCGGGTTAAAGCCACAGCCTGCAGTGCCACCATTCCATATGGCCGCCAGTTCGAGTCCCTGCTGCTCCACTTCCCATAGAGCTCCCTGCTATAACCTGGGAAAGCAGTGGAAGATGACCCAAGTGTTTGGACCCCTGCACCCACATGGGAAACTCAGAAGGAACTCCTGGCTCCTGGCTTCCAATCAGCAGAGCTGTGGCCATTGTGGCTATCTAAGGGGTGAACCACTGGATGGAAAGCCTCTCTCTCTCTCTTTTTGCCTCGGCCTGTCTGTGACTCTGCCTTTCAAATAAATAAATCTTAAAAAAAAATAACTGCTAATATCTGCAGCTGGGTTTGGGCTGTGTGCGTGTGTGTATGTGTGTGTGTGCTTTTATACCATGTTTGAGGGAGGATAAATTGGTAAAACACCAATGAAATTTTTAAAAGTATGCAATTGTTGACCCAAAAAGCTATTTCCAGGTATTTGAAGCTAAAGAAGTAATCTAGTAGGGTAATTTATTTTGACGTTACCTCTAATAATTAAAATAAAATTAGAAATAATGGAAATGCCTGTTAAATATGAATTTATTAAATAAACTATGGTTCTTAAGTACAGCTTTTGTTAGAACCTTGAAGGCCACTGAAGCCTGAACCCCCAAACCCCTGAGACCGGGTGCGGCGAGATGATCTAAATGCTGGGGTAAAGTTGATTGCTCAGGAAAGCCCTGCACTGGGGATGTTCAGGCTGCCAGGACAGTGCACCGTGACCTGCTCCAGGGCCTTTCTGCACGCCCCCACCCACCTTAGGGTCCCTCTGGCACCTCCCCTGCAGGCAGCTGGAGAAGGGGCTTTGCCTGCACTCAGAAGGAAGCCTGGCTTCAAACCCTCTGCCCCCTGTCTGTCCCAGCAGGCTCAGCTCCCGCTGCTTACCCTTCCCCATTCTGTCCCCTCTAAAATAAAGTCTTAGCTGCTTTACCTGGCCTCCTTGCCTTCGTTGAGCCCTAAAATCCTATAACACCTTTACTCTGAAGTTTTTAAAAAAAAAATAATGATCAGTTGGGAGGGAGAGAGGAAGAGGGAGGGAGGAAGGGAATTTCATTATGTTCTGAGAATTGTATCTACAAATGGGAATAGGAGTGGGAGGAGGAAGAAGGGTGGAAGGGAGGGTAGGGTGAAAAGAATCACTATGTTCCTAAATTTGTATTTATGAAATGCATGAAGTTTGTATATATTAAATAAAAGGTTTTTAGGTAAAAAAAATTTTATCTACAAAGCACATTGCATCTGTTAAAAACTAATTAAAAATTAAATAAATGAAAATAAAATAATGATATAGTATTATAGTGCTGGGGCAAGATATACACAACATAGTGAAAAATTGGTTTATGAAACAATAATCCTGTTTTTACAATGAGATTATAATCTATAACTGGATATTTAATGTTAGTACAAATATAAAACAATTAATGCTTGCTACAAAAAGTAAAAGAAGAGGGGCTGGTGCTGTGGTGTAGTGGATAAAGCCGCCGCCTGCAGTGCCAGCATCCCATAGGGGCGCCAGTTCAAGACCCGGCTGCTCCACTTCCAATACAGCTCTCTGTGATGGCCTGGGAAAGTAGTAGAAGATGTTCCAAGTCCTTGGGCCCCTGCACCTGCGTGGGAGACCCAGAGGAAGTTCCTGGCTCCTGGCTGCGGATCAGTGCAGCTCTGGCTGTTTCAGCTAATTAGGGAGTGAACCAATCTGATAGAAGACCTTTCTCTTTCTCTCTTTCTCTCTGCCTCTCCTTTCTCTGTGTGGAACTCTGACTTTCAAATAAATAGATAAATCTTTTTTTAAAAAAAGTAAAAGGAGAAAATACAAAACAAAAAGAAATACATATTATACAGATCTATAGCCTTTACTTGGAAATGTCCATCATTGACATTTGCATTTTATTTTGAAATGAAACTGAATTTCTTTTAGAGTTACAAAAAGGGGAAGAATGGACCTCTTTTCTCATTCACATCTTTTTCATCTGATTGTATTTTAGATTATGAAACCCAAATATCGGTCCCTTTCTTACCCTTTCCTGCTGCCAAAGTCTCAGATGACAGCCCATGAGCTGAGATACCAAGTTCCTGGGGCTGTAAATGCTAAGGTGCAGGTAAGTCTGCCTTTTCTTTATCAAAGTGCTGCTGGGTAAAATGACTGTTATTGGGCAAAATGCTTATTACATTGGCTTTAGGTTGTCAGTCATGGCCACTTTTCCAAAGCAAGTCTGAATGGACCTTTTAAAATTGACTATTATATTCCCTAGGTTAAGTGGATTTCATTCACTGTCTTTCAGAAATTCTTTTAGAAGTATTATAGTGGGTGTTTCCAAAAAGGCCACAGTCAAGGAAATGCTGTTCTAGAAATTCCTTCTGACATGACCCCAGCAACATGATCCACATTAAACCTGGGACTGACACTGCGTAAGCACGGGGAATGTGACTGAAACTTAGCAGTTAGGAATCTGTTATCGTTCAATCTAATTTTAGTTCTCAGTTAACCAAATGCCTTTCAGAGGCTCTTTTAGTGCAATGAGAAATTTGGTTAACACAGTCACAAAATTTTACCACATCCAGTCCAACCATCTCAAATTACCAGTAGGAACATTCAGACCCAGTGGGTCTCTGCAGCTTCCCCGGGGCCACCTAGCTAGTTATTGATGGAGTCCAGAAATTCTAGTCCAGTTGAGTGTTAGCCCGTCTGCTCCCTTTTCCAGCCGCAGCTCAAATGTCTTGAGGCCATGCAGGGACAGAAAAAGGATGGGCCGCCATTGGCATTGCCCTTCAGGTCATACTGTCAGCATCCAGAGCATTATTTAAAGAAAGAGCCAGCAGTCTGCTTCTGACATTCTGACTGTGGACTGTCCTAATACAGGCGTGGGTTCCTGCGAATGTGATCTCATAATGAAGTAGCGATGTCAGTTGCTTTGTACTATGAGCAAGTGCAGGTGTGTGTGTTTGAAGATTCTTCAAAACGTTCATGGAAAATGGAATTAAAAGACAAGTTTATTTTGGTGCAAAAAACTTTGAATCCAGGCATAGTTTTCCCATAGTGTATTTTTTCTACAAACTTTTTGAAGAACCCTCATATTTAAGAAATAAAGCTATTTCAGACCATAGATAAATAACAGAACAATAAGACAAAGTATCAACCACTTGAGAGAGGTTTCTGTGGCCAATATTTATTCATTCCAGGCTGTAAAGATAACTAATGAAAACTTGCAAACACAGATAACTAATGCATTTATACATAAATCAATGAGTACATTATAAGCCTGCTTAATTTTATTTTATATGGAGGAGGAAAAATTACCCATGCTAGAAGATAAAATAAGAACCTAGGGAAATAAGAGAATTTAAGATTTGAACTTGTATTAAAATTGATGTGGTAGTAGACTTATCAAAGTTAGCTGATACTAATCGAGTATCTGTTGAAAATATATTCCTGGGAATTGTGTATTTTTGTGATTGATAGAGAATGTTTTAGCCTAGTGTTGTATATACATGTGTTTCTCACTCGCCTGTTGGTAAGGCCCTTACTCATACACTCATGTACTCAGCCCCAGCCTTGGTGAAACCATAGTGAAGTGTATGTCTCTTCCTTCATGTTCTCCGCATCACTGGATATGGTATTCATGGTGGACGCAGGTCAGATGATCTCTTCTGATCAGCTCCTGTGTTGATCCTTGGTATATTCGGGCAGCTGGGGGTCAGGAACTTACAAAGCCAACTGATCTAAAAAAGACATGGAACTAGTCTCACTCCCTGACTCAGTCCCTCCCTCCCTGACTCGTGCCATGATTCAGCCCACGTGTGTTCAAGTGCCACCAGCACAAAGAACTGAGCAAAGCATGCTTGGACGCTGACAGGTAGACAGAAAAGGAGTTCTCTGCTTCTGGAAGTTACGCTGGGGAGAGAAAACTGTGATGTGTTCAGTGCCAGGTGTGCTTCCTGGAAGTCCAGAAGGGCACGCTGTTGAGAGTTGGCCGAATGGGAGGTCTGACCTGAGCGTCCCCTGCAATTATCCCACCTGCTTGGAAGCTGGGGGATCCCCTATTGCAAGCCACGTGCTCTTGGGGAGGAGACAGATGAAGCCGGGTGGTACAATCAGGCAGAAGGGGTCTGTGGAGGGCCGGCTGGGTGAATTTGGACCTGTATCTGGAAGTATTCATGAACTTTGGAACATTTTTCTATTGGGGAAGGAGCGTGATGCATGAGTATTTTATGAAGATGAACCTAGGGCAGAGTTTCCTAAACTGGGATTTGCCTGTGAAATGCTGATAACTGTTCTACAGTAAAGATTTCCAGGGGCAGATAAGTCTGCATATTTCTTTAAAACAGCACTGCTTAGTACCTTTGTTATGTTGATATGAGAGGGGACACATGAGCGTGTCCCCCCCCTGATATGACAGGGGTCTCTCATTTGATCTCTTCTTGTCTGCTTCTGTCTCTCTGAGCAAACTCCTCCGGACCTAAAGTTCATACATAGGAAGAACTTATGAGACCAGAGAGAGAATGAAAGCAAGGGACAGGGGCCATTCCAGTCATGTACTGCAGGGCTAAGCCATAAATGACAGACAGGGGCAAATGCAAGAAACTGTCCAGGAAGGAGATGAAGGGGGCATCATGACCAGAAACTGACTGAAAACTAGAGTTCAAGATAATTAATTCAGGTCTTCATGGTTGCACAGGACACTGGATTGAAGACTGAGGGGCCAGGCGCTGTTGATACCACTCAGGGATTCAGGTATCTACTGAGTAGATCTGTTCTAGGTGATAGAAATTTCACAGTGTGATATTGGGTATAATAAAGAACCTGAAAGTGTAGCTAGGCAATGCTTCTGGAAATACAGGAAAACTGTTCAACAAAATACAACAAAATGTGTCCTACCATGAGGTCAGAAAGCACCGTGCCCTCGGTGCTGTCTTGGCAGTCTCTGAGTCGCTTCCCCTCCCTGAGCCTGGTCTTTCTCATCTGAAAGCTGTGTGTTTGGTATGATTCAGATCTCAGGTCCCTTCAGATATTTGAAGGGAAGGTTTTCATCCGGCATCTTTAATAAATGAGGTGCCATTCAAATTGTAAGCATTGCCTTTTATTTATTCTTCCTGACACAGTCAACATCCCATAGAAAATAAGACTAAATGTTAGCCGGAGCCGCGGCTCACTTGGCTAATCCTCTGCCTGCGGCACCGGCACCCTGGGTTCTAGTCCTGGTTGGGGTGCCGGTTCTGTCCCGGTTGTTCCTCTTCCAGTCCAGGGAGCAGTGGAGGATGGCCCAAGTGCTTGGGTCCCTGCACCCACATGGGAGACCAGGAAGAAGCACCTGGCTCCTGGCTTTGGATCAGCAGTGTGCTGGCCGTAGCAGCCATTTGGAGGGCGAACCAATGGAAAAGGAAGACCTTTCTCTCTGTCTCTCTCTCTCACTGTCTCTGCCTGTCAAAAAAAAAAAAAAAAAAAGACTAAATGTTCATCACAGAAACCTCTTCATTTTTAAGTAGTTATAATTTTGTTCATTACTAAATAAAAATAGAAGCCATTGCTCAATGTTTGTCCTTTGAAAGTTAAACTTGTTTCTGTAGCTCTTGGAGAGGAAAGGAACATATTGAAGGCAATTAAAACATCACAGAGTCACTTAGCCACCTAGCAATGATAGACAATGCAAGCAAAAGGCACAGGAGAGGTCAGAAGACAGGACCTCATTAAGGCACTCTTAAATTCCAAGATTAGAAGATTATACTTTCCTTTATTCCTGATATTTCACGGTTAACTTTACATCCTCTCAGTAAAATCTGTCTCCAGACTCAATACAGTTAAGGCCACAGGGCAGGGAAAAATGAATGAATTGCTTGCTTTAAGAAAGCCAAGTTCATTGCCAACTTTAAGCACCAGCCTAGTTTTGGGACCCCTCACCAGTCCAGCCTCATGCAATAACTATACTTAATTTTCAACTTGTAAATTTGCATTCTTCTTCTTAAAGAGGCTCTCCCAAAAAGTGTTATACCTAGCAAAACCTAGAGCTCTCCTAGTTTCTAGTGGACGTTTTTCAAAAATAAACGCTGAAACAACTCTAGTTGCAAAAACTGTGAATGCAGCCAGGAAGTACTCCTACATCTTTTTTTTATTGACTTAAAATTTTTTAACAGGCATGTGCAAATCATACATGTTTAGAGAAGTTCCACGTGAGGGTTTGATTCCTGTATTCATTGTGCGATGTCCCATCAGTGTAATATTTGTCTCCAGAAGCAGTTCACATTTGTTCCTGGTGAAAGCCTGCAGAATCCTGTCTTGTAGTTTGTTTCTGTCAAGAGAAACCTATTCAGTGGATTCACACGATCTGTAGTCACCTTGCTGCACAGTCAGACCCACCCTACGTCTCTCAGTCAAGAAGGTCTGGGACAGGCAGAGACCTGAAGAAGGGAAAATGAGAAGTAGACTTCCTGCTACGTTTTCCTTCTCGGGCAAGTTCTGGCCACAGTCTTGTTTCACTCTCTTCACATTATTTCCTGGCTCTGAACATTATGTATCGTGTTCCAGACATTTCTGTTCCAAGTCATGAATGTACGATGCGTAGAGGGCAAGAGCAATATCTCTGGTTTTCCAAAGGATCCAGAGGGGGCAAGGAGATGGGGCCTGCCTGAGCGGCTGGATCCTTACTTTTTAAAGAGTTTATTGTGACCTTGTCAAGCCTCATTCTCTCAGCTGTTGTGTGAGTGTGTATGTGTGTGTGTGTGTGTGTGTGAGAGAGAGCTTATCATCACTGTAACGAAACACCTGACCCAGGTGAAGAAAAAGGAGGCTTATTTAGCTCACAGTTCTGGGGCCTCAGGGACATGGCACCTGCATCAAGTCAGTTCTGGAGAGGGGCTCATGGCAAATGCTGCATGGAGTGGTGGGAGTGCATGTCGGAGCAAGTGTCACATCTTGAACTGGGAGCAGAGCAGATGGAGGGGCCAGGTTCTCCCCCTTTAACAACCCTTGTGAAAGAACTCAAGGGGTCACATGCCCTCAGTGACCCAAGGACATCCCACTCGGCCCCACCTGCCAGAACTCCCATCGCCTCTCCTATTAGTGCCACTCTGAGGACCAAGCCTCCTATCACAGTGGACCCTTAGGGAGCCCTCAGGCCACACCCAAAGCAGAGCAGTGGGGCAGCAGACAAATGAGTTACACACTGGGTTGAGACATTTAATAAAGCTCTCCCTTAGACTTATTGCGTTTTATTAAAAAAAGATTTATTTATTTATTTGAGAGGCAGAGTTACAGACAGAGAAAGGGAGAGGCAGAGAGAAAGGTCTTCCATCCATTGGTTTACTCCCCAAATGACTGCAACGGCCGGAGCTGGGCTGATCCAAAGCCAAGAGCCAGGAGCTTCTTCCAGGTCTCCCGCATGGTTACAGCAGCCCAAACACTGAGCCATCTTCCACTGCTTTCCCAGGCCATTAGCAAAGAGCTAGATCGGAAGAGGAGCAGCCAAGACTCAAACCCATGCCCATATGGGATGCTGGCATATGGTGCCCATATGGTGGAGGCTTAACCTACTATGTGTCAGTGCCAGCCCCAGGTTTATTGCTTTTAGCTTAGATTTTAAGATAAATTATGTTCATAACATAATATAGAGGCCACAGCCTTACTTAAATATAAAGAAGCAAAATGATATAGCAATTTAAGAGATAGGTCCTAGAGCCAGACTGCTAAAATTTCAGCTCTGCTACATACTGTGTTTCCTTGGGGAAATTATTCCCTTCTCCATGCATACTTCCTTCTTCTATAAAGCAGAGATGATAATAGTGTGTGCCCAGTAGGACTGTGGTATTAGATGAACTGCTTCATGCAAAGCCCTTAGCATAGTGATCTAGTTTTTCTTCTGTCAGTACTGGCTACAAACTTCAGGTTCTCCCTAGGGTTTGTAGTGAGCTGACATTTCTTTGGGTGGATCACTGGACTAGTTCTGGATGAAAATCTTTACACGCTGTACTAGGGGGCTTCAAAAAGTTCATGGAGACATAAGTGTTTTGCAACCACCTGGGAAGCCTGCATCACATATTGGAGAGCCTGGTTTCAATCCTGGCTCTGGCTTCTGATTCCAGCTTCCTGCTAATGTGCACTCTGGGAGCCAGTGGTCGTGACTTACATAGTTACATCTCTGACAGCCACATGAGTGACCTCAACTGAGTTCACAGCCACTGGGCATTTGGGAAGTGAAACAGTAGATGGGAAGGTTGTGTGTGTGTGTGTGTATGTGTGTGTGCGCGCGCGCACGCACATGTGCCCCTTTCTACCTGTCAAATTAAAAAATTAATGAAAAAAAGTTAATGGAAAACACACATTATCTTCTATTTCCATCTTCCGTGAACTTTTTGAAGCCCCCTCGTATTTGTTAAAATGTAGAGATAAGGCATTTCACACAATAAATCAAATCGTAGATAAAATTTGCCTTATTCTGCCATCTGCAGGGGAGAAGCCAGTTGTTTAAGTTTTTACTGGGAAAGCACTGGGCACATGCTGCTGGTCATTCCACAGCAGGGTGGCACCGCCAGCCACAGAGGAGAGCTATGTCAGGCAGGAAGCAGGCCTGTCCCGCCAGCCAAGTTGCTGCTTCTGGAAAAGTCATCCAGACCCAAGAGCTGATGTCAGCATCTCCCCTGACCAGAGCTTTTAAAATAATCTTGGGTGTTTCCCCTCCGTGCTGGACATTCTCAGAAGCTGGCTAAGCATTCGGAGAAAGCATAACAGGAAAAGGCATGGGTATGGGAGGAAGTAGGAGAGAAGGTTCTGAAAGTGCTTATACCCAGAGTGTATATAAAAAGCTGGTGTTCTCTCTAATGAGAATAAACTGGACCCCTGAATGCTCTTGTGGCCAGTGAAGACGCAGTATTGAGACAGGAAAACTGGCTTGTCTATTAAGGTGAAGGAAGAGGCCTAACATTGCATCAGCACCCATGTGGAATCAACACAGGGAACAGCCACTTCCAGTAGAAGCCATTCCTTAGCCAGACTCTCAGAGAACCCTGCCTGTATTGAGGGAATGAATGCTGCTGGAGCCACATCTTCAATCTTGTTTATATGCAAGGGAGGAACAGAGGGAGGGCAGGAAAGAAAGGCGAGAGGAAAATTTACAGGCAACTGCACGTGACATCCACATGATAATTTTTTTAAACTTTTTTTTAAAGATTTATTTACTTTTTGAAAGGCAGCCTGGAGCGGGGGAGGGAGGGAGGGAGAGAGGGAGGGGTCTTCCATTCACTGGTTCACTCCCCAGATGGCAACAATAGCCAGAGCTGAGCTGATCCAAAGCCAGGAGCCAGGAGCTTCCTCCAGGTCTCCCACACGGGTGCAGGGACCCAAGGACTTGGGCCATCTTCTACTGCTTTCCCAAGCCATAGCAGAGAGCTGGATCTGAAGTGGAGCAGCCAAGACTCTAACCGACACCCTATGGGGTGCTGGCACTGCAGGCAGTGGCTTTACCCACTGTGCCGTGGTATCGCCCTGACATCCATGTTACTCTACAGGGAGTCCTCAGCTATACCTTTTGTTCCCTAGAACTTCCTTCAAGTCCAGTTCATCAAAAATTATCCTTTCTTCCTATCAGCATCAAGATTGACTTTGCTTTTGTTCAAGCAGAAGGATCACGCTGAGTGAACAATCCTAAATGGTGAGATGAACAGCGCTCAGTTTAGAAAAGGATTTATTAAGAGCCTGGAGCAGGCATTTACCCTGGGGGCTAAGAAGTCCCTGTGCCATCTCATATGTCCCATGTTCAATTCCTGCCTCCAGCCTCCTGCCAGTGACAACCCAGAGACAGCAACGATGACTCAGGTGAATGAGTACTTTCCAGCCATATGGGAGACTGGCTAGAGGTCCTGGATCTCTGCTTGGGCTATTTGGCCCAATCCTGGCTGTTGTGGATATTTGTTGAGTGAAACAACAAGTAGGAACTCTCTCTGTCAGTCTCTGCTCTGAGCTCTCTCTGTGTCTGTCTCTCTGTTTCAAAATAAAATAAATAAAAATATTTTCAACATAAAAGGTCTTGATCAGATGAGGCAGGTTTCTGAACTAGAGCAGTCTCTTGATGGTCCTGCTGTTCTCCAGGCAGCCTGGAGGAATAAGACACCCCCATCGAAGCAGCTCCCTTCTGTCCCCAACCTGTGCCTCTTGTGAGCTGCTGCATGGATACTAACCTCTGCTGGAGGAGCCAGGAAAAGTGCTTTTGTACAAGCCACCTTTGTTCCATGATTGACTTGGAAGCTTAGGAAATGAAGAGAAATTAAGATACTCGCTTATAGTTTTATAGCAAAACCAAGTTTTACTGTGAGAGAAAGGAAAGGACCTTGGAATGAATACTAATAAATTTCTGAAAGTTTTCCTCCAAGAAGAGATGTCTGTAGTTAGTCCATATATTTGACTTGGCTCCATAGTACTTAAGAGTGCTTGGGCTTGTGGGCAAAGAAAAGGTGATATTTTAAGTTAAAAAATAGGATATAATGCAAAGGAAAATGACTGGTCTTAGTTATAATTTTCAGGCTAAGCCATAAAATTAGAAATATGTGATTTTTGTATACTTTAAAAAGCCTATATTCAATGTTGAGGTTTGGGTTGGGTTTAGATTTGATTCCTAGCACACTTGGAAAGTAAAATAAACTGCATTTCTGCATGGGGAAGTAGGAACTTGAGGCTTGTCTCAGTTACACTAGCTTAAAACAGAAACGCAAGACACATTGGTCAGCTCAGTAAAGAAAAAGGGAGAGAGCGAATTTTACGTTTAAACTGAAAGGAAGCTAATGAAAATGTGTTTGTAAAACTTTTTAGACCATCAAGCATTTAAAGCAGTTAAGCTGACTTTTACAAAATCTCTGGGTTCTCTTCTTCCTAAGTACTTGCAGAGCAAGACGAGAAGTAATATTTTCAAGTTATCTTGTGATAATAGGCAGCTTTTAACTAATTAGAAGAGTAGTAATTGAACAATAATCCCAAGTGATTTTTTTCTGTGTTACTTAAAAATACATTTCAATTTTGACCAAAAATGATGGCTTTTTAAAATTAAATGACTTTTCATTATGAGTAAAGGGTATAGGTTTGGGCTCAGACAGTGGTATTGGTACTGCTGAATGCCATCAGAAGCAGACAGCATCCCCTACTCTGTGGTTTCATGGGCACAGGGAGGCCCTCCTCTACTCTTGATTCATGGACTTCTGGGGGCTGAAACAAAATGGTCTCCTTTTGGCTTGCAGCTCTACTTATTTTAAACATTTAAATGCCTCCTAGAAAGGAGAACATTGACTGTTACCCTGCACAGGGAAATGGCAAACGTGTGACTTGCATACTCTCCCTGCCTCCCAGCCATTGGTCCCAACCTCAGATTTCTTGCCCAGGGAGCCCAGTTCCAAGAATCCTCTCTCCAACGTAGCTGTACAAGAAGCCAGTCTGCATCCAGTAGACTTGACCTGCAAGTGGATATCTAGCTGACAGTCCCAATTTGTATTTAGGCAAGTGGGTTTATTGAATATTTGAAGCAGAGCAGATTTTGAGAATGATGAAGGAAAGAAAGTAAAAAGGTTTCTGGATTTGAGGGGAAGACTGGGATGTTACCACCAGGGATGGTTTATAAATTTTGCCTGTAAGTTTTTACAGAAGTAAACATATGACATGTAGAAATCTACTACAAAGTGCAACATACCAATATTAGCACTTTTGGTTTTTATGGTACTTCTTCATAGTGGGTTATGAGAGAGGACAGGAAGAAGAAAAAGAGAGAGATCTCCATTGTATGTGAAGGGGACTGAGCATGACATTAGAATGACTCATCCACAGTGAAAGAGTGCAGAGCTGTAATACGCTTGGGATCCTGTCTTGCCAGAGTATTCTGCAATTTTATATACTGTTTCCATAGTCATATGGAATTAGACAGACATGTGTGGCGTATTAATCTTCTCAAGGGAGCCTGCCTCTTCAGGCCAGTCTCCTTAACATCAAAGTTCACCATTAATTTGAGTGGACTAAGAGTTGAAACTTTCATTTGTTCAATTTTTCTATTTCTGCCTGATAAATAATAATGCAGTTCTTTTTTTTAACTTTTATTTAGTAGATATAAATTTCCAAAGTACAGTTTATGGATTACAGTGGTTTTTCCCCCCATAACTTCCCTCCCACCCACAACCCTCCCATCTCCCGCTCCCTCTCCCATTCCAATAATGCAGTTCTTAGCAATGTTGGCAAATCAAGAAATTTATACAATGTGGATCACTTGACCTCATTTTGCACATGAGTAATATTTGGCTACTCATGTTCACAGTTGAAATTTTCAATTTCATTGCACATAATCATCTGACAAAATTAAACAGAATGCACTGAGGGGAGATATTTTGTAATAAATACATTATATTGGATAAAGAAATAATATTGAGGATGGTATAATCAGAGATTTTTGGCAAATATTTAGATTTGAAATCAGGAGCTTCTTGGTGTGGTCTATAAAGTTAGTAATCAGAGCAAGAATTTTACCAGACCTTTTGTAGACAGCAGAGATAAAACAATTATGCGTTGGAATGCTTTGTATGTTTCTGATACATATGAGGCCATTCTTTTCAGTTTATTGTCAATTTCAGTTGACCTTATGAGGGACAGTTTCAGTACTCTTGATTTGAAGAGTAGTAGGTCTGTTTTTTACAGCAGTTCTTCTGTAATGTCATACTTTTGTTAGGAAAAGCTCATAAGTATTTACTGAGCACCCACTATATGCCAGCATCGTGCTGCAATACCCGTTAGAATACTGGGAAAAAAGACAGCTGTGGTTGGCTAGTGTTGAGAGGCCTTCTGTGTCTTCTAATCTACTCTCCCTTGGTCTGCTCTGCAGTGTCGCTGGCGTGATTGCCACAGCTCAGTGCATCATCTAATGCTCTCATTAATAATAACATTTCCATACCATTTCATAGGTGCCAGACCTCCCACTGTACTCCCCATAGTCGTTCATTTAGTGCTTCCTACAACCCTATAAAGTAGGTACTTTTTTATATAGAACAGAAATCTGAGACACAAAGAGGTTAAGAAATGTGACCAAGATCAATAGCTAGTAAGTAGTTGAGGTGGGCTTTGAACCTAGGCAGTGCTGCCCTGCATCAGGGTATTTAACTCAAGCTCAGCTGTCTGAGCAGGAAGTTCTCCTTGAATTCCAGGCAGGAGCAGCTGAGCATCTGAATACAGGCAGACAGTGTGAGGGGCCATAAAGGACTGATCAAACCTCCAGAGTAAATAGAATCCGATGCCAAGTTAGTTGTAGACTTTTGAGAAGAAGAAGGCCATTAACTTTGAAGATTTACTAGAAAATGATAGCTTGCCCCAGCCACTGGAGTGTTTGGGATATAAATGGTTTTGGAGAAAGAGACATGAGCCTAGCTTTGATCTCTTTAATCTGAGGTGATGGGTTCAACTCCATGTTGACTTGAGTGACACACAAATTGATGAAATGGCAAAACACACAGTGTGGCCCAGCGGACAAGCATGGGATATGGAACGAGCAGAGGCAAGGGGTGCCAGTGTTGATTCCCCGGTGACACTATGCAAGTCACTTCAGTTCTTGGAATGTTAATGTTCTTGCTGGTGATTGAGTTTCCATTATAATTGCCTGAGAAAGTTTAGAGTCAGTGATGTGCCAAGGATCACACAGCCAAGTGAAGGCTGCATACCTAAATAAACTGTCTTTTGGAATTTATTATTCTGAACAATGTTTGGGGAAAAGGAATAATCACATTTTTATGTTGGAGCTAGTTTGACCATACCACATGGCCCAAAACAGGACACTTTACAGAGTGAAACTGGTTACTATTATTAAATATACCCAAACAATATGCATTCTGGTATGATTGTGGAACTGTCATATGATAAGAGCATAAACGTTTACATTACACATAGCCATTAGAGGAGATTCTTCTGAAATATTCCTTGGAGTTATCACAAAATATGGTTTCTGATTTTGAATGAAAGTATGTGTGCAAGAAGGTATGCTCAGGATGTGACTCCCAGCTGGTGCCTTCCATACTGGCTGCGTCCAAGGGCCATACCCCAACTTTGTCCTCAGCAGCACTCCTCATCACCATCTCCCTTTGCCCACACATAGCTGTCAAGCCACTGCCATGCTTCAGTTGTTTGGAAGAGCCAGGAGGGACCACGTTGCCTTGATGTGCCTAGAGTTGTCTCCATTGCCTTACTTTTGCTCCTTCCTGCTTGCTGCTGTGTAGTTGCTCCGGTCTGCCGCTGACTGGTCTGCTGGGATCAAGTACCATGAAGAGTCTATCCACGCTGCTTACGTCCATGTGATAGAGAACAGCAAACACTATATCTATATCGAGGTAAGTCCTCTTCATGTCATTGTTTTGAGAACCTGCTGGCCCATAGATACCATGCTGCAGGGTTCTAGAAGTGGGCACCTGCCATTGTAAGAAGTTAATTTGAGAGAGAGAGAGAGAGAGAGAGAGAGAGAGAGAGAGAGAGACTGACTGACTTCCATCTGCTGGCTTACTCCCTACATGATCACAATAATTGGGCTTGGGCCAGGCTTAAGCTGGTTCCAGGAACTTAGTCTAGGTCTCCTATGTGGGTGCCAGCGAGTCAACTAGTTGGGCCATCACCACTGCCTCCCAGGGTCTGCAATCGCAGGAAGCTGGAGTCAGGAGCCAGAGCTGGGTGTCAAGTCCAGGGTCTCTGATATGGGATACCGGCAACTAAACTAGCATATTAACTGGTAGGCCAAATGCCTGTCCGTTTTTTGAATTCCCCAGAATATCTGAAGTTTACTCTGTATTGTCATTAACTCGGGATTCTAAGGGGAGTCTCCCAAATCCTTGGCATTAAATGTATCAACTCATTGTAGTATTATTGGCCAGAAGTACCCCATCATGGGTGTGTAAGTTTTGATTTGGCTGGGGTTGCAGAGTTTAAGTGTGAGCCCTGTACTGTTTCATAAGAACACGAGAGGTCAGTTGCTAAAATAGAAACCACTGGATGCTACTGATTTGGGGATGTAGGAATGGGGAGAGTGCAGGGAAAAGTATGGGAAAGGAAGACATGAGAATGTTAAAGGCTGGTACCACCTTCTTAAATTCTGTATGATCTATTCACTACCAAGTATTTTAGATCAGAGTTAGGTTCAGTCTATGAGAAAATCTGGGGACCCTGAGTTTAGTTTGGAAATCTTAATTACACTTCAAAGTAGATGTAAAAATAGCTCAGAGCACTTGGAAAACCATGAGAAAGTAAAAAATCACAGTAATGGAAAAAATAAGTCAGAGCATATAGCACTTCTTTAATCTTTTCTTTCCTATCTAATAAAAAAGTATGAACAGAGATGGGTAACTGGGGGAACCTTTCTGGCCCTGTTTCCCTTCCTCTTGTGTCCTGGCCCTCTCCCCCTCCACGTGGTGCCAATTCCATTAAAGCAAACAGGGAAGAATTTCTTGATTTTGTAGCCTAGAGAAAGAGACATCCATATAAAAATATGAGCAGCCTAAAGTTAAGGTGGTATCTTCAGCAGGATCACAGAATGGAAAAGAGGACATTAGTGCATGAAGTCTGGACTTTAATAAGATATTAGCATATATATATACATATACATATATATATATATATAAGGATTATTTATTTGAAAGACAGAGTTAACAGAGAGGGGGACACAGAGCGAGAGGTCTTCCATTTGCTGATTCACTCCCCAAATGGCCTTAACAGTCAGGTCTGAGCCAGGTTGAAGCCAGGAGCCAGAAACTGCATCTGGGTCTTCCATGCGAGTGGCAGGAATGCAAAAACTTGAGCCATCATCTGCTGCTTCCCAGACACAGCCGCAGGAAGCTCAATGAGAAGCAGAACAGCCGGGGCTTGAGCCAGCACTCTGATATGGGATATGCGCTTAACCTGATGCACCACAGTGATTATTAATTATTAATTTTGATGATTATGCCATAGTAAGATGTTCAGGCTGGTTCATCCTTTGACCAGCACTATTTCCTTCATCTGTCTTTAGTAGCATTAATGTTAGCCTTCTTTTTGAATGCTAGCTTAACATCAAATGAAGTCAGTAATGCCCTGTGGGTGCGTAGGTTGTGGACATAGGCCTGGGTGGTACTGGTCTCGTTGAAGTAAGTGTTCCCAAAAGAGAAATAGGGACATGACATGTGGCTAGTCTGTGCATACAGTTGCTGAACGCCTCTGTAATAGGAATTCAGAAACAAAAACACATGGTTTTGTTGCTTGTTGGATGCCTGGAGGGAAACCACGTTCTCAGGACGTTTCTACACCACGGCTTCCTGTAAGAGGGTCTTCCGTAGGCCCTTTACAGATAAATGCAACCAGGTTGAGTAAGAACCTGGAGGGTTGGGCCGGCGCCGTGGCTCAATAGGCTAATCCTCCACCTTGCGGCGCCGGCACACCGGGTTCTAGTCCCGGTCAGGGCGCCGGATTCTGTCCCGGTTGCCCCTCTTCCAGGCCAGCTCTCTGCTATGGCCAGGGAGTGCAGTGGAGGATGGCCCAGGTGCTTGGGCCCTGCACCCCATGGGAGACCAGGAAAAGCACCTGGATCCTGGCTCCTGCCATCGGATCAGCACGGTGCGCCGGCTGCAGCGGCGGCCATTGGAGGGTGAACCAACGGCAAAGGAAGACCTTTCTCTCTGTCTCTCTCTCTCACTGTCCACTCTGCCTGTCAAAAATAAAAAAAAAAAAAAAAAAAAAAAAAAGAACCTGGAGGGTCACACAAATGACCGTGCCGCAGAGGGCTGGCAACCACATTCTGAGTCCTGAGCTTCCTTGTCTGTGTACCCTGAGTGATGAGCAAATGCTGCTTTTTAATGATTGTCCTTATAAAATACAGATGCACCATAGCAGTCTGCATTCTCTGTGAACATGCACGTTTCTCACCCACCTTACAGCATTCCTTTATGCAGCAGCACAGGCTTGTGCACTATTGATATGATAATGTGATTCTTCATTGTCCAGAAATAGTTTTAAAGAATATCTTATAAATTTATGGATAGTAGGAGTACTTAGAGAAAAAAGAAAATATATTCCCATTTTTTTCATTTTATTATTTTATTTGCATATAGGCAACATACTTGCAAAAGAGATTTGGAACTGTTTAAAATAGAAGTTCAGGGATAATAAGAAATTCATACATACCAGCCAGGTTGAAAAAAAAAAAGCAGATACTAGGAAATAATGGAAAAAGGGTGGAAAACATTTAAGCAGGCTTCTGCCATCTGCCCTGTGAAAAAGTGAACCTAGCATAAAAAAAGCATGTTTGCCAGTAGAGATTTTTTTTAAACTTTTGTGTAAATTTTATTAAATTGAGGGGCCAGCACTATGGCATAGTGGGTAAAGCCTCTGCCTGCAGTGCCAGCATCCCATATGGGTGCCGGTTTGAATCCCGGCTGCTCCACTTCCTATCCAGCTCTCTGCTATGGCCTGGGAAAGCAGTGGAGGATGGCCCAGGTCCTTGGGCCCCCGTACCCATGTGGGAGACCTGGAAGAAGCTCCTGGCTCCAGGCTCCTGGCTTCGGATCAGCGCAGCTCTGACCCTTGCAGCCAATTAGGGAGTGAACCAGTGGATGAAAGAACTCTCTCTCTCTCTCTCTTTCTGCCTCTCCTTCTCTCTCTGTGTAACTCTGACTTTCAAATAAATAAATAAAATCTTTTAAAAAATTTATTAAATTGAAAGGCAGAGTAACAGAGCAAGAGAAGGAGAGAAAGAAAAACAGATTTTGTTCACTCCCCAAATACTGCAACTTTCAGACCTGGTCCAGGCTGACGCCATCCATGTCTCCCAGGTGAGTGACAGGAGCCCATCACCTGCTGCCTCTCAGGGTGTGCATTAGCAGGATGCTGTTTTGGAAGCAAAGCGAGGTCTTGAACCCAAGCACTACCATATGAGATCCCAAGCAGTGGCTTTACCACTGCACCACAATGCCTGCTGCTAGATTTTAAAGTCATAGGTGTTTAGACAGTGTCAGAATCTCAAAAACAGACAAGCAAATCGGCACCTAATTACCCTCTTGATCAAATTTGGAATGTTCCTAGCATTCTGAGACCGTGTAGAAAATCACCCACAGCGAAGTGCAGGTGAAATAATACTGTGTCCTTCCGCTTGACTCCACTTGGGGTATGAGGTGACCCAGAAGTGCGGGAGACCCAGAGTGATATGAATCTTCCTGGATCCTGTGTCTCGGACCTTCCGTGTGATGTCAGAGACCAGGATGGGGCTGCTCGTGGAGCATTTCTCCAGAACGCCTGTGCAGGGTTTGCTATTCACCATGTCTTCCTCATGTCCTTGTTCCTAAGAAAAGAAAGCCTCATGCAGTTGTGCTGTTTGTCTCTCCTAGAACCAGTTTTTCATAAGCTGTGCTGATGACAAAGTTGTGTTCAACAAGGTGGGCGATGCCATTGCCCAGCGGATCCTGAAAGCCCACAGGTAGTGTTTGGGGCCCTCTGGTGGGGGTTCCTCCTGCAGCTGCTCTTGTATCTGCTCCTAGCCCGACGTGAAGGCCCGTTTTTAACATGCAGCGTTTCCTCACGGGCTTGCCTTTGGTGCAGCCGACAGACAGTAGGTTGTTGGTTCTTTTGAATCCAAGCCAGTTGCTAAGCATTTCTGGGTCCCTTTTTGAAGGAATCTAAGTTCTTCCAGGGCACAATCATTTTTTCCTGGCCAGACTCTTTCCCACGCATGAGGTTTGTGATTTGATTTATTTAATGGCAGACAGTGAGCTGTGTTCACTTAAAAAACAAAGCCAAATAGACATAATATTTTTCCATGGGTTATATTTAAATCCTTGTTACCAGCTGCCTCATTTCTTTAGCTCATGGGATTATTCAATAATAGTTTCATTGAGATGAAATTCACTTGGTATACAGTCTGTCCACTGAAACCCTAGACTCCATTGATGCTAGTTAGTATACTCATAGAGGTGTGCAGCCGTGCCTGATCAATTTTAGAATGTTTGCATCACCCCAGGAAGATAACCCCATACCCATAAGCAGTCATTACCCATTCTCTCCTTCCCTTAGCCTCTAGTAAGTACTAATCTACTTTCTTTTTCTGTAGACTTGCCCAGGAGTGTGCATTTCATGTAAATGAAATCATGCAATATGTGGTCTTTTACAATTGACTTTTCTCACTTAGCCTATTTTGAATGTTATAGAATGTTTAGCATTTTGAGTCTTTTAGTAACTAGACAATTTTCTATCACATGGGAACACCACATTTGGTTTAATTCTTCATCAGTTGCCGGACATTTGGGTTGTCTCCACTTTGGGCCATTATGAGTAATGCTGTTATAAACATCCTGTGCTAGTTTTTCTGCAGACATGTTTTCATTCCTCTTGGGGTGAAATTACTGGGTCACAGGCTAACTCTGTGTTTAACACATTGAGGAACTGCCAGATTATTCCAAAACAGCTACACCATTTTACATTCCCATTGTCTATGAGAGCTGCAATTTCACTCTATCAGTGCCATTACTTACTGCTGTGTGTCTGTGTGTGTTATTTATTATCGTCACTCTAGTAGGTATGAAATGGTAACATTGTGTGGTTTTGATTTGAATTTACCTAATGACTAATGATGTTGAACATATTTTTGTGTGCTTATTGGCCATTCATATATCACTGTGAAGAAATAATCTATTGGATTACTTGACTTTTTATTGTTGAATTTTAAGAGTTCTTTATATATTCTGGATACAAATTTCATATCAGATGTATGGTTTGCAAGAATTTTCTCTCATTCAGTGGGTCATATTTTATTTTCTTGATGGAATCCTCTAAAATACAACAATTTCTAATTGTGACAAAGCCCAATCCATTTTTTCTTTCATCATCTGTGCTTTTAGTGTCATATCTAAAACATTGCTGCCTCATCTAGTATCATGAAGATTTATACCATTTTCTTCTAAGAATTTTGTAGTTTTAGCTCTTATATTTAAGTCTTTGGTTCATTTTTTTATATGGTATGAGTTGGGGATCCATTCTTTTGCATGTGGATACACTTGTCCCACAGAATTTGTTGAGAAAGCTATGCTTTCCCTACTGCGTTGTCTTAGCACCTGGGACAACTTCCTTTTATTTCCTTTTTTCTTTATTTAAAAAAAAAATTTTTTTTTGACAGGCAGAGTGGACAGTAAGAGAGAGAGACAGAGAGAAAGGTCTTCCTTTGCTGTTGGTTCACCCTCCAATGGCCGCCGCTGCCAGCGCGCTGTGGCCGGCGCACCGCGCTGATCCGATGGCAGGAGCCAGGTACTTTTCCTGGTCTCCCATGGGGTGCAGGGCCCAAGCACTTGGGCCATCCTCCACTGCACTCCCTGGCCACAGCAGAGAGCTGGCCTGGAAGAGGGGCAACCGGGACAGAATCCGGCGCCCCGACCGGGACTAGAACCTGGTGTGCCGGCGCCGCAAGGCAGAGGATTAGCCTAGTGAGCCGTGGCACTGGCCTTTATTTCCTTTTATGACTAAGTTTAACTTTATGTAAAAGTAGCAAAATAAACCATTACACTTCATTCTTTCAAGTCATTGAATAAACGCAGCTAAGAATAAGTCCTTATATCAGGGGTCTTCAAAGAGTAAATAAGAATGCATAATACAAAAAGACTATGCATGGATTTCAATTTTTTTCACCAAAATAAACTTTTTTTTTGACAGACAGAGTTAGACAGTGAGAGAGAGAGAGACAGAGAGAAAGGTCCTCCTTTTCTGTTGGTTCACCCCCCAAAATGGCCGCTAGGGCTGGTGCGTTGCAGCCTGCGCACTGCGCCGATCCGAAGCCAGGAGCCAGGTGCTTCCTTCTGGGCTCCCATGCGGGTGCAGGGCACAAGCACTTGGGCCATCCTCCACTGCTTTCCTGGGCCACAGCAGAGAGCTGGACTGGAAGAGGAGCAACCGGGACAGAATCTGGCACCCCAACCGGACTAGAACCCGGGGTGCCAGCACCACAGGCAGAGGATTAGCCAAGTGAGCCACAGTGCCGGCATAAACTGTCTTTTGAGTTCCATTTTCCCATAAATTTTTGAAGTACCCACTTACAACTTTGGGAATTAAGATGGTTTTAATTTCTAATGTCATGTGGTACTTTTTTTTTTCAAAGATTTATTTATTTATTTGAAAGTCAGAGTTACAGAGAGCAAGAGGGAGGGACAGAGAGAGAGATGTCTTCTATCTGCTGGTTTACTCCCCAAATGACCACAATGGCCAGAGCTGGGCTGATCCAAAGCCAGGAGCCTGGAGCTTCCTTGAGGTCTTCCACATGGGTGCAGGGGCCCAAGGACTTGGGCCATCTTCCACTGCCCTCCCAGGCCAGAGCAGAGAGCTAGATTGGAAGTAGAGCAGCTGGGACTCGAACTGGCGCCCATATGGGATGCCGGCACTGCAGGCTGCAGTTTTACCCACTGCACCATAACGCTGGCCCCTCTCATGCACTTTTTAAATAAATTGATCAGAGGATCTGTTTCAGAGATGACTTAAAAACAGTCTTATTTACAGTTAAACATATACACACATACACAGATTTCTTGTAGCCTCACCAGTTCTCCAGTTCTCTGGAGTAATTTACAAAATCGCTGTATCTTTTTGTCATCTCTTGCATTTCATCACTGCAGGTGTGTCTGCATTAGCTGTGAAGCAATTTGGCAAAAGAGAAAAATAATTTTTCCGTAAAGTTAAGTCACAGCCCTACCCTGACAAGTGAGCTCATCAGATGCGTCAGTTAATCATGAATTTTGTTCCTGTGATCAGCTAATAAGGAGGGTAGGGGGAACCTTGGCTTCACCCCCCCCCAATTATTAATTTGCTTTATTGCATGTTTAGTACATATCTGTAGGAGTTGCTTTTAAGTGTTTGGGAACCTGAAAATATTTTGCTTACTATATTAATTTGCCTTTAAAAATCTGAACTTCTAAAATCATGAGATCTGGTTAATGGTTAAGACATTAGTTAAGGTGGCTGTGTCCCATATTGTAGTGTCTGGGTTCAATAACTTCCTTTGGATTCTGACTCCAGCGTCCTGCAGTACAGACTCAGAGGCGGCAGTCATAGCTCTAGTGACTGTGTTTCTGACACGAATGTGGGAGACCTGAACTGAGTTCCTGGGCCCTGGCTTTGTTCTTGACCCAGCCCCAGGCATTTCGAAGCATTTGAGGAGTGGACCATAAGGTGGAAGTGCTCGCCTTCCCTCTCTCTGTCTCCCCTTACCCCTTCTGTCGCTCTCTCAGAATAAATAAATTCATAAATTTGTAAAATATAAAAGCCATACAATCATACCATGTTAAGGCTGGAAGGGTAGGGTCTGACTGACAATTCGTCGTGGTCCCCTGAACTGCTCCTAAGAGGAAGGAGGAGCCTGACAAGACAGCGTCTGTTGTACATGATCTTAGGCTGTGAGGTTCCCAGGGCACATTAATGACTGGCAATTTCAAACTAACTTTGTAGAAAATGGGAAATGAGATCATCAAATTTAAAATTAATTATGTGTCCTTGGGCTTTGATTTCTAAATAGTCTCACTGTCTTTGGCAGCCACATTTCAAAATGTTATGGGTATCTCGTTCAGACTTCCAGCGGTTACACACATGTGCCATGGCAAACGTGTTTTACCTTTTCTCATTCCTTGAACTGCACATTATCGTTCGTCTCCTGGGTTACTTCCACTTCAAATCCTGAGCTTGTGTTCTTAGGCAAGGTCAAGGCTAACAACCCTGCATTCAGGAGGGACCTTGAGGTGCCATCTGCAAGCCTGCACCCTCTCCCTTCATAGACTGCTCTGCTCTCCACCCTTCGGAGACTCCAAGCCTTCCTGCCAAAGTCACATTCTTAGCAACATGTATGTTTTTGGCTGTTGGAAAAAAAGAATAAAATACAGCCCAAAGCAGATGGTGGGAAAAGGCATTCAGCAGTCGGGCGGGCCTGACCAAGGAACACAGGCCCTCTTCCCGGTCCTTCCCACCCTGGAGAGCGCGGTCTTAAAATTGCCAACTCCCTCAGCTGGGCCGAGTCTTTATTTTTCTGCCAGCGCTGGAATCCAGCCTCACACCAGTTCCCTTAGCAATTTCTCTGCTCCCCTCACTTCTGGTTGCTTCTAGCAGCCATAATTCTTCATAGAAACATGCTTTTGCAGAGCCTCCAGGTTCTGATCTTGACCTAGAGCCTCAGACTAGTGTTCATGCCTCGCCAAACTGAGAGCATCTGGGAAGTCACTGACGGGAACAAAATGTCTGCTCTCATCAGTGGAACTGTCTCTGAGTTGAGGCCCACTCCCAACCCACAGGAGGACCTGTCTTTGACAACTCAAACGTTGGAGATGGAGATCAGGGAGAAGGAATCAGAACGCAGTCCAAAACTTACTGGTTTATCCTGAGTTTGAATAAGCTCGAAGATAGACTCTGGGCAGAAGCATTTTGAAACACAGTGTGCCTTGGACAAACGGTTTCTGAGGATGATCTCGGATCTTTGCATACAGAAACCTGACAGAATCAATTTTCTGACTTTAGAAAGTCAGGAAGCGACAGGGTACATTTTATACTCTTTTTGCCAAAAAGTTGACACACGAATGGAAGCAGTCTCTGTATTTTAATATTAAGGTGCATTTGAAAAATACACCACTAGATGCCAGTTCAGATGCCCATGCACCACATCAGAGTGCCTGGGTTCAGTCTCAGCTTCGGCTCTTGATTCCAGTTTCCTGATAATGCAGACTGTCAGAGGTAATGGTAGTGGCTTAAGTTGTTCGATGCTTGTCACTCAAGGGAGAAACCTGGATTGAGTTTCCTGTTTCTGGCTCTGGCCCTAGCCCATCCCCAGTTTTTGTGGGTATTTGGAATGTGAACCAGCTCATGGGAGCTCTGTCTGTTCATCAGTCTGTTGTCTGTCTCAAAGAAAAAAAAAAAGAAAGGAAAACAAAGAAAAATACAGTTTGCATTTGAAACTGCAAGTTTGTAAACTGCTCAAACCCTTCGTGCTTCTTATAACTGTAGAAGAGGTATCATTTACCCATAAGTGGGTGGAAAGGGGACAGTCCCCTGCTGGGAAATCTGAAATTATTGGGGGACCAACATGTCTGCATATGAGGGCTCTCTCCAGGGCTTTTTGAATAGTTTGTTCTGACTGTTTCTTCACTAACAAAGAGAATACTAATATCTTGCCTTACCCAGCTCACGTGACAGTTTGTAAATTGTGAAGAACCAGTTCATCTAAGAAGTTATTCTAGCATGTCCAGCATATTCGTCATGTGAAAATACTCTGCTCACTTTAATGCAAGCAAGGATAAGGAAGAATGACATGCAGATCAGCCATTTGAGAATTACTATTTATGTGAGAAACAGAAATGTTTTTGTTAAGGTGATGCTTAAGTTTAAATTCCTTACCTTTGTTATTGGATGGCTACTGCTGGATAAGAAAGACAGGTGTGGGCAGCTGGTTGGTTAAAACACTTCCATCTAGAGGTGCCCTGCCAAAAACCTGTGCATGACTCCTCCTTGGAATCACAGTTTGGATTCCTTATTGGTGATCTCACAACACTCTCCACAAAATACTCCATATAATAAGCTGTATCCTGAAGCATAATGTGAATTCAGTTCTGTTGTATTTTCATTTTAGGCTCTACTTGCTTTGTTGTTCTTAGAAGGTATGCAGGCTTCTAATTGAAAGCACTGGTTGTTGATTGACTAGAAAATGTAACCAAATAGTTGTTAAGCCTTTCCACGTCGTAGGTTCTTTACCTGTGTTACTTCATTCCATCTTTATATAAACTTTTGGGGTTGGATGTGTAAACACCTCCAATCTAAAGCTGACACAGCTGGCACCTCATTGGTTCAGCCTGTGGTGAACCAGGCTCTTCTTGCTGGAAGAGCCTTGGGTGACACAGAGTGTCAGAAAATAGGAGACAGGGAACACCCCTCTGTCTCTATGTCTCTCCTTATGAAGTCACCAGGATTTGATGATGGGAACCCTACCCCAATCCACCCACTCCCCAAAGGCTCTGCCTCTGAACATCAAAATCGGATTAAGTTTCCACTGTCTTGGTAACATTAATCTAAGACTTTGGGGGATCAAACTCCTAACCTTGGGGGGACAGCTCCACAAACCATGGCAACAAGGCATTCAGCTGTTGATGATGGGACTGGGACTCAAACCTTGTCATCAGGACTGGTGCTCTCACCACCAAGCTCCTCTCGTTTCAAGGGAAGTGGGCACGTGCTACTGTTAAACCTCCCAAAACTCTGTGAGATACTGTGAAGTAAACAACAACAGCAGCAAAAGTCAGATGAATGCTCTATTTTTTAAAGTAATTGCTTGATAGATAAAAAAAAAAATGGGCTTAGAAAAAAGTCTAGATCCTATAATTACCATATCCTGTAATTTTGTACCAAGCTGAAAAGACATAATGGTCTTGCTTTAGAAGTGATACCTTCAAGAAACTTACACAGTGGTTTACAATAAAAAGAATAGAAAACATTTTAAGTGTGCCAGTTGCCAATTTTACATTTTTTCTTGTGGGATAAATTCCATGCTCTATAAAATTCCTGGAAAAGAGGTTACATTGGGGGCACAGATGACAACAGATCATGGTAGAAGAACTTTTGATTTAGATCATTTAATTGCTTTTATTCTCTTCCAAAAATTGTATGAGTGGTCATCTCAGCAGAGACAGAGAAAGATTAGCCCGGGACAAGGGCCAGCAATCATTCTCAGCCCAAGCATGCGCCCTGGCAGACAGAGGATAGAATGGAGAGACCTTTTTAAAAAGAGAGAGAATGAAAAAGGCAGGGCCTTGGCAAGAGCAGTTTATGAAAGAGTTTTGTAGAATTTGGGGGCTACTAAGGGGTATGCCTATCAAACCAAGGTTCTCAACTCTAAGGTGAAGTCTAAGTGCTGGTAGGCTGGGCTGATCCTCAGCATAATTCTCATGTTTGAAAACTTGTCTTTTTCAAAAGATAAGCAATGAAAAAAACTGTGTGTGTGTTAATGCACAACACATATTATATCCTAGTCTATAATGTCACACATACAATAGGTAATGTTGTTGCTAAATAGGGCCAGCATTTCTAGTGCACTGCATTGATTTTAATCAACTCTATCATGCATGGTTGAAAAAATTGAAGCCCAGAAGAAACATTGTACTTTAAAAGGTTTTTTAAACACACAGTAAAAAGGACTGTGTCTCAAACCAGCAAGAGGCTATAGAACCGATTCCAAAATCACTGATAACCACCATAGAATATTGTTCTTCCTACTTATGCATGTGCGAGCACATGCACAGACACACACACACACATACACACACATACACACACAGATGAAAACTAACACTAAGCCCCAACCACAGTTCTTATTTCTTCTTGTGTTTACTGCTGCAAAATGCATAGCAGTAGAAGGATTTCAAAGCAGCTCTGGAAGTTTACAGTGATGATCTGTGATGCACAAATCCCAAACTCAGCACAGTGTCTCAGCACTGGGAAATCACATGGAGCTTCTTTGGTGCTTTCTCGGAGACCCTGAGACCCATTGTGAATGGACCCCGCTCGGGTGAAGGAGGAGGCAGTTTGCAGGAGAGAAGAACAAGAAGGGGAATGCAGAGGCAGCCACCGCTCCCACCCATCCACATGGGGTTCCTGCCGTTGTGGCTCTTCTTCTTCTTCTTCTTCTTCTTTTCTCTTTTTTTTTTTTTTTTTGATAATTTATTAGATAGTAATCATAAACTGCTACCAAAGGTTTTTAATTAATGTATTATTTACTTTTATTTAAGGATAGTGGAAACAGAGATCTTCCACCCATAGGTTGATTGCTCCCAGTAGCCAGGACTGGGCAAGACTGAAACCAGGAGCCTTGAACTCAATCTGGGTCACCCACGTGGGTGTCAGGGACTCAACTAGTTGAACCACCATTGCCTGCTGCCTCCCAGGGTCTGCTTCAGCAGGAAGCTGGATTTGGAAGCAAAGGTGGGACTCACACCCAGGCATTTCAGTGTTGGATGCAGGCATCCCAAGTGGCATTTTAACTACTGTGTCAAAATCCCACCCTGGTATCCTGCTTTTAAAGGTACAAGCAACATTACAGCACTCAGAAAACTTAAAAATATTCATTTTGAAATTCCATACTTACCACTCTGAAAAATTCACTTTTTATTTTTATATGTCTGTTTTTCCCCATGTTAGTGTATCTTTGAATTAATTTATTTGAAAGGCAGAGTGAGAGAGAGATCTTACATCTACTCCCCAAGGGGCTGCAGCAGCTAGAGCTTTGCCAGGAACTCTATCCAGGTCTCCTACCTGCGTGGCAGGGGCCCAAGCACTTGAGCCATCCTCCCCTGCCTTCCCAGGTTCATTAGCAGGGAGCTGGATCTGAAGTGGAGCAGCTGGGACTCCAGCCAGTGCTCCAGTGTGTGATGCTGGCTTACTCCACTGTACCACCATTCTGGCATTTCTATTTCTCTTTTCTGCTGCATTGTAACTTGTTTTCTTTTCCTGTAACCTACTAATTGCTAGCTCACATCCCATTTCCACCCAATAAGGATAAATTTAGTTAGGCACTTTCTGATAAATATAGCCCGATCCATTACTTTCTCATACTTTTTGTTCTGTATCAGGGTGCTACCACTGCCACCCTTTGTCCCCACATCCCCATCTGTGATATAGGTTCTAAGGGGCACTGGGGCTTTGGGAAGGGGCTTGCAGATCTTAGTATTGCTCTCCCAGGCCTGGTTTGGCATCTACTTTAATGTAACTTAGGGGCTTCTGCCTGCTTCTTCCACAGCTGCCTTTCTGCTATATCTCCTGTGTGCTGTCACATCCCCTGGGCTGGTGGTCGCACTTTCCACGTTTCTCTGGGGTTCACAGGGGAGCAAGCCTCACATCCTCACAGCTCTCACAGCCTCACATTTAAAAGGGGTTGGAGTTTATGCTGTTTTCCCTGGAATCCAGCTTGAGGTTGATGGATACAATCCCTGCCTTGAATCTTACTTTGATGCTTTTGCACGACTGCCTCAGGTCAGAGAATCTCCACTTGGTCACATCTAAGAAGGGGACATCTATGTGCCCTGCTTCCCACCCTGGGGTCAATGCCTGCTTTGTATCTTCAGGCACAGGGCAGAGGACCTTAACACATGGGAGGGGTAAATCACCTGAGTGTTTCATAGAACCAGCCTGCAGCATTTCTATTCTTTTAAAATTATAACTTTGTACTGGGGCCAGTTTAACATGGGACCACAGCATTTTTGTTTCTAAGCCATCACAATTATCCTTTTTAGTGGCTGAACAATGATCATCCCATTAAGTGGCTGTAGCATACAATGCTGTTAGCCATTCCTCGGTTGTTGGACATTTTTTCCAGTTTTTAGCTATCTCACTTATTACTGTCATAAGATTCAATGAATTTTGAAAGGAAAACATTTTAACAAGAGGCCTGAGAATGCAGTTTTATAAAATGGTTCTGGGCTGCGGTGGATAAAGCAATTACCTGCTTGATCAGTAGTTACGTGGCTTGGTGCCCACCACTTCTTGTCTTGCTTTGAAGACCGTAAACAATTTTGCACTTGTGGGACTCGGGTTCTCGCCCCAAGAGGATTGCTATCATTTGCACAACTCTAGTGATGTGAGAATGCAGTGTGGGAGAAGGGGATTAGAATCCTCAAGCCGGCGCCGCGGTTCACTAGGCTAATCCTCCGCCTAGCGGCGCCGGCACACCGGGTTCTAGTCCCAGTCGGGGCGCCGGATTCTGTCCCGGTTGCCCCTCTTCCAGGCCAGCCCTCTGCTGTGGCCCGGGAGTGCAGTGGAGGATGGCCCAGGTGCTTGGGCCCTGCACCCCATGGGAGACCAGGAAAAGCACCTGGCTCCTGGCTCCTGCCATCGGATCAGCGCGGTGCGCCGGCCGCAGCGCGCCGGCCGCGGCGGCCATTGGAGGGTGAACCAACGGCAAAGGAAGACCTTTCTCTCTGTCTCTCTCTCTCACTGTCCACTCTGCCTGTCAAAAAAAAAAAAAAAAAAAAAAAAAAAAAAAAAAAAAGAATCCTCAGTGGCTGAGAACTGATGTCTTTGTGGATTTGATCAAGGAGGCAGATGGAACACACTGCCACAGAATTGTCTCTTCATTGGCTGACATTCAACTGCAATTTATGGTTTGAAATTCCAGAACCTGTTTTTGCACAGCAGTGGAAATGTAAGTCATTTCTGCCAGTTTGCTGTACATGGTTTAAAATGTCCATCATTCAGGATATTGAAAAACTGCTGCATTGTAACATAGCAAAGGCTTTGGTATGAAGCTGAGAGAGTCTTTAAGGCATCAAAAATGTGAATATTCTGGATTCTGCAAACCAGAATTTGCAAGAATGCATTATACTGTTTATAGGACATTTATTAATGTCCTACATAAGAGATTGGCATTTTGAAGTCATTTTTGCTTTCAAAACACACAAGGATAAAATGAACCTTCTCTTACAAACAGTATACAAAGGTTTGGTGTCCAGAGTGAGCAATTTCACTTTCAAGAGTTTGCCAACATATCTGAAAAATGACTTAGGTGGATAAGCATAAATATCATAATATTTTATTTTGAATAGCAAAAAGTCTAGAAATAACTTACATGCCTTTCAGTAAAGATGTGGTTAATATTTTAAGGTGTATTTGAAATGCAGAGTGGCACAGAGGTATACACACACACACACAGAGAGAGACAGAGAGAGAGAGAGAGAAACAGGGAGGGAATAAGAATCTTCCATTCACTGGTTCACTCCCCAGATGGCCCCAACCACCAAATCTGGACCAGGCCAAAGCCATCCTGGCCTTCCACGTGGGTGACAGGGGTACTACCATCTGCTGCCTTTCCAGGCACGTTAGCAGAATGTGGCATCAGAAGCGGAGGAGCTGCGAGTCTTAACTGGCACTCTGTTATGGGGTGTTGGCATCACAAGTGGTACTTAACTCACTGAGCCACAGTGCCTGTCCCAAAGAGCTTGTTTACATGTGAAGATACAGATCCATGATAGAATGCTGTGTCCCTGTTGTTAAAAAATGAGTCACTCTTTATGTTCTGATGTGAAAGGATTTCCAGGATTTACTGTTAAGATAAAAAATAGCAAAAAAAAAAAAAAGATAAAAAATAGCATTCAAAAAAGTATTTGTAGATTCTAACATTGTGTAGAAGGAAAAGACACATATATATGCTTATAAATTCACAGGCTATTTGTAAAGGAACCTGGATAAAACTGGGAACGGGCTTGGCCTTGGGGATGGAGAACAGGGCCTGGGAACAGCGGAGTGAAGGAGGGTCTTTTACCACTCTCTGAGTTAGCGTCTTTTGCCTCTTAAACTTTGTACTAAGGGTGTATGTTACCTGTCAGAACGTGTAGTTGATTTGGTGGTTCCTCCAAATGCTAAACCTAGAATGACCATGTGACACAGCAATCCCAGTCCTGAGTAGAATAACTGAAACCAGGGACTCAGACAGACAGCGGATGACAGTATTATTCACAGTTGCCAGAAGGTGGGAACAACCCAAGTGCCCACCCAAGAGGGAATGTGATATATACCTACCATGGAATGTCTATAAACCATGATAAGGAAGAGAATTCTTTTTTTTTTTATTTTTTTTTATTTTTTTTTTATTTTTTTGACAGGCAGAGTGGACAGTGAGAGAGAGAGACAGAGAGAAAGGTCTTCCTTTTGCCGTTGGTTCACCCTCCAATGGCCGCCGCGGCCGGCGCGCTGTGGCCGGCGCACCGCGCTGATCCGATGGCAGGAGCCAGGAGCCAGGTGCTTTTCCTGGTCTCCCATGGGGTGCAGGGCCCAAGCACCTGGGCCATCCTCCACTGCACTCCCTGGCCACAGCAGAGGGCTGGCCTGGAAGAGGGGCAACCGGGACAGAATCCGGCGCCCCGACCGGGACTAGAACCCGGTGTGCCGGCGCCGCTAGGCGGAGGATTAGCCTAGTGAGCCGCGGCGCCGGCCCAAGGAAGAGAATTCTAACACATGCTACAACATGGATGAACCTTGAAGGTGTCGTGCTAAGTGAAATAAGAGACAAACAAAAGGACAGATACCGTAGGATTCTGCTTACATGCAAGGTCTAGAACAGGAAGTAGACTAGAGGTTACCAGTGCCTGCTGTGAGGGGAAATAGGGTCATTATCACTTGGTAGTCCTGGAGTTTCTGGTTGGGATGAAGAAAAAATTTAAGAAATATAGTTGAGATGGTTGCCCAACATTGTGAGTATAATTAATGCCACATAAAGGTACACTTAAAAGCTATGAAAATACTAATTTTATATACATTTATTTCACCACTGAAAGAATCAACAAAATTGAATTTAAAGCAAAGAGTCTTGTGCAGCTTAACCTCTTCCCTCCAGAGGCTTCCCCAGAAGGGAGCATTCTTCCTGCCGGATCCCGTTCTCCCTGAGCACCTAACACTGAGTGCGTCCTGTGTGCAAGGGTCCCATATTAGGCACTGCCAAAAATAGAAAGATATGTAGGCATGCGGCCCATGTTTCAAAGGAGCTTTGCACACAGCCTATGTGGCCCGTGTTTCAAAGGAGCTTTGTACCCAGCCTAGGCAGCAGCTGTGTGTGTCAGCAATTGAGGAAAGCAGGAAGGGGGCTGAGCAGAGGTGCAGCCATGGGCCTTGGGGGTGCACAGGCAGCAGTAACCTGATTTTGATAGGAAGATCCGGGATGGTTTGACAGAGGAAGTCCCCTTTCAGGAAGAAGTAGGATTCCTTAGAGGCTGAGAACGGATGAGCCGAGCTTCCTTGCTAAGGGCAGTCGCCTCCAGTCACGGGGAAGGGGCTCCGGAGGATCCTAGTGGAAGAAGAGTCTGTAGAGGCAGTTGAAGCTAAATGGCGTCCGTTGTTGAGTGTGTGATATAATTCATTAGACCTTCTGAATTCTGGCTGTGGGGGAGTAGCTTAGATATTCTTTCCATTCGTTTCCAACAGCCTGTTTACCATTTAGGGATATGAGCCTTCCACCCTTATCAAGCAGAGAACTTGAACAAGTTTACATTTTTTTTGTTTTCTTTCCAACTCAAACTGTGTTTGCCATCTAGTGATTAATCCGTGCCATTACAACAACCTACTTAGGCTTTGCTTCTCAGTGCCGAGCCAAGCTCACAGGCCTTCAAATTCCATTCTGTTGGCAGTCCCTTCTGCCCTGAGCTTCGCTTGCCATATGTCTGGATTCTGTACGTTGACGTTCAGAGACATGAGTAATGAAATCTGATCCCTCAGAGAGTACTAATGATAATCACATGAAAGAAAAAATGAGTTTTCGAAATTAAGTCTTATGAAAATTTCAAGAAGAACCAGACTGGATGAGTAACCAGTAGCAATATCTTCGTGTGACTCTCGACCTCTGATTTACTAGTGAGACTGGTTGACTGCAGTAGATACCACCGTCATTCCCAGGCTTTGTCTTCTTCCTGTATATCCTGTATATTGTGTAAATGGAGACAAAGACTTTAGCAGTTTTCATTCCAAATAAGTACCGCCTATTTAGACACATGTCTCCAAAGGTCTGACTTTAGGTGTGCAGTCAATATTGGAAACTATGCTTTCTTTATTTTTGTGGTAATATCATTAAGTAAAATTCCTTTTCCTTAGAAGGTTGTCATTAACCAGTTGGGAAGGTTGGCAGAGAAATACTGTGTTAAATGCTCAGGAGATTTAAAAATAAATATCAGTCACCCGGAATTCATAAAAGACCCAGGGTAACATTTTGAAGGAGATCTCACAGTTTCTAAGCAATAATATTAGACGTCTATATTGGAAAGCGCACTGTCCACTGTATCTTTGTGTCTCTGAGATCTAGACTGTGTTACCCATCAGTTGTGAACTCAGTGCCTATTTGTTACCTTTTAAGTGAGGTACTGTGGTTATAGCGTGTTATACACATAACTAATACTATAACATCTTTTCCTAACTTTGTTATAATCCATTTTCCCTCCCCACTTCCATGGCATCCAGGCAAGGCTTTTTTCAAACAAAGGATTATGCTGTAGAGATAGTGAGTACCGTTCCCACCTTCCTGCCAAGTTCAGATGAGTGATCAGGTTGTGCTTTGACAGTCTGGGTGACACAGTCTGGCCTCCAATTCGGCAACACCCCCAAGCCCTGAAACGTGATAGAATATATCATGGGAAACCACTCACTCAATCTCTAAAACCTTGTGAGCTGCTCGACTGTCATTTTTTCAGCTGATATTGGATCTATTTGTGGTGAATGTCTTTGCGTCTGACTTTTGCAGGGAGAACCGGAGGTACCGGGTGTATGTTGTGATACCACTTCTGCCAGGATTTGAAGGAGACATCTCCACTGGCGGAGGAAATGCTCTGCAGGCCATAATGCACTTCAACTACAGGTGCCAAAGTCTCAGTTGTCTGTTAGGGCTTCCAATGAGCTGTGCACGGGAGCTGGTGAGGGGAATGGCAGTGTGTCTCCACATCCATTCCATGGAGCGTTGAACAAATGGACATCTGTTCATTTTACTTTTAAATTATAGCCTCTTTACTAGTTGATAAAATTCAGATGGAGCCAGGAATCATGACTGGTGGACTTAGGCCACAAGCCAAGTATAAAAGACCAAAAATATTCATCTGTCTCTTAAATGCATTGCCTATCAATCTGTCTGTCCATATAAAATAATAACTTATCCTTAAGCCATGAAATAGTTATAAGCTAGTTTTTGTGATAAATAGATAAAAGAAAGCAAGCTAAAGTGGTATGATTTGAGTGTAGTTGGTTATGATTCTTTAAACTCTGAGTCCTCGAAGCCTGGTTAATAACGACCTCTGTGACAAAATGAAGACTCCTGACTCCTAGAATATGAATTCTGTGTTCACCCACACATCTTTTGTTCAAATTTTAGGGAATGTGCAAGTGCTGTTCTTGCTATTTTTAAAGCAGAGTTTCCTAATTCACTCAAAAAGGCACACTTGGGCTCCTCTGAAGCCTCAGCTGTGGCAGTGGGGGACTGGGAAAGGGGCGACAGTTCCAGCTTGGTAGGGGGCAGGATAGAGAGGGGCGTAGAAGGTGAGAGGCAGGCACCTTTGACCTTTCCTCTGGGTCACTGGACCAGGAAGGAAAGCAGAAGTGAGGGGGTGAGCAGAGCCCCCTGGGCAGGAGTCCGCTCCCAGTTACCAGCTCCGTGGCCCAGCTCAGAGCAAAGCCTTGATCCTGGATATTTTCTTTTTGGGCTCTCATGTTTTTCTGAACCACCTGCCTTTTCTCATTTGATTGGTTACTCAAACTGTTTCTGAGGAGGGAAAGGACAAACAAGACTGTACATAGAACCCTTACCGTGTAAGCAAGGCCCTGGGCAAACCAGGGTTGGGGTGTAGGTCAGGTGGTTGGTCTCTCCCAGAGGCAGCTCCACAGGGTCTGCTGTCCTCCCTACAGTATCTGAGGGCCCCATTTGCTGGGATGTTTTTGGGATCCTCTTGGTCCTTGCTGACTTTTCAAGCTTGTATCTGCCAGAGTTTGTACTGAAGACTTGTGTGTTCCCAGTAGGGTAGTTTTGCCTAGTTATGGTATGAGAGCTTTGGCTTATACACTTAGATTGAAGATGTATCCATTTCTAATGTTATCTGATTTATAGCGTGAGAAGCGAAGCTTCTCAAGTATTTAAGGCATTGACATATACTTAATTGGATCTTATCTGCTGCAATTACCATTCTTATATTATTATTGGAATATTGTCGACGATAATTATTTTCTGTGATGATTTTCTTGAGTGTAAACCAGCTGAATGAAATAACATGTTCAGCAACCAAAACTATAACCTTTCATTGTGCAAAAATATCTCTATGTGCTGGCAGCATTTTAATAATATCAGCATTCCCCAGGCATAACTGTATTTTTAATTACTTTCACAGAGCAAGCAGATGGAGCATAGAATTTTTTATTTCGTCAGTCTTTATAATTCATCAACTATTAACTATTATCACAGTCTTGAGAAACAAAATCAGAGTCAGTTATTTGAGGCCCTGTCTTTCACTTTTAAGGAATTTCACCTACTTTAAAGACAGCCCTGGGTAATAGTTTGGTTAATTCCTAAATTATTCTAAGTGTTTTGTCCTTTTCACCATAGGAAGCAATGTGATTTTGTAAGTATTTTTATCCATTGCATACTCTAAATTTTACCTTTGCTGTCACCAAATTTTTTAAGGTGGAAAGTTCATTCACAACCCATCTCTTTTTAATAGCTTCTCTTTCTGAAATATAGTATCAGTGTTTTCCAGTTTTAGTTTACTTTACCATTAAACAACTACCTGGGCCATCAGCAGTGTGCTATTCATGTAGTATTTTTAGCTTTCAAAATGTTTGTAAATGTTCTTATATAAGCATCTGTTCTGTTTTTTCTTGGGTTAGGGGTATACCCACAGACATTGGAATTGAAAGTGGTCATTTTGAAGCCCCCTTAATTGTTTCTCTACATCTTTCAGAACCATGTGCAGAGGAGAAGATTCCATCCTTGGACAGTTAAAAGCTGAGCGTAAGAACAGTTTCTCTACCTCTGTGGTTGCTTTTGATGATGAGAGTGCGGTATCGCTAATCATTAATATTTTCAGAGTGTGATTATAGAAGTGCCTTCATTAAAGTCTCCTTATTCTCATTAAATCGACCAACCCAGTGTCCAAATGAAAACACTCAGACTTGGCGTGCATAAGTAATTAAAAATGAATGTCCTTATAATTTTATTTTATCTTAAATTTATATGCGTTTTAATAATGGCAGATTCATAAAGCATTTCACAGAGACCCTTGATATGTATTCGTTAGTCCTCCACCAAGCAAATGCTATAAGGCCAGCGGGCCTTTATACAGCCTTCTATCAATGTAGACATTCTCATGTTTGAGGAAGAAAGCCTATCTTAGAACCATTTTACCACCATTAACATTTTACTGGCCTGTTAGAGTCTTGCAATAGAGGTGGAAGACTCAGAAGAAATCCCAATAATTCACTTCTGCAGTTCTTCAACATTTTCAAGGGTACTTGTTCAGGCATGTTCTTAATTTATTCTCTTACATAGTTCTTGGCTGCAATTTATCATAATTAGGCATTTTTTTCTGTATCTCCCTGAACTAGCTCCCAGTATATAGTAGGTTCTCAATAATATTTTGTAACGTCTGTGCAGTAGGTACAAAAGATTCCATAGAACTACGCTAGCTTCAGACCCAAGTTGTCTGGCTCCCAACTCAGCTGGGGGTAGAGATTATGAAAGCCTGGATGGCCACACTAAGCAAACTGAATTTTGTGCGGAAGACAAGGTGAGCTTGGTAGAAGCCTCTCAGCCTGGGAGCCAGCTCATCAACGTGGTGCTCTCACAAAGCTTCACTCCCTGTTGGTAATCGGAGCAGAAAGAGACCAGCAGCAGGCAGGAGATGGGGGATTGGTAACAGAAAAGAGGGGCAAGTGTGAGGAAGACGCATACAGGACTTGAGGGCTGGGAGAGCAGATGAGTGCGGGGAATGAGGTGTCGCGTTGTTCTGAGGGTGCGGACCCTCAGACCCTCATCATTGACCAAAGGCTTCTAACAACACAAAAGGTGCTTATTCCAGAAAAGCAGCCGAACCTTAGTAAGAACAGTGAGCTTTGTGGCTTTGTGGCATTTAACTCGCTGTGAACCCGTGCCTACCCACTCCTCGGGTCCGCAGTGCTCCTAAAAACCAACAGTTGGAGGGGGCAGAGCAGACTTGAAATCCTTGCCCCCGGCAGTTCTGAGTGCTATCATTATATGACCCATCTGCAGTGCCCTTTAAACTGCCGCTCAGAGGACTTGTGTTTATTTCACTGAACTCAGAACTTGCTCAGTGAAAGTGACATTTTACCTGGGTATTTATCAAAAAACCAGTAATGATGATTTGACATCATAGCTGCCTTGGGCAGCAGTAAGAATCAAGCAAACAAGAAGTTTGTTCAAATAGTTGAAGGGGGCTGGGGTGAGCTTTTGGCACAGCCAGTTACAGCCAGCTATTGGGATGCCCACATCCCATATAGGAGTGTCTGGTTCTTGTTCTGGTTACTTCACAATTCTCATTTAGCTTCCTGCCACCCATGTGGGAGACCATGATAGAGTTCAGCTTCCTGGCTTTGGGGATTGAAGCAGTGGGTAGAAGATTCCCTCTTTCTTCCACCCTCCTCTTCCCCCTCCCCCTCCCTCCCCCCTATCAAAAAATAATTTAAAAAAACTATTTCTGCAAAGAAGAACATAGACCCAGAATGGCTGTGTTAGTGACTTCCACTATCCACAAAAAAATGAACACAAATCCTTCACACACACACACACACACACACACACACACCCAAAATAGAAGGAAGTAATACTTTCCCAAACTTATTCTATAAAGCAATATCACCCTAATACCAAACACTAAGTCATTTTAAGAAAAGAAATCTATAGACTAATGCTCCCTATAAATATAGACACAGAATCCCTTCATGAAATACTATTAAACTGAATTCAGTAGTATAAAAACGATTATACTTCATGACCAAATGGTACTTAGTCTAGAAATAGTTGTTATTATAACATCTGAAAATTAATATAATAAAAGACAAAGACCACACATGATACTTTCATTAGACACAGAAAAAGGATTTGATAAAACCCAAATCCTTTTCATGATTAAAATGAAAAATCTCAACCAACTAGGAATAGATGGAAACTTCTTCAATTGGGTGTTTGTAGATTAATACCCACAGCCAATATCATACCTAAAGGTAAAAAACTATAACTTTCCTCTGTGAGCAGTAACAAGATGAGGATATTCACCCTCATCAACATTGTACTAGAGATTTTAGCCAGAACAATTTGGCAAGAAAAATGATTTAAAAAGAGAGAGAGAGAGAAAGGGAGGAGTGAAACTATCTTTTAATACAAGACTAGATCTTGTATATAAAAAATCCCAAGCAATCCACACATGCATGCATACACACAGAGATAAATTTAATCTAACAATGTTGAGGATATAAGATCAATATATAAAATCCAATTCATCTCTATACATTAGTAATGAATAAGCTGAAAGTGGAATTAAGGAACCAGTTCCACTTACAGTGTCATCCCCAAAAGGAGATACTTAGGAACAAATTTAGCAAAAGTAGTTTAAGATTTGTACACTGCAAATTATAAAATATCATTGAAATAAATTATGGAAGATCTTTCTTAATTGAAAAATATACTGTATTAATGGTTTGGAAAACTTTTTGTTAAGATGGCAGTACTCCCTAAATTGATATATGGATTCGGCACAATCCTTATCAAAAGCCCAGCTGCCTTTTTGCAGAAATCAACAGTTTAATGCTAAACTTCATTTGGAATTAGCAAGCAGTTAGCATAGCCAAAACCATCTCAAACACAGCAAACTGGAGGCCTCATGGTCTTTATTGCTAAAATTGCTACAACCTGAAAATCATCAGTGTGAAACTAGCAAAAGTCTGATGTATAAATCAATGAAAGCATTGAGAATTCAGAAATGAACTCTTGTGATTATGGTCATTTGAATTTCAACAGGAGTACCAAGACACCTTAATGGGGAAAGACTAGTCTTTTCAACAAGAGATGCTAGGGGGCCGGCGCCATGGCTCACTTGGTTAATCCTCCGCCTGCTGATGCCATGGCTCACTTGGTTAATCCTCCGCCTGCGGTGCTGGCATCCCATATGGGCACCGGGTCCTTAGTCCCGGTTGCTCCTCTTCTAGTCCAGCTCTCTGCTGTGGCCCGGGAAGGCAGTGGAGGATGGCCCAAGTACTTGGGCCCTGCACCCGCATGGGAGACCAGGAGGAAGCACCTGGCTCCTGGCTTCTGATCGGCATAGTTCCGGCTGTAGTGGCCATTTGGGGAGTGAGCCAATGGAAGTAAGACCTTTCTCTCTGTCTCTCTCTCTCACTGTCTAACTCTGCCTGTCAAAAAAAAAAAAAAAGAAAGAAAAAAAAGAAAGTAGTGACTTAAGCTTTTAGTACATGTGTATAATTTTTAAATCTACATATATGCATATATATATTGGTGTTCTGTGTTCAGTAATTTTTCATTAATCTCAATATATAAAACTTTGGAAAACAACTGCAGATATGATATGTATATCATTTATAACAAATAGTTTCCAAATGTATCTAATTGGATCCAGGAGAGTTGCCAGGGCATTATCTGTCTGTATTTAACATGACCATGAATGAGTAAGTCTATGAAAGATGTACTGATAAAAAAAAAAAAAATCGGGAAAGCTATTCAGTGCTGGCCGTGGCTTGTAAAAACACAAAGATGAGGTTCTAGGAGAACAGAGAACAGAGAATGAAAACAAGTTATTATTTCATTGCTCAACCATGAAAATGTCCCGGACTTATTATAAAGCATGTCTTTTGTCTCAGCACCCTTTTCCTGCCTTTGCCTATTCAGGGGAAAAAAAAAGTTAGATATTAACACAATAAGGAATTTCAGAGTTAAGCCCGCTTGTGAAAAGATTTCCAAGTACCTGGGAACAAGTGAAAATAAAGCATCTCAGGGGGAGAAATGATCATATTCTGAACTTGGGAAAAAAGATTAATTACATAATGTGCCCTTCTGAACTACAAGGTTGTATTGTTGGTTTTGTTTCTGTAAATGTGCAGTGGGTTTTAAACGCATAGACCAGTTACTCTCTAATGGATAGGGAAATAGAGTTCTCACTGTTTCAATTATTTAGTATAACAAAACTGCTGCTATGAATACATTAAATTTACTGAAAAGAAACCCAGCAGCTATTAATGCATAATTATCTGATACTCCCGTCTTCAGAGACTTAATGTTCAAAGTATTCCTTTATCATTTTTGTAGTGTTTGTGAATTATTGCATTTTAGCAACCAATTTAGTATATACTTTAACATCTGGACCAGACATTGAGCCAGGCATAGAAATGTACATATACCAAGGGTTCAAGTTTTTAAGTAACAAAAGCCTCTAATAACTCCTGATATCCTTCCATGAGAATTATTTGTAATTATTGAATGTATTATACTAAAGCTCTGCTCTTTAGAGGTACACACACAGAGAGAGGTTTCTATGTTTTTTTATTTTGGTTTGGTTTGGTTTTTTTTTTTTTTTTTTTTTTTTTTTGGAACAGGTAGAGTTACAGACAGTGAGAGAGAGAGAGACAGAGAGAAAGGTCTTCCTTCCGTTGGTTCACTCCCCAAATGGCCTCTACGGCCCACGCGCTGCGCTGATCCGAAGCCAGGAGCCAGGTGCTTCCTCCTGGTCTCCCATGTGGCTGCAGGGCCCAAGCACTTGGGCCATCCTCCGTTGCCTTTCTGGGCCACAGCAGAGAGCTGGACTGGAAGAGGAGCAACCGGGACTAGAACCCGGCGCCCCAACCGGGACTAGAACCCAGTGCTCATATGGGATGCCGGTGCCACAGGTGGAGGATTAACCTAGTGAGCCACAGCGCTGGCCCCTCCAGGTTCCTAAGATACACTTGTGACATATAGTTTGGAATCTGCCTGATCCTTGTCCACCACTGGCTTTGGATAACTCTGTACAACACTCTGGGCATTCCCATGTTTCTTGAAAAGGCACTTGTTTCGCCAGTGTATGATTGAGAACATGGGCAGGCATCAGCAGCTTCGTACCTGTTACATGTTGAGCCAGGGTTTTCCACAGAAGAAAGGGCTGGCCCAAATATTTTCATACTTCCTTCCACCCAGGACAGTGCTCATGTCGGGCAGGGTAGGGACGGGGGAGATCAGTTCACAGCAGAGAGTGGGGCCCCATTGCATTTGAAACCCTCTCATTTATTTTTTTTCTTTGGGATCCTGTTACTGGTGCTGTTAACTTTCTTCTCAAGGCCATTTTTCACAGAGGAATGAAAGTTTTAGGACTTGGTTAGCACTTTTGCATTGGCAGGGATGAGCGAGAGGTGGCCGTGGGTGGCGGCCCGAGGCTTTGAGGAATCGATGTTTCGCTGATACTCTCAAGGCCCGCTGCGGAGGGGCACGTAGCTGTGCTTTAGGAAATTAAAACTTTCGACGACGTGAAACCTTCATGTTGCCAATAGCTACTCAGTATCAATAATCTTAAAACTATATCTTAAATTTCAGATAATTTCAGACTTGGAGAAGTTTCCAGAACTGCCATATGCATGTGTTTTCTGGGAAAACAAGGACAGTCTCTTAAGCAGCTTTAGTTCACTTATCAAAAGAAGCGTAATTCACATTGATAATAGTACTGTTATCTGGTTGGTAGACCTCGCTGAGATCTCGCCAGTCGTCTTACTGATGTCTTGGATAGCAGAAGAGGAGGATGTTTTTCTGGTCTGGATTCACTTCTCAGTCCCATGTGATATTTAGTGCTTGTGTATCTCACTTCTCCTTTAATCTAACATAGTCCTTCCATGTTCGGGGGGGGGGGGGGGGGGGGAGGAGGTATGGAGCTTTCCTGACCTTGACTCTGTGGAAGAGAACAGGCCAGTTATTCTGTAGACTGTCCTTCAATCTGGGTACGTCTGTCAGGTCCTGTTTAGATCTAGGTTACAGCTTTTGCGCTGGGCTATCACAGAAGTGGTGTCATGTTCTTAGTGCAAGATACTGAGAGGAACATGACACTGATTTGTCCCTTTAGTGGTTGCATGGACTTGCATCATGCAGCGACAGTGGTGTCTGCCAGAGATCTCCCCTGTAAAGTGGCTCTTTTCCCTTTTGTAATGAATAGATATTTTATGGGAAAACACTCTGAATGTATGAATATTCTGCTTCTCGTCCAACATTCACCTACTGGTTTTGGTACATTAATGATTATTCCCTGGATCAGTTATTGCTCTGACGGTTGGCAAATGTTGACTTTCTGTTTCCATCATTTCTTCTATACTTATTACTTTCTTTTTTACAAGAGAAAGATTGATTTATTTATTTGAAAGGCAGAGTTACAGAGAGGGAGAGACAGAGAGATCTTCCATCTGCTGCTTCACTCCCCAAATGGCCACAACGACTGGCCAGGGCTGGCACAGGCCAAAGTCAAGCACCTGGAACTCCGTTCGGGTTTCCCACATGGGAGGCAGAGCCACAAGCACTTGGATTATCTTCCCGCTACATTCCCAGGCTCGTTAGCAGAGAGCTGGACCAGAAGTGGAGCAGCCAGGACTTGAACAGGCACTGCAGGTGGTGGCCTAACCCACTGAAACACCAGCTCCTATTAGCTTCTTTAAAATTAATTAGTTGAGTTCTGTTGTAATGAAAAATTTCCCTTCTTCCCCATTTATTTATTTATTATTTATTTATATGAGCGTGGACTTACTGATTCTTGTTTTATTCAGTGGATTGTGATCTTGATGCTTAGTCTGCTTGGGTTTGGCCAGTGAGGGCCTCCTTAAACTGGCTTCCTGTCCTTTTGACAATTCTCCTCAGTATTCTGTTTGCTTTGATGCCGCAAGGTGTTCCAGAGTCATACATGACAGCACCAGGCCTAGAATCATCCATTTCTCCAAGGAACCTCGGTTCTTTTAGTGAGACATGGTATTTACAGATGAAAATCTAGGTGCTAGACATGATCATTGCTACTGAAATGTTACTGCTTTAGGTCTTTTCTGTACACACACAAACCTATGCATCTGCCTCTGTCCATCTGTCCATCTAATCTACCTACCTTCTTACCCGTCTTCATACTGGTACCTCCAATTCCAATCTCATGTGACAGAATTCCTTCTAGCTATTTCTCTTCCTATTTTAAAAATCCTTTCTCCCACAGTAAAAAACCTGGCTATCATTATCCAGAGCATACTTATGTATTTTCTCAACTTAAAAATACACAAAAGATTGCTCTGGAATTGTTAGCCTATACTACAATGAAAACTAAATCTAACATACAAGAATGTGACTTTTGGCCGGTGCCGCGGCTCACTAGGCTAATCCTCCGCCTTGCGGTGCCGGCACACCGGGTTCTAGTCCCAGTCGGGGCGCCGGATTCTGTCCCGGTTGCCCCTCTTCCAGGCCAGCTCTGCTGTGGTCAGGGAGTGCAGTGGAGGATGGCCCAGGTGCTTGGGCCCTGCACCCCATGGGAGACCAGGAAAAGCACCTGGCTCCTGGCTCCTGCCATCGGATCAGCGCGGTGCGCCGGCCGCAGCACGCTGGCCGTGGCAGCCATTGGAGGGTGAACCAACAGCAAAGGAAGACCTTTCTCTCTGTCTCTCTCTCTCACTGTCCACTCTGCCTGTCGAAAAAAAAAAAAATGTGACTTTTGTTGTCTTTAGCCTAAGTAGATACACTGAAATGTCTATAACCAAAAATTATTTGAATTATGTTATTAATTTTTAGAAGCCTTTTATTTAATGAATATAAGCTTCATAAGTACATATAGTGTTTCTTCCCACCATACCCACTCTCCCACCCCTATTCCCTATCCTCTTCCCAGTCCCATTCTCCATTAAGATTCATTTTCAATTAACTTGATACACAAAATACCAACTCTGTACTAAGTAAAGATTTCAACTATTTATGCACACACACAATATAAAAAACAGAATAAGTTTTACAGTTAAATCTCATAGTACAACTAATTTAGGACAGAAGTCCTGCATGGGTAGTAAGTGCACAGTGACTCCTGCTGTTAGTTTAACAATTAACACTGTTATGTATGACGTCAGTGATCACCTGAGGCTCTTGCCATGAGCTGCCAAGACTATGGAAGCCTTTTGAGTCCACAGTCTCCATCAGTATTTAGGCAAGGTCATAGGCAAAGTGGAAGTTCTCTCCTCCCTTCAGAGAAAAATACATCCTTCTTTGATGGCCCCTTCTTTCCACCGGGGTCTCACTCAAGAAATCCTTCATGTAAGACATTGCTTTTGTCACAGTGTCTTGGTTTTCCATGCCTGAAAAGCTCTCATTGGCTTTCAGCCAGACCAGAGTGCCTTGATGGCTGATTCTGAGGTCTTGTTATTTAAAGCAGTTGTCATTCTATGAATCTGCTGTGTGGACTACTTTCCGTGTTGGAATATTCTCTCCTTTTTATTTCTGTTATTATTACAAGACACTTAATCTTATTTATATGACCCCTTTAACACTTAATTCTATATATATGATCACTTTGACACTTAATATGGTTACTTTAACACTTAAGATGACATTTTTACCACTCAGCTTAATGTGATTTGGGGTCCCATGCGAAGTTTGTAAACTGTACACTAACAAGTAAATCCATGGGCATGTATGCAGAACTATAGAGCTTTACAGTTACAAACTTCCTCCTCCTTCTCTTATTCCCACTCTTATTTTTCACCGAGATCTATTTTTCAGTTGACTTTATACACATATGATTAATTCTATGTTAGGTAAAGAGTTCAGCCAATGATATTAAGAAATAAAAAAAAAAAAAAAAGAAAGAAAAGAATAGAACTGTTCCTGAACAGTCATGACAAGGGCTGTTCAAGTCATTGCTTTTCAAAGTGTCAGTTTCACTTTTTCAGGTTTCTTTTTAGGTACTCTGTTAGTTTTCACAGATCAGGGAGAACACATACTTATTTGTCCTTTTGGGACTGGCTTATTTCACTAAGTATGATGTTTTCTAGATGCATCCATTTTGTTGCAAATGACAAGATTTCAATTTTTTTTTACTGCTGTGTAGTCTTCCATGAAGTACATATCCCATAATTTCTTTATCTAGTCCTCAGTTAATGGGCATTTAGGTTGATTCCATGTTTTATCTATTGTGAATTGAGCTGCAGTAAACATGGGAGTGCAGGTAACTCTTGTATTTGCTGATTTCATTTCCCTTGGGTAAGTTCCCAAGAGTGGAATGGCTGGGTCATATGGTAGGACTATATTCAGATTTCTGAGTTGTCTCCAAACTGTCTTCCATAGTGGTTTTACCAGTTCACATTCCCACCAACGGTGGATTAGGGTACCTTTTTCTCCATATCCTCATCAGCATTTGTTGTTTGTTGATTTCTGTATGAAAACCATTCTAACTGGGAGAGACAGTTAGGTGAGTTAGACAGGGGTGAGGTGAAACCGCATTGTGGTTATGATTTGTATTTCCCTTATGGCTAGTGATCCTGAGCATTTTTCATGTCTACTGGCCATTTGGATTTCATCTTTTGAAAAATGTCTGTTTAAGTCCTTTGCCCATTTCTTAACTGGTTTTCTTTGTGTGTGGAATTCCTTGATCTCTTTGTATATTCTGGTTATTAATCCTTTATCTGTTGCATAATTTGCAAATAATTTCTCCCATTCTGTTGGTTGCCTCTTCGCTTTCCTAACTGTTTCTTTGCAGTATAAAATCTTCTCAATTTGATGTAATCCCATTTGTGAATTTTGGCTTTGATTGCTTGTGCCTCTGTGGTCTTTTCCAAGAAGTCTTTGCCTATGCCAATGTCTTGCAGGGTTTCCTCAATGCTAATAATTTGTTGGTATCAGATCGTAGATTTAGGTCATTAATCCATTTTGAATGAATTTTTGTGTAAAGTGTAAGGTAGGGGTCCTGCTTCATATTTCTCCATGTGGAAATCCAGCTTTCCCAACACCATTTGTTGAAGAGACTATCCTTGCTCCAGGGATTGGTTTTAGCTCTTTGGTCAAATATAAGTTGGTTATAGATTCTTTGGTTGATTTCTGGGGTTTCTAGACTGTTCCATTGGTCTGTCTTATCTGTTTTTGTACCAGTACCAGGCTGTTTTGATTATAACTGCCTTGTAGTATGTCTTGAAATCTGGTATTGTGATGCCTCCTGCTTTGTTTTTGTTGTATAATATTGTTTTAGCTATTTAAGTTCTCTTGTGTTTCCAGTGAATTTCAGCATCAATTTTTCTAGATTTGAAAAGAATATCTTTGGTATTTTGATTCATATTGCATTGAATCTGTAAATTGCTCTTGGAAGAATGGACATTTTGATGATATTGATTCTTCCAATACATGAACATGGACATTTTCCTCAGTTTTTTTGTATCTTTTTCTATTTCTTTCTTTAATGTTTTATAATTCTCATCATAGAGATCTTTGACTTCCTTGGTTAAGTTTATTCCAAGGTATTGATTTTTTGTACCTATTGTGAATGGGATTGATCTTACAAGTTCTTTATCAGCCATCACATTGTCGTGTATACAAAGGCTCTTTTTGTGTGTGTATTGTTTTTATATCCTGCCACTTTTCCAAACTCTTCTATGAGTTCCAGTAGTCTCTTGGTGGAGTCTTTTGGATCCCCTGTATATATAATCATGTCTTCTGCAAATAAGGATAGTTTGACTTCCTCTTTCCCAATTTGAATCCCATTGATTTCTTTTTCTTGTCTAATGGCTTTGGCTTGAACTTCCAGGATGATATTGAATAGCTGTAGTGAAATTGGGCACCCTTGTTTGGTTCCAGATCTCAGTGGAGATGCTTCCAACTTTTCCCCATTCAATATGATGCTGGTCATGGGTTTGTCATAAATTGCCTTGTTTGTGTTGAGGAATGTTCCTTCTAAACTCAATTTGCTTAGTTTTCATCATGAAAGGGTGTTGTATTTTATCAAATGCTTTCTCTGTATCTATTGAGATAATCATATGGATTTTATTCTTCAGTTTGTTGATGTGATATATCACATTGATTTGCAAATGTTGAACCATCTCTGCATACCAGGGATAAATCCCACTTGGTCCCTGAGAATGATCTTTCTGATGTGTTGTTGAATTTTATTGGACAGAATTTTGTTGATGGTTTTTGCTTCTATGTTCATCAGGGAAATTGGTCCGTAGTTCTCCTTCTCTGTTGCCACTTTTCTGGGTTAGGAATTAAGATGATGCTGGCTTCATAGAAAGAATTTGGGAGGATTCCCTTTCTTTCAGTTGTTTTGAATAACTTGAGAAGAATTGGAATTAGTTCTTCTTTAAATGTCTGGTAGAATTCAGTGGTGAAGCCATCTGGTCCTGGGCTTTTCTTTGTTGGGAAAGTCTTTATTACTGATTTAATCTCTATCTTGGTTGTGGGTCTGTTTAGGTTTTCTGTGTCTTCATGGCTCAATTTAGGTAGGTTGTATGTGTCCAGGAATCCATCCATTTCTGATAGATTTCCTAGTTTATTGACAAACAGCTCTTTGTAGTAATTTCTGATGATTCTTTTTATTTCCATGGTGTCTGTTGTTACATTCCATTTTTCATATCTAATTTTATTGATTTGGGTCTTCTCCTGTTTTTGGTTAGTTGGGCTAATGATGTTTCAATTTTGTTGATTTTTTCAAAAAACCAGCTCTTCGTTTTGCTGATCTAGTGTATTTTTTGTTTTGATGTTGTTGATTTCTCCTCTAATTTTAATTATTTCTTTTCTCTTACTAGTTTTGGGTTTGGTTTGCTGCTGTTATTCTAGATCCTTGAGGTGCATTGATAGTTCATTTATTTGGTGCCGTTCCAATTTCTTGATGTAGGCACCGATTGCTATAAACTTTCCTCTTAAGACTGCTTTTGCTGTATCCCATAAACTTTGATATGTTGTATTGTCATCTTCATTTGTTTCCAGAATTTTTTTTTATTTCTCTTTTGATTTCTTCTATGACCCACTATTCATTCAGGAGCATGTTGTCCAGTTTCCACGTGTTTGCATATATTCTAGAGATTTCAGAGTTTCTGATTTCAGCTTCATTGCACTGTGGTCCTAATACAATCTGATCACTCTCTGAGGACACACCTTCAGAACCATAAGTACCATACTTCACTCATTAACACAAGACTCGGGATCAGGCCTTTAACACATGGGTCTCTGGCAGACACCCAAACGGTAATAGATGCTAAATTGTGTGAAAAGCTTTTTAGCATTTACTGAGAAAATCACATGGTTTTTCCTCCCCAGATCAGTGCTGTCTTGTATTAATGGATACCTCATACTGAGCAGACTACCACCCCTGGAAGGCATCTCACTCGGTCATTGTGTATAATTTTGTTGACATGTATTCCTAATCAGAAGTCTATAAATACTAAAGCTCCTTGGCAATGTCATTAAAGACAGTATCCCCTAGGGCACTTATTGAATTGATTTCTGCTGAATCAGGATTCTGGGCAGGGTCACACAAATCCACTTTTAACAAATCCCATCGAGGTGGCCCTTATGCACACTGAGAACCACTGTTCTGTGTTATGTGACGTGATTTTTAAATGAGAAATATTGCAAAAATACTTTAGCAAAGACCTTGCTCTTTACAAAGCTGCTTTGTATCTTAAAATTTTTGATCTTAGGTCTTAAGCAAGCTGCAGGAACGGGGGTGATAGAGAGGAACCAAAAGTAACATATTAGCTGCCACCTGAATGTCCATTCACTCATTCATTTAACAGTGTGCAGAGTTGAGGCTAACAAATTATATAAAACCCAGTTCTTTTACAGCAGTAGGAAAAAAGAAGGATTGAATAAATGTTTGTAACCTAGTAGGCCTTATATTAAAAATATTTTCCAGAAATTTTATTGGCATGAGAGGCTTTAAAAAAGGAAATGATTTTTTTTTGTTTAGATATAATATTAACAGGTGGGGAAAGAAATCTATTTGCAAAAATCTGATTTACAGAAAACTCTTTAGGAATGCTTTTCTGATGCAAGATGCACTAGTACACTAACACATCAACTCTTGTCTAACACAACTACGTAAGATCATTCCATCACGTCAGGGACACAGAGGGACTGTATACTACCTATGAAAGAATTTATTTCCAAGACACTTAAGCTTAATAGAAACACTACAACATTGGAAGTAAAATAGAAAACATCAGTAATAAATGGAAGCTTCAGTAAATGGAACATGAACTGCCTGAAGTTCTAGTAGTATGCTTCAGATTCTCTATAAGAAAAAACATTATTTATACTCTTTTGCTGTTAGAATTTGTGATGGTTTGATCCCACTCCATTTATTCTTAGTATCAGACTTTGCTTATCCAGGACAACTGCTGTGTGGGAGAGAGATCATAAAATCTTGTGACTGATACTGGCACCAGGATCCTGATTGTGGGTTATCCTGCTAATCACATGAATGGTCCTCTCATAAGGAGACGAGAGGGCAGCATGTTAAAATGCAAACCTGGTACCACCGACTCTGAAGGTAACTCCACTAAGTCAGATGTAAGGATTCTTTCATTTCCTGATTTTAATGACCCAAAAAGGAGGAGAATTTTTAAGTTGCCAGCATTTTCATTTACCCAGAATCTGTAAAATGTGACCGCTGCTTAGTGGTGACTGTCCTGCACACTGCGTATTCACCAGGTGGTTCTGGCACACATCTTGCATCGGATTTAAACTGTAGCAGGTGTCCGCCAACATAGAAGCAATGTCACTTTGAAGTCGTGAGTTAACTACTGTGGCTCAGCTTTAACCATCACTGTTCAGTAATTTTTCATCAAATCACTAACATAAAATATTTATATTTGAAAGTTCTTTGGGGTTACCTCAGTAAAGAAAGATAGCAAGCATGTGAAGATTATTTTTAAATGTATAACTATCCAGATTAATAGTATTATCATCAGAGGCCAAAAACGGATCCTGGGTGAATCCTGAAATGGACAAAATACATATATTCTCAGCGTCCTGGTTCAGTATATTCTGAGCAGAGATAAAATGTGGTGTGCCTTTACGGAGCTTAGTCACACTGATTTTGATCATTTCTTTTTATTGTGTTTACAGTGGGTAATCAGTGGATAAACTACATATCATTCTGTGGCCTTAGAACGCATGCAGAGCTAGAAGGAAACCTGGTCACTGAGCTGATCTATGTCCACAGCAAGTTGCTAATTGCTGATGATAACACTGTTATTATTGGTAAGTAGTGGTCTTTAATTGTGTTCCCTGCACTGACTGAGCTTGTGCCTAAGTCTTTCTTCCTATTCCATCCAAGCTTCCTTTGCAGTTGAGAGACACATGAATAAATATCTAGACATAGTAACATATCTAACACATTTCCAAGTCAATCATTTCTTTTAAGTCCTTTTTAACCTTATTTTTAATCTATGAAGAATTGGAAATCAAAAGCAGTTTAATGGACTTTGTGCAAATTACAGTTTAACCCAGAAGTCTAATGGTCTCTGATCTGATTTGTTTGATTGATTGATTGATGAGACAGAGAGAGAGAGCGAGCTCCCATCTACCAGTTCACTCCCCAGATGCGCACAGTGCCTGGAGGAAGGCCAGGACGAAGCCAGGATCCAGGAATTCAATCCAAGCCTCCCACATGGGTGGCAGGAACCCAGGCACTTGTACCATCTCCTGCTGCCTCAAAGGGTGCACATAAGCAGAAACCTGGCGTGGGGGCAGAGCCTGGGCTCAAACCCAGGCACTGTGATACGGGAAGCAGGCAACCCAACCACCATCCAAACACTCACCCCTTATTCTTTATTCCTTTGATTTTTATATTGGATCCAAGTGCCTTAGTTTGAGGAATTGGTGGGGGAGAAATGAAGAGGAAGAATGTACCATAGGTGAGCACCCCATGGTGATTTGTTTGTGTTTACACCACATCCACTTAACCGTTACCCCAGATCCAAAGTTATGGAAAAATCAGAATCAGAAAGTTATTAAAATATTGCAGCCTGTATGGTGTAGTTGTTTTTTCCTAACATCTGTGTGCTGGGTGTCACTAATCAGTGTGCAGAGCAGGCCAGCCTTCTTGAATTGCTTGGGTAAGGAGGGAATTGTGTGTTAATGACATGGTCTAGACCAACACTGAAGTCTGCATTCTCTTCCTAACAAGAAGACACCGTAGATTTCTCCTGAGGCCTATCCCCACCGGTGGGTCAGCAGGAAGTTCAAGCTGTACATCCTATCCAGATAAGATCGAGTTAACAAGAGGGTTGAATGTTAAGCTTTCTTCCTCCATTTTCCCATCCCAGAATTGCTTGCTTTGTAATATTGTGTTACATGAACACTGGCAAGTGAGAAGCAAGGTCTTGATGACCAGTCAGGTAAATGAGCTGACCAGGGTTGGGGCATGTTACTGAGAGATAGGTCGTGAACCAGTCATCTGTTTTAAATAAAATGTAGTTTCTCAGCCATAATAAGATTCTTCACTATTCTTTAAGAACCTATGTGTTGTGCAATGTTTTGAAATTTTTTGGCAGCAAATATGCTTTTTCCATCTCTGTCTTCTACTGAGAAGATACAGAAAAATCCTCTAGCTAGCAGTAATGAGGCTGTCTTGTTATTGTAATGGAATATGGTTTGAAAAGAAAGGAAAAGTAGTTCTGAAAGCACAAAATGTATGTGGAGAGAGAGAGAGATTAGATACAGAGGTGGATGGATCGATGGGTAGATAAATTAGATATTCTTTTAAACTTATACAGGACATTTAAGAACAATGTCTTTTTTTACCTTTTATTTTATAGAAATCAAAGCTCTTTAGAGGTTTGTTTACTTCCCCACATTCCCCCAATGCACGAGATTTCTCTTATTTTTCTTAAACTACTCTGACTTTGTTCTTTGTTCTTCAAAAGCCAACCTCACAATATTTTTATATTCCATCTGAAAAATGACAGTGCAAAAGAGAAAAAGTATTGATGTTTGCTGGAATGGAAAAACAAGCACAGCCAAGTAAAATTCAGTCGGTCTTTTCAGCAAGAGTTGAGAACTCTTGTAATGAAGTTTAACAAATGTACGCCTTTCCCTTTGAAAGACCGCTCTCACCTTCAGCCTGCTCTACTCTATATAAAGTACAAAAGCAAGGTGGAATTCAGGAACAGAGCTAACAGTTAAATATATTGCTTGAGTTTTTAAATTGGTTTGTTTTCTAGAAAGGTTTCCAAACCCTGCAAAGCTACGGTTTGTTTAGACCAGCTAGCAATAATTGTTCTATTGTGAACAGAGCTCTTGCCCACTCTCTTGAACTTCAAGTCAGGGCCATGGGGGTATGAAGAGGTCTTGCTTGGTAGTTCTTAGAGGCTGGCTGTCTTTTTTCCCTTCCCCAAGCATGACTTAAAGAACAGATTCCTCCCAAGGAAAAATCAGGAGCTTCCTATGTTCTCTCTATCTCGGCGGAAACTCGAAGAGTAAGCAGATGGTTGCATGTTTTAACGCATCAGCCCTGTTTAAGCTCATAACAGAGAAAAATGTTTCAGTTCCCAGGAGTTTGAGAGGATAAGAAATGTTTACAGTTGTTAAGCAAGCCTTTAAAGCTGAAAGGAATCTAAAGTAACTTGCGGGCTGGCGCCGCAGCTCAATAGGCTAGTCCTCCACCTAGCGGCGCCGGCACACCAGGTTCTACTCTGGGTCAGGGCACCGGATTCTGTCCTGGTTGCCCTTCTTCCAGGCCAGCTCTCTGCTGTGGCCAGGGAGTGCAGTGGAGGATGGCCCAAGTGCTTGGGCCCTGCACCCCATGGGAGACCAGGATAAGTACCTGGCTCCTGCCATTGGATCAGCGCGGTACGCCGGCCACAGCGCGCTGGCCGCAGCGGCCATTGGAGGGTGAATCAACAGCAAAGGAAGACCTTTCTCTCTGTCTCTCTCACTGTCCACTCCGCCTGTCAAAAAATAATAATAAAGTAACTTGTGGTTACTTTTTCTAACATGGCAACCTTATGCTAGAAGAGTTGACTCACTGGCATAAGAAAAATGACTAATTGTTTATTCTCATTTTTTTCCCCATGAGGAAGACTTGTTTTCTCACATTGAAGATCTCTTTTGTATATAGTTTTAATCACTTGTTGCCCTGCTGGTCATCAAATCTGTGACGGAGTCCAGTTTTATAACCCATGGTAATTTTAACATTTAACCAAACTGACATTTGTTTTCATAAACAAAACATGGCTATCTTTTAAGTAGAATATTGGCTATGTGAAATCATTGTTTGTAATGTTCACTAATCCAGTGCAGGACACAGTGTGGAGAAGTAAAACTCGGGTGAAACAGTGCCACTGCCCTCAGAGAGTTTTTGGGCTAGAGGAGCGGCAGTGTTTCCTGCCCCTACACCAGAAGCAATGGGGTGGGTGGCTGAACTGGCAAGAGGGTCCACAGGCAATCACTGAGTGTGGGTGGGTAGGGAAACTCTCCGGAAGTCATAACACCCGTGTTGCAAGGGGAGCTGCCCCAGTAAAGAGGGGTTCTTTTTATTCTAAGAATTTCTAGTCCTAGGGGGTCTCAGCCCTGACTGCTGTAGATTTACCTGGAGAGCTTTAAAGCTAAATACACGCATACATTATGGATGGATGGATGGATGGATGGTGGATTGATGGAAGGAAAGATAGGTAGATAAGTAGATAGATAATATATATTAAATTGGTAAATAATAGATAAGTAGATAGGTAATTATATATATATATATATTAGCTAAATAGGTAGTATGGAGAGAGAGAATGAATATATGAATATTTAGGGGGGAAACTTTATCCATGTCTGCAGTGTACCTTAAAATGGATAAGAAAAAGAGGGATGACTGATGGATACTGGAATGGAACAGTATACCAACACCTAGTTCCTTCCTCCAGAAATTCTGACCTGATTGGTCCGGTGTATTTGGTTTGGGACTCAGCATCAGGGGATTTTGTCTGTTTTTCGCATCCGTATTTTAAAAGGTTTCTAGGCAATGCTAATGTGTAGTAAGGGCTGGGAACTTAGAATCTGAAGGCACAGGGTGCACAAGTGGTGGAAACTATAGAACAGCCCAATTGGGTTCAAGAGCAGAACTGATTTTCCTTGAAAGGAAATAAACTAAAAGACGGTAAACTTGGTCTGTTGTTTTTCTTTTCTTTTCTCTTTTTAAAGGTTTATTTAATTTATTTGAAAGGCAAAGTTACAGAAAGAGATGAAGAGAAAGATATCTTCTGTCTGCTGGTTCATTTCCCACATGGCTCTAATGGTCAGGGCTGGGCCAAGCCAAAGACAGGAGCCTGGAACTCCATCCTGGTCTCCCATGTGGGTGACAGGGGCCCAAGCTCTTGGGACATCCACTGCTGTTTTCCCAGGTGAATTAGCAGGGAGCTGGACTGGAAGTGGAGCATTCGGGACACGAGCCAGTGCCCATATGGAATGCTGGTGTTGCAAACAACACTTTAACCCACTGTACCACGACGTCAGCCCGGGAGTATTAGTTTTCTGTAATTGCTGTGACAAATGATGTTAATGATGCAAACCAACACAAAGGTATTATCTGACACTTCTGCAGGTTGTCATTCGTACACGGGTCTCACTGGACTAGAGTCAGGGTGCCCGCAGGCAGGCCAGCTGCACTCCTGTCTGGAGGCTCCAGGGGGAGAATCCAGTCCCTTGCCTTTCCAGCTTCTGGAAGCTGCCCATGTCCCTCGGCTCATGCCTGTTCCCCGTCTTTGAGAGGCAGCAACCCTACATCGCTGAAAACGCTTCAAGTCTCAGTGTGCTCTAGAGTCATATCCACCTCTGACCGCCTTCATTTGTAAGTGCCCTTGCCATTGTTTTGGATAATAATCACCCTGCTGTAAGGTTAGTTGATTTCCAACTTTAAGTCCATTTGCAGCCTCAGTTCCCCTGTGTCATGCAACAGGGCAAATGCACAAGTTTCAGGAATTAGGATGTGAACGTCCTTGGGGCTTATTACTCTGCCTTCCACAGAAGAATTCACAATCTCTTAAATAAGACATATCCAAAAAAAAAAAAAAAAAAAAAACCACAAACAATAAAGGAAAACATACATAAGCCCAACTGCATTAAAACTCAGAACTTTATCCACTAAAAGATACTGTCAAGAATAAAAAGACAAGCCACAAGCTGAAAGATGTTTACAACACATTTAGTTTTCAAAATATGCAAAGAACAGATTTAAATAAAAAAGCCAAACATCCAAAGAAAAATGGCCAAGGCCAAGCTAAAGGAACTTCATCAAAGAGAACATACTCAAAGCCCATGAACTTGGGAAAAGTGTTCATTCTCATTCATATAATAATGACAAAAGTAACCACGTTTAAATACCAGAAAGGTGAAAATTTAAAAGCTTAACTATCTTAGTATTGGCAAGGCCGTCCAGCAACAGTGACCCCCAGTTACTGCTGCTAGGAACATAAATTGGAAAACCCTTTAGAAAATATTCTGGCACTGGGACCTGCATTGTGGCACAGTGGGTTAAGATGATACCTATGACACCAGCATCCCATGTGGGTGCCAGTTTGAGTCCCGGCTGCTCCACTTATGATCCAGCTCCCTGCTGATAACCACGGGAAAGCAGCAGAAGATGGCCCAAATCCTTAGACCCCTGCACCCAGCTAGGAGACCCAGATAGAGTTCCAGGCTCCTGGCTTCTGCCTGGCCCAGTCCTGGCCATAGTGGCCATTTGGGGGAGTGAACAAGTGAATGGAAGATTCTCTCCCCCCCCCCCTCCTTCCCTCCCTCTCTCTCTCTTCTCTCTGTGTAAATTGCCTTTCAAATAAATCATAAAAAAAGAAAAAAATATTCTGATAGAACCTAGTAATGTTAGCCACCCTACAGCTCATCATCCACTACTGCCCACACATGTGTGGGCTGAAGAACAAATACAAGTGCTCCTGGGGTGGGTGTCAGGAGTAGCAGTTAAGATGCCCCACATCCCATATGAGCGTGTCAGAGTTCAAATTCCAGCTTCACTGCCAATTCTAGCCTCCTGCCAGTGTGCACCCTGGGATGCAGCAGGTCATGGCTGTAGTACCTGGGGCCCTCTCACCCACATGGGAAACCCAGATTGAGTTCATGGCTTCCGTCTGGCCCAGCCGTTGTGGGCACTGGGGGAGTGAACTAGCAGTTCAAAGAGCTCCATCTCTTTCTCACTATCTGCTCCTCTCTCTGCCTATAATTTAAAAAATTATAAATAATTTAAACTTAATTTAAATTATAAATAATTTTAATAATTTGAAAAATACAAGAGCTCTTCACAAAGTTTGTGTAAAGTATGTATTATGAAAAAACTATACATGAATTTCAGAATTTTTTTGCACCAAAATGATCTTTCCTTTTTCCTGAACTTTTTGAAATGCCCTCATATAAACAACTCTGTAGAGGAGAATTGCTCATCACAGCAAAATTCTGGAAGCAATGCAGACATCCATCAACAGAATGAATAAATAAATCCCTGGTGTGTTCATTCAAGGAAAATAAATGCATTACTGTGCATAGATAAATCCCAGAATCATGATACTGGAGAAAAGAAAGAAATCTCAAAAGATTATCTGCTATGTGGTTTCTTTTGTATAAATTAAAAAGTCTAAAGCATTCTTTGTTCAGGAAAACAGTGTCGGGCGTGTACATGAAGTCCAACATCGGGCCTCCCTCTGAGGAAGGAGGGCTGTACCTGGGAAGGTCCAGGGGGCTCCCGGGCTCTGGGGGTCATATTTTCAGCCTGGGGAGAAATCCAGTGACTTTGAGAGTCAGTGCTCTGGGTAATTCCAGATCGCCCTGGAAGTCCCAGAACCGTACCCTCTGTGTTCCTCCTCTCTGGAGTGAGCCCCTCACCTGCAACCCCATCTCCCCCCCCCCCCACCACCACCACCCCCAGTATGGTGGGCGGAGGTTGGGGGAGCTGCCTGGGTGTGGAGCTGATCCTGCAGCCCTCAGCCCCGGAGCGCCCTCTGGTGGGTCCAGGAGGGTAATGAAATCTCAAAGCAGGGTCTGGAAGCTAAGCTCCTGGGGTCCTTTCTTCACACACTTAGGTCAAGGAGACCAAGCCAGAGCGGAGAGCTCTTTGTTACCAGTGCTACATTCCAGCAAGTCGACTGTCTCCCTGCTGCAGTGTTTTCTGGGGCAGATATTCTAGAATTTAGAAGTATTTATTACTAATGCCAATAACAATAAACACTTGCAGAGAAGTTTATAGATCATTAAGTGCTTTCACATGGACTTGCTTAACTCGCATAAAAAACAAAACCCTGAGAGTCTTTATTATCCCAATTTAGGAAAGCTCAGGTTAAAGCTGAGAACATGAAATGACTCGTCCGAACTAACGCCGGGCCAGTTGTGAAGTGCAGAGATACGGCTGCAGGCCATATAGCTTAGTGAAAGTGTGCGCATACGCGTAAGGAGCAGCTGCTGCCTACAGACCAGAGTGGCTCAAAGGTGGCCGCCGTCCACCTCTCCAGTGGTGCTCCCACATTTCCGTGGCTGCTGCATCCCTTCTGTGTCCACCAGAACCAGCATGGGCACCGTTCACGTGCACAGACAGCGTAGATGGGCGTGTGGACTGTGTGGCCGTACATGGCAGATGTTAGGGAAGGGCACGGACTCCTGCCGGCCGGGCTCCTGGCAGGGCTGCTGCGGTCACGCAGGGCAGCCGGTGTGCCTGCTCAGCCTGAGACTGCTCGCCTTGGCAGAAGCAGCAGAGTTGCAGCACGGGCAAGAGGAACCAGGAGGAACAGTCGGCCTGGGCCCCTTGCATAGTCTGCAGGACGCCTCAAGGGGTGAAAAGCGAGAAGCCGCAGTTACTAACGCAGAAAACGCGATAGGGTTTCGGAATCCACATGGAAAGCTCAGGTTGAACCGGGGGTTAGAGTAGTTTGTCCTTCCTACGTGCCGGTCGACGTACTCAGCTGACTGGGATTTAAAAACAGGCTGGGGGAAGGGTGCTGCCAAGCTGCTGGCACGCCCTGACCCAGGTGAGGCAGGGGAGGGGAGAGCCCGAGCCCCCGAGCCCCCGAGCCCCCGAGCCCCCGAGCCCCCAAGCCCCCAAGCCCCCAGCCACGCTGTCCTGAGATCAGACTGCTGGTTGTGAAGGCACTCGTTCCTCCTGACACACAGGTATCCCTGTGTGGCTGAGTTAAAGTCCACAGAGAGTCTGGTTCTTAAGTGTTTGATGGTTACATGAAAATCCTATGAGTCACAGGGTAGAAAACTCAACTCGAATAGGTGAAACAATAGAAAATGTTTTGTTTGCTATATGTAGGAATGCCCTAGGCTTGGCTAGTTGATTGACTTAAAGACCAAATCTTTTTTTTTTCTCTCTCTCTCTCTGCTGTCCTCAACTTTTCTGCCTGTCCCCCATGGTTGCAAAGTGGCTGCAGTCACTCCCAGAATCATGTCCTCATCCAACTCCTCAATTCCAAATATCTGAAGGCTGGAAGAGACAGCATCCATTTCTTGTGTTCCTTTACACAAAGAGGAAAACCTTTCTTGGAAGTGCCTAGAAGGCTTGCCTTCAAGTCACATTGGCTGGAACCCATGTGCCCATTCGGAGCCAGGCACCAGCAAAGATAATGAGGTTGCCGTGGCTGGTTTTATGCTGATCACATCCCACCCCGTTAGGGAGGGCCACTTGAAGTCCCTCTTCTCTTGATAAGCTTTGCTAGGCGCTTCCTTAGCAAAGAGTCCAGCCAGCAGGGAATCCACAGTGTGAACTCCCACTCGAAAGTTCTGTTGTACTCCTGTCCCTTCCAGGCTCTGCCAACATCAATGACCGAAGCATGCTGGGTAAGCGGGACAGTGAGATGGCTGTCATTGTCCAGGACACAGAGACGGTGCCTTCCGTCATGGATGGGGAAGAGTACCAGGCCGGCCGCTTCGCCCAGGGACTCCGGCTACAGTGCTTCAGGTGGGCCTCCTAAGCTGGGTCTTGGCCATGGGCCCTGGGGCTCAGCCCACCCCTCCCTTAGCTCATGTGAGCATGCCAGGTTCCTGGGGTGGGGTCTCCATCCCAGAAGATGTGTGCTCAGCAGGGTGCAGAGTGACTCCGTGCAGTACTACTGAATTTTATTTTCATAGTCTCTGCCATTGTAACGTGTAATGGAAAGCAATATTTACAATATATCAATTAATGTAGGAATTGAGCAGGTCAAATGGTCTAGTGACAATTTGTTTTTTATTAAAGATTTATTTGTTTATTTGAAAGGCAGAGTTACAGAGAGGTAGAGGCAGAAAGCGAGAAAGACAGAGGGAGAGAGAGAGGCCTTCCATCAGCTGGTTCACTCCCCAAATGGAGCTGGGCTGATCTGAAGCCAGGAGCCAGGAGCTTCTTCCAGGCCTCCCATGCGGGTGCAGGGGGCCAAGGACTTGGGCCGTCTTCCACTGCTTTCCCAGGCCACAGCAGAGAGCTGGATTGGAAGTAGAGCAGCCGGGACTAGAACCTGCCCCCACATGGGATACTGGCGTAGTAGGTTGCCCCTTCACCCCCTACACCACAGCGCTGGCCCCAGCCAATTTAAGTTTTAAAAGATGATTCCAGTTTTAAAAACTGGAAATTACTAAAGGAGTATGCCAAGCGGTTACTGGTGTCTGATGTACGTGTGGGAACTTCATTTGTCAGGTTCAGGATGATTCCAGATGTGGAAGATCTCTGATCTGCAGGAGATGGGCGTTTTAAATGAACCTGTGCTGGGCTGGAGAGCAAGCATTAAGCATTGTGTGGGCCTGATGAGTCCCTCCTTGAGTTAGGTGTCATTGAGAACCCTGCGGGCTGAGCTTTAGCTGCCACCAGGACCTGCGGGCTGTTTTTCTCGGTAGAATAATCCTCCTAGAGCCTTCCAGGCAAGGTCCCAAGTCTGTTCTCACTCCTGTCCAGTGGCTTCCTAAATCACAGGAAAACTAAGAACAAGTGAAATCCTCATTCCTAACACAGCGCCCTCTCGGGTCACTGTTCCCCTCACTTGCTGCCGACCCTTTCTGCCCACCGTCTGTGGAACACCTGCCCACTCTCCCGTCTCTAGGTCTTGGCAGGAGGTCCACAGTTTCTCGATTCTAGAGCTGTACTGGCCACACTGTGATCTCAGGGTGGCGTGGACAGTGAGATGCAGCAGGTGTCCCTGAAATGGCTAAGGATGGTGCTTCGTGGTACAAGTGGACTTCAAAAAGTTCATGGAAGATGGAACCAAAAAATGAATTTTGCAAAAAAATCCTTGAGAGCCATGCATAGTTTTTCCCATAATACACATTTTCTATGGCCTTTCTGAAAAACCCCTTATATGCATGAATTTCAAATTGTTGTACTCCAAAATAAACGTGGGTTTTAGTTGCATTTTCCACAGATGTCCTGGAGCACTGTTGTGTTTGTGGAGGGGCACTGCCCGGCGTCACTGTTGGAAGCTGGCTCACCAGCAGCCAGGGGCGTGGCGAGCACTCCGCCTCCCACCCTCTGTCCTCCCACCCAATAGAAGCTTTGGGCTCCAGAGGCGTTCCTTCTGCTGCCTCTCCCCAAGAAGCTCAGCAGACCCGCCCCTCACACTTCCGCCTGTCAGTCAACACCTCCTCCCCAATTTCACTGCTGTATTTATTGCTTTTGTTACTAATTAGTTTGCCAGTAAGAATTTTTTTTCAAGTGATTGATATTTCTATTAGCTTCTAAGGTTAACGTGTTTTGCTCAGCAGGGGAGAATTTAAAATTAGTGCCCTGCCAATCCACTCATCGATGGCCTACTGCGGCATATACACAAAAACAAATATTTCCTTTCGTAAACTGCAAATATATGCCAGACCTTTTTGGTTCTGTGAGGATTTAACTATTGTCTTTAAAGTGTGGGCTTCTTTATAACTTTTCAAATTTGTGATCATTATTGAGCATTCTGATGTACAACACATTTTCAATGTAGAAACGTGGTAAATAAGAAAACAGAAAGGAAAATTAAATTGACCTATGCTAATAATGTTAACATTTCATATATATGATGTCCCTTGTTTGTATACTTAAGTATTTACATGTGGTATTTTTAAAATAAGAATCTTGCAGGTCTACAATATTCTTTATTATTAACTTTACACACGTTTTTAGTGTGTTATTAAATTTTTGGTAACCTTTTAGTGGCTATGTCATTTTTTCACTTAAAAGTGTCAGAAAGTTCATGGAAATGGAATTAAAGGAGCTGGCCACAATGGCATAGTAGGTTAAGCATCTGCCTGTGGCGCCAGAATCCCATACAGGGGCTGGTTCGAGACCCGGCTGCTCCACTTCCAATCCCACTCTGCTGATGGCTGATGGCCTGGGAACGCAGAGGAGGGTGGTCCAAGTGCTTGGCCCCCTGAACCTACTTGGGAGACCCAGGGGAGGCTTCTGACTCCTGGCTTCAGATCAGCCCAGCTCCAGCCATTACAGCCACTTTGGGGAGTGAACCAGCATATCAAAGACCTGTCTCTCTCTTTCTCTCTCTCTAACTTTGCCTCTCAAGTAAATAAATAAACCTTTAAAAAGGAAATGGAATTAAAAGAGAAGGTGGATTTTCCATGAAGGTTTTGAAGACCCCACTTGTATGTGTCTGCCCTCACTCCTGTAACACCTCATTGTGCAGCAGGTTTGTGGCTGACAGAGAAGAATGATTATGTCTGTAGATACCTCCTTGGCACTGATTGTCTCCTTACGCTACGGAAGCTTTTCTGCCCCCTAACTTCTTATTATATCACTCACCATGTTTTAGAGGGGCTGTTCCTCATGCCTTTACTGACTTCCATTATTTTATTTAATCCTTGCCAATATGTTAGATGTCAAATGGAATGTCATTATTTTCATTTTTTAGAATTTTTAAATGTGTTTGTCATGTGTAATTATTCTTTTGTAAATTGCCTCACTTATTCATATTCTTCACTCATTATGTTGGAAGGCCTCATTTTCTCTTAATTATTTATAAGAACTTTAATTACATAGGATGCTAAGTTCTTTGTCACATGTGTTGTGAATCTGGCTAGTCAGTTGCCTTTGAATCATGGAGTATGTGGGGAAATTTTTCAGTTTTTTTAAATGATTTATTTGAAAGGCAGACTTAGGAGTTGGAGTGTTGAGACAGAGAGAGAGGGAGAGAGAGAAGAGAAAAGATCTTCCATCTGCTGGTTCATTCCCCAAAATGTCTTCAGTAGCTGGAGCTGGGCCAGGCCAAAGCCAGAAGCCTGGAACTCCATCCCGGTCTCCCCTTTCCTGGCACATTAACAGGAGCTGGATGGGAAGTGGAGCAGCCAGAACTCACACAGGCACTCATGTAGGATGCTGGCTTCCCGGTGACAGCTTAACCCTCTGCACTACTATACCAGTCCCATGAAAAATTTTCAGTGTTTATTAATCAACTCTTTCAGTGTATTTTTTGTTTTTCCCCCTTTCCCATACAATTAGAATAGTTTTCTCAGTGAAAATCAAACATGTGTTTATGTTTTCCTCCAGTACTTGTTTGCTTTTTGCTTTTTACATTTGACATCTTAAGGTTAGTGTAATGTAAGAAATGAGTAGGAGGCCCGGTGCTGTGGTGTAGGGGGCTAAGCCTCCACCTGCAGTGCCGGTTCCTGTCCAGGCTGCTCCTCTTCTGGTCCAGCTCTCTGCTATGGCCTGGGAGGGCAGTAGAAGATGGCCCAAGTCCTTGGGTCCCTGCATCCACATGGGGGACCCAAAAGAAACTCCTGGATCCGGATTGACCCATCTCTGGCCATTGAGGCCATTTGGGAAGTGAACCAGCAGATGGAACACCTCTCTCTGTATCTCTTCTTCTCTGTAACAACTCCACCTCCAAAATAAATAAATAAATCTTAAAAAAAAAGAAAGAAAAGAAATGAGTAGGGGCTGTAACTTCCCCCACCAGCTAACCCACTGACCCAGAACTGTGTGATACACAGTGGTACCCTGGCTCAGTGATCTGCTGTGCCTGTTGGTGATGTGCCAAATTGCCATGTATTCTGCCCCTTCTCTAGTCCTGTAAATGCTACATTGAAAGAATGGTCACTTGCATGTCAGTGTGATACCACATTTATTATTATGGCTGTGCATTTTAATACCACTTTTTGCCATACCACTTGCCCAAATCTGTATTATTTTCCAGAGTTGTGTTATTTTTTTAAAAAAAAAATATTTTTTTTATTTGAAAGATGGAGTTACAGAGACAGAAGCAGAGAGAGAGAGGAGGTCTTCCACCCACTGGTTCACTCCCCAAATGACCCCAACAGCCAGATCTGGGCCAATCTGAAGCCAGGAGCCAGGAGCTTCTTCCAGGTCTCCCATGTGGGTGCAGGGGCCCGAGGATTGGGCCATCTTCCACTGCTTTCGCAGGTTCATTAGCAGGAAGCTGGATGGGAAGTGGAGCACCTGGTACTTGAACCAGTGCCCATATGGCATGCTGGCACTGCAGACTGGGGCTTTAACCAGCTGCACCATGTGCCAGCCTGCCTATTCTTAAATATTCATTTTTCACATGAACTTTAGAAATTTACTCAAGTTCCCTCAAATCCTTTTTTATTTTTTTCAACTTGGGTTATAACAGATTTATTGGTTAATATAAAAAGAATTGACATCTCTGTAATGTTGAGTCATTCTATTGAAAAATACAGTATGCCTTCAATTTATTTAAAATTTTTGTTCTTCAGTAAATCATTATTGGGGGAGAATTTTTTCACTAATTTAGTGACTTTTATGCTGATCCTATACACTTCACGCTAAGTTTATTCCTAGTATTTTATTTTCCTAGCAAGTTTTAAACTGTCTTAAAGAGACATTTGTTCTTGAACAATTATTTTCCCTCTGCCCCAATGGCAAATACAGATGATATATTAAAAAGCACCACAAAAACCTCATGTCAATTTTAGCCTCTTTTTATTAGGAAATGTTCCCAAAGATAAATATTGTGGCCTAGAGCACAGCCATTTTCTCACTTAAAAAACGCAGCTCCAATCCATTTTCCATCTGGGCTATTTTTGAATAGAAATAGACACAGTTCAATGTGAAATCAATTCTAAATAGAGACAGCATCAGCCATCAGAGTACTGCACTGAATGTCACAACTCTGAGCTGAACAGTTCATTAAGTCCTAGAAAATTATCCAAACTTTACAAATATAACCATCACTCAACAGAAACCATTATCCACACAAGTAAGTTCGGAATCACTTGAAGAAGTGGGAATGAGGAATGGAAAGAGCAGAAATAACTGCAGCTTTACTACCTTCCTACTTTCTGTGATATGTAAACAATTAAATGTTAAATAATCGTCATTATATACATAAGATGAATCAAACTATTTTCCTTCCAAACCTTAGTCCTCAATATCGTACCCAGAGTACTTCCTGTTGTTTGTATGTGTTAACATAAATTTCTTATAATTAAAATGTCAACAGGGAAAATAATATATTGCTAGACTTTGCTTGTTGTAAACTTATTTAAATACTTCTATGAGCAAGACCTTAACCGATAACTTGCTGGACACATTGTTTCATTGCTTGTTCTAATTCTTTAAAATTTTGATTTATTTAAGAGGCAGAGAGGGAAAGAGGCAGAAAGAGAGAACTTTCATCCGCGAGCCCACTCCCCAGATGTCAGCAATGGGAACTCAATCCAGGTCTCCTGTGTGGGTGGCAGAAACCCAGCTGCTTGAGTCATCATGCTGCCTCCCAGGACATGTGTTAGCAGGAAACTGGAGTCAGAAGCCGGAGCTGGGAATTGAACTCGGGCACTCCCAGGTGGAATGCAGGCATCCTAACTAGCATCTTAACCAGGAGGCCAAACGCTCACCCCTCTTGTTCTAATTTGAAAGCCCGTCACAAAAATACTCTTTGCTCAATTTTCAGCTCCTTAGACCTAGCCCAAATCAAGGTGTTGTTATACTTTACTGATTGTCATAAAATGAGTTACCTCTCAAATAGGGTTCAGTTATCAGTCAGCATCTATGTGCAAACATCATCCCTTAAGTTTTTTGTTGCTGTTGTTGTTGGTGTTAAAGTTATTTCCCTGTAGTGTGAAGGAGGCACTATTTGAAGTAGAAATAGAAATCTGGGCTCATAAAACTCAAGAATCCTAGTGAGCTCAGATCTTTTTATCTTGAAGACTTTTTATAAAGCAGAAAGAGTACAGACTAAAATGAGTTTCTCTTTTACCCCTATAAAGTTGAGTGATTTCAAGAGTTGATAATGTTGGCGATGACTGGAGAGAGATGCATGGTTAACAGTGGCTGTGTTGCTACAACCTTTCTTGGAGTAATGTTGTATATTCTTTGGCCCAGGAATTTTAATTCTAGGATTTTTTCTAATTAAAAGTTTACAGAAACTCGCAAAAGTTATATATGATGAATAAATTATGTTTACTGGTGCATTGTTCATAATAATGAAAAACTGGCAACCACTCAAATTCATAGTAAAAGAATGCTTAAAACGTTCATATTGATTGGAAGCTCTAAACCCATGACAATGATGATGTCAGTTAACATGTATCTAAACACAAAGAAGGTAACAGTATAACAACATCGACGGCACTAAACCCAGTGAGCAGTCCTTGCCTGTGCTGGCACAGATCTCCTTGACATATTTCCTGATGTGATTGTAAGACACCACACCCCTGGCTTCTCTCCAGCCTTGCTGGTTGCTCCTCTTCTCCACTGCTGTTGGGGTGCACCAGGTCTTCCTCCTCTGTGTATACCCACGCCTCTGGAGAGCTTGATAAAAAACATACAGCTCCATAAGCTTAGATGCCAATACAATTCTCCAATTTCTACTCCCAGTCAAGCCTTCTCTCCCAAACTCCAGTCCCATTTATAGAATGGCCTGCTCAGTGTTGCCACTTCGATGTTTGAGATTAGATGTCCCAACAGGCTCCAAATTGAATTCCTACTCTTCTCCCACCAACTAGTTCCACCCACAGAACTCCCCATCTCAGCAAAGGGCAACTATATTCTTCTAGTTGGTCAAGAGCAAAACCTTTTTGTCATCTTTGATGCCTCACTCTTGCTCAAACTGCCTCCACTCTCAGTAAAACCTGTTGGCTCTGTTTTCTTCCCCACTAGTACTCAGGCCCAAGTCACCATCATGTCTCACCTAGATTACAGTGGTGGTTCCAGACTGGTCTTCCTGTTGGAACCCTGGCCCCTCAGCATAACAGCCGTATTTAATGTGTACATCAGATCCTGCTGCTTCTCTGCCTTGATGTCTACAGTGAGTCTCTACTTCATTGAGTGTAAAAGCCAAAGTCCTTATACGCCTATTTTCCCATCGCTCTTTCCAGGTATCACAGGCCTTTTGGGGGTTTCTTTGAATGAACAAGGCATGTGAGAAAAGGGCTCTGGATGCAGTTTGCATTCCAGCTCAATTACTAGTCGATGTCTCCAAACCTCAGTTCCCCACTCAGAAAATGGGGATCATTTGTCCCTTCCACCTGACAAGATGCAAGGTAGAAATGTGCTGTATCCTACATCCTTCTGTAAGTGCTAGGGTTATTGTAATTTAAAATATCACTTCTAAAACTTGTCTTTCTGAGCTTAAGAATTTCTTGTTATTTCTCATTCTCTGTTTATATATGGTCAATTCAGATAGCATCTCATCTGTGGCTTCCATTATGCCAGGTACTCTGGGGGTAGGAGAGTAACCAGGTCATAATCTTTCCAAGAATTTGCATTCCAAAAGTGGGAGATGCCCCTGTTAAACATAAAAAGTGCATGAGACATTTCAGGTGCCCTGGCAAAAACAAAGCCTATACAAAGTACAGTAGGGAACCAAGGCGCAATGTTCAGCTCTCCTAGATGTAAGTGGGAGATGAGAAAAAGGGAGCCAGTGAAAGTTTTGGAGAACTCATTTTGTGCTGAAGCCTAAAAACCAATAGGTGGGTTCAGGTTAATAGTTGGGAGAGGAAAAAATCTCCCTGACCACACCCATTGCATGCTGTTAACATATACTCTGTGTTTATCACTGTTAAGACTACCTTTTATGCGCCGGCCGCAGCGCGCCGGCCGCGCCGGCCATTGGAGGGTGAACCGACGGCAAAGGAAAACCTTTCTCTCTGTCTCTCTCTCACTGTCCACTCTGCCTGTCAAAAAAAAAAAAAAAAAAGGCTACCTTTTAAAAGGGAACATTTCTTCATTCTTGGACTCCCCCCACCAAACACAACTCTACCCAGAGAGTTCCATGTCTTTCTTACCCTTTCCTGTGCCTTAGAACTCAGCGAAGTGCTGAGGGAAGAGGAGAGAGATGTGCAGGGAGGGGAATGGGCACAGATGGGGGACAGGGAGGAGGGAAGGAGGAAGGCAGGCGCTGATGGGGATCTCAGCTCTACTACTGACCTCATATGAACTTGAACATGTTATTTAACCTCCCTCAGTCCCTTTATCTGTGAAATAACAATAGTAAGAGTTGTTTTTTCATAGAGTTACTGAGGATTTAGTGAGACAGCCCTTGAAAGGGCTTAACACATTTTCTGGTACTTGTTTTGAGGGCTAATTCTGTCTTCCATGCCAAATTACAAGGATCCTCTTAGAACAAAATTAGAGTCTTTCTGTCCGACAATTAAACCATTCAAGCATCAAAGCAATGTAGGTTTTGGTTTTTGTTCTATTTTGTTTTGCTACTTAGGAGATGCATCATGTATTATACATTTTATTTAGTTTTAATGGCTCCCTTTGATTTCTTTAAAAAAACAAAAAGACATCTGAGGCTGAGCGTCTGAATTACAGCTCCCAGCAGAAACAATGCCAACCACAAACTTCTTTATCTGCACTACTCAGTTTTGAGGGTACTTGTATTTCAGGGTTGTCCTGGGCTATCTTTCTGACCCCAGCGAGGACATTCAGGATCCTGTGAGCGACAAATTCTTCAAGGAGATATGGGTTTCAACAGCAGCTCGAAATGCTACAATTTATGATAAGGTAAGGTTCGTATATCCTGCCACCACCTGTTTTTCATTGAATTTCATCCCCAAAACTACATCATTATTTCTCCATTTGGTAGATACAGGAAATTCTCCATGAGTGTTAAGGAACCGATAGATTTCCAGGTGGTCAGGATACCTCTCTGTAGACATTAGAAACTTGAGTCAAAAAGCATGATGGATTTATGTTTAGAAGGGAATAGCAGCATTTCAACCTCTCATGTGGTGTGTGAATCTCATCCTATGTATCCCTCACTCACGGTTACCCAGCTGTTGAAAATGTTTAGTGGCAAGCAGAAGAAAGGCAAATGGAAATCTCAGACCTGCATCCAGTCCCCCACCTGGCTGCAGGTGACGCCACTTTGTGTACAGTGAATAGATTCCCGAGTCCTCCTTTCCTCCCTGTACATTGGAAGGGATAGACTCTAGAGTGGTTATGAAAATAAAAAATACCTACTTTGCATTAATTGTATTTAGCTCTTAGGTATATTAAATAGTATCCATCCTTTTTAAGTTAAGTTACTAATGAGGAGACCTGTCCTATGTTGGACTGTGGGGAGCAATTCGGACTAGACTAAGTTACTGGAATTAAGACTTATTCTATGCATCTGCTCTCCCACAATATGGCGCTGGGAGAGGACGAAATAGCTTCTACACAGCTGCCTCCAGTTCAACCAATAAACTGTAGGACCTACTCCTGATTGGAGGAGAGCAGCGTACTCGGCGTGTGGGTAGCAGAGTTGGGATTGGTGGAAGAGGACTATAAAGGAGGAGAGAGACGACATGCACCAGGAACATCCGGATAACATCTGAGCAGCCCCCGAGAGAGCCGGCCGGCGGTGTGCCGCTCCCCCGCGGAAGTGGGGAAAGTGGCAGGGGGAACCGCCCTTCCACAGAGGTGGAAGGGACGGTAGCCAACCCCGGGAAGAACCAGCAGCAAACCCGGGGAGGGCCGAGCAGACAAAAGAACAGCGCAGGGTCCTGTGTCGTTCCTCCACGAAGACGGGGAGCAACATTGGACAACTATAACTTTAGAAAAGTCTTCTAAATTTTAGCAGCTCCATTGGATGCATAGAAAATGTAGATTCTGGTAAGTTCTACCCACCAGTTATGATAAAGAATGTACAAGAGTCAAGAGCTGTGCGGTAGCAGAGCAAGTTACCTCGTGATAGGGGAGCCAGCTTCTCACTGTGGAAGGTACTCCAGCTGAGATTCACTGGTGATCTATAAGAAATTGGGGAAGAGTGATTCTTTGTGACTTCCACAGTCCCTTGGAGCGTGGTGACGTCCCCTTTCTTAATGAAACATGACAAATATCTACATAGCCTTATTTCACACTATTCAAGGTCATGATCAAATAGGTCATGTACATGGAATCTCTTACAATGTAATTTTAGAAGCGTAGCTCACAGCCTTATTTGGGTGCTAAATTGGGGGAAGATGTCTATAAAAGACATTTTAGAGATATTAGGATAAATCTGAATGTGGGTCATATTTAAATGACACATGGAATTAATTTTCGTAGGTTTGAGAATGGTAGTGTGATTACACAGCCAAATGTCTTTATTCTTAAAAGATACATGATGAAATATTTAAGGATGAGATGTTATGATGTCTGAAAGTCATTTTCAATCAGCCAAGTGTTATATATTAATAATTGATAACTCTAAGTAAAGGTAGAAATATGAACATCCTTCAAAATAAAATGCAATATGCAGTTTTCTTCTTAGACCATAACCTGTGAAGTTCACGGATGATTGTTATCCAAAACATTAACCTTATTGGTAAAAATCGGTAAAAATCCTGTACTAGCTTTACTTTATTCTGGGGTTAACGACCTATGTAGATCAGGTGTAAGAATCTAGCTATAATTTATTTTCAGGCTTTAAAACTTTATTTGCATCTTTAAAAATTGTGCATTCCAATAATTAAAAGCATTCGAATAAAAAAATGACACTCTTATTAAGCTGCACGTTACAGCCTGAAGGACGCCTTGGGTCAGGTTGGATTTTCCTCTGGGTTTCACCGGCGCCCACCCAGCTTCTTCTTCACCAACAGAGATGTTCTTTTCCTTCCCTGCTGCCAGAAGGGAGCAGGCCTGGCCTTCATGGTCAGTTCTCCATTCTTTGACGTGAAAGGGGCAGCACAGACTTTTAAACTTGATCCAACCCTCCTTGGCATCTTGCAAAATTAAACAGCTAAAAGAAGTAAAATAAGAAGGCAGTGTTTGTGGAATGTGCAGTGCGTATTGATAGCTCACGCCTCCTTACAACTCGCCGGCGCGCTTCTCTTGTTCAGTCGTTTCTTGCATTTCTGTCTTCTTCAGTTTCTTTTTCTATTTTTTTATTTATATACAGGGAACAAATTTCATGTGTTTAATATATACAGTTTTAAGAGCATAATTGTATTTCCCACCACACCTTCACTCCCAGCCTCCCTCCTTTTTCTTTTCTTATTTTTATTTTAATTTTTACAATGACAAGCTTAGCCCTCCACTAATAAAGAATTCAACAAGTACAAAGTAGAAAATCTACTGTTCCTCAAGAGTATAGACAAGGACTATAAACAAAATCAAATCTCCAGATGTCAGTATCCCTCAGATATGTGACTTTTTTTTTTTTTTTTTTTTTTTTTTTTGTACGCTATGTATTAGTTTCCACTGATCAGGGAAAACGTATGGCATTTGTCTTTTGGTGATTGGCTTATTTTACCAAGCATAATGGCCTGTAGTTTCATCCATTTTGTTGCAAAAGACTGGATTTCATTCTTTTTGATAGCCAAGAAGTGTTCCGTTGTGTATGTATTCCACAATTTCTTTCCCTAATGTATAGTAATTTTCATTGTAGAGATCTTTCACCTCCTCAGATAAATGTATCTAAATATACTTAAATTTATTTCAGTTTTTTGAACCTATTGTGAATGAGACTGATCTTGTAAGTTCTTGCTCAACCATACCATTGTTTGTGTATACAAAGGTTGTCATTTTTTTTTTTTGCATTGATTTCATATCCTGCAACTTTGCCAAACTCTCTTGTGAGTTCCAGTAATCTTTTCATGGAGTCTTTTGATTTCCTTGGGTATAGGATCCTATCATCTGCAAAGAGGGATAATTTGACTTCCTCCTTTCCCATTTGTGTCCCTTTGATTTCTTTGTCTTGTCTAACAACTCTGGCTAAACCTTCCAGAAGTATATTGAATAGTAATGGTGAGAATGGGCATCCTTGTCTCATTCTGGATCTTAGTGGAAATGCTTCCAGCTTTTCCCTATTCAATATGGTGCTGGCTGTGGGTTTGTCATACATTGCCTTGATTGTGTTAAGGAATGTTCTTTCTATGCCTAATTTGCTAAAGGTTTTTTTTTTTTTTTATCATGAAAAGATGTTGCATTTTAGCAAATGCTTTATCTGTATCTATTGAGATAATCATATGGTTTTTATTCCTCAGTTTGTTAATGTGATGTATCACATTTGTTTATTTGCACATGTGGAACTATCCCTGCATACCAGAGATAAATCCCACTTGGTCCGGGTGAATGATATCTTTGATGTGCTGTTGGATTTGATTAGTTAGTATTTTGTTGAAGGTTTTTTTTTTTTATTTGACAGATAGAATTAGACAGTGAGAGAGAGAGACAGAGAGAAAGGTCCTCCTTCCATTGGTTTACCCCCCAAATGGCCGCTACAGCTGGTGCTGTGCCGATCCAAAGCCAGGAGCCAGGTGCTTCCTCCTGGTCTCCCATGCAGGTGCAGGGGCCCAAGCACTTGGGCCATCCTCCACTGCTTTCCCGGGCCACAGCAGAGAGCTGGACTGGAAGAGGAGCAACCGGGACTAGAACCTGGAGCCAATATGTGATGCCGGCACCTCAGGCAGAGGATTAACCAAGCCACGGAACCGGCCCCTTGTTGAAGGTTTTTGCATCCATATACATCAGGGATTTTGGTCTATAGATGTCTTCCTTTGCTGTGTCTTTTTTCTGGCTTTGGAATTAAGGTGATGCTGGCCATATAGAATGAATTTGGGAGGTTTCCCTCCCTTTCAGTTGTTTTGAATAGTTTGAGAAGAACTGGAATTAGTTCTTTAAAAGTTTGGTAGGATTCAGCAGTGAAGCCATCTGGTCCTGGGCTTTTCTTTGTTGGGAGGGCCTTTATTACTGATTCAGTCTCCATCTTGGTTATTTACGTTTTCTGTGTCTTCATGACTCAATTTTGGTACATCATTATATTTCTAGAAATTATCCATTTCTTCTAGATTTTCCATTTTCTTGGCATATAGCTGTTTGTGGTAATTTCTAATGATTCTTATTTTTGGTATATATTATAACATCTTTTTCATCTCTAATTGTATTAATTTGGATCTTTTTTTAGTTGTTTGGGCCAGTGGTGTATCAGTTTTGTTTATTTTTTCAAAAAAACAATTCTTCATTTCATTGATCTATTGTATCTCTTTGGAGGGTTTCAATTTTGTTTATTCTCTAATTTTTATTATTTCTTTCTCCTATAATTTTGGGTTTGGTTTGTTCTTGTTTTTCTAGATCCATGATATACATTGTTGGATCAATTATTTGATGCCTTCCCAATTTCTTTTCTTTTTTAAAAAAGATTTTATTTATTTATTTGAGAGGCAGAGTTACAGACAGGGAGAGAGAGAGATCTTTCATCTGCTAGTTCACTCCCCAAATGGCCACAACTGCTGGAGCTGGGCCAATCCAAAGTCAAGAGCCAGGAGCTTCCTCCAGGTCTCCCACTTGTATGTAGGGACTCAAATACTCAGGCGATCTTTAAGTTCTTTCCCAGGCCATAAGCAGAGAGCTGGATCATAAGAGGTGCAGCCGGGACTTGACCCGGCACCCATATGGGATGCTGCCGCTGCACACAGAGGCTTAGCCTACTACATCACAGTGCCAGCCCCTCTGATTTCTTGATATAGGCACTAATTGGTATAAACTTTCCTCCTAACACTGCTTTTGCTATATTGCATAGGTTTTAATATGTTGTGTGGTCATCTTCATTCGTTTCTAGGAAATTTTTGATTTCTCTATCAATTTCTTCTGTGACCCACTGTTCATTCTGCAGCATGTTTTTACATATTTTCTAGAGTTTTTAAAGTTATTAATTCCTAGCTTCATTCCATTGTAGTCAGAAAAGATACAGTTTATGTTTTCTGAATTTGTTGAGACTTGCTTTATGGCCTAGAGAAAGTTTCATGTGCTGATGAAAAGAATGTGTGTTCTTCAGCTATGAGATGAAATGTTCTGTACATTCAGGTCCATTTGATCAATAGTGTAGATTAGCTCTGTTCTTTTCTTTGTTGATTTTTTTCTCTAGTTGATCTGTCCATTGATGAAAGTAGGGTGTTGAGGTCCGCCATTATTATTGTATTAGCGTCTCTTCTCCCTTTAGATCCCTTAATGTTTGTTTGAAATAGCCAGAGACCTTAGCATCAGGTGCATCTTCCTGTTGAATTGATCCCTTAATCATTACATAATGCCCTGCTTTGTCCCTTTTTACAATCTTTGTGTTACTATTTTGTCTGATATTATGAAGACTACTCCTGCTCATTTTTGCTTTCTGCTAGCATGGACTATCTTTTTCCATCCTTTCGCTTTCCGTCTGGGTGTATCTTTGTTGGTGACTTAAGTTTCTTGTAGGCAACAAATAGATAGGTCTTGTTTTTTAATTACTCAGACTATATCTTTTAATTGCAGAATTTAGGCCATTTGCATTCAGGGTTATTATTGATAAGTAATCACTTGGTCCTGCCATGTTTCCATAAATATTCCTATTTTTTGTTTTGAATTTCCTTTGTACTTTCATTAGGAGATTTTCTTTTTTTAACTTTTATTTAATAAATATAAATTTCCAAGGTACAGCTTTTGAATTACAGTGGCTTTTTTCCCCCATAACCTCCCTCCCACTCGCAACCATCCCATCTCCTGCTCCCTCTCCCATCCCATTCACATCAAGATTCATTTTTAATTCTCTTTATATACAGAAGACCAATTTAATATATACTAAGTAAAGATTTCAACAGTTTGCACCCATACAGAAACACAAAGTGTAAAGTACTGTTTGAGTACTAGTTATACCGTTAATTCACACAGTACAACACATTAAGGACAGAGATCCTACATGGTGAGTAAGTGCACAGTGACTCCTGTTGTTGATTTAACAATTGACACTCTTGTTTATGCTGTCAGTAATCACCCGAGGCTCTTGTGATGAGTTGCCAAGGCTATGGAAGCCTTTTGAGTTCACGGACATTGATCTTAATTAGACAAAGTCATAGTCAAAGTGGAAGTTCTCTCTTCCCTTCAGAGAAAGGTACCTCCTTCTTTGATGGCCCGTTCTTTCTGCTGGGATCTCACTCACAGAGATCTTTCATTTAGGTCATTTTTTTTTTTAACCACAGTGTCTTGGCTTTCCATGCCTGAGAAACTCTCATGGGCTTTTTAGCTGGATCTGAATGCCTTAAGGGCTGATTCTGAGGCCAGAGTGCTGTTTAGGACATCTGCCATTCTATGAGTCTGCTGTGTATCCTGCTTCCCATGTTGGATCGTTCTATCCTTTTTAATTCTATCAGTTAGTATTAGCAGACATTAGTCTTGTTTATGTGATCTTACTAGGAGATTTTCTGCCTTCATATTGTTTCAGGATAATGACTGTCTATCTCTGTTTTTTTGTATTTAACATATCCTTAAGTATCATTGATAAGGCTGGATGCATGGTATTCTTTCAATTTCTGTTTGTTTTAGAAGATCTGTATTTCACCTTCATTTATAAATGAGAGCATCACTAGGTACAGTATTCTAGGTTAATGGTTTTTTCTCTTAGGGCTTGGACTATGTCTTTCCATTGTCTCCTATCTTTTAGGATATCAGATGAGAAGTCAACTGTCAGTCATTGGAGGTCCTTTGAAGATTATCTAGCATTTCTCTCATACATGCCTTAGGATCTTTCATGTTTTGCTTTTGAAAGTTTAATGTGTTGTTGTGAAATCTTTTCTAGCCATGCCTCCTGTGAGTTTTATGTGCTTCCTGTACTTGGATATCCCTATCTTTCTCCAAATTAGGGATGTTTTCTAGTGTTGCTTCACTGAATGTGTCTTCTAATCCATTCAATCTTCCCACACATTCAGGAACTCCTAAGACACAGATGTTTGGTCATTTGATAGTATCCCATAAATTTCCAAACACTGTCTTTTTGGTTTTTTCTGACTTTTTCTTCTCTTTCTCTGTCTGAGGTATTTCCAAAGATTTATCTTCTAGCTCAGATAGTCCTTCTTCTGCCTCACCAAGTCTGTTGTTAAGGCTTTCCACTGTGTTTTTATTTAACATTGAATTCCTCATTTCTAATAGTTCAGTTTCTCTTCAGTATATCTGACTCCTGGCAGAATTCTCATCCATATCATGTATGGATTTCTTTAAGACATGTATTTGCTTCTCTGTGTTTTTGAGTAACCTTATGATCATTATTTTCAGGTATTTCATCAGTCTCTTCGTCTTCACATTCTAATGTTGAAGGGTTATTATGTTCCTTTCGGGGAGTCATTGTCTTTTTCATGATTCTTGTATTCTATGCGTATTTTAGCCATTTTTAGAAACACTTCTTGATTTTCTTTTCTGAGGGCTTTTATCTTTGAAGTATGCCTGTCTGGCTTAGTGGAGTATCTGTTCTTCAGTGGATATCCAGAGGCATGTGCTGGGTGGAGCCAAGAAGCTCTTGCCAGTGCTTGAGGGTGGGGCGAGAATCCAGAGTGACACCAAGATGGACATGGTGGATCTTGTCTATCAACAGCAGGGTGGAGAATATAATCACATCGGCTGGCATGATCACAGCTTTACCCCCTCTCTGCCGTGGTGAACCAGCTGCCCAGGGTGAGCCCACAGTGGCTACTCACCCCACCCATGCAGGCACAGAAACTGCACAAAGGATTTGCACGCTCTTCAGTGTGGGCGCAGAACCCTCTGCAATGACACACTCCAGGCACTCAGGGATCTCTGAGCCTCTGAAGCCAGACACAGGGGTTGCTGAAAGGCACGACCACACCTTATGCCCTATCACACACTCACAGAATTGCCATTCACAATGCACAGGGCTCCCACAGTCACAGGGAGCAGGGATCCACTCTCAGCTCCGCAAGCTTCCCCTGTCCATGGCGGAGCCATGGCATTCCCAGAGTCAGCTGTCTGCCCAATAGATGTTGGTCGGTGCTCCACCGTGGCAAGTGTAGTCCAGTTGCCTTGAGAAAGTGAAGGGAGGGAGGCACTTAAAGGCCTCAATGGGTGCCCTGCAGACAAGACTCAGTGGCAGTGGGGACTGTGGGTCTCCCCCCCATAAAGTCCTCCAGTCACAAGCAGGCCACAGCAGCCTCTACTTGCCTTATTAAGATGGTGCTTCCTGCTAGTTACTGGGTGCCCTTGGTGGGGGGATTGGATGAAAGCTATGTGCTCTCCCTTCATGGGGTTAGGTTGGTACTCTGTCCCCTACCAGTGCTCCAGGTGGGACTCGGAGTCAGCGGGGTTCGTGAGGTTCTCCCTCAGGCAGTATCACTAGTGACTCCAGCTGCAACAGAAGTTCCTTCCTCTGCGCTCCAAGATGTCTTCCCCAGCAGCCACCAGCCAAGGGGGTTGCCAGAGATGTCCCACTCGCCACTGTGTGACTGACTGTATCATCCCTGCTGCTCCACAGAGTCTCTCTTCTTTCTGGAGATTTCCCACTGCAGACTTTGCTCCAACTGCCCCCTGGGAATGCAGCTCCTCCCCCTTTCTTCTGCTGTCTAGTCAGTGGTCAGACTCGGCATGTCTTTTCCATATTCCGCCATCTTGGATCTCCCTTCTTAAGTTTCAGCTTACGGAATTTCTCCATTTCAGCCATAGTGGGTGTGTCAGACATGGTTGCAGAGGAAGCCAAGCAAGGCAATTGAGCGAGTGAAGTCATATCTGTGAGTAGCTAAAATTTCTTAATAGAGGAAAATCTAGCAGTCTCTTTGTAGCAAATAAGAGAGCAACTCTTAAATTTAAATCTGTTTTAACATAGAACTAATGTATGTAATCAAATAAAGATTTTGCCTGTTGGAATGAATATTTTCCATAAAGAGAACATGATTTCTTTTAAACTGGTCAGTTTCCTATTTGTTTTAATCAGGTGTTCCGGTGCCTACCCAATGACGAGGTACACAACTTAATTCAGCTGAGAGACTTTATAACCAAGCCCATATTAGCAAAGGAAGATCCCAGTAGAGCTGAAGAGGAACTGAAAAAGATCCGCGGGTTCTTGGTGCAGTTCCCCTTTTATTTCTTGTCTGAAGAAAGTCTACTGCCTTCCATTGGAACCAAAGAAGCCATAGTGCCTATGGAGGTTTGGACTTAAGAATTACACTCATTTGCAGCTTAAGGACTTCACCCTGAAGATCACACTGCACACAGACTCTTTCTGGGGACCTCACAGCCATAGCTGTGCTGGGTATACCCTTGGGCCCAACCCAGGGACCCTTTGGAATTGCTGAGAAGGGCTGCCCTCGTGCTGATATAAGGACACTGAATGTCAGCATGGCTTTATCATTCCTCTTGCCTGCACTTGTGAAAAGGGGACTGCACTCCTGTTGGCAGCACCCAACAACTCAAAACACATCATCAAATTCCAGAACACACACCAGAATCCATCTGTGCTAACGAGACTTCACTGGCGACTGTACTCCAAGTCCTGAAGAGCTGTCTGGACCTCTTCTCATCTTTCCTTACTTTCATCTCAGCAGCCATTGTCTGCTGGATCCGCTGTCATCTCCTCGTTCACGTAGGCACTGTTGAGCCACCGTTTGTTTTTAGGAGACGTGAGGTTGATCAAGATCCTTAAAGGTTTAATGGGATGCTCCTGCTCATCTGGTCCAAAAGTAGTAGTGTTCATGCCTCCAAGGGTTTGACCATTATTCTTTTCAGTTTACTGTGAGGACAGGACAGAATTTGGTCCACACAGTAGCCTGTGTTAGGAGTTTCAGATAACACTGGCACTAGATCTTAACACACAGAGCAGCAGAAGGAATTAAATTAAATTTTGAAGCAGAGATCTCACTTTGTTCCTAAAGGCACTGACAAGATGTGTCCTTGTGATAGAGATCACCTGATCACATTCGATAGTGTGTAGGGTGTTTGATTACACAGAAAGCAGATAACAGAGCGTTTAACCTTCAGAAACCTCCCAGGTGTCAGTGGGGATCTGATCCAGATGACAAAAGAAGACTCCTCGTCCTGTAAAATTTCCTGTCACCCTTAGCCACTGGATTCATTGGAACTTGAATTTCTCAATTTCATAATCAAACCATTGAGTACAATTTGTCTTTCTAGAGAATCAAAAGCTTCGTAATTCCTACCAAGTTAACAAATACGAGCCTAACCTTATTTGACATTCAGCTCTCCCACTCAGAGCTGTTCTTGAAGAAAAAGTAATCAATTACAAGATATGTTCTGCTTCACTTGCATTATTAAAGGTTCATTAACATTCCAACAGGGCTTCCAAAAAAGTTAGAATATTTATTAATCCACGTTGTGCTTCTGGATAAATTTTTCTGGAAACCCATTATTTCTTTTCAGAATTTAGAATACCCCTTGGTTGAATAAAGATCAAATTTTATTAGACAGAACTACAGTCCAGTCCAAAGAGCTGATGTGGGTTCCCAAAAGATCTGCCACCTTCTGGTGCACGTGCAGGAACCGTGACTGCCTGGGCAGACTCTCGTTTGGGCTGTTCTTTAGAGAAGCAAGCACTCAGTTGCTTTCTGCAGTCCAAAAGGTTAAACAGGAGCACAAAGTCCAGGATGTGAGTAGACGAGAGAGGCAGTGTCGTGCCCAGGAGAGGATTTCATCACCAGGGAACATTTCACAAGTGAGCTAGGATTCCTAACAATGGAAACGACAATGTTCTTATGAATAAACTACTTCTCCTGTGGATAAAGATGATAAAAGAACCTCATTCTGTAGCAACTATAATTAATACATGTGATATTTATGAAAGAAGTTTAGATTGGTGTTTGAAGAATTGTGTATGTGGAATACTTACAGATTTCTTGCATTTTAAATATTTTTTAAAAATTTTAGAACAGGCCGGCGCCGCGGCTCACTAGGCTAATCCTCCGCCTAGGGGCGCCGGCACACCGGGTTCTAGTCCCGGTCGGGGCGCCGGATTCTGTCCCGGTTGCCCTTCTTCCAGGCCAGCCCTCTGCTGTGGCCAGGGAGTGCAGTGGAGGATGGCCCAAGTCCTTGGGCCCTGCACCCCATGGGAGACCAGGAAAAGCACCTGGCTCCTGGCTCCTGCCATGGGATCAGCGCGGTGCGCCGGCCGCAGCGCGCCGGCCGCGGCGGCCATTGGAGGGTGAACCAACGGCAAAGGAAGACCTTTCTCTCTGTCTCTCTCTCTCACTGTCCACTCTGCCTGTCAAAAATAAAAAAATTAAAAATTAAAAAAATTTTAGAACAGTCGGCAAATTGGATCCTGACTTTATACAAGATGTTTCAATAAGACCATGAAAAATAAAATCCTAAGAGAATTTTGTCCCTTAATAAGCCATTTAATCCAATCCCTTCCCATTTTTATAGGTAAGGGAAGTGAGGCTCCAGTTGGGTAAAGGATTCCTTTAAATCCACCCAATGTATAGATGGTGGAGCTGGACTAGAAAATTGATGTAGCCTGTTCTTGGCCTCTCTCCTCACTTCATCATTGCCCAAAAATGAAGACATGCAGCCTGCAGATTGCAGGAGGGATATCTCTAAGCCATTCTGGATGCCTGTGATGATATCTATTTGTGTGTTTGTCTCCCCTACTAGAATGTAAGCTCCATTGGGCAGGAACTTGACTGTATTTTTGTTCCTGTGTATCCACAGAGCCTGGTATGGTACCTGGTTTATAGGGCAGGTGAATACATGTTTGCAGAAAAATAAATGAAGTGGGAAAGAAAGCCAACAAAATGAAAATGTACTGACTCTCACACAAGGACTCTGACTGCTGGTTTCTGTGGAAAGTCTGTTTTCTCCTGCGTCTTCTCAAAGGCAAGACGCTCATCTGTGAGGAGGCCACACGATTTACTTGAGGATAGTGTGGGAAGTTCCGTGCAATAATGGCATCTTTTGCAGTAGCAGTTTACATAATGCAGCATTCTGCAAAATTCTCATGGGATATGGACACGAGCTGTACTGTATGACCCAGTTACCTGTCACCCTCAGACACTACTACTACCTACTAGAAGTTCAAATAATCTCTCTTTAACATTGCAATGTCTGATAAAAACTTGCAAATGTAAACAATACAGAGTCTTGACAAGCTATTATCCGTTCAACATTTCAAATTGACTGTAATCTTTTGAAATGCCTATAAATGCTATACCTGACAACCTGCTGATCTCTGTGATAATTTTTGTTTTCAAGAAGGAAAAATTCTGTTTTTACAAGAAAGGTAAAGTGGAAACTGGTCCTTGCCTCCTAAAGCTGCTCAGATTGGCCCAGCTTAGTCATCGCAGAATACGCTCAGCACAGCAGCTCTGCTGTAGGCATTTGTTCCCGTGGCCGGCCGGCCTGTGACTCCCCTCCAGTAGGATGACGTGATTCCTTAGCTGCCATGCATCACAGAGAGGCTGGGGAGCTGGCTGTTAGGTGGTTGTGTGGCATCTTGTCGAGCAAAATACTGATTTTAAAAGCACTTACAAAAAAATTTTTGTCTGTAGGGACTCAAATAAGGACAGTTATTTTCTAACAGAAGAATGCGAACATATTTGTGCATTTTTAATTAGCAGTCTTTCAGATTAAAAAGCAAGCTGAGGAGTCACTTTGCAGAGATAAGAGTAGGCAGGGTAGATTTTTCTGTTTACGTAGTTGATAATCTGTATATCTTGCTGCACCACCTCATTCTTTATTCCTTCAGCCTCTATCTCTGACCAGAGAACCTCCTTATAATATAAAAGACATTTTAGAGGACTAGGAAAAGTTTCCTGGAAAAAGCAAGTTTAGGCTTTGTATTAGTCTGTTCATACTAATCATTGTAAGTTTCAGAGTTGAGGTGGTTGGTAATCCAACCAGAACAGGGGCTCCACTATTTACTCTTCTCTGTTCTCAAGCAACTGTATTGCTTCACTGTATTCTAGACAAATGCACTTAAGTGAATGTCATCCTAGCTCTAGCTTGATGCTAGGAAGTATAACATATCATGACCTGCTAATGTGTCTTCCAATTGGAGTCTTCACATAAAACAAACTAAGCCAATAGTTTTGATACTCTTCATTTGGTAATTCATATCAAAGCACAGCAGTTGGAGCATAGGTGCTCTGACACAAAGAGAAAATACTGGATGATGAATATCCATTCAGAATGTCCAGATATTCTGAAATGAGCCTCTCCCTAGGATAAGGTTTAGCAAATTAAGCCTGGACCTCCTGTTTTTATAAATAAAGTTTTATTGGAACACAGCCACACCCATTCACTTTATATGCCTTCATGATTATATGAAATATTTGCAATCTTTGAGAAAATAATTTGCTGATCCTTCCTCTAGAGACAGTGGAGAACGTCCAAAGCCCCTTAACCAAATGTGGGGGAGTTTTAGTCTCCATCAACAGAGTTTCCAAGTCTCCCTATCTGAGGACCCAACATCCTTTGATAGATTTATTCTAAGAACACAGCCAAGGCTTGATGCCTTTTTTTTCTATTTATTTATAAAATACCTACAAGGTTAATGGGAACTATAGTCACCCCACTATTCTGTGTAACATTAGGAACTTATTCCTTTGATCTGACCCTGATTTGGTGCATATATCTAAACTTCCTCTATCTCCTTACCCTCCCAGTATCTCATAATTGCCATTCTGTGGTCACATTGAGGGTTTTTTTTATAGCTTCCACATTTGAGGGGAGAGCACATGGTATTTTTTTTTTCTGTATCTGCCTCATTTCACTTCATGTCCTCCAGTTACATCCATTTTTCTGCAAATAACAGGATTTAATTTTTTATGGATGACTGATATTTCACCATGTATATATATTGTATTTTCTCATCCATTCATCTGATCATGGACACTTGGGTTGACCCCCTGTATTGGCTGTTATGAACAATGCTGCCACAAACATGGTGGAGCAGGCATCTCTGTGATATGATATCATGTCTTTGGGGGATATACCCAGTAGTGGGATTGCTGGATCTTATGGCACTTCTATTTCTAGTTTTTTTAGGAATCTCTGTCCTGTTTTCCATAGTATGTATTAATTTACATTCCTACCAACAGTATATAAGAGTTTCCATTTCTCCACATTCTCATTAGTATTTATTACTTTGTCTTTTGAAGCAAATTTCTTTTAAAAGACCAATATGGCATTCAACAAATACCCATTCAGGGTGCTGGGGTACCTCAGTGAATGGAGAGTGCCAAGGAAATCTATTTTCTTTCTCAAGAAAGCACCTGAGGGGTGGACATTTGACCTAGAAGTGTCTGGGTTCAAGTTCTGTCTCCACTTCCTATTCTAGCTCCCTACTAACGCACACAATGGGAGGCAGCAAGTGGTGGCTCAAGTTATCAGGTCCCTGACACCCTCTGGGACACCCAGATTGAATTGCAGGCTCCTGGCTTCAGTCTGGCTCAGTCCAGCTGTTGTGGGCATTTGAGGAGTATATCACTGAATGGGAGATTGCCTTTCAAGTAAATAAATAAATAGAAAAAAATTTAAAGTTTAAGTGCCTGAAATAAAAGGCAGTTGGATGCAGTGTGGTAATTTTCCCCACCTGAGCATGATAAATGCTATTATCAGAAGAAGCCAGAGTAGGAAACGGGGAACAAGAGTGCTCCTGCTACCAATAATAATAATAGAATGCACTTCACATTTCAGTTGACTCGATAGTTCTATAGCTGATGCTCTGCAAGTAGGGAAACCAGACAAACTAATGCTCTCTGGATATGGCCGTGGCCATAAATCCGTGCTTCTCCCTCTTTTCAGACTCCTGGAGCCTCCACATGCACCCTCCAGGCCAGTGAGGCACAGGTGTGGAACTGACCAACAAGTACCAGGGGGAAGAGGAGGAGCTAACTAACAGCTCAGTCCTACTGATTGCCAGTGGTGGGACCTTGAGCAGATACAACTCAGCCTCTGCAAACACATGATGATAGGCTATGAGATACCTAGATAAAGCACACTACCTGGTACATAGTAGGTGCTTTCTGTCAAATTAGTGGTAGCTGTAGCAGCTGCCTTTAATTTACGCCCTGAAAGTGAGTCAGGGCAACTTGAATGGAGACAACACAGACCATACCCACACCCACTGCCTGCGCTTCGTCTCACACCTCCATGGGATAATCACGCAGTAGTGATTTCCAGATGGAAGGAGAGCAGAAAGAGGTGTTGGGCGGAGGACAGCAGGTGTTTTTGTCTAGATTCCCATTAAACTGCATTGTCGCTTTCCTATACCAGAGATATCAACCAGACTTCAGGAAGTTGTGCCCCTCAGGCCAAAGACAGAGTATGAATTTCCAGAATTCTTTTGATTTGGAGAACAAGTTTCCATTTTTCTGAATTGTGCTGTCTGATACAGAGGTTGTGAGTTCAAGGCTTGCAGGCTGCATTTAGCCCACAGTCATGTGTATTTGGAACACACAGTGTTTAACATTGATAGTTGCCAAACATAAAAACTGGGAGATTTCATGTAAAATTTTGGCATTCTGACTTTTTGTGAAAAAAGAACATGTAGACATGTTGGCCCACAACAGCATCAGTTCCTGTTGAGACCAGCAGATGGGCAGGTGACAGGTCATCCCAGTGCCCACCACTCCCTGATGTTAGATGAGGGCTAGAATGTGGCAGCAGTGACACTGTGCAACTTCCAAACCGCAGCCCCCAGGGGACTGCCAGTGCCCCTGTCATCCTCTTAGAGTGCTGCCCTCATGTGAGGATGAGAGAGAAAGAGAGAGAGAGAGGGAGGGAGAGAGAGAGAGAGAACAAACAGACCCCAGCCAACACCTCCTGGCAGGTGTGGGAGCAAGGCCACATGAGGTCATGCAAACCTCAGCAAACTGCCACAGAAACCAGTGGAGGAACTCCCCATCTGAGCCAGCCCACATGTCTAATTCGCAGAATTACCGGCAAATAAAGCCATCACTGTCATTAAGTCACTAAGTATTGGAGTAGTTTATGACACGTAGTAGGTCACGTTGATGTGGTCAGGCTTCTGCAGAGTTTCTGCTAATCCCTTCTCACATTCCAATTCCTCTCTGACCTTCCACCGTCTGATTTCTAGCCACTCCACCTAAACTGACTTAACCTGTGTTTTTAGATTCTGTCTGACTCTAGCTTATATACAGCACATGCCTGTGTTGTAAATACAGAGCTTGATGAATTTTCACACACGTAAACACACATTTGCAACCCTTTCAAGGACGGGGAACAGCCAGCACATGGGCCATGTAAGGCCTGTGAAATCGTTGGCTCCAGCTCTGCCATGGCAACCATTGGCAGGACTCAAAACTTAGTAAGTCTATGGCAGGCTAATTTTTAAGTTGATAATTTTGTATGACATTGTAAATGTCTGAGTGACCCTTGGTAGAAAAGTTCCCTTAGGAAAGACAAGCTCCCATCTGTACCCTTCCTTTCCAGTCTCTACTCGTTCCCTGAAGGCCACTTTTTCTTCTCCAATAACGTGTTGATGTTTGTATACCTCAAAGGCATTTTCTTAATAAGTATTTAAATAATGTTTTATTTATGTATTTTATTTGAAAGGCAGATAAACAGAGACAGAGAGAGAGATCTTCCATCTGCTGGTTTACTTCCCAAGATGCCTCAACAGTAAGGACTGGGCCAGGCCAAAGTCGGGAGCTTAGAACTGTAACTAGATCTCCCACATGGGTGCTGGTGACCCAAGGACTTGAGCCAATACCTCTGCCTGTCTTGATACGCATTGGCAGAACTGGGTCAGAAACAGAGTAGCCAGGACCTGAACCAGGCACTCCAGTATGGGATGCAGGTGTCCCAAGTGCCAACTGCTGCACCAAACACCCACCCTTCAGTAGCTTTATCTCACAGACTTCAGTAAAGCTCCCTGGAATTCCGTGTCGCTAGTGACTTGTAGGAACATAGTGGGCTCCTTGTCTCCATTACCCCTCTTCAGTTTCTGCTGTGTGCCTTCATATCTTCTCATTCTGCACCATGACTGGGTAATCTAATTGACTCCATGGCTTCACTGCCATCTGTCTGCTCACTTGTAACCAGATTTCTCACCTAACCTACAGACCCAAGCCTGGGCCTTGGATATCTTCACTTGCTTTCTCATGCTTACTTCATACCCATTGGTATAGCATATCCAAAATGGCAGCCATCATCAACACCCCCAACCCCCTTCCAAGTGCTCCCACAGTGCTCTCTCTGCTCCTCATTTTGGGGAAGAGGACTCTGTACCAACTGCAAAACTGGAAAATGATTATCGTCCTTGATTTTTGCCTTTCTCTCACCTTGCCCACCTAATCAGCCAAGCCGAGTCTATCCATTCTACCACCTAAATGTCTCTTCCACTTATCTTCCCTTCAATGTCACTTCCTGCTTCACCTTGTTTATCATCACCTCATGAGGTTTAAGTGTCTACCTATCAACTTTTGTCCCTCCAAAATCCATTAATTGCAGTCAGAGTCAATTTTCAAATTTGTTTATTTGATAACCAGAGAAATGGAGCTCCTGTCTGCCAGTTCATTCCCCAAATGCCCACAACAACTGAAAGTGGGAGCTGAAACTCAATCTAGGACTTCCATATGGGTAGCAGGGATCATCACCACTGCCTCTCAGGTCTGCATTCCAAGGGAGCTGGAGTCAGGATCAAGGCCATGACCCCAACCTAGACACTGTGGTATGGGATGTGGGCATCTTAACCATGAGCTAAGCATCCATTCCCAGAGATCACTTTTAAATTAAAATCTGGCTATGTTTCCTCCAGCGTAAACCCCTTTAAGAGGATTAAGTCCTGGTAAGGTTTCACAAGGCTCTTTATAGACTGACTCCTCCTCAGTTCTCCAGCCGAATCTCTCCCAGCTGCTTCTCTTCTCCTGAGCAATCCTCAATTTGGTTCCAACATATCCCTTGCTTCAGGCTTTCGTAAAGGCTGTTTTTCTGCTCAGAAACCTCTTTTGACCTCCCAAGTCTGGCTCACCGCCTTCCTCTCCTGGGTGCCTCCGTGACATGCTGCACTTCTCATGCCGTTCCCAATGCATACCTGGTGCCTAGAAAAGTAATACCCTGGGCTGCAGGCAAGAAGGCACAGACCATGAGTATCTTGTACATTGGGGCACGCCCAGTACCTAATATGAGGGTGCTTGTAAAAGTTCACAGGAAATGGAATTAAAAGATATACTTATTTTTTGGTGCAAAAACGTTTCAAAATCCATGTGTACACATCCTCTGGTCATACCAGTTGCGTGACTGACAGTTGGATGAGAAATAATTTTTTTTTAATTTGAAAAAAAAAAAACAGGGAATTGCTGGGCACCTGCCAAGAACTAATAAGAATGGAAATGTTTAGACTGTGTCACTGCACGAGTTAGATAGGCCAACCTAAATTGGCAATGAAATGAGAAGGCACATGGGTGCTGGCAACCACAGCCACTTCCCAGCCATCCTATCACATGGTCAGAGGCGACTAGCAAGAAGTTAGACAAGTGGAAATCTATGCCAACTGCATAGCTTCACCAGAGAACTGAGCAGGAGTGGCCGAGCTGGAGGAGAGAGAAGTTGTGGGCTCATGAAGGAATATCTTCACTTTCACACATCTTGGAATTTGACTATATTCTAACTGATACATTTATTTGGGTTCTCCCCAAAACAAACCCTGAAACAAGACTTGAGTGAAAGTGCTTTAACTGGGCTGCATCCTCAGGAACACAGGTAAGGCAATGAGCAAAGCAAACAGAGAAGGGCAAAGCCAAGAAATGGTGCCTTGAAGAGCGAGCTACGCTGAAGGCAACCAAGATATGCTTGGGAGCTCTGAGGAGTGGGGAGACTGAGGTCACTACTGGGCATATAAAATCCCCACCACTTCTAGAGCTTTCCTGCACACAGGTTCAGCAAGCTGCCATGGGTCAGTGAGAGCCCATGGAGAAGCAGAGAGAAGATCATCAAGAGCCAATCAGAGGCAGGTTCATGATGTTGGACATCACCCATACCAGGTAGAGGAAGCCACTAATGTTTCATGATAGCTGGTTATGCTATTATGGAAAATAATTATAGTTGTTACTCAAATAATTAAAAATAGAACTACCATATGATCAGCAACCCCACTTCTGGGTATATATCTGCTCTGGTTTGAATGTCTTCCCCAAAAAGCATGTGCAGGAAACTTACTCCCCAGTGCAACGATGTTGGGCGGTGGGCCCAATGAGAGATGGTTCCTGAGGTCTCTATTCTCCTTCATGGATGAATGTAATTGCCACAGGTGTTGGTTTTTCATGTGGAAGTGGGTTCTTTATCAAAGGACTAGTTTGGTCCTCTCTTGCCCTTCTGCTTCCACCATGGGCTGACACAACGAGGCCCTCACTAGATGCCAGCCCCTTGTTCTTGGGCTTTACAGCCTACAGAACCAAGTGGAAAGTGAGGAGGTGTTAAATGGTTCAAACTGTCTGTTATAAGATAAATACAATCGGGATCTAATTACAGTGTGATGACTATAGTTAGCAACACAGTGTTGTGTACTTGAAATCTGCTAAGAAAGCAGACCTTAAATGCTCTTGCTACACACCAAAAAAAAAAAAAATGTGAGTTTATAGACATGTTAATTACCTTGACCATGGCAATCATATGTTAATGTATATATAGATGAAATAACATATACCTTGAATATATATAAAGTTTTTATTTATCAAATATACCTTAACAAAACTTGGGTTGAGGGGAGAAAGAACAAAATGATATATAATTATATAGTAATTCTTACCCATTCTGTTACCATGTAATGTCTTGATGATAGAAATCCCCTAACTTTTTTCATATTTCTTACTAGCATTTATGACACTGGGCATATAGCTAAGATTATGAGGAAATTGAATTGAAAAGTTGTCTTCTCCACCCTGTTTCCCATAGACTTCCTGTCATTATGAGATATAAGATTTATTAGGCCAATTGTAAAGCTTGGAATAGAACCCAAAGACACAAAACTGGTTTCCTGTTAGAGTGGTAAAATAAAAAGTAGATGTCTAAATTTTTTTCTTTGGTATTTATGAGGTATCAATCATTTTTTTAAAAATACAAAAAACATTTAAAGCTGTGATAATGGAACTAAATTTCAAGTCAAAACCTCATGTGAAAGATTACAGGAAATTTAAATTAAATCATTTTCTCCCTGTGATACTTGGCTATTCATTTTCTGGACAATAGACAAAAGGGTTGCTTTCAAATTGTACCAGATAACTCAGCAGGCAAACACTTGGTAATTTATAAGAAATAACAAAAAGAAGAAGCAATACTTTTTAGAAGTCTTTGACAATAAATCAAAATATATTATTTTCAAAGCCTCTCTTTCACAATCCCTTTTCGTTCACATGAAACTTTACGTTGTAAGGAACTGCCTCGATAAGGATGCAGGGGTCCTAGGGAGGAGGCCAGTATGAAGAAGCTCTTGATTGGCAGCTTAAATCACTTCTCCCCACCCAACTAATTGCATACTTTCTATGCCCAGAACAGTAACTCAACTCTGCGTACAGGCTGCTCTGTTTTGGAACTGACCTGGGGTGGCATTAGACACAACCCTTCTCTTTTATTATCACTTGTTCATGTGATCATTTTTTCATGTGTCTGTATTTTTTTTTAAGATTTACTTGTTTATTTTTTACTTGTAAGGCAGAATGACACAGGGAGAGACAGAGAACTTCCATTTGCTGGTTCTCTCCCCAGATGGCCACAACAGCCAGGTCTGGGCCAGGCTGAAGCCAGGAGCCGGGAACTTCATCCTCGTTTCCCGCCTGAATGGTAGGGGCTCAGGCACGTGGAGCAGCCAGGACTTGAGCTGGTGCTCTGAATGTGGGGTGCTTATGTCACAAATGGCAGCTGAACTGCTGCACCATGCTGGCACCATATGTTTTCTGCAGCTGTAACTATTGAATTTTCATTTTGGACTTCTAGTGCAAAGAATTAAGTTAATTATATTCCTCAATTTGTCTATTAGGATCCCTTCTCTTAATTTTTAAAACTTACTTTTATCTCCATACTGAATTCATTTTTCCTCTTTGCCATTGACAAGCATTTATATATACACTTTATGTATACCTTTTCATGTGAATGTGTTCTTGCAAAATACATATTGTTCTGTGAATTTTTATTTACATGAATGATATTTTACATATTGCATTCTATCTCTGACAAGATCCAATCATATTGATGTATGTCGATCTAATCTCTTGCGCTTAATCATTATGTGTAATGCTACACAATCACATTTCACTTATCAGTTTTCCAAAAGTTGAGACCCAGATAACTTACAACTTCCCACCACTATAAACATGGTGTATTGCGAATTATACCATTGGGCTGTTTGAATGACCTGACAACATGGCAGCTGGCTTCCTCCGGAATAAGCGATGCAAGAGAGAACAAAGCAGAAGCCATACATCCTTTATGACCTCACCTTGGAAATCAGAAATCATTATGAGGGCATCTTAGCTGACGTACCAGTCAGTGGAAGATGACTATGCAACAGCTTGACTCCCAGGAGGCAGGCATCCTGGGGGTCATCCTGGAAGCCAGCTGCCACACACATTGGCCATTACACTCTTTCCTTTCAGATTTCTGTTTTCCCAGGTAGACATTTTTTTCTGTTAGTTTTTTTTCTATTATTTGCATGAGTTTTTATTTATGTGATAATTGCTTCCTGTGCTTGCAAAAACTCTAAAGCCCTTTATCTTCTCATTCACCCTGAGACTGTTATAAAAATTGTCAGATGGTTGCCAAATGCTGTTCCTAAGAAGGGAGATACAGGAGATTTTGAGCACCTGAAAAAGAAGCCCAGGATATTCAGGAACCGGATTTTTTATTAAACCGGAGTATTTTTGTTGTTGTTCACCTAAGCCAACCTCAACTCTTCTTTCTACTGTTTTGAGTGGTGAGATTTATTTCACCTGATTTCACTTTTAAAATGTTTTCAAATATGTACATTAATGAGATACTTGGTCTCATTTTTTAGAAGTCAAAAGAGATATAAAAGAGAGAAGCATCCTCTTTGACATTTTCATAGGCCATGGAGAGCTACTACAATTGGATGGCTTTTTTTTTTTTAAGATGTATTTTATTTATTTGAAAGGCAAAGTGACAGAGGAGAGGCAGAGAAAAATAAATCTTTCATCCACTGGTTCATTCCCCAAATGGCCACAGTGGCCAGGCTGAAGCCAGGAGCTGGGAACTCCCTCTGGGTCTCCCATGTGGGACACAGGGGCCCAAGTACTTGGCTGAATTCTGAACCAGTTCTTTGATATGGGATGCTGGCATTGCAGGCAGCAGCTTAACCCAACACACCACAATGCCAGCACCAGGATGGCTTCTAAAAGGAGTGTTCATCGTAATAGCTCTAAAATGATATTGCATGAGAAAGTAGAAATGTAAATATCCTTTCTGTTTCTGCTAGTTTTGGCCCTTGAGTATTTTACACTTGAAGTTAGCTCATCAACCATATAAAATAAAAGGCTGAGAATCATGAATAATAGTAAAATAAAATATTTATTTTTCATTAAGAAAAATAAAAAGGAATATAAATTTATCCCTGCCATTCTTTATTAATTGAAGCTACTCTGATTCAGCAGGAAGTGGGGTGTGCAAGAGCATTGAGAGCACCAAAGGAAAAGAAAGTCACTCAACCTGAGTGTTTCTCTCATTGCCAAGGCCAAAGAGATGTATTATTTACTGAAAACCCAAAATCTGAGTTTGCATGGTTACCATTATTGGGAGCTTTAATACAAAAACTAACCCCCACAGCACAATTCTTATCTTGGCTGCTCTTTCATTTTTGGGTGCCCAGTGTGTTGGAAGTCCTCAAAGAGCTCTTGGTTTGAGGCTGAAACAAGGCTGTGAGGCTCCATTAATGGACTCCTGTGGGAAACCTGCCTCTGGGAAGGAAGGTGTGGGCTGCTTAACACGGATCTGACCCGAGCCATAGAGACAACAGCCAGGGGAATCACCAGTTTACCCCTCCATAGGTGGCACCAAAGCCAGCCAACCTCAAGCAAAACTCTGTGTGTGTGTGTGTGTGTGTGCTGATTGATCTCTCCAGAGATTTATAGTTAGGAATGGAAATTTGGAGGAATCAAAGGCTGATCCTATTAACTGAATATCCATTAAAGCCAAACATATGGTTTATTGTTGCTATTGAGGGAACTGAGGCTAGAACTTGTGATAAGAAACACAGGAGTCAATAAGTAAAAGTGCACTGAAAATTTTCAACACCCAAGACCAGAAATAGCTTCAGGTCTACTGCCTTGTGTTTGGCAATTCCCAACAGCATGCACCAGATTCAAGGGCCCTGAATTTTCTCTGGTTAGAGAAAATTAAGAGCAAGGAGTCAGAGGCAGGAAAAAGTTTGGGCCTCAGATGATATGAGGTGGTATATAAGGGGGTATTTTCTCTATAAACCATGCTGCTTTTCATTCACCACTCAGGATCTTCCTCAGAACGTGCCAGGGACACAGTGCAGATACTGACCAGGGTAACCTGCGGGAGGCTGATGTAATGCCATCGAATAGTCCACTCTTCTCCCAAGAGCTTCAGGCACTTCCAAGTATGACCTCAGAAGAGCTGTTTACAGCAGATCAGAGCAGCTGTTGTTTTTCCACATTTTGTGGTTAGAAAACTGAGAGAGAAATGGCATGGGCAAGGTCTACATAGCAGGTAATGAGGTTGGGACAGGCTTCCTACATGGATAGCACTCACCGGGTAAGCCCTCACTTCCTGTTGAGGTGGAGGGATTAGATTGAGCTAAACAGCCTGTGGGTTCCCCTCGCACGGACCCATACTCTGGCTCCAAGTCGCATTAACCACAGCCCAGGTTTAAATGCTCCTTTGGCCTTTCATGAGCATTCCATTCCGTTTCCAGCAGGCCAGTGATCTACTTGCTTTTCAAATCTTATCCTGAAAAAATGTGGAGCATTTTAAAAACATATACAAACATAATCCTGAAAGAAAACACAAATCTATTTGCTAAATACTATTTAGACAAAGTCAGTATTGTTTAATATTTAAGAGGATATACTCTAACATTAAACCCCAGCTCTTCTTTTATTTTACTGAGTGGCTCTGGACAAGTTACACAACCACTCTAACATTCAGTTTCTTTTACTACGTGTGTCAGTCAGAGTTCTTCATAGAAACAAAATCAATAGGGTATGGATGAGGTACTTCAAACAGTTCCTGGAAAAATAGACTTAAAGATAATTTTATTTGGTGCAAAAATCATGGAAATCCATGTATAGCTTTTTCATAATAAGTTTTTTGCATCAAAATGAACTCATTTCTTAAATGTTTTCCTTTTGCATTTCCTTCAAATTCATGTATACAAGAGGAGATTTATTGTAAGAGTTGGCTCATGCATTTGTGGAGACCGAGAGTCCCACCATCTGGGGCCAGCATGGTGGCACAGTGGGTTAAGCCACATCTTGTGACACTGGAGCACCAGTTTGAGTCCAGTCCAGCTCCCTGCTAATACACGTGGGAAAGCAGTGGAAGATGGCTCAAGTACTTGGGCCCTTGCCACCCATGTGGGAGAGCTGGATGAAGTTCCTGGCTCCTAACTTCAGCCTGGCCCAGCCCTGACCTTTATGGCCATTTGGAGAGTGAACCACAGATGGAAGATCTCTGTCTCTTCCTCTCTCTGCCACTCTGCCTTTAAAATAAATAAAATAAATCTTAAAAAAAAAAAAGCCCCAACATCTGCAACCTGGAGAAATAGGGAAGTGTATAGCTCAGTTCAAGGCCAGAGGCCTAAGAAATGAGGGGAGGGGTGGAGCAGGTGTAAGTTCAGAGTCCAAATGCCTGAGAACCAGGAGCATGGGTGAGGGTGCATCTTCCTTAGTTAGTTTACTAATTCAAATGTTAAATCTCTTCCAGGAATGCTCTCACAGGCATACCCAAAAGTAGTGCTTTACCAACTACATGGACATCCCTTAACCATGTAAACTAAAGCATGCAATTAACAATCACACTACTGATATATTTCTAGAGCACATACTATGTGTGATCCCTATTCTACCTTTGAAATAGATTATCAAAGGAAACTTACTAAAGAAACTTACAGTGAATAGTAAGATTATGGAATTGCTGTTGGAGTCAACAACACAATTAATGATAGATCTGGAGGGAATTGAGGGGATTTTTTTTTAATGCTTTCATTTTATATTTTATCACTCTACCTGCCATCTTCCAAACCTTTGATCAACCCCACCCAAACCTAATATTTTTCATCTGTTAGACTTTTACTCTTAATTAGTGACATTCCATCATCCTGATGGACAGCTCTTCTAACACTTGACCTTTCGTTGTCTTGACCCCCAGTGCAGTGCTGGCCAAGTTCACGCTTACTCCACCTCAGTCATCTCTATTGTGACTTACAGATATGGTCTAAAATGATTACAGTCATTTATGTATTAATCAAATATTTAATATGGATCCACAATGCATCAAGCACCATGGTAGACACAACAGTCCAGCCTTCACCCTCAGAGTGAAAGAGACAGACAATAAGCAAATTAAAGTAGGTTCTTCCAGATGGTGTAAAGTCCTGGAGGAATCGGTGGTGCTGTGGGGGCAGTAAAAGTGTGCAAGCCCTGGAAGAGAAGCTGTGGTGTTAGCAAGGACTGACGACAGCCTCTCTGAGGAAATGGTGTTTTAGGGAGCTGTGGATGTCGAGAAGGAGTTGGCCTTGTAAAAATGTAGGCAGAAATGTTGCACACAGGACAGCAGTGCCAAGGACATGAGACAGGGAGGACCTTCCTGTGATTAAAGAACAAGCAGAAGGCCAGACTCACCGAAAATGAATGAGGAGACAACGATAGGAAATTATATTGAAGACACAAGTCAGGGCAGACTGTGTTGGTTTGTTCATTATTATTTTAAATTCAAGGGGTAGAGAGACAGACAGCTGCCACCCCTGGCTCACTCAGTGAATAGTGGGCCAGACCAGAGCCAGGAGCTAGGGATTCATTCCAGGTCTCTCAAGTGAGTAGCAAGGACCCTCACCTTGAACCATCACCTGCTGCCTCCCAGGGTCTGCATAGGCAGAAAACTAGTCAGGTGCTAGAACTGGAACCAGACAAAAACTCAGGTACCACAATATGGGTCATGCGCATCTTAACTGCTAGGCCAAATGCCCACCCTTGGGTAGGGTTTCTAAGCCTTATTTAGGAGTTTGAATTTTATTCTAATTGTTAAAAACTCCATGGGAAGATTCCAGGTAGGGGATGCCTTGTTGTAATTACTTTGAGACTTTTGGGGCTGGTGTTACACAGAATGGTGTAAACAATGATGCCCACTCATCACGTTTGGTGTTTCCCCTGTATAATGGACTTGAGTGCAAGTCTCTTATTTCTGAGGTGACCCTAGGAGGCACAAATAGCTGAATGGGGAAAGAGGAAAGAAATTCCACCAAAATGTGCATTAATGAGCAAGCTACCAGTATGGGTAACAGAACCCAGTGCCAGCTCAGAATCTCACTTCAGAGGTGTTACATGGAACACAAGCTTTGTGGTCTAACAATGCCCCCAGGGACACAATAGAGATGTTTTGAGACTTAAGATGAGAAGTCCTCAGTGTGCATCAGAACTGTCTGTCACAGCTTTGGAGGAACTCAAAAGTAGGCATTTTTAAGGATTGGCTAAGTCATTGAAGGAATGAAAAAAAAACAGAAAGAACAGGGACACTGATGTAGCAGAGAGGGAAAATCTGCAGGAAGCAGTCGCTACTCCTGGGGCTGGAGGAACAAAAGGAAGTGGAGTTTTTAAAACTTAGAGGAGTCTGGGGCCTGGTGTCCTGGGGCAGTGGGCTAAGCTGCTCCTTGCAGTGCTGGTAGCCCATACTGGAGCACCAGTTTGAGTCCCGGCTGTTCCACTTCTGATCTTGGGCCCCTCCACCCATGTGGAAGACCTGATTGGAGCTCCTGTCTCCTGGTTTTGCATGGCTCAGCCTTGTAGTGGCCATTTGGGGAGGGAATCAGTGGGTGGAAGATCTCTGTCTCTATCTCTTCTTAACTCTGCCTTTCAAATAAATAAGTCAATCTTAATGAAAGACTAAAATGCTTGAAGGATGAGGAGCCCCACAGTATTGGGGTGCAGACCTCTGAGGGGTGATAGGATCTCTGAGGGAACTTGGTAAGGCTGCTCCTCTTTCTTGGTGTAGATGCAGCTCACCTGTTTTCTTAGGAGACGTGTGCTGGCATGCCGAAGTCATTGGATCTCTAATGACTTTCCAGCCGTGGCAAGCCTTGGCTCCTGGTTGGGTTTTTCTTATACTCTCTGGCACGTGTGTCTTGCCAAGGTATCCAGAGACCTTGCTGAACCTTTCCTGCCCAGTAAGTCTGGTTAACTTGATGTAAGCCATATAGGGGAGTATTACAGTGTTTTGTCACTGGAAAAAAAAAAATAGCCTCCTTTGACTGTGTTGTATCAAAGAGGGCGGGAACACTGACATGGCCCTGGGACAAGAAGGCTAACACTGTTCGGTCCCCTTTCCTTTTTGTGTAAATGAAGACACTTTTCATTCTTTTAACCTGTTGGCAACTGAGAAGAATGCGTTCACTAGACCAAGCACCAGAGGATGAGCTGACCGGATGCAGTAAATGCATGTCTGCCATAGCACCTGTGACTGGGAATGCACCCCAAGTAAGATTGTAGACAAACAGTACTGTCTGCCATGGTCCTGGCGGTTTTCTCCTTGAAGGTGTAAAGTGAATACAATGAGGTGTGTGAAACGTGCCAGTGGGAGAGTACTGCTTAGTAAATGTTCCACGGGTGCACTTCCATGAACCTCCTACCTGGGCCAAGCACCACAGAAGGAGTTGTATCCTCCTTGACGCCCCTCCCCTAGGAAAACTACCATTCTGACTTTTATTACCAATGACTAGTTTTGCCTTGAACTTTATACGAATTGATGGTTTTCTTTTGCTTGACATAGCATCTGTGAGAGACTGTTGTTGTGTGCAGCGGCACTTCATTATTTTTTTTATTGCTGGCCTGTATTCCGTAACATGAATAAATTATAATTTGCCTGTCCTTTTTCCTGCTGATGAACATCAAGTTGTTTCCAGCTTATGACTGTTATTAATAAAAATGTTGTGAGCATTCTTGCATTTAAAAAGTATACTTGAAATAATCTATAACAATTATGACAATACAGTATATAGTATTCCAAGTTTCCCTGCATGGAATTGAGCTCTTTCCTGGGGCTTTGGAAAAAGGCCCTAGGCAGAGGAGCAGAGGAATTCAGGTACCATAGGTAGGCAGCTTGTATGAGAACCATCCACAATGTTTTCAAATGAACTTGGAAATGGACAGAAGCAGTATGGATGGGGAACCAATAGTATCTGTTGCACTGTCCATGGGAATGTTTTAAGGCTTAAATGGAGTAATGTATGTAGAGCATATAGCATATAGTAATCATTCAGTCAAAAGTGGTTGTTGTTATTAGATTTATAGTCTTAGACTTTTAATGTAGAAATTCTCAGGTAAGTACTGTAGAGTGACTAATGGCGGACAAATCTCTATTACTTATACCCCATCTGTGACTCTAACCCATTACCCTTTTCTAGTGCTGTAAATCTTTTTTTTTTTTTAAAGATTTGAAAGAGTTATAGTGAGAGGTAGAGAAAGAGAGATAGAGAGGACTTCCATCCGCTGGTTTATTCCCCAAATGACCACAACGGCCAGAGCTGAGCTGATTGGAAGCCAGGAACCAGGAGCTTGTTCCAGGTCTCCCATGCAGGTGCAAGGACCCAAGAACTTGGGCCATCTTCTACTGCTTTCCCAGGCCATAGCAGAGAGCTGGGTCGGAAGAGGAGCAGCTGGGACGTGAACCGGTGCCCATATGGGATGCCGGTGCTGTAGGCTGGGGCTTTAACCCGCTACGCCACAGTACCAGCCCCTACTGCTGTAAATCTTTGATGCTCAAAAGATAGTGTGTGGTCCAGAAACTTCTTCAGCTGAGAAGTAATGCAGGATGGTTCATCCCCATTGAATCGGAATCTGCATCTTAGTAAATCCTTGGATTATTTGTATGAATGTCGCATTCTGATAAACACTGGCTTAAAGAGGCACATTGGAACAACACAAGGTTTAAAACTGTCACCACCATCCCAACTCAGCTTCTAATTTGATTGACCTAGGATGTGGCTTGGGAGTATGGCTTTTTAAAAATCTTCCCATGTGCCATTAATATGCAGCAATGCTGGAGAACCACTATCTTTTTTTTTTTTAAAGATTATTCATTTGTTTGTTTATTTGAGGCAGTGAGAGGAAGAGACAGAGAGAAAGGTCTTCCCTCCGTTGGTTCACTCCCCAAATGACTGCAATGGCCGGAGCTGCGCCGGTCCGAAGCCAGGAGCCAGGAGCTTCTTCTGGGTCTCCCACATAGGTGCAGAGGCCCAAGGACTTGGGCCACCCTCTAGTACTTTTCCAGGCCACAGCAGAGAGCTGGATTGGAAGAGGAGCAGCCAGGACAAGAACCAGTGCCCATATGGGATGCCGGCACCGCAGGCAGATTAACCTGCTGTGCCACGGCGCCGGCCCCAACCACTAGCTTTTAAAAGCAGGGCCATAAAAATCCTCAACGTTTCTGTTACTCTCATAGCTAACTTTTGTTAAAGAGTTGGTTACCTCTCAAGATTGGGAAAAAACTACTGTATATGATTGCTTGAAACCTTGTCTATGCAGCTTGAGATTTTTTAAGTTTCGAAGGGTAAAAAAAAAAAAAAACATAATTATTGCAATAACAGATTCCTCTCTTGCAACAGAGATGCTGTAGCCCCAAAGTATAAGAGCAGTAGATTGTTCTGACCAGAAGACACATGTGATTGGGAAGAAGAGTAAAGTAGGACCAAAGAGGACAGAAGAGTAGGCATTCCTGAGTCATGGGAATTGCAGTTGCTAAAGAGGTCATTGGTACTTTCTCCTTAAAACACAGCTGCTAGATCAAGCACATAAAAATACAGGAACCCCAGTTAAACTTAATTTCTAAATGACAAGGAATACTTTATTTTATAATAGCTTTAGTGATATGTAATTCCCATACCATCCAGTTTATCACTTGGAGTGTACAATTGACTGGTTCTTCATACGCTCACAGATACGTGCAACCATCACCAGAGTCCATTTTAGAACACTTCTATCACCTCAAGCAGAAAACTCATGTTCATTAGCTATAATCACGCAAACACCCATCAACATCCCGCACGCAGCCCTGGGCAGCCACTCATCTGCTTTTCGTCTCTACAGATTTGCCTTTTCTAAACATTTCAAACAGCTAGAATGATATACTACATGGTTTTTATAACTAGCTTCTTTTAGGATCATGTTTTCAAGGTTCATCCATGTTGTCATATGGATTAGTACTTCATTTCTGCAGCTGAATAATGTTCTGCTGTGTGGATATAACAAATTTTGTTCATCTCTTCATCAGCTGATGGTCGTTTGGGTTGCTTATAAATAACCAAGTTGATCATAGCTATTATGAACAATTATGCTGTGAACACTGCCATACAGGTTTTTCTGTGAACGTTATTTCAGTTCTCTTAGATATAAACCTAGGGGCTGGCACTGTGGCATAGCAGGTACAGCTGCCACCTGCAGTGCTGGCATCCCATATGGGCACTGGTTCGAGACCCGGCTGCTCCACTTCTGGTCCAGCTCTCTGCTATAGCCTGGGAAAGCAGTACAGGACGGCCCAAGCCCTTGGGCTCCTGCACCGGTGTGGGAAACCTGGAGGAGGCTCCTGGCTCCTGGCTCCTGGCTTGTGGCCATCTAGGGAGTGAACCAGCAGATGGAAGACCTCTCTCTCTCTCTCTCTCTCTCTCTCTGCCTTTCCTTCTCTCTCTGTGTAACTCAGACTTTCAGGTAAAATAAATAAATCTTTAAAAATAAAAAAATATATAAACCTAGAAGTAGAATTGAATTGCTAAGTCATAATGGTAACTATTTTTAAGCCTTTCAGGAACTGCTAGACTGTTTACCAAATGGCTATACTATGTTACATTCCCACAGCAGGTATAACCTCACCAACTCTTGCTACTATCTGACTTTTTGTTATAGCTTTCCTAGTGGGTGTGAAGTACTATCTCATTAGGGCTTTCATTTACATTGTCTTGTTGCACAATGATGTTGTATATCTTTTCCTGTGTTTGTTGGCCTTTATATTCAAACCCTTTGCACATGTGTTAATTGGCTTATCTTTTTATTGTTGAACTATAAGCGTTCTTTTTGCTCTCTATGCTAGATACATGACCCTATCAGTTATATGATTTGAAAATATTTTCTCCAATTTTGTATGTTCTTTTGCTTTCTTTATTGTGTCATTTGTAACACAGGAGTTTCTAATTTTGATTAGAAACTTATTTATCTTTTTGTTGTTGATTATGCTTTTGGTATCATATCTGAGAACCCATCTCCAGATCCAAGGTCACAAAGATTTATCTCATTTTTCCCTAGGCTTCTTATAGTTTGGAGTTTTGTATTTAGGCCTTTGATCCGTTTTGAGGTAGAAGTTCAACTTTATTCTTTTGTATGTGGTTACCTTATTGTCTCAGCACCATATGTTGAAAAGACTGGAGAGGTAAAAATATATGCTCTCTCTCCTCTAGGCCCTAAGTGCCACAGTCAACACTCCTGTAATAAATGACAGGTTAACAAGGAAAAGGCATAGCAAATTTAAACCATCAATTTTGATGTGACACAAGAGCCTTCAGGAATCAAGACCTTAAGACCCAGGGAAAACGGTCTCTATTGATGCTTAGGTCTGATGAGGAATAGGCAACGGTGCAGAAGTGTAACTGGCAAAAGGGTATGATATGATGGTAAGAGACTGAATGGAGAAACCCAGAAAGGTCTGTTTGGATTCTTCTTGACCTCTCTGTCTGTAAAGCATTCCTTTCTCCTGGGTACAGGGCATGACCCCTTCTGGAATGAGGATGGTACAACTTTTTATCAGACAAGGTCAGTCCGAGAATTTCTTTATGGCCAGCTTTCATACAGAAAGACAGGGAAGATTAAAGCAGTATTTCTAATTTCTACAGTCTTCCTTGGACAAAAGAAATCCCTGTGTCTGTAAACCATTCCCAGGGAACAAGGATGGTTGAGAGGAAGGCAAGAAAAGGTCAGAAAGACACTTCGCTTCTGAGGCTTTCTACTCTCTTTAACTCAAAGTACCCAGCATGCCCAAATGCCATACTGTGAGGTAGCATTTCTGGAGTTCCATTAGAGCATTCTTTCCCCCACTGAATGGTCTTTGTGCTTTTGTCAGAAATCAGTTGCCAAACATATATGAGTTGATTTCTAGCTTTCACTTCTATTCCATTCATCTAGACATCTATCCTTATGCTAATGCCACATTGCCTTGCTATTGATTTTTGAAATTGGGAAATAAAATCCTCTAATTTATTCTTGTTTTCCAAGATTGTTTTGTCTATTTTTTGATCCCTTAAGTCTCCATATAAATTTTAGAATCAGCTTGTCAATTTCTACAAAGAACCACCTGATATTGTAATACAGGTTACATTAAATGTATAGATCTCAATATGGAGAATTTTGCCATCTTAAAAATATTGAATCTGACCTATAAGCAAGGGAAGTCTTTCCCACTTATTTCAATCTTTAACTTACTTTGGCAATTTTTTATAGAAAGCTTTTATTTAATAAATATAAATTTCATAGGTACAACTTATGGATTATAGCACTTCTTCCCTCCATACCCACCCTTCTACCCTCAAATAGTCCCACCTCCTACTCCCTCTCCCATCCCATTCTTTAAGATTCATTTTTAATTATCTTTATGTACAGAAGATCAACTCTATGCTAAGTAAAGATTTCAACAGTTTGCACCCACACAGACACACAAAGTGCAAAGTACTGTTTGAAGACTAGTTTTACTGCTAATTCTCATGGTACTACTCATTTTTTTTAACTTTTATTTAATGAATATAAATTTCCAAAGTACGAATTATGGATTACAATGGCTTCCCCCCCATACCATCCCTCCCACCCACAACCCTCCCCTTTCCCACTCCCTCTCCCCTTCCATTCACATCAAGATTCATTTTCGATTATCTTAATATACAGAAGATCAGCTTAGTATACATTAAGTAAGGATTTCAACAGTTTGCTCCCACACAGAAACATAAAGTGAAAAATAATAGATGATTTTTTTAAATGATGATGAAATCAGATCAGACCTATTGTCATGTTTAATCCCAGTGAGAGTCAAGTTGGGAGTTGATAATTTCTTTTTTTTTTTTTTTTTTACAGAGGATCAGTTTAGTATGCATTAAGTAAAGATTTCAACAGTTTGCACCCCCATAGAAACACAAAGTGAAATATATTGTTTGAGTACTCGTTATAGCATTAAATCTCAATGCACAGCACATTAAGGACAGAGATCCTACATGAGGAGTAAGTGCACAGTGACTCCTGTTGTTGACTTTACCAATTGACACTCCTGTCTATGGCATCAGTAATCTCCCTATGCTCCAGTCATGAGTTTCCAAGGCTATGGAAGCCCTCTGAGTTCTCTGATTCTTATCTTGTTTAGACAAGGTCATAGTCAAAGTGGAGGTTCTCTCCCCCCTTCAGAGAAAGGTACCTCCTTCTTTGAAGACCTGTTCTTTCCACTGAGATCTCACTCACAGAGATCTTTTGCCAGAGTGTCTTGGCTTTCCATGCCTGAAATACTCTCATGGGCTTTTCAGCCAGATCCGAATGCCTTTAGGGCTGATTCTGAGGCCAGAGTGCTATTTAGGACATCTGCCATTCTATGAGTCTGCTGAGTGTCTCACTTCCCATGTTGGATCACTCTCCCCTTTATTTATTCTATCGGTTAGTGTTAGCAGGTACTAGACTTGTTTATGTGCTCCCTTTGACTCTTAGTCCTTTCATTATGATCAATTGTGAACTGAAATTGATCACTTGGAATAGTGAGATGGCATTGGTACATGCCACCTTGATGGGATTAAATTGGAGTCCCCTGGTATGTTTCTAACTCTACCATTTGGGGCAAGTCAGCTTGAGCATGTCCCAAATTATATATCTCTTCCCTCTCTTATTCCTACTCTCATGTTCAACAGGGATCACATTTCAGTTAAATTTCAACACTTAAGAATAACTGTGTATTAATTACAGAATTAAACCAGTCATATTAAGTAGAACAGACAAAAAAACTACTAAGAGGGATAATGTATTAAGTTGTTCATCTCAGTCAGGGCTATGCTGATCAAGTCACATGGTACTACTCATTAAGGACAGAGGTCCTACATGGGGAGCAAGTGCACAGTGACTCCCATTGTTGATTTAACAATTGACACTCAATTTTTTTAAGATTTATTTTATTTATTTGAAAGACAGAGTTACAGTGAGAGGTAGAGACAGAGAGAAAGGTCTTCCATCCACTGGTTCACTCCCCAGATGGCCGCAATGGCAGGAGCTGCGCCGATCCAAAGCCAGGAGCCAGGAACTTCTTCTGGGTCTCTCACGTGGGTGCAGGGACCCAAGGACTTGAGCCATCTTCTACTGCTATCCAAGGCCATAGCAGAGAGCTGGATCAGAAGAGGAGCAGCCAGGACTAGAACCGGCGCCCATATGGGATGCCAGCACTTCAGGCCAGGGCATTAACCCACTGTGCCACAGCGCCGGCCCCAACACTCTCATTTATGATGTCAGTGATCACCCAAGGCTCTTGTCATGAGCTGCCAAGGCTATGGAAACCTCTTGAGTCCACAAACTCCTACATTATTTAGACAAGGCCATAATCAAAGTGAAAGTTCTCTCATCCTTTCTGAGAAAGGTACCTCCTTCTTTGGTGGCCCCTTCTTTCCACTGGGATCTCATTCACAGAGATCTTTCATGTAGGTAATTTTTTGCCACAGTGTCTTGGCTTTCCATGCCTGAAATGCTTTCATGGGCTTTTTAGCCAGATCTTAATGCCTAAGGGCTGATTCTGAAACCGGAGTGCTATTTAGGGCATTTATCATTCTATGAGTCTGCTGTGTGTCCTGCTTCCCATGTTGGATTTTCTCTCCTTTTTAATTCTATCTATTATTATTAGCAGACACTTGGTCTTATTTATGTGATCCCATTTTGCAATTTTTTGTAGTCATCAGAGTTTAAGTTTCATACTTCTTTCGCATCCCATGTGGGCGCCGGGTTCTAGTCCCGGTTGCTCCTCTTCCAGTCCAGCTCTCTGCTGTGGCCCGGGAGGGAAGTGGAGGATGGCCCAAGTGCTTGGGCCCTGCACCCACATGGGAGACCAGGAGGAAGCACCCAGCTCCTGGCTTCGGATCGGCACAGCGCTGGCCGTAGCGGCCATTTGGGAATGAGCCAGTGGAAGGAAGACCTTTCTCTCTGTCTCTCTCTCTCACTGTCTCTAACTCTACCTGTCAAATAAACACACACACACACACACACACACACACACACAAAAAAAAAAAATTTAACTATTGCTTTTTTAGTATAAGTATTCCTTATGCATATTCATTGTAAAGTATGGAATATATTTATACTAGAAAAGGACCAAATATCTGACATTCAGATTTAACTAGAGATTTCTGGGTCTTATCTGTGAACTCTGCCTTAAGAGTGACTGAAAAGTAGAACGCAGCACAGAAGCTTGGGCTAAGCAGGGATTCTGAGTACCCAGGTACTAGAGGAGAAACCAAGATAACCAGAACTATGTAAAAGCAAAGACTCAACTTATAGGAGGTCCTAACAGCTAAGAAACAGTAAGCTATTTTACTCCTAGAAATTGTCCTACTTCAAACTTTCCTCTGCAATGTCATGTTGCTTTGAAGAAGAAAGTAAATATTTTAAAAATGAGTGTCATTTATCTAAGCTTTCACAAAAAGAATATTTTGGTGGCAAGGTCTGAGACAGTAAACACTGAGCTGTATCTGCCACTGTCATCAGAGCTCTCTCTATTCTCCTGTGGACAGAAACCGTAAATGCCCGTGAAGCCTGTGTGATGATGGTGGGGCAGCTATGCTCCCGAGTTCTTGCTGGAATTGTTTCATTTTGGAAAAATTGTCCTTTCAGCCTGGTGTCTGCTAAGAAATAACTTCCTATGTCAACTGTCTGATCTGAGCCTTACCAGAATTCAGCTGACTGTGGCTAAGAACAGAGTGATAGGACAGAGAAAGCAGATATGCCAATAACAGATAGGAGAGAGGATGCATTTTTGGAGTCACGGGGGCCCTAACAGTGGAAACTTTGGCACAGTAGATAAGAGATAGCAAAGATATCTTGGAAATCAGATCTTAAAATTATACTTAAAGTAATTGGAGATGCAAAACCTAGGAGCAATAAAAGCTCTGACTTGAAAATCAGCATCCCAGGCATTAGCCTGGGCAAAGGATCCCACGAGACTCACAGCAAAGAACTAGCAGAACTAGACCGTGCTCCTTAATAGGGAATACGCTGTGCCCTCAACAGGAACCCTTTTCTAAGAAACACTGACAAAAGATTCTTACTGTATCTTTCAAGAAGGAACCTTGTGTATGGTAGGAGCTGTATATTATATATGGTTATGCCTATGTTGACTTTCCAGTAGGATTTAATTATCCATACAGTTAGCCCATGTGTATGGAAGGGTATGAGATGGAGAGGTTTTTGAGGCTGCCCTAGGAAATACTAAACAGATGTCTGTCACCACCAGGTTTATCCCCGTTCTGATAGGCCACTTGTCCACAGACCCTAAGGTCTAGGAAATTATTTTCTTCAGTAGAACTAAGTTTTTATTCCTTTTTCTAATTCAGTGAGGAAGAGTTCCAACAAAATGCAAACTTTTACATAAAAGCTTTCTATTATTTTTTTTGACAGGCAGAGTTAGAGAGAGAGACAGAGAGAAAGGGCTTCCCTTTTCCGTTGGTTCACCCCCCAAATGGCTGCTACGGCCGGCATGCTGTGCTGATCCGAGGCCAGGAGTCAGGTGCTTCCTCCTGGTCTCCCATGTGGGTGCAGGGCCCAAGCACTTGGGCCATCCTCCACTGCCTTCCCGGGCCACAGCAGAGAGCTGGACTGGAAGAGGGGCAACCGGAACAGAATCTGGTGCCCCAACCAGGACAAGAACCCTGAGTGCCGACGCCTCAGGCAGAGGATTAGCCAGGTGAGCCATGGCGCCGGCCAGCTTTCTATTATTCTTAAAATGAGCAAGTATTCAGAATTTAATTTCTAAATATAAATTTTGATAAGTGAAAATTGATTTGTACATTTAATAAATCACTGAAATTGTGTCTGTCTTTTTGAAAATAGACACTTCTTGAAAACATGCATAACTGGATTATCTACAGATTGAATCTGGCAGATAATTAAATTATTCAAGTTATAAAACAACATAGAAAAAATTGCCAGAAGAAGATATATTATTAGATGAGAATAAAGCAGAGAGACACAGGAAAATTTCAGGAGCTCTTTTTACAGTTATATTGCTAATTCTCAAAAAAGAGACGAGACTATAAAGAAATAACCAAAGAAAACTTCGAAAGATCTGAATCTTAAATGAAAAGAGCTCACTAAAATTTTGAGATAAACATCTTAATCCAGTGTTTTCAAACAAGTGCTCTCTAGTGTTCCGTGGGATTTTAGTAGGTTTCCATGAAGAAAAGTATTCTGTAGGTAAGAACATTTTTGGCTAAAATTTTTCTTTACTATAAATTTTCCCAGAATATTAATATGATTCTAAGAGTATTCATCTCCAAGAGGTCACAAATTATTGTGGTTTTCAAACTTAGTGGATCACTAGGTAGAAAGCACTTAAAGACCATTGTTTTTCAACTTTTCTACAAGTTTTAAATTTTTCATAATAAAAAGCTGGGAAGATAAAAAGTAAACTATGGGACAGGTGTTTGAGATGCCCACATGCTACATGGAAGTGCCTGGTTAAAGTCCTAGGTGCTTGACTTCTGATCCAACTCCTTGCTAATGCACATGCTACGAGGCAGCAGATGATGGCTTGAGTACTTGGGTCCCTGCCAACCCTATGGGAGACCTGGATGAAGCTCCTGGCTCCTGACTGCAGGCTTCAGCCTGGCCCAGCACCAGCTATTATGGATATTTAGAGAGTAACTCTCTCCCTCTATCTCTCCCTCCCCTCTCCACTCCCTTTCTTCTATCTGCCTTTCAAATTAAAAAAAAAAAATTAACAAAGTAAAGAACTGATTTAGGCATAACACCACAGCATGAAGCCATCCTGTAGAATGCCACAAGTACATATAAAATGTATACCTGAGTAGAGATGACTCCCAGCCTATGAGGATTTGACTTGCAATTTTTCTGCTTCACAGCAGAATAACAGTGATATGCATTTGGTAGAAACCATACTTATAATTTTGAATTTTGTTCTTTTTCCTGGGCTAGCAGTATGGAATATGATTCTTTTTTAAAATGCCATGCTGGAATCGTGAGCCACCACTTCCAGTCAGCCTGAGATCCCAGGGCAAACAACCAGTATTCCACAGTGGACTGTGTGGCTAAGCCCGGATGGTCGGTAGTTAGATGTATTAACCATTTCCAGTTTACGATGTTTTCATTTATGATGGATTTATTGGCTCTTGACCCCACTGGCATTCTAGGAACACTTGTATATAATGCATAGAAAAGTTGCATGAAGATGTACATGGAATAGTGGTTCCCATTGGGAATGAAACTGAGACTGGGGGCTGTCATAGAGCAGATGTTAGCTTTATTTCTGTGTATCAGATTTTTCAAGGGTGCCTTTATGTATTGTACTTACAAGAAACAAATTTTCGTTGGTATATGGTATTGCAGATATTTGATGCCAGAATCAGGCATATCCAACCTGAACTACCATCAGTAATGGCCCTGGTCTGTGATCCTGTTGGATTCTGTGTTCCAGTACTGAAGACATGATTCTGTTGCTTGACCCAATTGAAGACTATCCAGTCTGTACGCTCTACTGTCAGAATACGGGAGCTTTCAGCCAAGCAAGCAGGGATGATCTCTTCTGAGCTGAAGAAGCAAGCATGACTGCTTATTTGTCTTTTGCTAGTAAATGTTATATGTTTGAAAATCCCATCGATACTCCTTCCATACCACCCAGTAGGTCTAGGTTGTGGAAGAGACCTATAACTCTCACAAAATCCAGTCCTAGGAGGCTACGAATAACCAATTCCCACCATCTCAGAACCTAATGTACATGAAAACCAAAACTGGCTGACAGTAACTTGCAGCACTGATTTAGATTTTTTTTCTTCTCTGACCTATTACTGAATTGAGGTAATAACTGAAAGGAAAAAGAGCACCAGGCTTCTCTTTCATGTTTAATCCTCCCTTCCACTTCTACACCCCTCATCTGTTCACAATGAATATGAATTTCCTTGTGGAATTTTGATTATTTTTGTTTATAACCTCTAATTAAAAAACCCATGTTTATAACCTCTAATTTAAAAACTCTGCTTTAGGCCTGTGCCATGGCTCAATAGGCTAATCCTCTGCCTACGGCGCCGGCACCCCGGGTTCTAGTCCCAGTTACTCCTCTTCCAGGCCAGCTCTCTGCTGTGGCCCGGGAGTGCAGTGGAGGACAGCCCAAGTGCTTGGGCTCTGCACCCGCATGGGAGACCAGGAGAAGCACCTGGCTCCTGCCATTGGATCAGCACGGTGCGCCAGCTGCAGCACGGTGACCGCGGCAGCCATTGGGGGGTGAACCAATGGCAAAAGGAAGACCTTTCTCTCTGTCTCTCTCTCTCTCTCTCTGTCCACTCTGCCTGTCAAAAAGTAAATAAATAAGAATAAAAGCCCATTTTCTTTAGCATAAAAAAACCTGATGCTGACAGTTATGACTGTAACTATTAGTAGTGGTATGGGCATTGGCACAAAGTTCCCTGTCTATACTGGCATTGGCCACCGAGTGTGAGTAGTAGAGTTGTGAGGAACAGGCTAAAGAGAGCTTTTCCAGGAGTGATGATGATATTACGAGCAAGGTGTTATGATTTCAAATTCTGAAGATCCCAGCAAAGATGTAGTTGGGATAAAATGACTGCTCAACTCTCTTACATTTTATTTTTCTAAATCAAACTAAATGCTAAGTCCTGGGTTGCCAGTAGGCTGAGAAGTACAGTATCACTCATTATGAAGAAGAGCCCTCCCACTCTCCAGGGCTTAGTAACTCAGGGAACTTGCAGTGCAGAAAACGTGAGACTGTGTCTCTAATCTTGAGGACTTCGCAGCCACTGCTGCCAAGTGCATTGACCGGCCCTCATGTGTTCCACTGGAGACAGACAACTGTTGGCCTGCCATCCAGACCCGGGCAAGTATGATTTTTGAAGCTTCTCCCAACGCCCTCATGGTGGGTAGTTAAAGTAATGCCCCCTGTTAATCACGTCTCCCTGTATCACTGCCCTAGTGTATTTCCTCCCACACTGACTGAAGCCTTAGCTGTATGACATGAGCTTTGGACGATTAGATATTAGCAGAAGTGGCACACATGTGAAAAGTGCTTGCACCCTGGAACTGGTGCTTTGTTGCTATTCCAAGACCACCATGTAGAGAAATCCAGGTCATCCTACTAGAAGATGAAACCATATGGAGGATGAGCCCACATGCAACAAAATCAAGCTGACCCAGCTGAGATCCCCCAGACTAGTATGAAGCCACACAACCTCCCAGCTGTCTGCAGCCACACAAATAACCACAGGTGGGTCAACAGCACTGCGCTGCTGAACCTAGCCTGACCACTGGATCATGAAGAAATAAAATATTTTTAAGCCACCGTGTTTTGAGATGGTTCACATGGCAGGCAGACTATAGAGTGTTTGCTGTGATTCCTAACCTCTGGTGTTCATATCCTGTACCCTCCCCTTCCCTTGAACATGGACAGTACCCATGGCTCACTTCCAATCAAGAGAACACGGCAAAGGTGAGTGCAATTTTTTGGTTATAATTAAGGTCAATTTATTTTGAATTATCCAAAGAGACATTATCCTGGGTGAACTTGACTTAATCAAATGAATGTTGTTAAAAGAGGAACTGGAAGGTAAAGAAAGAAGCCGACTTGAGTTCTGCAGCCACGAGGAGATGCATTCTACCAACAACCTGGATGGCGCTGGGGTCGCTGTGGTAGCACAGTGGGTTAAAGCATCCCCTGCAATGCTGGTGTTCCCCAGGAGCTGCTCCACTTCTGTTCCAGCTCCCTATTAATGTGCCTGGGAAAGCAGCAGAAAATGGCCCCAGTGCTTGGGCTCCTCACGCATGTGAAAGACCTGAATGCAGTTCCAGGCTACGGACTTCAGCCTGACTGACCAGGACCATTGTGAACAATAGGGGAATGAATGAGAGGATAGAAGATTTCTTTGTCTCTCCTCTCTCTGTAATTCTGCCTTCCAAATAAATACAGAAATCTTAAAAAAAAAAAAAAAAAAAAAAAAAAAAAAAAAAAAAAAAAAAAAAAAACAACAACCTTGAATGAGGTTGTTAGCAGAATTTTCCCCAGTCAAGCCCACGGATGAGCATGCAGGCCAGCTCACCTTGGTTTTAACTTGGGAGACCCTGAGCAGGCGACCAGGTGACTCATACCCAGAATTCGACCCACAGAAATTGTAAGATAATACATATGTGTTGTTTTAAGCCACTAAATTGGTTGCAATGTGTTACATAGCCACAGAAAACTAATACAGTTTATTACTTGGTAATATACAACAAACACAGCATCTTGCCAGGTATTCAATCCCTTTCCATCCATCCAGGTGCTGACCATTTAAAAGCTCTGTGTTTTTGGAGTATTCCCTGGTATTGGGAGTGAAAGTCCTGTGTCCCAGGAAATCCCTCTTTCAAAGCAAAGCAGGTTGGTTGACCATCCTAACAGCATGGAAGGTCGGCACCACGTGCGTAACTGCCAATCTGCATCTTTCCTCCCTCAAAGGAAGTACAAGCTCTTTCTCCTAGGGTTGTGCCCCATTTCCTCTTTTTTTTTTTTTATTTGACAGATAGCGGTAAACAGTGAGAGAGAGAAACAGAGAGAAAGGTCTTCCTTCCGTTGGTTCACCCCACAAATAGCCACTATGGCCAGAGCTGCGCCAATCCGAAGCCAGGAGCCAGGTGCTTCCTCCTGGTCTCCCATGGCGGTGCAGGGGTCCAAGCATTTGGAACATCCTCACTGCCCTCCCAGGCCACAGCAGAGAGCTAGACTGGAAGAGAAGCAACTGGGATTAGAACCCGGTGCCCATATGGGATGCCAACGCTGCAGGCAGAGGATTAACCAAGTGAGCCACGGCGCCGGTCCCCCATTTCCTCTTTGGCTTCCACCCTCTGCCCACAACAGGACATCAGCTAAGTCCCCCTTACAGTGAGCTGGAAAGGTGTTATTTATCACCCAGGAAAGTAAAGTGCTGAGTAGCACACAGAGGTGGGAAGTGGGGTAGGTGGGTATGTGAGAGGCTCAGTCATTTGAAACTTAAAAACTCCTGATTAGGAGTGGAAGACAAAAGCCTTTCTCTAGTGAGTTGGAAGCAGCCAGAAAGCTGGAAGCCATGATGCGATTTTTATGTTCATTTTTTTCCTGATAACTCATCTTGTTCAAAAAGAAATAGGAATTCAGATAAGAGGCAGCGTGAACTTGGAAGGCCATTCGCTGTCACGGGTGGTTGGCAGGCTTAGACCAGCACAGTTTCCTCCTCCAGTTCTCACTGAACCTGCTGCCAAACTGGAACAGTGCCAGAGCTAGGCAAAGCCAGTGGGTCTGATGAAAATCTCTCCAGCCACACAGAGTGGCCCAGGGCCTCTCCCAGGCCTGGGTCCTGTGTGCTGCTCTCTGTTCCCACCTGGTGCTGATCATAGCACTGCTTTCTGGGTTGGGGTGTCCTCTGTCCAGTCTCTTCTTGCTAGTGGTCAGGATGCATCCTTGCCTAGGACCTCTGTAGTGCTCTGACACATCACCACCTCATTCCCAACCCACGCTTCTGTGCTCTTGCCTGGAATGTGAGCCTAGACCTCCACTAAGCAGATTTGGAAGTGCTGGCCTCACAAGCAATGAGCAACAGTTAGAGCTCCAACCCAGACCTGGCCCCATCACTGTCTCCATTCCTGTGCCTGTTTGGCTGTAACATCCTCTCCTTCCCTCTTCCCTTTCAGCCCCTGTGGGTGCGCCACATGCGAAGAGAGAAAACTGACAAGGTTGCTCACCAAAAGTCCATTGTCTGGGGAGGGAGTGTGGGAAAAGGGGAGACGTGTCTCCAGAATCAGCAATGTGAAGAGTGAGCTTTTTCCCCAGCCCCCAGCAAGCAAAAAGCAGTGGAGAAACTGTTACTTGTGTTGCTTCCCAAATGGCCCAACTATCCATTTCAGATATAGGATTGTGCTCAGATGCCCACCAAAGGTTTTACTTCCTCTTACCCACGTGGAGTAAAGGTGGACACTGTGAGGTTGTCAGTGTTTAAGTGTGAAACAGGGACCAAGATGGCTGGTCAGAGCAGGAATGGCTTCTATTATAGACAGGACAGCATATTAAAGGAGATGCATGCTGGGATGGCAAGTGGGGTCTGAAAAGAGGTTAGGCACCTGCACACACACCCAGTGGTGGCAGTTTTATTTTATGCTCCTTGCCTGGGAAAGGGCCAGTCATTTAAGTGCAGGGCCCCACATTCACCATGAAGACATGGGCCTGAGTGGGCAAAGAGTCCCCTTGGCAGGTGTTTATCAGAGTCAGCAATTTCAACATTTGGTTTTTCAGCCCAGGATGTCCCCGGCAAGGAGCTGCACAAGTCAGAGTCCAGCTGGAGGAATCTTAGGCAATAAAACAACACTGTGTCATCCTCAGGGTCATTTCACTTGCACCCAATTTTACCAGGTATGAAGTTAATCAGTCGTGTCCCAGTAGCCTCTCAAGTCCTAACAGACATGATGGCCTGAGAGTCCTCAGGGGGACATCTCCCAGCCTATAAAGTACCCACATGTATCAGTCCCCTGTTGTCACAGTCATGCTGCCTGGCACCTGCAAAGCCCAGCACCTTCCTGCCTGTGCATCTGTAGGTCAGTTGCGGGTCAGCTGGGGGTAGGTGCTGGCCTGCTTTATGCATCTCCCCTCCTGTTTGGCCCATGGAGCTAGAGGGAGCATTTTCTTCTCCTGACAGTGACCCAAGCACAAGGGGGCCACTGACAACGCCCTGCCTCCTCAGGGTTGGGCCTGGAACTGAAGCCTGATCACTCTGCTCACAGCCCATTGGCCACAGCGAGCCAGATGCTCAAACCCAACACCAGTGCCTCCTGGTGGAAGAACTGCAAAGTCACGTGGCAGTGGCTGTGGAAGCCCGTAAGTGTGAGTGTACCAAATAGGTGTACTAATAGACTTGCCAGTCCTTCTGCTTCCGGTAGAAACCAAGTGAGCTGTGGTTCACCTGAAGACACTTGTAGCACTCGGCCCCTGTCTGCATAGCTTTGTTTCCCCACCTGAGCTGCGTTCTGATGATAAACACATCCAATGACTGCTTTGTCCTCCGATTGCCCCACAGAAAGATTTCTGGAACCCACTGTGACTTCAGCCTTCTTAATTGATGGCTTGGGTGAATTTAAATGCAGGAACAGCTCACAGATTCATCTGCCCCACTCCAAGCTGAAAATGAGTTTTCAAGGTTTGCTGGCGGGGGAAACCCCCTGATGAAAATACTTTTTTGAATGTGTTCTTTTGTCATTTTAAAGATTCTGGTTTGGTTGAGTCTGATGAATTTTCCTACAAAAGAATATGGATCTTATTCCTTTGTTTCCCAGAGACTGAACACAGTTCTGGCTATGTTTTCCCAGCTACAGATTAGGGTGCACAGGCTGAGGTGGAGGAGGACAGCGGGAAAGACAATTTAAAACCGCAGTCGCTGCATTTGACATACTACCTATTACTGAGAATTTGTATGCTTCATATTTCTCTTTACAGGGTATTAAATTTTGATTAAACCCAAGGACCTCTGACTGTCTTCCATAAATAGGGAGGCCTCTTTAGAGTCCAAGGCAATGTTTTAATATGCAAAACGAGTTATTAACTCATCATGCTAATTATTCCAGTGTTTATCCCCCCCATGTCCTAACCAGTCCCTCTAGATCTGCATTAAATCTCTCTACCAGACGACAGCATTCTGGGTGGTAATCAATATTTTTTATGAGGTTCCACTTTCACAAACATTGTATCACCTCAAGAGGAAATTTATATCTCTGTTGGCCAGGGAATCAGGCCAGAAATACCCAGTGAAAGACTGAAAAAGAGTCTTAGGGGTAAACAGAGGTCAATATCACTATTCCTGAGTAGCTCAGAAATTATCCAGCCCTACCAAAGTAACGCACTGTGTGCCCAGCCCTGTGCTCAGTGCTTGGCACACACCGTGTTAGCAAATCCTTTCACCTGTTACATGGTGGGTTAAGCTGCAGCCTGCAACACCAGCATCCCATATGGGTGCCAGTTCGCGACCAGGCTGCTCTGTTTCCCATCCAGCTCCCTGCTAATGCACCTGGGAGGGGAGTGGAAGATGGCCCAAGTACTCAGGCCCTTGCACCCACATGGGAGACCCGGAGGAAACTCTGGGCTCCTGGCTTCATCCTGGCCCAGTCCTGGCCATTGCAGCCATTTGGGGAGTGAAGCAGTGAATGGAAGCATGCACTCTCTCTCTCTCTCCCCCTTCCTCTCCCTTCCCCTCTCTTTCCCTTTCTCCATCTATGCCTCTCCCTCTCTGCCTTTCAAATAAAGAAAAAAAAAAAAACTTTGAATACAAATAGCCATAGCCTCTTCGGCCATTGCATCCTAGAATACTGGTGAGAAATCTGACCTGCCAATGCCTTCGAGATGTTGGCAGGACTTGAGTTTGCACTTAGATGCATCTGTAAGGTCCTCATCGCCTTTATCTTCTCAATGAGTAGGACTCCAGTTCCCAATCTCAGAAGTGTTGGCCAAAATCTGTGTCTGTGACTTACTGTATTGACTCAACAAGAAGAATTCCTTAAGAACTATCTTTGCTGCTGCTCCATCAGATCAAGTCCTAAATAATTTCTCCACACTTGTCTGAGTTTCTGCAAGAAGCTGATTCCAAGAGTCATTTGCTCCCAGGTCTACATATTAAACCCAGGACCCAAGACCATCTTTTGACTGCTTCATTCTCTCCACAATATAGAGTTTCTTTCACTACCTTATTTAGTAATGAAAGTTTCTTGCTTTGAAAGACAACTGCCACACAATTAAACATAGCAGTACTATTCATAATAGCAAAAAAAAAAAAAAAACCTGAAAACAACCCAAATATCCATCAACTGATGAATGGGCAAATAAAAGGTGGTAATATCGACACAGTGGAACACTACTCAGCAATGAAAAAGAATGAGACACTGATGAATGCTACAACACGGATATACAGCAGAAACAGTATGCTGAGGGAAAGGAGTCAGACCCCAAAGAGCACATATTGTCTGATTCCCTTTTGTGTGAAATGCCAGAAAAGGCAAACTGATGGGGACAGAGGTCCATGAGTGTCTGGGGCTGGGGTGGGAAGCAGCATTGGTTAACCATGGACTAGCAGGCATGACTTTGTTGGATTGATGAGATGTTCTAAAACATTTGCTACACATTCTTGAAATGTACATTTAAACTTCATGAATTTTGCATATGGAAACTACCTGAATAAAGTTGTTTTGTAAACACTGAATTAATGAATAACATATTTGTTCACACAAAAAATTGATCAAATTTTTTGTACAGTAAGCTTCCAAGAAATGAAGATAGAAACTCCTACCTCAAAGCTAATTACATGGATATAAAATCAGATATTACTAAAATTGAAGTGCTTCATGGGTGAGCATTTAGCATAGCCATTAAAATGCTACTTAAAACATCCGCATACCACACTGGAGTACCTGAGTCCCATAGGCGACTGTGGCTCCTAACCCCAGCTTCCTGCCAATGCAGACTCTGGGAGGCAGTAGTGATGGCTCAAGCAGTTTGGTTCCTGCCATCCATGTGGGAGACTTGGACTGAGTTCCTGGCCCCTGGCTTTGGTCCTGGCTGTTGCTCAGCTGTCATGGGCATTTGAGGAGTGAACCAGCAGAGGGGAGCTTGCTCTCTGTCTGTCTGTGGGTCTGGATGTCTTTATCTGGATCTCAAATAAATTTTTAAAAACAGGAAGAAAAAAATTGTGCTTTGAAAACTGAAAAATGGATACTAGGTAAAAAGATTGCTTTAGACTCAACAGTGCATGGAGGTAATCTCAGTGTGTCCTCTAGGTGGTGCTAGAATCTAAAATGAGCAGCCTCCCAGAGCCTGCTGTGGCTTTGTGCCAAATCACCTTGCCCCAAGAGTCGCATCCCTGAGGGGAATTTTCAGTCCAGTTGTCTTTGGATCCAGAGCCTTCTGAATTAACCTTACGATAGCTGACCTCCGACTTCAGTTCCAATCATCTAGCCACACTCACGATGTTTTACTTGTCAATTGCACATTCCGTGTTCTGTGGTTTCTTCTTTGTCCTGTTGGACCACATTCATCATCCATTTCTTTCCGCCATCAAGGAAACCTTAGTTTCTATCAGCACTGTATGCTTCTCTTTGGCTGCATTTCCAATACCTTCAGGGCTCTCTTGTACTTAACTGGGGAGGAAAGGGGTCAGTTCATCAAACAATTTTCTTAAATGTCTTGAAAATAAATCCAAGCAGCGAATGTTAGCTACATCAATGAAGAAATAAATGCAGGGCCCCTGCCTTCACACGACAGCTGAGGTGCTGTTGCTTTTCTGGGTGCTGTGTAGCTTTTAAGGTAAGAAAGTTCACACATCAAAAGCTGTAGTAAGAGTTTGGCATGTTCAGCCCTACAGATTGTGAGCCCTATCCCTCTATAACACGGGGTGAAATGGGGGAGGGGCACAGGTTGCTTTTTTGACCTTCATCTGATGGTTTCTAAGACCATTTGGTGTGAGTAAAAGGATCCACAGCACAAGGCACGTAGGTCGGCAGCAAGGACATTCAGTGCCTGTGCCTGTGCCCCCTGCGCTCCCATGGGACCACTTTCCTTGGTTCCAGTGGGTGGCAGGGCTGATCCTTCGGGGAGCACGGGAGCCAAAGCTTGTGTCCCATGAGGTGTCTTGTCAAAGACACAATACAGGAGCAGCATGAGAACAGGTGCTGGGGAGCCCTGCAAACAGGAAGCTCCTTGCTGAGGATATCTTACCGGAGAAAGTACTTTCACACCAGGGCGAGAGATTGAAAAAAAAAAAAAAAAAGCTCTTGCCTCCCAGAGTCTTCTCTGCAGTGGAAACAAATCAGCTTTTAAAACACAATAGCACAGTGGCTTTAAAAAAGTGGCATTTAACCAGCATGCAAATAGCCTACGCATAATTAATGCAAAATCAATTCAGGCACATAAATTACATCTGCTGCGTTACCCAGAATGGCTCTCTGCTATAACTGAAAACCTATGGACCTAATTCTGGGATGACTGGAAGGAGTTTTACGTCTTCTGGGAGGCAGCTGAGGAATCTGTCACCAGGAGGCCAAACCGGGAACCCTTAGAGCCAGTGGAAGCTGGGGTGACCGTCAGGAAAAGTGCCCCCTGGAAATTAATACCCAACCAACTCCCTCGTGGTCATGGATCTAGGCCTTTCAGCCCAGCCCTCTGCCCAACCTGCAGTCTTCCCACAGCCATCAGGCTTGTTCTTCCTCAACATAGTTCACAGCAAGCTGTGATCTGTATTTTTTTTTTTTTTTTGGTAAGTTTTATTTATTTGAAAGAGTTACACAGAGAGAGGAGAGGCAGAGAGAGGTCTTCCATCCGCTGGTTTACTCCTCAGCTGCAATGGCCGGAGCTGCACCGATCAGGAGCCAGGAGCTTCTTCCGGGTCTCCCACGCAGGTGCAGGGGCCTAAGGAGTTGGGCCATCTTCTACTGCTTTCCCAGGCCACAGCAGAGAGCTGGATTGGAAGAGGAGCAGCTGGGACTAGAACCGGCATCTATATGGGATGCCGGCAGTGTAGGCGGCGGCTTTACCCTCTATGCCACAGTGCCGGCCCCTTCTGTTCTTGCCTTGAAAGTTGTCAGTGAATGCCCGCATAAGCCAGAGTCAGGGGCATGCCTTTGGCCCTGCGGTTAAGATGCCTATGTCCACACATCTGAGACCCCAGGGTTGCACTGATGGCTCTACTCCTGAATCCAGCTTCCTGCTAATGCTGACCCTGAGTGGCGCCAGAGAGTGGTTGTGGGTCTGCCGCCCAGATGGAGTTCCAGCTCCCAGCTGTGACCCCCTGGCAATTGCAGACATTTGGGGAGTGAACCAACAGATGGGAGTGCTCGTTCTCTCTTTCGAATACATAAAAATTGGGAGAAAGAGAGGGAGGGGAGGAGAGAGGGAGGGAGGGAGAGGGAGGGGGGAGAGGCCTGCCGTGAGTCTTCCTCTTCTCCCTGCACCACAAAGGGCACCAGGCTGCTTTTACTCATCAACACCAGTAGGCATTCATGAAAGCATGCTTCAAATTCCAAGTTCTAAAATTAATCCTCACGAAGAAAACTGCAGAGGAGCATGTGAGGAGGGGCCGGGGTGGGAAGGACAGGACTGCTGGTTTCACGGAAGAGGGTCGGCATGGCACCAGTGCCGCCGAGATGAGGAAGGTACAGACTCCCCGTGCCCGTCAGGCCCAGGCTTTGGGGGCTCCTCTCGCCTTGGAAGGGTGTTTCATGGTGTAGGCTGGGCGCTGAGGATGAGCAGGCAGTGGGTGTTGGCCTCAGTAGGAGGGGCATTGCCACCTGGACACACTGAACAGGAGACAGAGTTGCAAAGACTTGAAAATGACCCTGGGGGCTCCATCCGGCACTGAACTCTTAGAGCAGGCGCCCCAGTGTTGCCCAGGCCCCCTCTTCCTGTGAACGGCTCACGGCCCTGGTCAGTAACCCCGTGTGGAAGGAAGCAAGGCCACACTTCGCAGACCCGCCCCTCTGCAGCTTCTGTGCAAAGCGGGGCCTTTTCCACTCCCTTGTTTTCCAGGTGTGACACTTCCTAGGTGTGTGGCCTAGGACCAGTCCTTGCACAGCTTGTGTATACACGTGGGACAATGCACAGCTCCCTGCTGAGAGTGCATGGTTTAGGGTAAGCAGATTCTGCTGCTTGTTATCAATTTGTTTGTAACTGTTGTTGTCCTGGGGGCTGGGGGGGGGGGGCATGTGACATCTGTCTTCCATACCCAAGCAACTCATACAGTGTGTGTGTGCCAGGGGAAAGAGCTGGAAAACCACCTTTTACCTCCTCAAGCCCTCCTTTTAAAAATGCCAAATACAATAATTGGAATGAAAAAAGCTCTTAAAATATATTTAAAAATCTGGCTGTGTGACCATGTCTGTGGAAGGAGAACAAAGCAGGGAGCTGGGGCGGCTGTGGCTGTGGAGCGGGAGGATGGGTGAAGCCCCCAGCTTTGCGAGAGGCAGGGACCAGGATGCGGACAGGCCCAGCACACACCTTGTGAGATATATATCTATATCTATCTATATCTTCCAACTCCCCAGGGAGAGGAGGGCCGGCTCACATGCCTCTGTACAGCGAGTGAACTGTAGGAGAGCATTTCCAAAAGTTCATGGAAAACAGAATTACATGGCAAGCCTATGTTGGTGCAGAAATAATTTTGCATAGCTTTTTCATAATCTGCATTTTGCATGAATTGTTTGAAGAGCCCCAGTCCTCTTGCCTGTGTTCACAGTGAGGCAAAATGGGGGGGGGGGGTTGGAATACACCCCAAAAGGAGACAGAGTGGCAATCTTACAGGCTCTATAGACAACAAGCCAGGGTGCCAAGAGCTTACTGCCTCACCCTGAGAATGGGGAGACCTTGTTGGATACTTTGACCTCATTCTTTAGCTATATGACCTTGGGCGAGTCACCTCACCTCTAACCTCCAGCTCCCCATCTGTGAAGTGGGCACAAGAACTGGGCCCGCCTCGAGGGGCTGGTGGGAGGGACCGAGGAGGGGCCGTGTCAGGTGCTACACAGTGTTGGGTTCCCAGGGCTCTGCTCCCTTTAATGAGCGCCCACAGCTCATCCCACCCACTTCCGTTGCCCCTCGGGGAAAAGCAGCCCTTCTCACAGCGACTTCCAGGCCTGAGGCTTCTTTGGCTCCCAGGGAAAAAGAGCTGTGTCCCTCGTTGCTGTCACAAAGATCTGAAGCAGGGTCGCGGCTGGTGACAAAATTGTTTTTCTGCTTTCGAAAGGTCAGAAGGTAAATTCGTGTTTCTCTTACTGGTTTCTCTCTGACTCATCTTAGTGCCTGAAGCAAATTATGTGTTTCCTGTCTCATTTTCTTGGTCTGAAAAATGGGCTGTATTTCATCAGGTTCCTTCCCTGCCTCTCGGCACAGCGCTCCTGTTTTGAGACAGACGTCCTAGGTGCTGTGCTCAGTGTAGTGCCTGCTGTCTCGGCTTGCGGGACCTGTCTGGGCTTCCACCCCCGCAGTGGGGAGTCGGGGGTGGGGGCGGTCCCCAGTGGTGCTCACAGGGCTGGTGGGGTTGTCCCTGGGGCACACTCAGCAATGTCTGGGGACATTTTTGGCCATCACAACTAGGAGTGGGGGACCCTGGAGGGTGCTACAGGCCTCCAGCGGGCAGACGCAAGGGCTGCTGCTGAACACCCCGCAATGAAAGAATAGAATCACTACACCTATGACGCCAGGAGTCCGAGGCGGGGGGACCCAGCCACCGAAGTTCCCCTCTGTTTACCTTTCCCATTTCCTTCTTCTTCTACCAGCCACTGTTGTCCAGGGCCCAGCACTCGCCAGCTCCTCCCTCAGCAATCCTCCTCCTCCTCCCGCCTCCCAATCTCTCTACTCCTTCCCCCTCCCCACCAAAGCCTCTGCATTCCCTCTCTCTGTTCTCTGTCGTTGGTTGGTGTTCTTGTCAAACATTATCACTCCCTGGTGTCCAGTGATCATCCTTCGAAATTCCTGAACCTGAGAGAACATTCTCGAACTTGCCTCGGGGTCGGTCAGTTCCCCTCTCAGGGCCTCGCTCCGCCCCTCTCATGGACACAGCACCTGATGATTTTGAGGGCTCACATATGCAGCTGACAACTCCCTTGGCAATTTGAATGCCTAACAATCCCACAAGAAAATCTCAGTGTGCCAGAGAGGCCCTATGAAACAGAATTTACTGATACAGGGTGAGAAAGAAAAAGAAGTGTCTGCAGGTGTGTGAACCAGCGCTCCAACAGAGGATAAGGACACCCAAGCGGCTTAACCATTGTAACTCATTGTTCGTATCATTTTGAAATGAACCATGTAGAGTATGTGTAAGCGCAGGTCACAAAATTTACATATTACATGTACTTGTACTTAGTAAAAACAGCAACAGAAGTGCCGTATCCTGTAGTGAACACATGTATTTAAGTCAAATAATTTTTTTCTTTTCTAACTTCATAGGTAATACATACTTATTTATAAATAATTTCAAAATCTCAGAGAACAAAAGGAAAACAAAGCCATCTGTAGCTCCACAGAATTAACCCCTGAGACATCTTTAGAGGCTTTTTTTAATTGTGTTTTTCCAAAACTGAAAATGGCGCTGTACTGTTCTTGTGACCCGCATCCCCTCTCCTTGTCCCTAAACAGTGCTCCGCGAAAGTGGCTGTGCGATTGCACACCAGGCCTTTGTAGCCGTGCTGGCTGTACCTGAGCAGGGAGTCCATCAGCCTTCAAACCGGGGAGCACAGGTACACAGCTGGGGTAGCTACTGCCTCTCTCCATCCCTAACCAGTGGCCTCGACATAGCGACCTTGGCTATCTGGCCTGCTGCTGCTGTCTTCCAGTCAAATCATCTTTGGCAAGGGTGGGTGTGGACTGTGGAAGGAAGGACCCTTCTCCCTCTTCCTGCCTCCCCGTGGAGGGTGAGTAGGGTCCTTCGCCTATGACCTGTGTAGGGGGTTTGATCAGCCCAGAGTAGCAGCATCACAGTGTCTCACACCACTCGCGTCCACGCTGCCCCGTCTCCACTCCATCTGCTTGAATCCAGGTCTGATTCCCAGACCCGCTCTCCAGGCTAGGGCTGGGGGCCCTCAGGGGCTAGTTTGCCATCATGTTTCCGTGACACGGACTCAGTCTGAGACACCCCTCCCTCTGTGATTCACTGCCAAGTCTGCATTCTGCTTTCCTGACTGGGGATGTCATAACATCAGATTTATCTGATTTAGAAAAAAATGCTTACCAGTTGTGTTTTTTTTTTTTTTTTTTTTTTTTTTTTTTTTTTTTTTTTTGCCAGGCAGAGTTAGACAGTGAAAGAGAGAGACAGAGAGAAAGGTCTTCCTTCCATTGGTTCACCCCACAAATGGCTGCTATGGCGGGCGCGCTGTGCTGATCCGAAGCCAGGAGCCAAATCCTTATCCTGGTCTCCCATGCGGGTGCAGGGACCCAAGCACTTGGGCCATTCTCCACTGCCCTCCCGGGCCACAGCAGAGAGCTGAACTGGAAGAGGAGCGACCAGGACAGACTCCGGCACCCCGACCAGGACTAGAACCCGGTGTGCCGGCGCCGCAGGCAGAGGATTAGCCTAGTGAGCCGTGGCGCTGGCCTACCAGCTCATTTCTTTACCGGGGCACGAGAGCTGCATGGCTGCCCTCCGAAAAATCCTCTAAGGTTCACACGGGCCTCATTGTCAAGATCAAAGCCTCAAGGCTCATAAGACCTGTTGTGAGTGGGGCCCACCTTCCACAGGAGACAGAGCTTTCCTGTCCTGCTGTAATGCCTTGCTCTGAGCCCACGCTCTATTTCCATCCCCCCATCCCTCCCCAGACTGTTCCCAGAGGGCAGAAAATACCCGACCAATGAATGTGCCCACATTCTCTGTGGATTCAATCCCCTCATTTGTAAAGACAAGTACAGAGGTGATGCTTAATCCCAAGTCATAGCTGGGTGACCGGGACCTGTCAGTGTGTCCCTGGAGGGGGCAGACTGTCTGACCACCTGGGGCTTCCCGAGTTTTCCCGAGGATGCACCCTCTTTATTCCCACAGGAAGGGTTGGAGTTGGCAAAAAAAAAAAAAAAAAAAAAAAAAACCTGATTGAGCCCCACAGTGTGCTGGGGAGGATGCTAAGTGCTTCCTGTGGGTTCCACGCTTAGACTGACAGGGCTGCTCACCAGACGTTCTTATCCCAAACTTAATATTCAGGTAGACTTCAAGAAGTTGAGTCATTGGCCCAATAGACTGAGCCAGGGTTTCGACCCAGGCTATTCATTCCGTTACATAATAACGCTGCCTCCCACTCCCATAAGGCGAGTATATCTTCAGACAAGACAAAAACAAACAAAAAAGTATCTGTGTAACTGTTGATTCAAAGGACGAGAAAAGCCTCCCCAGTTCACTTGTGTGGACTCTCAGGATTGCTGCACCTGCCTGCCTTGTCCCTTTGCAGTGGCTTCTGCACAGTCACAGATCGGAGCGGCGAGGAGGACCTGGGGCAGAGGTCCTCCAAGAAGAGGTCTCAGAGCAGCAACACGGTCATCACAAACTCGTTGGAATTCAGATCCTCGGGCTCCATCACAGACTTGAATGAGAGATGGTGCAAGTGGGGGCCAGATCTGTACTTTAACCAGCCCTCCAAGTGGTTCTGATGCACAAAGCCTGAGAACCGCTGACCCAGAGAATGTCATTGCCGCCCTTGGTTCCACTCCCCACCCGATTTAGGTGCTCAGTGCTGAGGACCCTGCCTCTGACTCCTGGCTGTCCTCCGACTGCCGTCGTCCTAGCTCAGGCCCTGTTGACTGCTGCCTGCACCGTGTAATAGCCTCCCTACTTCTTACCCCCCTCTTTTCCTGCAGTCCATGCCACCCTCTGATACCACATCAAGTCTCTGCTCTGATGTTGTCACAAGGTTGTTGGGACAAAATCCAAACCTCTTAGCTTGATCGTCCAAGATGCTCTAAAATAGATATTCAACTTTTTCCTTGGATTTGTATTTATTCATTTGAGAGAGACAGAAGGGGAGAGAGGACTCCCATCTGCTGCTTCACTCCTCAGATGCCTGCACCATTCAGAACTGGGCCAGGCTGAAGCTGGGAGCTACACATTCCAGGACTCCCAGTTGGGTGGCAGGAAGCACGTAACTTATGCTACCACTACTGCCTCCCAGGGGCTGCATTAGCGCTAATCTCAGGTCAGAAGGTAAAGCTCAGGCCGGTATCAAACCTAGGCAACTCTAATGTGGGACACAGGTACCTTCAACAGCATCTTAACTGCTAGGCCGATTGCCTGCTCCCAGCTCGTTTTCAGTCTCACTTCTTACCCTCCGTTTATCCACTCTGTATGCAAGCAATACGAAACAACTCACACTCTGCCGCAGATCCAAGTTGTGACTGCTGTGCCTTTGCGTGTGCTGTTCTCTATGCCTGGAATTATCTCCTACTCGTCCCCACACATCTTTTAAAGCCCAGCTCAGATGTCATCGCCTCCATGAGTCTTCCTGGTACCTTCTGACTATAGAATCCCTCATCTCCTAAGCCCTGCTAGGATTTGTCTTTTCTTCTCTTTGGCTTTTATTAAATTATATTATACACTTGCTTGTGAACATCTTTATCCCCTCCCTACTTGGGAGGGGCTAGAGCTGTGTCTTTCTCATCTTTGCATCTTCTACAGTAGCTTGCCCTTTGGCAATGCATAATACATAGATGTTGACTGAATGGATATTGGATCCATGCCAAAAAGCTGAAAGATACTCCATTCCTGATTTTTCTACAAGTTTGTATCAAAATCAATGATATCGTTGTTTTTTCTAATGAAGTATTGTCCATTTTATCTCCTCTCAAAACTGGGACAGTTAGAAAGCGCAAATTGCAACACAAGTTATCAAGGATGGCTGTCGTGCTACAAACAGGTCATTGTTCCCGAGCTGTCTGTGCCTTCAGTGACAACATGGAAGGAAATTACAAATTTTGTGGCTACCTTTCTCCTTGAACAGCATAAGGGATGGCCAGGCCCTGGCAGCGTCTCCGGCTAAGCGAAGTAGGAGAGAGCAGAAGCAGCTCTCACGGAAACACTCCCTGGAACCCTGGGAATTCCCGGTTACAGCTGCTAGCCTGGTTAGATTCCAAAGTTGGGAAAGACGGACAGAATTAGGGCTGTGGGTGGTGAAATATTTTCTGCTGTCTCTTGATGCGTGCACCCAGGAAGACCTTCCTCCCTGTGGGCTAAAGGAGCACGTGGTAAGCCCTGAACAGAAACCCCAGGTTTACCTTTCAGCAGGAGGCCTGTTGCCATGGAGAGCAGAAGCATCAGGAGCCCTTCAAGAGCAGGTTGTCAATGTCCTGGAAGTCCAAGGGTGACAGATGCTCTCCCAATCCAGAATGGTTCCATGGAAAGGACGAGAACCTCTGAGCGTATCCCTTTGTCTTTGTGTGTAGGCCATGTGGGGCTTGCCCTACACCTCGTCTCTGACTGCGGTCTTTCCACGCACTCACTTTTCTGGAGGGCCATGGGCCCCTTCCACCGCAGCTGCGTCTGACAGAGGGGGAAGGGGCAGGGAGAGCGCACACCGCACACCGTCCGGGAGCTGCGCGGCTGGCACTGCTCGACCTGGACGGAAGGAGCCGCGTCCGCTTCGACCTCGCTAAGCAGGACGACTGCCTGGCAGTGAGCAGCACTTTCTACCATGAGCTCAGGCCTGGGTCTGGCCTCTCACGGGTGCTGGCTTTCAGGGATGTGTTTCTAAGAGTCCCTCCGCTGTTTTTCCATTTTCTGCTGCATGGAGGTTTCAGTTTCCCTAGGAAGCACGTTCGTTTCCCACGTCCCCATTCAGTTTTGTGGCTATTTGTGAAAGTATGTGCACGGCTGGGGTGCTCGGATACCTCTCATAGCACAAAGTTCCATTGTCTTCCCTGCGACCCAAGATTAGATCCGAAATGGGCAATGCACGTTGCAGACAGGCAAGAAAACGGTGCTGTTTCGGGGGAACCAATATTCCATAGCACAGAAGGATGATCACTATATATGAAGGATGAAATGCACATTGCAAAATGACTGAAAGGGTAAATGCAAGGATGACCAGTGGTTATCTCTCTGGGAAGTGAGTGGGTTTCTCTTTTTTCCCCTCCTGGTATATATCTTTATTTTCCAAATTTTCTACAACGAACATATTTTGATTTGGTGCTAAGAAAAGCAACCAAATTACATTTTCAATTTTCAGTGCAATGCTCAGCTCTTAGCAATGTGAGCAGGTGACCAGGGTTATGGGACTTGGCACAGCCCAACCCTGAGGCAGGTCCCAGGCCCAGGTTCCGTCCCAGGCCAGCCACATGGGTATGAAATGAACTGGTCAGGTAGGATCAGCCACGAGGGCTCTCTGCCCCAGTCATAGTTGACAACTGAAACTACGGGGCGGGACCGCTGTGTCCCCATTCTGAGGAGGCGGAAGGCCATCTCGGTTGCTAACACGGGGTTCTCTGAGAGCTCTCTCCTCACCGTGAGGAGTGGGTTATGTAGACTGCTCATCAGGAACAGGTCTCAGATGGTCACGCTCGGCTCTGTCACTGCAGCCACACAGTGTACCTTCTGCCAAGGCCCAGGACGTCACGCAGAACTCTCTGCTCCATCTTCTTGTCGCCACGCCTTGAAAACCCTCTCGATTTGGCTTAAACAAAAAGACAAAGGAACATGCTCAGAGGTTCTCTTTCTTCCCTTGGAGCCACTCTGGAATGCACAACCCACTTAGGGTGAAAGTGGTTCACCCCTGCCCTGTCTGCTCTGAGGAACCAGGCCGCTGGCTGGGGGTGGCTCTGGGCAGCAGCCGGGTGAATTGGGAAGAGTTGGTGGGAGAAGGGAGAGAAAGCAGAGTGGTCCCCGCGGCACTAAGGGACGTGAACTTCGTTTGAGGGAGGAGGCAGAAAGAAGTCCTCAGAATGGGGGTTCCCAGGTAATGTAAATCATTCATACCAAACTTGACCCACGTGAAGTACGGACTCCCTTCTAAAAGGGCCTCAAACGACCTTACACAAGATACAACCAAAAGACTGTAATGGCTGGGGTGGGGCCTGAGCACTCGCACCTGCGCAGTCCTCCAGCTAATCCCAGTTGCTGGCCGAGGCTGAGAACCAGCACCCTCTATTCGCAGCAGGGACTCTATTGGACGGTAGCAGTGGTCTCCTCTCCCCACTGGTTATTTGGTGAGATTAGAGGTGTCCCATCCAGGTAGCCTATCAGCCAGCTAAAGCAACTCTCCTCATTTTTTTTTTTTTTTGACAGGCAAAGTGGACAGTGAGAGAGAGAGACAGAGAGAAAGGTCTTCCTTTTGCCGTTGGTTCATCCTCCAATGGCCGCCGCGGCCGGCGCGCTGCTGCCGGCGCACTGTGCTGATCCCATGGCAGGAGCCAAGTGCTTCTCCTGGTCTCCCATGGGGTGCAGGGCCCAAGGACTTGGGCCATCCTCCACTGAATTCCTGGGCCACAGCAGAGAGCTGGCCTGGAAGAGGGGCAACCGGGACAGAATCCGGCGCCCCGACCGGGACTAGAACCCGGTGTGCTGGCGCCACAAGGCGGAGGATTAGCCTAGTGAGCCACAGCGCCGGCCCTCATTATTTCTGTAATCCAACCAAGATGTAATAGGTAAACTTTCCTGTCTGTATCAGCTGGAGTCATTTTGTTTTGAGAGGGAGAGAGGGAGGTAGGGAGAGAAGGAGAGAGAGAGAGAGAGAGAGAGAGAGAGAGAGAGAGAGAGAAAGAGAGGTTCTGTCTATTCATTTACTCTTCACATGTCCATAGCTAGGTCTCCTACATGGGTGGCAGGAACCCAGTTACTTGAGCCATCACCGCTGCCTCCTGTATTAGTAAACGCTTAAGTCAGGAGCCAGAGCAGGTATTAAACCGAAGTACACGGACGTAGGACATGGGTGTCCTAACTGCTAGGCTAAACGTCTGTCTCTACTCTACCTAGAAACACTGACCGATACAACCTCTAACCTCTGTTCCCGAAACTGAAGTTCTCTTCTCTGGAATCAGCTTGCTTAGCCTCTCAAGCAGCATCTGATGCTGTTGAAACACTTCCAGAATACTTGGCATTCTGTGACCAATCCACACACTTCTCCAAGTTCAGCCCTCCCTCCTTTCTGATCCCTTCTTCAGTGTGTTATCTTTAAATGGTGGCTGGCCTTCTTCATAACCCAAGACCACTTTCTTTTGTTTTAAAATCACTGATTTCTATCTGTTTCACTTTGACCTTCCTGAATCCCAATCTCACACATGACTCCAATCATGGGCAACATCTACTATGGGTTATCGAATAGACGCATCAAACTCTGCATGTCCAAAAATGAAACCCTTGAGTTTCTTCTCAAAATTATTATTCTTGCTTCCCCAATTTCAACAAAAGTTTCACCATTCAGCTGGTTGCTCAAGCCAAGAATGCAGGGCACAAGCCTATGGTTTCTCATTCTCCACGTACAAACCACCAGATCCACCAGGTCCTATGAGCACCAACATACAACATATCTTCCCAACCCACCCTGTTCTGCAGCTTCCATCTGGTTCAAGCCACCACTAACTTCCAAAGTCTCTTAGCTGACCCTATTGTTCTTGTTCTTAACACCACATTCCAAAAAGTAGCTGGAGCGATTAAAGAAACAAACAACATAAATCAGATCCTACCTCTCCCATGGTTAAAACTTTCTAATGACTGAAAATGAGATCTTGAACTCATGTACGCCTGGAAGACCCCATGATATTTCTACTTCAGTGACCAAATTTTATATCACCCTCCCATTTATCACCATGTTTAGTCACATTGGCCACTTCCTGTCACAATAATATTTCAACCACAGGGCCTTCGCACTTGCTGGCCCCAATACCTGGAGTGCTATCCTCCCAGCTACTTGCATCCTTCTCATCATTTAGGTACCAGTTCAAATTTACTTCTCAGCAGGGCCTTCTCTTATTAAATGAGTTCTCCTCCAATTTCACTAGTCTCAATTACACATACCTTCTCTAGTTTGTTTATTGCACTAATCACTTCTTGAAATTATCTTGTATATACTTGTTTCTCCCACCAGAGAAGAAACTCCGTAAGGGCAGTCTTACCTGTCTTTCCCGATGCAGCATTCCCTATGTCTGGAATAGTCTTTGGCATATGAAGAATGAGAACTCAATATATATTTTAAAGAAATTAATTAATAACTTCCTAGAAAAGATTTTACTTTGTTTTAACACCTGGTGAATTTTACTTAAGGAAAAAAAAAAGCCTGCCATCCTGCCTTATAGTTTGTGTGGGGTGAATGGAATTTTATTACTCTGATAATAGCCATATTAGAGTGAGGCAGGGTGATTGTAACCGATCAAGTGACCACATGGAAAGAGGTTGTGTCTCCTAAACCACACTTGGATTTCTGTCTTTTTACACCATTTCTTCATTCATTCAGCCCAACGGAAAATATGGATCAGGGACTGGCCAGGGCGTGAGCAGTGGTTGAAGGCATGGGCGTGGATAAATAGAAGAAAAATAAGGCAAAGAGGAATAGCCTTGTCACATAGCATGGTAAGCTGCTGCTTGCGATTCTGGTATCCCCTGTTGCAGTGGTAACTCTGCTCCTGGCCACTCTGCCTCCTATCCAGCGTCCTGCCAGTGCACCTGCAAGAGCAGAGGATGATGGCCCAAGTGTTTAGAGCCCTGCCACCTACATGGGAGACCAGCGTGGAGTTCCTAACTCCTGGCTTTGGTCTAGCACAGTACCTGCTGGTGTAAACATTTGGGGAGTGAACCAGTAAATGAAATATTCTCTTTATCGGTCTGTGTGTGTGTGTGTGTGTGTGTGTCACTCTGCCTTTCAAGTCAGTAATAAATCCTTTTTAGAAAAGAAATAAGAAGCAAGGAAGTGTCCATGTGTGGTGTCAACATGTTAGGACTGGACTAACAAAGAGTTTCCAACAAAGTGGGTGGTAGAAGCCAAGGGCAAATCAGTCTGTGGTCAACCTCCCAAGGCTGTGCAAGAAGCAGAGAGAGATTAGCACTGAGACTGTCAGGGCAAGTGGATTTTTTTTTAATGAGAAGGTGAGTTAAGCCTGCTTATAAGCTGAAGAGAAAAACTCTGGATTGTAGCCAATTAATTTTTCTCTCCAAATTCATTTCTGACTTAGTATAATGAGGACCTGTCTTATCTACCGTAGATGACAGCTGTCAAATAGGATGTGTTAGGTCGGGTCTCCTAAGGCTGGAAGGGGAGTACGAGAGATTTATTGGAGAAAGCACCCGTGAGGGAAAGGGGAGGGAGACGGAAGGCGCTGCAAAGTCCATAAACCATGATGCTGGTCTGAGCCCCATGGAGGAGAGAGGAAAGGGTGGCACAGAATTCTTACACTGCTTTGCAGTTCTAAGAAAATCTCAGCAGGTTGGTGAGGCATCCATGAGTGCCCCAGGAAGAGGCCAGCTTTCCACCGCAGCCTAACCTGGTGGCTGGCACAGAGCAGGCTGTGGGGCGCGTGTCTTCTGCATGGTTGAGTGGGATTCTGAGCACAGCCACTGAGGCCAGAGGTTTAAGCTGCAACCCCTGGAGAGCTCAGCAGTGCACTTGCACAGCCACCATGGTGGCCAGCAGATTGCCAAGTCCTTTCTAAACCTGACACAGGTGACTAGCCCAAGCGGCCATTTTTAATGAACAAGTATTTACTGTTGGTTTCTGAGAAAGTGAGAGAAGGAAAGTAATTTCAAATTGCTTAAAATAAATTAAGGAACATCCCTATTATATACTGTCACAGATAAAGGGAAGGAGATCCATCAAACTGATTTGTCTATCAATCTCGGGGCAAATGTAATAGGATTGGAATGTTTTTATCCTTAACTTTGGTTTCCTTATCATGAGCTCCTCGGTATGGGACTGGGTTTTAGTTATTAGAGAATTATAAATACTTGAATTCCAGGTAATGAAAATGTTGGCCTTGATGCCAGCTGGACCTGGTAAATCAAAATCACTGCCGTGCATATTTCTGCCAAGCTCTTTAGGATTCACACCCCAGAGCGTTCTGTCCGTCTAGTGAGTGCCCAGTCTCCGACAAATCGCTCTTTCCCAAGGTCTGGGGAAATTAGGTGCTGGGAATCTTGCAGGCTGTCATCTATCTGGGCTGCTTGGGAAAGTTCACTTAATTGCACACAGTGCTGTCCTGAGAACATGGCTTTGCATTTCATTTTCTCTGCCTCCTTGTTTTCCTCAAAACTGAGAGCAAGTCAGCCGTGCTCACCTCTGTAACCGCCCCATGGAATGGCGGCCATCCGAGGGGGTCCGGTGCATGTTCTAAGCAGGGAGGAAGAGCCCTGAACACATTCGCATCCTGGAGAGCCACATTTGCTGAGAGCCTTGGTGTTCAGGCCTTGAATATGGGGTCTGGCCAGGCTGGAGCGAAGCAAGAACAGGTGCTCCTACAGCTGCTGCCCCTCTATCTTGTGGAAGAATTCCTCCACTAGTGTTCGCTTTGGAGTGGCTCCACCTTGGAGGTGAACACAGCAAGGGAAAAATATTTGTGAGGTCCTGGCTGTGTTGCTGAAGCTTGTGTTTTCTAGATGAAACTACTCAGTCTGTGTAAAGAGTGAGACCCGGCCGGCGCCGCGGCTCACTAGGCTAATCCTCCGCCTTGCGGCGCTAGCACACGGGGTTCTAGTCCCCGTCGGGGTGCCGGATTCTGTCCCAGTTGCCCCTCTTCCAGGCCAGCTCTCTGCTGTGGCCCGGGAGTGCAGTGGAGGCTGGCCCAAGTGCTTGGGCCCTGCACCCCATGGTAGACCAGGAGAAGCACCTGGCTCCTGGCTTTAGATAAGCGCAGCGCGCCGGCCGTAGCAGCCTTTGGGGGGTGAACCAACGGAAGGAAGACCTTTCTCTCTGTCTCTCTCTCTCACTATCCACTCTGCCTGTCCAAAAAAAAAAAAAAAAAAAAAAGAGTGAGACCGAACATATGGTCATTTATCATGAGCTTCTCTTTCATTTTTAATTTTTTAAAAAGATTTATTTATTTATTTGAAAGTCAGAGTTACACAGAGAGAGGAGAGGCAGAGAGAGAGAGAGAGAGAGGTCTTCCATCCGCTGGTTCACTCCCCAACCAGCCGCAATGGCCGGATCTGCGCTGATCCAAAGCCAGGAGCCAGGAGCTTCTTCCAGGTCTCCCACACAGGTGCAGGGACCCAAGGACTTGAGCCATCTTCTCCTGCTTTCCCAGGCCATAGCAGAGAGCTGGATTGGAAGTGGAGCAGCGGGTCTCGAACCAGCGCCCATATGGGATGCTGGCACTGCAGGCTAGGGCGTTAACCCACTGCGCCACAGCGCTGGCCGGCCCCTCATTTTAACGGTGGAAACACTGACTAGCTCCGCCTTCCCTATGTGTGTTCCATCCTACTTCCCCTCCCCCTCCATCAAACACTCACTTGTTTATGGAGTTCCAAGGCAAAATCCTTGGGATATGTGTGTGTGTGTGTTGGTGGTGGTGGTGGGGGGTCCATTGGGACTTCTCTTAAGGCTACTTTAAAAGCCAGTGGCAGGCCGGCGCCACGGCTCACTAGGCTAATCCTCCGCCTTGCGGCGCCGGCACACCGGGTTCTAGTCCCGGTCGGGGCGCCGGATTCTGTCCCGGTTGCCCCTCTTCCAGGCCAGCTCGCCCCTCTTCCAGGCCAGCTCTCTGCTGTGGCCAGGGAGTGCAGTGGAGGACAGCCCAAGTGCTTGGGCCCTGCACCCCATGGGAGACCAGGACAAGTACCTGGCTCCTGCCATCGGATCAGCGCAGTGCACCGGCCGCGGCAGCCATTGGAGGGTGAACCAATGGCAAAGGAAGACCTTTCTCTCTGTCTCTCTCTCTCACTGTCCACTCTGCCTGTCAAAAAAAAAAAAAAAAAAAAAAAAGCAAGCTAGTGGCGCGTGGAGATCTTCTAGGGCATAATAAAAGGAATAGAAAAACTGAGTTATTTTCTTATGTATTTTTATTAGTGGTGAAGCTGGACAGATGGCTAGAAGTCCAACTTAAGGTGTACATGGAAAGGAATCAAGCTTCTGTTTGCACGGTGTAAGACGAGTGAAACCATAACCTATGGTGTTTCTTTTTTTTTTTTCCAGAATTATTGAATTTCTTCTCTCAATGCCTAAAATTCTGTTGTGAGCAAATGTTCCCATCTCCTGTGAACCATTGAAAAGTTTTTATTACAAATAGATTAAGTGACATAAATCATCTGTCTTCCTTCAGAGATTTCATAATACCCTGAGAAGGAAAGTGTGACTTCAAGAGATGAGTCAGGTTTGATCTCCGCTACGGTTTAAAAGCTATGCCCATGCCCCAGAAGAAGGCAGAGAAAAGGTGTGGGAAGGAAATCTCTGGGTGGCAAGGTTATGAGAGGTTGGTATTTGTTCCCTTTACTTTTACAGTGAGGATGATTGGTTTATTATGGGGAAGAAAAGAACTCTATTAGAAAGGACAGTGGACGATTAAGCCACATTTGTTACATGGCTCATGGAATCAGTTTCTTTTTTGAATGTTTAGTTTCATCTACTTGACAGGTAGAGTGATACACACCACAAACACACACACACACACACACACACACACATAGAATGAGAGAGAGAGAGAGAGTTATTTCCCATCTGCTGACTTACTCCTCAAATGTCTACAGTCAGGACTGGGGTAGGCCAGAGCCAGGAGCCTGGAACTCCTGCTGGGTCTCCACGTGCGAGGCCGAGGCCCAAGGTCACCTGCTGCCTCCCAGGACGTATTTGCAGGAAGCTGGATTGGAAGCGGAGGAGCTGGGAGGTGGAACCAGCAGTCTGATGTGGGATGTCAATGTCCCAAGCAGCTGCTTACCCCACGGTGCCACAATGCCTATCCCCAGAATCAGATTCTTGATGTTATAGTCAGACAAACTCTACACTTAGGCAAATTAATCTGTAAGTGTGTTGCCTTCAACTCTTGTCTCTCTTATCTGTTGGGCCCGAAGATCCTTGACAACACACAACTGACTGGCTCCTAATGCTTAAGAGCAAATTCCAGTTGTCTGCAAGCCAGAAGCTTGCAGACAGAAAGCTTTTGAGATGGAAGCGGTTTTCCCTACCCTTTGTGCATTCCACTGGGTGACCAAGACGGAGTTAACGACAGGACTCCTGTGTGCGGACATGTGTGCGGAAGTTCCTACGATACAGGGCTGCTTTGTAAGAAAAGCCTGTGCCCTGGACGCCCGCAGCAGCTGCGTGCCCTCAGGGTCAATGTGAACAAATTCCCTTGCAGAGCGGGAGCCCGGCCAGAGAGACAAATGACATAGACTCAGCTAGGAAAACACTCAGGAAAGGCCAGATCTGCCTAGAGTCAAGAAGTTTGGGAGTCTGCAGAAGAGAATCCTGGAAGTAAACTGGCCTGCTGGTGAGTCTCCTCTCTAACTTACATTGAGGCAAAGGGGGGAAGATTCTGTGTGGAATTTAACCTCTCTTTCTCACCTCGCTTTTCCCCATTGCTACTTCAAGTCTTGCTCCCCGGAATAGTGTTTTGCTCTCAGTGATAATTCTTAGCTGGCTTCCAAGAATCCAGGAGGGAGAATTAGAAAATAAGTCAAGAACTTGATCTCTGTGTACCACTCAGTGTGAGCATGAGATAGCGAAGGCTCATCCTGTGACTGTGATGGAGAGCCAGGCTTTACGGGATTTGGGGGAAGAGGCCTAGAGGTTACATCATCGGCTCGCAGATGGAAGGCTCTGGAAAATCTAAAAACAGAACCCCTGTAAGTCTTCTCCTACCTGCTGCTGAGGCTCAGTAAGCTCCCAGGGCCCAGACTCTCTCTGTGTTAGGGCTGGAAGCAGCATCAGAGATTATCTAGCCCAGGGCTTGCAACTACAAGTGGCTACAGGGTGCCAGAGAAGTGACAGACATGAGAGAAGAGGAAGACTGGATAAAAGCTGCTAACGAGCAGTGGGAGCTGCAGCAAGCCAGAACATACATGCATTTTGAAAAAAATACCATGCAGGCCAAAGAAAATACAGCTGCTACCTACCATTGTCCTGTGGGCTGCTGTGACATACAACTAATCCAAACCAACTCTGCCAATGAAGAAACAGTGTCAGAGCATCATTGAAGGCCATGGTCAAGTAATGGCAGAACAGTAATGGCAACCATTCCCTGCAGTCCCAAGCCAGTCCCGTGGGTGGAAGTTGGGTCCCTTGGAGATAGCACCTCTCACTACAGAAGCTGTCAATGATCAGTTGAATGACATCCGGGAAACTTTTCCTAGTAACTCCTCATAGATTCTGGTTTCCCAGCATGTCCTGCCAGCCATAAATGCCACCACCATGTATGGCCTCGCTCACGCTCTGAATTTCTTGCTTTGACAACATTTGAAGAAATTCTCTCTGTCGGTTCCCCTCTGGATACAGTTTGGAAACCATCTGCTCCTCAGTCCAAGGCTTTAGGCACAAAGACATGGTTTGGGTTCAAAATTTCTAAGAGATTCTGAGCACCAGTGTAAGTTTTGCTGCAAGTTACCTTGAAATTTGTCACTGAGAGCAGGCCGTTAGTCTAGCAGAAATTCCGTATCTCACATCAGAGTGATTGTGTTTGATTCCCAGCTCCAGTTCCTAACTCCAGATCCCTGCCCAAGCAGATCCCGAGAGGCAGAAGTGATGGTTTAAGTAGCTGGGTTCCTGCAGCCTGTGTGGGAGACCTGGGTGATGTTCCCAGCACCTGGCCCTGGCCCTGACCCAGTTTCAGCTGTTGTGGGCATTTGGGGAGTGAAACATACATGGGTTCTCTCTCTACCTCTCAAAGAAATAAATATTTTTTTAATTTTATAAGTTATACAAGTTTCATGTATTTTATATATACAGAGTTAGGAACAGAGTGACACTCCCCCCCCGCCCTCCTTCCACCCATGCTCCAACCCTTCTTTCTCCTCCCTCTCGCATTCCCACTCTTGATTTTTACAGAGATCTATTATCAGTTTATTTAATGACCATACAGTTAACCCTAGACCATGTAAGAGTTCAACAAATAGTATTAAGGAGGAAAAAAAAAAAAAAAACTGTTCCTCAACAGAAGAGACAATTTTTTAAATGGAGGGGGGAGTAAATTTGTCCCTAAGAAGTTGGAGGCTTTAATTATTAGTTGTAAAGTACTTTGAAAATTAGTGATGAAAGGGTCTGTGGATCCGTGAAATGCTGTTATAATTACTGAATACCTATTGATAACCTGTGATGAAGAATAATGGGCCGGCGCCGTGGCTCACTAGGCTAATCCTCCGCCTTGCGGTGCCAGCACACCAGGTTCTAGTCCCGGTCGGGGCGCCAGATTCTGTCCTGGTTGCCCCTCTTCCAGGCTAGCTCTCTGCTGTGGCCAGGGAGTGCAGTGGAGGATGGCCCAAGTCTTGGGCCCTGCACCCCATGGGAGACCAGGAGAAGTACCTGGCTCCTGCCATCAGATCAGCGTGGTGCGCCAGCCACAGCGTGCTGGCCGCGGCGGCCATTGGAGGGTGAACCAACGGCAAAAGGAAGACCTTTCTCTCTGTCTCTCTTTCTCACTGTCCACTCTGTCTGTCAAAAAAAAAAAAAAAAAAAAAAAAAAAAAAAAAAAGAATAATGGACATTCCTCACAGGTCGTTCGCGTACAACAGCTATTAGAAATATTCTCTTTGAAATTTGCTTGTGGAAGCTTGATACAATGCAGAAATCATGCATTTCATGCTTTTAAGAGAATATGCTGATTTTTTATATGTCACAAGTTGATCACATTGGACACTGCAAACTTAATTTCTTACCCTTGAAAACTTTCAAATTTCCTCAAACTTGGTTTCAGGTGGCAAGTACTATATACCAGGGGTCCTCAAAAAGTTCATGGAAAATGCATATTATGAAAAAAATTGCACAGATTTCAAATTTTTTAGCTTCAAAATAAACTTATCTTTTAATCCCATTTTCCACTAGTGTTTTGAAGGATCTTTATATTTCTTGGTTTTGTCTAAGCACTCAATGCCCTTCTAGTTCTCTCTCTAGGTGGGATCTTTTGCTATGAAAAAACACCATGTCAAGCTCAAGGTCTACACACAATGGATGTGCAATGTTTGTTGACTGAACAAGTGACTGGCACAGATACCTGAGTCCACTTTGGGAGCATGGAGGATGAAAGCACTCAGGCTGAAGCCCCAGAGCCCTTCAGCTAAAGAGACAGGTTGTCCTCTGAGAACAGGACTGGGTGGGACACCCTGATGTCGGAGCCTTAGTTTGGTTTTTGGTTGTTTTTTTTTTTTTTTTTTTTTTTTTTTTTTTTTTTTTTTTTTTGACAGGCAGAGTGGACAGTGAGAGAGAGAGACAGAGAGAAAGGTCTTCCTTTTGCCGTTGGTTCACCCTCCAATGGCCGCCGCGGCTGGCGTGCTGCAGCTGGCGCACCGCGCTGATCCGATGGCAGGAGCCAGGAGCCAGGTGCTTTTCCTGGTCTCCCATGGGGTGCAGGGCCCAAGCACCTGGGCCATCCTCCACTGCACTCCCTGGCCACAGCAGAGGGCTGGCCTGGAAGAGGGGCAACCGGGACAGAATCCGGTGCCCCAACCGGGACTAGAACCCGGTGTGCCGGCGCCGCTAGGCGGAGGATTAGCCTAGTGAGCCGCGGCGCCGGCCCCTTAGTTTGGATTTCCAGTCAGTTGCTCAAGGCCAGTCAGTGACTGGTAGTGGCCTTGCTCATAGGCGATGGAGACTGGATTTCTCATTTCTATTCATTTGTTGGTGGGCCATTGTGAAACTTCCAAATCTGTTGAATCTGGCATCAGAACAAAGCAGTTTGTAGATTCCCCTAAGTACCTGAGGCATGTGGGTGCAGTTCTAAAACAGATCTACTTAGGTTCAAATCCTAGCCAATAATAACAGCAAATACTTAGGCAGCAGTTGCATTAAACCTGGCACTGCAGTGAGCACCTTGCATGTATCACCTCATTTAATCGACACTGTTTCATGATGACATGAGATACTATTGTGATACCCATCTTTAGCTTGAGAATTCAGAGGCAGATATGTAGATTAGCCCAAATGACACTGCCTGGTGTTTTTGAGTTCAGGTCTATCTGTTCAAGGGTCTGAGCTCTAATCTCCATAATATATTGCTTCCAGTCAGTCACTGCTTTCCTATTTATTATCTCTACAGCCTTAAATGCATCCCTTGGCCTCTCTGGGACTTGGTTATCTCATCTTTAAGATGAGTCTAGTCATACCCACTTCGCAGAGTGTGTACCCAAATAGAACTCTAACCAAAGTTGCAAAGGGAGCTGCTGTCTTCTCAGAAGGCCCAGGCCTGACTCCTTGATTGGCCAAAGAGCGAGCACTTGACCTAAAGCCCACTCAGAATTGCTGGTCTCCTTTGCCATTGTGTGGAAACTCAAGTCAGCACAGGCAAACCCCTCTCTGGGAGTTTTTAGCTTGGCATCAGAGAAAGCGAGTCTCCACCCCTTGGTGGTATAGCTGAGAGGTGGGGGCAGGCTATGCTTCCCTGCCAGTGAAGAAAGCCTGTTAGAAAGAATGAAAACAAGGTTAAGACTGAAGCAGAGGGAGCCCTGCTCTGCTCTGACCTAGACACCCCAAGTTCAGACACCCCCAAGTTCCAGTAGCTCTTTTGTTATTTATTCAGTGCGGCTGTGGAGCCAATAAAGCCTCACTTATGCCTGAGTTACAGTGAGATAAGGTTTCTGTTACTGACACAGCAACCAAAAAAAGAATCCCAACAAATTCATAATAATGGGTCTACGTAAGTCCTTTTAAAAAAATGATTTATTTATTTATTTGAGAGCCAGAGCTACAGAGAGAGAGAGAGGGAGAGACAGAGAGAAAGGTCTGCCTTTTTTTTTTTTTAATTTGACAGGTAGAGTTAGTGAGAGAGAGAGAGACAGAGAGAAAGGTCTTCCTTCTGTTGGTTCACCCCCCCCCCCCCAAATGGCCACCACTGCTGGCACTGTGCCGATCCCAAGCGAGGAGCCAGGTGCTTCCTCCCGGTCTCCCATGCGGGTGCAGGGCCCAAGCACCTGGGCCATTCTCCACTGCCTTCCTGGCCACAGCAGAGAGCTTGACTGGAAGAGGAGCAACCAGGACTAGAACCTGGTGCCCCTATGGGATGCTGGCGCCACCGGTGGAGGATTAACCAAGTGAGCCATGGCGCCGGGTCCAGAAAGGTCTTCCATCTGCTGGTTCGTTCCCCAAATGGCCACAAGGCCAGAGCCAAGCTGATCGGAAACCAGGAGCCAGGAACTTCTGCCAGGTCTCCCACATGGGTGCAGAGGCCCAAGCACTCGAGCCATCTTCTACTGCTTTCCCAAGCCATCAGCAGGGAGTTGGTTCAGAAGTGGAGCAGCCGGAACTCGAACAGGTGCCCATATGGGCTGCCGGTGTCGCAGGCGGATGCTTAACCCACTACGCCACAGCAACAGCCCCCTATATAAGTCCTTTAAAAAGAGCACAGAGCTCTTTTTTTATAAAGAGACCAGACTTTGGCACACCATTTTTTACCTAAAGAGGAGAGTTGGGTAAGTTATATCAATATTGGGAATAGAGTCCACTGGGGTTTACAGGGCATAATCTTTGCACTACAGTGCCATGGAGATGATCACAATATTTTCGAAAACTATACCTGGCCCATCGCCTTCTGGTGTGAACTTGGTGCTCACCATTGGCCTTTAGAATCTTGACCTTCGCAAATCGGCCACAGAGTTAGTGTCAAATATCAGAAAGGTGGGAATTAAACACATACAAAATGCAAAAAAAAAAGTAGGTGGCAATGATTTTATTCAGAATTTTTCACGATAACAATCATCAATGCCTTTTAGTTAATTCATTATTGGGATCCAAACTCCTTAAAGATAGCACCAAGATACTTTTTGTATTTCTATCTCATCAGAACCTGGGACGGGAGCCCACAGAAAAGCCGTGAGATATTTTCCAGTGTCAAGCAAGATGCAGCGGTAATGCTTTTCATCTCACCCACTTGGCACATTATTTGTTGTTAACTCTTTCCTGCCGGGGAGAGGAAACTTGCATTTTTTTGTTTCTTAGAATTTTATAAATGATGAATTAGTTCATACAAGCTATGCTACAGGTTCAAAAATAAGATTAAGGATATAATTCATGGTATTTTATTATGGCTATATTATGGCTATTGGCCCAGTAAATGTTACACACACATACAGGCACCTTTTGCTTTCGGAACTATCACTATCTGAAATCAATGATCAGATAGAAATACACAGAATTTTGAGTCTCCCTCTCCTGGGCTATTGTTCTTTTGCTCTCCAGATCCATCCCCCGTCCTGCAGGGCCTGCTCTGTGCCCCAGGACTGACAGCAGGGGCTGCATCAGCAGGCTGCCTTGCTCTCCAGCCTCTGGCTGGGTATGGCCCTTGGGAGACCCACGGGGAACGCATTTGGGGTGGCTGTTTCCTCTCCACTGTGCGGGTGCTGTTGCAGCCATGCCCGCATGCCTGCTCCTGGGTGTCCCTCTCCTAGCCTCTGCGGCCACTGCCTCTGCCGGCTCACATCTTCAGCTTTTGTCAGAAAGCCATCTTTGGGTCAGTGGAGCCACTTGACCCGCTATAGACAGAGAGCTAGCAGTGCCTGGGAGTAATGGCCCCCTAGAAAGTAGCCAATGACTGGGAGAGGGGATGAAAACCTGGTTTTTGCCTTGAATTGGGAAAACTCTACAGTTCGACAACTCTGCTGTTTGATTTCACTCCAGGGCACCCTGGGAGATGGGGCTGGAGCCGGGACCCTGTTTGGTTTTGCAAAGCTGTCCCGTGTTCTGCTACATGTGTTTCAGTTATTCACTTACACATGAATCCTGTCTCAGGGTCTACTTCTCTCCATTCCCCTAGAACATGGCCACAACCTCAACAGCCACAGACTCTGCTTGGCGTGGGGTAAGGGGGCGCCTGGAAGCCTCATCCAGGGCTCCAGTTGTTACGGCGGCCCTGAGGACAAAGTTGTCCCCTATCCTTTTGGTCCAAGGATGTGGTTCTAGTGCCTGGATTCATGTTGATTTCCTTAACCTTGCCCACCAGTCCTCATCTTTTCCTCCACTTCTCTTTCATTAAGAAAGCACTTTGCAGGCTCTGTGTATGTTCAGCTGGGATCCGTATGGAGAATCCTCTCTGCTCCTGGTGTTTTCATTTCCTCGCTGAAAGTTAAAAATCAAGTTGGTCCCTTGATGTGCAAATTTGTTATGGAGAGTCCCCCAATCTGAACTCAGTGAAGGTTAATTACACAACTACTCATACAGATAGACTCACACACACACACACACACACACACCTTATGAGATTCTTTTGAAAATTATGCTGAGGACACTAATAAATCATTCTGAAAATCAGTAATAGAAATTGCCTTACAAACGTTAGCCAGATTTCTGATTCTGTCTATGAGGATTCACTGCTACAAGAATTGCCCCTCTGACATTTACAGCTGGAAAACCAGGCAGGATACATTCAGCAAGTGTTTGTAGCCTTTGGACGGAAGCAAAGCAGGACGATAATCTCTGAAACACAAGCCACAAGCCCTCCTGGGAGGCAGTTTCTGGGCTGCAGTGCTGGGCGGGGGAACCGCAGAAGACAGCAGTCTCCCTGAGCGAGACGGTGGGGAGCAGGGTTCAGGGGAGGCCAAGACAGAGCACGGGCAACGGGAGAGATGCGGAGAGCTGGCAGGTGCAGGAGCTCCGAGAGAGGCGCCTTGGAATCTCGGACTGATACTGACCTGTGTACGTGTGGGGAGGAAACCACAGAGTGGAGAGAGAAAAAAAAAAAGCCAGAATGACGTAAGCTGAGCAGCTCCTGGAGTTCACCCAGGGCTGGGGAACGTTCGCTTTCCCAGCAGTCACAGTGCAGCTCCCCAGGGCACTGGGCAGAGTCCTCAGAGGATAGTGGCTTCCCAGAGCAGCCAAACTAACCCGAGAACAGAAGCTTCTCAGGGCCCGGTCTCAGCAAGCTTCAAGCAAGGCTTCTAAGAATCAAACTGTTCCCACGTAGCTTGCCCATATATCAGAAAAAATGTTCACAAATATTGAAAAGACTACAGTGAAATCCAACACTCTGAAGTAAAAATAAATAAAAAAACTTCACAATATCTGTCACCTGGTTAAAAAATGGTCAGGCATGAAAACAAACAGGAAAACATGACCAAAATCAAGATAATAATCAATCAATATGAACAAAGCAGAAATGACAGAGATGATGGAATTAGAGAGAAAAACACCACAGAACAGTTGTTAAAAATATGAAAATATGGCCGGCGCTGCGACTCACTAGGCTAATCCTCTGCCTTGTGGTGCCGGCACACTGGGTTCTAGTCCTGGTCGGGGCACCAGATTCTGTCCCGGTTGCCCCTCTGCCAGGCCAGCTCTCTGCTGTGGCCCGGAAGTGCAGTGTAGGATGGCCCAAGTGCTTGGGCCCTGCACCCCATGGGAGACCAGGAGAAGCACCTGGCTCCTGCCTTCGGATCAGCGCTGTGGGCCGGCCGCGGTGGCCATTGGAGGGTGAACCAATGGCAAAGGAAGACCTTTCTCTCTGTCTCTCTCTCTCACTGTCCACTCTGGCTGTCAAAAAAAAAAAAAAAAAAAAAATGCCCCGTGTGCTCCAGAATGTAAAGCAAAACATGACTGTAATAAGAGAAATGGTAGAGGGCCAGCGCTGTGGTGCAGTGGGCTAAGCCTCCACCTACAGTGCTGGCATCCCAGCTGCTCCTCTTCCAATCCAGCTCTCTGCTGTGGCCTGGGAAAGCAGTGGAAGATGGCCCAAGTGCTTGGGCCCCTGCATCCACGTGGGAGACCTGGAAGAAGCTCCTGGCTCCTGGTTTCAGATCGGCTCAGCTCCAGCCATTGCAGCCATTTGGGGAGTGAACCAGCAGATGGAAGACCTCTCTCTCTCTCTCTCTCTCTCTCTCTCTCTGTCTCTCTGTAACTGTGCCTTTCAAATAACTAATTAATTAAATAGAAAAGAAATGGTAGATATATTTAAGATTACATATGAAATATAAAAAAGGAGTAGACTCAACTGGAATGTCCACATATGGAAATGTAATTTTTAAAATTAAAAATATACTAGATAGAAGTAATAGTAGATTAATACTACCAATGAAAAAATGAACAGAGCTTCAATGACATAATTGGATAACTATCAAGTGGTCCAATATATAGTAAATGGAGTACATTTTTTTAAAGGTTTATTTATTTATCTGAGAGGTAGAGTTACAGACAGAGAGGGAGAGACAGACAGAAAGGTCTTGCATCTGTTGGTTCACTCCCCAAATGGCCGAAATGGCTGGAGCTGGGCTTATCCGAAGCTAGGATCCAGGAGCTTCTTATGGGTCTCCCAGGCTAGTGCAGGGGCCCAAGCATTTGGGCCATCAGAATTCTACTGCTTTCCCAGGCCATTGCAGAGAGCTGGATCCGAAGAGGAGCAGCTGGGACTCAAACCTGTGTTCATATGGAATGCCGGCACTGCGGGCAGCGGCTTAGCCCAACATGTCACAGCGCCAGCTCCCTGGAGTTCGAACAGTAAAGGAGAACGGGGAAACAAAGTATTTGAAGAAATAATGGTTAAAATTTACCCTGTAGACTCAAGAATCTCAATAAACCTCAAACACAAGAAAAACATAAAGAAAAGTACCCGAGAGCACCTTATAGTTAAGTTAGTGAGAAATAGTGATAAAGAGTGGGGGGACAAAAGAAGCCTGTTGCCTATGGAGGAACAAGATGCAATTAAAGCATATTTCTTGTTAGAAACTCCGCAAGCCCGAAGGCACATGGGAATGGCATCCTTCAAGCGCTGAATGGAAAACCCACCATCGATGAGAACTGTATTTCTATTGCAAATATCTTTCAAAAACAAAGACAAGACAATAACTCGTTCAGACCACAGCCAGCAGACCTACACTACAAGAAATGTGACAGGAAGAAGGGGAGCAATGTCCTTCAGAGCTCACAGGGAGTGAAGAGCACTGGAAATGCAAAAGGTGGGAGTAAGTATAGAAGTCTTTTTCTCATTGTTTTAATCCTGAGATTTCTACCACAAGGAGAAGTTGAGTGGTAACAATGATGACAGGAGTAGAGATCAAGGAGAAGTGAAATTAATGAAGCCAAAACCTGGTTCTGGGGTTGATGTTGTGGTGCAGCGGGTTCTGCTGCTGCTTGGAATGCCCACATCCCATCTCTGAGTGCTGGTTCAAGTCCCAGCCACTCTACTTCTGATCCTGTTTCCTGCTAATGCTCCCTGGGAAGCAGCAGATGATGGTTAACATACATGGGCCCCTGTGCTCGCTTAAAATGGGAGACCCAGTTGGAGTTCCTGGCTCCTGATTCAGCTTGACCCAGTCCCTGGTTGTTGCTGGTGTTTGGAGAGTAAACCCAGCAGGTGGAAGCTCGTTCTCTCTCTCTCTCTCTCTCTCTCTCTCTCTTCTCTTTCTCTCCCCTCTCTCCGTTGCTCTGCTTTTCAAGTCGATGAAAATAACTAATTATGAATCTGTATTTTTAAAGTTGATTCTTTTAAAAGATTAATACAAATTCCTAGCTATCCTGACCAAAGAAAAAAGAAGATACAAAATACCAACACAGAAGTACAAGAGGGATTGTTGCTGCAGATCTTAAAGCTATGAAAAGATAATAAAGGAAGGTGATATATACATTTATGAAAATAAGAGACACAAATGACTGAAGTTTAGTCCAGGAGAAAGAAGTAACCTGCTTAATTCAACTTCCAAACTCAGTTCATGGAGCAGCACTGCCCTGATGCCAAAAGCAGGAAAAGCCATTACCATAAATGAAGGCTGCGAGCTGTTCTTTCTCATGAATATAAATGCAGAATTACCAAAATTTGAACAAACTGAAACCAACACTTTTTGAAAACAATGATGCATCATGACTAGTGACAGTTATTCTAGTGTAGCTTATCATCGCAAACTCTGAAATGATTTATCTACCAACAGGAGAATGGCTAACAAAGTAAAGATATTCCTGCAGTGGGTAAATATGTCATCTAGAAAAAGATAATGACATTGGGACATGCTTCAAATATGATCATGGGAAAATTCAGTATGGCGTACCCTCAACAGATAATATAGTGCGTGGAGAGGAGAAACACAGCACACGTGCCAGCGCTTGCAGAAGCCCCCGGGGGTGGCTTGCCCAGTTGCCTTTTACCCCAGCTGCTGTGAGTGTTCACTGATAATGGCTCACGCTTGCACCCTTCTCATAAGCGATCCCTTTGTCCACAGGAGGTTCAGCCATATCCCGCCCACCACCCCCCCCGCCCCCCGGAAGCAGTGTGTGGTCAGATTCTGACTGACCTAGTCCACAGCCCTCCTGGCTCAGGTGACTCAACTTTGGGTGGGTGCCACTGGCATGCTGGAGCTCCCCGTGGGCTCAGGCGGAGACTACATGCTGCCTGGACCCACCGGGACCTCCCTCCCCTGCTGAGTGCTGCACACTCGCCCCTTTACGCTTTTTAGCTGAGTCGGTCCTCACTCAGTCCCATAAGAAGCCTCTTCGGGGGCTTCCTCCAGGGAACCTGATCTAAGGCAGCTGGAGTGATTCTGGGACTTGGACTCTCCTGTTAGGATTCTGCAGTTGGCTTGGGGTGTGAACCTGACTGAATTAAGTGCTAACTGGTAAGGCGTTAATTTATCCGTGGTAATTGAATTAATTATTCTCATTGCTTCTGTAGGCCCAGAGCCCATCCCTCTTTGCTAGAAGGGAAACCCAAGTGATTTTGCCTTTGATGAGAAGGAGTGGGTAGTCCCAGGTGTGTCTGTGAGAGTGTTCCTGGAAGTGATCAGCATGTGAGTCAGTGGACTGAGCACAGAACACCTGGGCAGGAACCAGCCCGTCATCTGGGGGCCTGAAGAGAACAAAAAGGCGGAGGAAGCTCAAATTCTTGCCCTGTCTTCCGAAGCTGGCGCACCCTTCTTCTACCTTTGGATGACTGCACTCCACGTTCTGCAGCCCTTGAACTTGCACTGATATGGCGACTTGGGGCTCTTGTTTCCCTGTAATGTAGCCCTGTCTCTTTGTCTATTCAACATGCCCACCTACCCAGGATGCCAGTCACATCTGGGACCAGTGTGCATGCTCACACCTCACTCATTTGCATAGCCAATTTGGGAACTACCCCCTTTATAAAAAGAGGTGGAAGGTAGGCGAGAGCTCTCTTTCCACCGCGGAACTTACTTGTATGGGTCAGTCTTGTTTTCGCTCTTCCCCCTCCCTACGGGCTGGACCAATCTCTCCCACTCTTGCTTAAAGGTACGGTTTTTGGTTTTTCTCTTTCTCTTGTTTGTTAAGCTGCACCATGGCCCACTCATGTTGGGTATGTCTCTGCGTGGAGTGGCCCACACTGGCGTATGTGAATGTATGAGTGTTCTCCCACTGCCAAATGCATGCTGTTCCCAGTTGCATGCAAACCCATCTCTGTTTAGTATTTCTATCTCCAGAGGAGACAAGAACCTGGATCAAAAATTAACGTATTCATTGCTCACATCAGCACCAGGGAGCTCCCCAGTCTCCTGGGCCCTCAGCCTTGGACTGAGGGTTATTACACGATTGGCTTCTTTGGTTCTAAGACTTTCAGGCTTGGACTGAGCCTTGCTAACTGCCTCTCTGGGTCTCCAGATTTCAAACGGCTGCTGTGGGGCTGGCTTCTCCACCTGCATAATCAAGACAGCCAGTTCCCCTCATCAGTCCCCTCCTGTAGCTCAGCTCTCTGCACTTACCTGTCAGTTCTGTCTCTCGGAGGAACTCTGGCTAGAACAACCAATGAAGACTTTTAGCAATCAGCAATAGGATGACCAATTTCATAGACACCAGTCGGCCTCTTTCCCTAGCTACTCTTGTCACCACCCACTGGGCTCACAAACAAAAAGTGACCGTAGTGGTAGGAAAGGAGGTGGCGTATGGGTGTCCTGAGCAGCACGCACTTTCACTCAGCCAGGCTGACCTGGTTATGTCACAGGACTGAGCCTGACGTGGCATTCCTCTCCAGGGTGATCAGCCAGGCTACTGGCGGCAATCTGGTGACACTGGACCACGTTCATCATGGAAAAAAACAATGTTTTGTCAGGGCAGGAGCAGTGTTGCGTCCTTGCTTGAATAGACATTTACCCTGGATATGGGTGTTGCTTCCCTTAGTGCCATGCTTCTATCAGAATAACGTGGACTTGCAGAACGCCTTTCCACAATCCTGATGCGCCCTACGGCTCTGCTACTGATCAGGAACTCACACCGCTGTCAAAGCAGCGCAGCAGTGGGCCTGTGCATTCGGAATCCACTGTTTTTTTTTTTTTTTTTTTTTCCCAATGATTTATTTATTTACTTGAAAGGCAGAGTTACAGATGGAGAGAGGGAGAGAGAAAGAGGTCTTCCATCTGCTGGTTCACCCTCCAAATGGCTACAATGGCTGGAGCTGGGACAGTCCAAAGCCAGGGGCTTCTTCCAGGTCTCCCACGCAGGTGCAGGGGCCCAAGCACTTGGGTCATCTTTCACTGCTTTCCCAGGCCATAGCTGAGAGCTGGATCAGAAGAGGAGCAGCTGGGACTCCAACTGGCACCCGTATAGGATGCCAGTGCCACAGGCGGAGGCTCAGCCTACTTTGCCACCAGCCACAGAATATACTGATGGCACCATGTTCTCCACCATCCTGAAGCCTTAGCCTAGGGGTTAAGATGCCTGTGTCCCACAGCAGACTACCTGGGTTCAATTCCCTGCTCAACTTCCTGACTCCAGCTTTCTGCCAGTGCAGACCCTGGTGGGTAGCAGTGACAGCTCAAGTAATTGGGTTCTTGCCACCCACGTGGGAGACCTAGACTGGGTTCTCAGCTTCTGGCTTCAGACGCAGTCCAGCCCCTGCTGTTGGGTACACCTGGGGCATGGACCAGCAGAAGAAAGTATGCTTCCTCTCAAATAAAGGCTCAGATACCGTGCCTTCTGGGTGGCAATACCTTGCAGGCTGGGGCTAGGTTCTCCAGAGGCCATATCTGCTCTGAATCAGCATCCAACATCTGTACTGCTTTCCCAACAGCTGTAATATACCAGTCCAGGGATCAAGGAGTGGAAACGAAAGTGACACCACTCCCTCACTACTACACTAAGGACCCTCTAGCTTTTTTTTTTTTTTTAAATGCTTCAATTCCCATGACTTTCTCGAGGTCTTCATATCAGAAGGAAGAAAATACAACAACAAACTAGGAACTGAAAGTGAAAGCTTCCACCCAGCCGACTTGTGTTCCTCATTTCTCTAAATGAGCAGACTTAGTGCGATAGTTATAGAATTGGTTGAGGTCGAGCCGGCGCCGTGGCTCAATAGGCTAATCCTCCACCTTGCGGCGCCGGCACACCGGGTTCTAGTCCCGGTTGGGGCGCCGGATTCTGTCCCGGTTGCCTCTCTTCCAGGCCAGCTCTCTGCTATGGCCAGGGAGTGCAGTGGAGGATGGCCCAGGTGCTTGGGCCCTGCACCCCATGGGAGACCAGGAAAAGCACCTGGCTCCTGGCTCCTGCCAGGATCAGCGCGGTGCGCCGGCTGCAGCGGCGGCCATTGGAGGGTGAACCAACGGCAAAAGGAAGACCTTTCTCTCTCTGTCTCTCTCTCTCACTGTCCACTCTGCCTGTCAAAAAAAAAAAAAAAAAAAAAAAAAAAGAATTGGTTGAGGTGGTTGATCTTAGCTACCTAGGGGATTACTGTTCCATAATGGAAGTGAAGAAGAGTGTATCTGGAATACAGGAGATCTCTTAGGGTGCCTCTCAGTATTACCACGTCCTGTGATTGCGGTCAATAAAAATCTACAGCAATCCAATCCAAGAAAGAGTCTTAAGGGACCCGAGCCTTCCGGAGTGAAGGTTTGAGTTACCCAGTCAGGTAAACAACAAGCATCTGAGATGCTTGGTTAAGGTAAGAGGCATGTGGAATTGGTCATGGAAGAAGGAAGCCACAAATAGCCACCAGCTAGGGCCATGTGATCAGTTACAGGGATGAGAACCGGAATAGTTAGGAGTATCTCCTCCTTATTTTGCTGTGAAGAACTATGTGTGTATCTCTTTGTTTTCTTTCCTCTGCTACTCCTTTGCCTTGTATCATAAGATGTACTCTGACTTGGCATCAAAGTATTATTAATTTTAGATCACAATATTTAGAATATAGAATATTAAAGGGAAGAGTAAATATCACTCAAGAACTTTATCACTTGTTTTTAAATTTTTTTATTTTTTTTTGTCTATTGAAAGGTAAGAAGAGCAAGAGAGACAAAGATCTCCATGGGCTCGTTCACATCCCAGCGTCCACAACAGCCAGGGATGGGCCAGGCTGAAGTCAGGAGCCAGCAGCCCAATCCAGGCTTCCCATGTGGGTGGCAGGTACCCAGCTTGAGCCATCACCTGCTGTCTCCCACAGTATGCACTAGCAAACAGCTGGAATTGGGAGGGAGCCAGCACTGAACCCAGGCACTCTGAAATGGTATCAGGCATCCAAAGTAGTGTGTTAACTGCTGCATCAAAACCCCTGCCCCCTTCACCACTTTTCTGAGGGAGAGGTTAGTGTGTTTGAATAGGACAGTTGTATCCTGTTGGCAGAATTGTGTCCTGTGAGTGTCTTTATTTGGAGATGAAATATGGTTGAAGGGAATGTATGCGGATGACAAGTTGACAAGAAGTGGACGTGTAGGGGTTCGTTTTATGAGTCTACTCAAACACGAAATACACAGATAAACATCAGCTCTGGGTTTGTCTGTGAGAATATTTCTGGATGAGAGTAGCATTTGAACTGGTGGACTGATTGAGGCAGGCAACCCTCCCCAGTGTGGGTAGGTACTGTCGAAGGCTTGAATAGAACTAAAAGCAGAGAAAGAAAGGATTTGCCCCCATTTTTCTGCCTCACTCCTTGAACAGGGTCACCTCAACTCAGCTTCTCCTGCCCTCAAACTGAGATTTATACCACTGGTTGTTTTGACTGCCAAGCCTTTGGACTTGGATTAAATTATTCCTTTGGCCTCCCTGGGTCTCCAGCATGCAGATAGCAGATCATCAGACTTCTCTGCCAATTTCTGAGAAATAAATAATCTATCGACACTATTTCCCTTGAGAACCCTAACAAAGGGTGACCCAGTTTTTGCCCAAAATATGTGAGGAATGCATGGGTAGAAGACGTCCTTTATCCTATTTCCTGACCTGAACCAGTTCTCAGAGCCACAGTCCCTTCATGAACAAGCCAGTTTCCCCTGAGGAAGGATCCTGTAGCACCTAGCAAAGGATTCAATGGTGATTCCCTCAATCCTTCCCCCACTGAAGTTCATGACCATTTATTTAAGAAACCACATACTGAGAAAAAGGGAATAACAAGATCTATCAGGAGGTATGCGCTTCAAGGGGACAACAATTCCCTGAGAAATTCCCCAAAGAAAGTTGCATTCAAACCAGCAGTTCCCTTCCTGGGTATTTACCCAAGAGAAAAGAAGCACATATCCACAGATAGCCCAATACAAGGTTAGAATGCTCTAGCAGTAACAGCCAGACCTCAGAAAAACAACCCAAGGGTCCCTGATTCAATAGAGAATATATTTAGTCTTTTTGTGCAGTTCCTGGCTCAGAACTTCAAAAAACCCTTGGAATTTCCTGAATGACAAAAGTGTTTTATTATGCTAATGAGGTGTTTGAGGCAGAGGTCTGAGGGCGTGGTTAGATAGTTTCAGGATGGGGCTGATCACCAAAATGATCAACCACATAATTAAAGGTTGGACCTCTGATCCAAGCTGACCTCTGGGAGGTAGGGGCAGGTGGAGAGCTGAAGACTGGATTCAGTCATGTGGACAGTGATTTTATCATGGAAACTCTAATAAGAACTCTGGACACAGAAGCTCCATGGAGCGTTCTGGTTAATGAACACACTGATGTGACAGGAGGGCGACGTGTTCCTGTGTCACAGAGAGAGGATATGTTTTCCTTCCCTGGCTCTACCATATGTATATTCTTTATAATGAAATTGTAACCCGCCCCCTTGAGTTCGCTGAGTCATTCTAGTGAGTTATCGAACCTGAGGGGTTCGTGAGAACCTCCAGATTTATAGCCAGAAGTACGGGGATCTAGGATCCCTCAAATTGCAGCTGACACTGAAGTCAAGGCACTCTGTGGAGGACTCTGCCCTGGGCCTATAGGGTCTGTGGAGTGATTTGCATTACACCAGTTGGTATCACCCCTGTTAGTCTGAAACAGAATATGTCCATCAATAGGAAAAGAGAGAAACTGGTACAAGCAGTAGAATATTACTTAGCAATAAAAAGGAATAATTACTGATACATACAGCAATATGGATGAATATCACAAATACATTGAATAAAAAAGCAGATATGAAACAGCATGATTTGAGCTGAATGTCGGCAACTAAGTAGGGGTTTTATAGGCAGAAAAGCTGGGTGTGCGGAGGGTATTCTAGCTCGAAGGAACTTCTTGAGCCCGGGTAAGTGGATGGGATTGTCAGGAACGGGCAGCCATCTGGTGTTCTTGGATGATGTATGTGTGCATGCATGTGCATATGTTAATCAATGTGTGTGTATGTCTGCATGTGTATGTATAGCTAAGGCACGTCAAAGGCCTTCTTTGTTTGCAAACTGGGTCAATACATGTCCCAGAGTCTTACGCAAAATTCTTCCAAATACAGTTGTTTCCAAGAACTGGCCTACGAGACAGATTGTGAGACAGCCCTTACCCAGGCCAGGGTGGACAGCAATCAGTGACTGCACCAGGTCAGGACAGAGCACGGTTCCTTTCAGATCACAGCTCTGTTGCTCTACCCACCAGACAGCGTGGGTTAGCCTCGCAATCAGAGAGTGAGAAACACTCGCAGTGCCCTTGCTCAGTTTGCTTCCCCTCCCTGTTCGTGTCACTTAAAAGGATACCTGGCTTCTGAATGCATTTAATTTCTCTGTGGAGGATGTTTCCAGGAGATTCTGCAGTATAACTTCAGGCAATTCCTGCTGTAAAATCAGAGCTGAGCTTTGGAGAGGACAGAAGCAGAATTTTTTCCTTAGAAAGTTATGGGGCTGGCCGGCGCCGCGGCTCACTAGGCTAATCCTACGCCTGCGTCGCTGGCACCCTGGGTTGTAGTCCCAGTTGGGGGGCTGGATGCTGTCCCGGTTGCCCCTCTTCCAGTCCAGCTCTCTGCTGTGGCCAGGGAGTGCAGTGGAGGATGGCCCAAGTCCTTGGGCCCTGCACCCCATGGGAGACCAGGAGAGGCACCTGGCTCCTGGCTTCAGCACAGCGCGCCGGCCGTAGCGGCCATTTTGGGGGTGAACCAATGGAAGGAAGACCTTTCTCTCTGTCTCTCTCTCTCACTAACTCTGCCTGTTAAAAAAAAAAAAAAAAAAAAAAAAAAAGGCAAGAAAGTTATAGGGCTTCCCAGGTGTATGGGTTTAGAAACATTTTGCTAGTTTTGCTCACTTCAGCAGAACATCCTCGTTACTGAGACTAGAGGGATTCTTATCCCTACAATGATTAGCCCTTTTAAAGAGGGCTACCTTATTGTGGGCACATTTCAACCCATATGCAAGTGGCCCTCATTCCCTATATTTTCTTCTCAATCTCTAATACAATTAAAGAGCTCTTCTTGTAAGGAAAATGTTGGCAGCTGGGCAGGCAGCAAGACAGACATACACACAGATATTACGACAAAAAGCCATCATTTACACTGACTACGAATTTTCTCTGATCATATAAAATTGTCTGTCAAGGTGGTTCTGGATTTGCTTACTCTGGCTGGCTTGCATCACCTGTTTCAAATGCTCTGGCCTTGTTAGACACTTTCCTATTAAGAAGCCTTTTGTGAAGAGAATAACATTAGTAGCAGGTAAGCATGATGATTCATGTTTTGGATTGACGTATGTGGAATCAGCCAAGCACTGTTGCTGCAGGTGCATGGCTGTATTCCTTGAGCAGACAGAACAAGCCCCCTGGAGGACTGATTCACGGTCAGAGCTGCCCTGACTTCTCACTGGTCCCGTGGCTGCAGGTCTGCTTCTTGAGCTAACTCTGTTGACTATGAAGTCTTGCTTATTAGCTTTGTATTTAAAAAGTCACAAGATTTTTGTTTGTTCACATCATTTAATAGGCATTTATTGCATTTCTACCATGTGCCTGTCTCTGTGCTAGCACAAGATATGCATTGATGAACAAAATAGACAAAACCCCTTTCCTTGTGGAACTTTTTTATTTAGTACAGAATCCTGATAAACATACTCTACAAAAGAAATCAGCAAAATACAAGGTTTACATGAAAATGTAATACTTCTAGATTTTTTTTTGAAAGAAGACACACAAAGGCCAACAGATACATGAAAAAGTAATCAACATCACCCAACATCAGGCAAATGCAAATTAAAACCACAATGAGGTTGTGATGGCTACAATCCAAAAGACAAATGTAACAAGTTTAGGTGAGGGTTTGGAGAAAAGCTACCCCTTTACACTCTTGGTGGGAATTTAACTTAACAAATCTATGTGGAAAATAGTATGGGGGGTCCTCAAAAAACTGAAAATACATACCTTATTTCCCTGCAGTCCCATTACGAGATGTAATAATCCAAGAAAGTAGAGTCACTCTGTTGAAGAGACATTTACACTCCCATGTTTATTGCAGCGCTGTTTACCATAGCCAAGACATGGAAACCACCTATATGTCCACCAGCTGTGAATAAAGAAAATGGGGGTACATATGCACAATGGAATATTATTCAGTCATAAAAAAGAATGAAATCTTGTCATTTACAGTAGTGTGGATGAAACTGGAGGCCGTTTTGTTAAGTGAACTAAGCCAGGTACCACATGATCTCACTCTCACATGGAATCTCAAAAAGCTGATTTCATAGATGTTGGGAGTAGAATGGTGATTGCCAACACCTGGGGAGAGGAGAAAGAAAGAAGTGTGGAAAAGTTGATTAACAGGTACTAAGTTATAGTTAGGTAGCCATAAAAAGTTCTGGGTTTCTTTTTTTTAGAAGACTTATTTATTTGAAAGTCAGAGTTACACACAGAGAGGAGGAGAGGCACAGAGAGAGAGAGAGAGATCTTTCATCCACTAGTTCACTCCCCAATTAACCACAATTGCCTGAGCTGAACCAATCCAAAGCCAGGAGCTTCTTCCAAGTCTCCCACGTGGGCACAGGGGCCCAAGGACTTGGGCCATCTTCTACTGCTTTCCCAGACAATAGCAGAGAGCTGGATCGGAAGTAGAGCAGCTGGGACTAGAACCAGCATCCATATGGGATGCCAGCACTGCAAGCAGGGGCTTTACCTAGTATGCCACAGCGTCGGCCCCAGTTCTGGCTTTCTATTGCATTATAGGATAACTATAGATATTGATAATACACTGTATGTTCCTCTATTAAAAAGCTAGAAGATAAGATTTGGGGATGTTTTCACCCACAAGCATAAAGAAATGCCAAATGTTTGAGAAGATACACATATTCACTCTGGACATTAAGTAATATATACATGTTTAATGTATATACATTATACAAAATATCAGCACATCACATGGTATCCTCTAAATGTATACAATTTTTATGTGTCAGTTGAAAATTTAAAAATTATTTTACAAAGACATGATAGGGAGTATGGGTAAGGATGTAGAGAAAGGGAACCCTTGTATAAGATGGGAATGTAAATTAGTGTAGCTATTATGGCAAACAGAATGAAGGTTCCTCAAAAGATTAAAAATATCACCACCATATGATCCAACAATCCCACTTCTGGGTATACATCCAAAGGAAGTGAAATTTGCAAGAGACATCTGCATTCCCATGTGCGCTGCAGTGTGATTCACAATAGCCAAGATACAGAGTCAACCGAAGTATCAATTTACGGATAATGAATAAAGAAAGTATGACATACACAGACATAAATACACACAAACAATAGAATACTAATCAGCCTTAAGAAGAAAATTCTGTCATTTGCTATATTGTGATTGAACCCGGAAGACATTATATTAAGTGAAATTAACCAGGTACAGCAAGCCAAAAGCTGCATGATTTCGCTTATTTCACTGAATCTAAAATCTGAAACTGTGAGGCTTCAGGGATGGTAACCTGGTTATCTTTCTCAGTACTTCTACATTTCTTGTCTGGGAGCTGAATTTCTTAGGTCCAAGGCTTTGGTCCCTACTAACATGTAAATCCCCATGAAAGACATGACATTTTAAGGCACTATCAATCACTTACTCTTTGATCCAAATGAATGAACTTGAGAACTTCCAGGGGTGAGTGGGCCAAGAAGGGGGGTGCCTCACCTAAACCATGCCCTGCAAGTGCTCCCTGCTTTCCGTCTACACCACCTTGGTCATCTGATGACCATCCACACCTCCCGCTGGCCTCTGTTACGACGTGTTCTACACTCTCCACTCCAGGCACCCTGAAGATGTCTCATCAGTTCAAATCAGGACACGTAGAATGGGATGAATCACCCTTTCTTTTGAGCCTGTGACTTGTGACTCAACTATGCAAGCACAGGGGACCCTCCTCTTCTTCCACTCACAGAAGACTAGAAATCTTAGTGTTTGTTCGCAGTACCTGTCTTTTGTCCATGTCCATTCAAAAAACATGCAGTAACCCCTTTTCTACAACCTCTGTTTTCTGCCTATTCCATCTCCCCTGCCTTAGCTGCACTAACCCGCTGCCTGGCCTTGCCCTTGTCCTTCTACCCTCTGATTCACCCTGCACATTGGTGGTATAACCTCACCCAGATCGCGGCACACAGGCCTAGAAGCCTGCGAGGGCTCCTTATTGCACAGTACCCTAAGGATGGCTCGTTTCCCTTCATGGCCTTTGAGGCCCCCCCCAGTCAGCCAGCTACCCAATCTCGCCTCCCGCTTCATCTCACACTGACTGTGTTGCCTGTGGTTCAAACCCTGAAAACCATGAGGATATTGGGAGAGGTTCGTTTCAGTCTGCATCGTTCAGGAAATGTCGAGGTTGTCTGTTATAATTTCTCCTCCCCGATCCTTTCCTGCTTGCCTATCACCGTATTTTCTTGTCTAGATGCTTCATCTACTTCCTCTGTCTCCTGGGTATGAGTCCGCAGGCAAATGGAGAGTCCACGTGTCTGCCCAGGTCCAGGTGAAATGCACACCTTCCACTCTAATTTAATTGAATGTCTCTGCTGTTTGTGCTCTCAGGTCACTTTTAAAAACCTTTATATATTTTCCCTTGCACTGAAGCAGTGAGTGTGTGTGTGTGAATGTGTGTGTGTGAGTGTGTTTCCACCTTTAGGTTCTCCTGATCATCTCATGATAAGCCTTTCTGGAGTGTCTGCTGTCTAATAAAAGCGCTCTTAGTGTCTCACTTGCCTCTCAGCATAAACTCCCACAGGTTGCTGCCACTTTGCCATAGGACATTGCGTGCATGCTGGTTAAGGGACTTGTCCAGATTCACCTGGTTCGTAAGTGGGAGGCCTGGAATTTCAGCCCAGTTATCTGCCACGTCAGTCTGCACACACAGGAAGTGCTCAAAAAAAAAAAAAAAAAAAAAAACAGTCTTTTCAGACACTTCCTTAAGTGAAGGGCACCAGGAGATAAGGTGACTGTTTTGCAAAAGAATCAAAACCCAGCAGATTCGAAGCCTTGATATTTGTTTCTTCACAACAAGGAGAACACCCAATGATTGATTAGATTTCCAAGATGAGGGCGAAAGATGAAAGAAGTGAACGAGAGAAGAGAGTTTAAAAAACGTTAAAGCAAAAAAAAAAAAAAGTTAAAGCTTTGTTCAAAATGCATTTCCTCTCTTCTTTATCAGAAGTGGACGGTTTCCCTTTGGTTCCTGGCTGGGCTGTTGCTGAAGTACCCAGGGTGCTCTGAGCAGGCAGCGCAGCAGCACCCTGCTCTTTCCGGAGGCGGCAGCAGCCCATTGCAGGGCACAGGCCATCGCCGTCAGGGCCTGCTGGGCTCACCCCCGTCCCCTTCACTCTTCCACCTCCACACCGTTTACCTACCCCCACTGACAAGGGGATACAGAATGAGGCGCAGTGGCTGAAGACCAGACAGCACCGCGCATACTGCTCCATTTGACGTGTGCCAGCAAGAAGGCCAGTTGTGAGACGACAGCCAGTCTTCAGTGTCCTTGGGCAGTGTCCTATGTCTCCTCTCAGCACAGCAAGGGCCCAGCCTTGTCTCAAAGGCAGGGACCAAAATAGGGAGTGGTATCATGATTATGGCTGCCATTAATATTAATGTATGGATACCACTTCTAACAGCTCATCTTGATGACCTTATAATGGGTTCATTGCAGGTCTAACTGGTCCGAGGCTTCCAGAACAAAATTGCTTCATCAAATTTGGGCTTTCTTGATGAGATGCCTCTGGCTTCTTCATGTGATCGCCTCTTGTGGAGTTGAAAGCAAGCTGCTATTCCATTTTAATTTCTTTTTTTCTCTTCTCTTCTCACCCTTAGGGATTTTGGATAACAGTTTATTAGCTGGGTTCACTGTCTTGCTTCCCCAGAGCCTGAAACTATACTTTAAACTCAGCCACAGCCCTTTCTTTGTGAGCATGCCAGCTACAGGCACACAGCAAGCAGGTGCAAACTGTTTGTTCAAGTCATCCTTCCTGCAGAAGGATGAGAACAAGCCCTGCTGGGCAAGCAAGTGACGTCCCCAACAGCAGACAGCACTGAGGGGGTGGTCATGTTCACTGCCTGGATGCTACATTCAAAAGTCCAACATGCCCTTAAAAAGACGGTTCTCTTCTGTTTTATTTGTAAACTGGTAGCGAGTTCATTTGGTGGTAAAATCTTCCTGAACTGGCATGAAGCAATTCATAATCTCTATGATCTTTATCTCATTTAGTATGAATATTTACACATTGCACTGCAAAAAAGAGGGTTTAATTATAAGGAAGCCCACACAGGAATGCACGTGTGTGTGTGTGTGTGTGTATCTAAAATATTCTAAATCTCAAAATACATATGACCCCAGGGATTGCAGATAAGCAATTGTAGGCCTGTAGTATAAAAAAAAAAGTAAAAATGTTCACTTAATAACTTTATGAAAAGTTGTATCCCTTCTCTAAGTTCGTGAATTTGTTTCTTTCTCGCACTGGGTTGGCACTTGCCGCTGGTCTAAGCACAGCCAACTTATCGTCATGGAAACAACTGTAGCCTGTGAATTGGAGGGCCTGAAAGAAATCCTTTACCCTCTCTGGGTTTCAAAATCCTCATCTGTGAAGTTGGGATGGAAATTGCAGTCCTGAATTTCTTCCTGGGCAGGTGTGAGGCTCAATAGGAGAGCTCTTAGAAATGGAAAACCGCCATATAGCATCAGATATCCTTATCCCAGCACAGCCACGTGGCCCTTCAAGGGAAGCACAATTCTTCTGACTAAAAATATACACACTGCATGATGAGATCCTCAAGGGCCAACTTAATCATCCCCAACGGTGTCCTGATGTCTTCTCAGTCTTAGTAGCTGTACTGGGTGTCAGACACTATGCCTGGGCAAGCTTAGGACTCTATCTTTGTATGCACTTAAAAGCGCCACACTGGGTTGCCTTAGGGTAGAGATATTCCAGAATCAAAGTTTCTGGGCCTTTGATTAATAGATATCTTTGCTAATACCAATGCATTGAAAACCAAAATTCTTTTCCAGTTTGAAAAGAGCAGGACTGAAAGCAAGCGTTTTTGCCAACAGGCAACTAGCATGGTTGTGTATGGTAATTAATTTTAAGTGGTTTATATTGGTGGATCAAAGGAACACCCTAAACACAGAAGATAAGATCCTACTCCTGTGCTGAAACTGGTGTGAGCAGAAACCAGCCCAACAAAACCAGTTAAAAAGAATTAGAGAAAAAGACTTAGAACAAAAGGTAGGAGCCCGCAGATCCCTAGGGCTTTTGGCTAATGCCAGTTTACCTTCCGTGGGGCAAATACTTTGTTCTCAGAGTTTTAAATATGCAGCTGTGTAACAAACGCATGAGTTGGCTACCTTCAAGCAGCTTCAATGAGACCTAGAATTAAATACAACTGCAGTGATAACAATTTGCAATTTACTGACTTCCCACTATGTGCTGGGCATTTAAATACAGTATCTCATGGAATCTTTACATCATTTCTATACAGTAGGTATAATTGTCATCCTGTGTAGTCTGCTTATCTATTGCTGTTTAGCAAAACACCCCCAACCCCCTGGGCTTAAATAAGAATTCTTTATTCTTTTTTGTGGTTCTGTGGGTTAACCGGGTTCAGCTGAGTGATTCTCTTTTGGGGGCTGCATGCAGGCAGTAGCTATAAGAAGTGGCTGGAGCTGGAGACATTGGATAACTCAACTGTACTTGACCTCTACGATGGCTTCTTCACTGTTGTCTTGTTTCTGCGAATGAGGTTACTGGAACTTCTGGGGCCTTGCTCGTGTCTCTTCTCCCTGCTGGTGTTCTCTCTCGGACAGCTTGGGCTTCCTTAAAGCACAGCGATCTCACGGTAGTCAGACTTCTTACCTGCAGCTTTGCTCCTTTAGATTAAATGTTCCAAGGGAACGAGGTGGAAACTGCAAGGCTGCTTGTGGCCTGGCCTCGTAAGTCACACTGAGTCAGCTTCACTGGTTCCATAGGTCAAACATGAGTAACAGGACCAGCCCCAGAGGGAGGGGCTACCAAGTTGTAGATTCCAAGAAGTGTGGTTCATTGTGGGGCCATCTTTTGATGCTGGCAAATACATATATTTAAATACATAAAAATACAAATTTTATTACAAGCCATGTTGTTATGGAAGGAATGAGGGTTTTTTTACAAAAAAAAAAGTCAAATATAGTCAAAGGTCTGACTCCTTGTAGGTTGTCAAGATGGGGGTCAGATCCAGTGCTTTGTGATTCCTCTGTGTTATGGTCTATCTACCAAACAAAGTTATCTGTAGAAAATAATTAAGAAACCTTTATTAAAGTCCTGCACAAAAAGGCACAAACAGGGGTCTGTGTTCCCTAAAATCTCTTGGAGCCTGGAGTTCAGTGTGAAAACATCATGGGCAAAGAGTGAGCAGCTCGGAGTTGAAGTCCCAAGTTCAAGCCTGCGCAAACCATTTAACCTCTTGTTGAGAGTCCGTTTCCTCAAAGGTAGAATGGGGACAACAAAGTCTTTTCTGCAGGATTGGTGTAGAAATAACATAAAATAAGCTCTGTGGGCGTGATCTTGTTAATGACAGTGTGATATAGATGGTGGGCTTCATTGAGAAGGAACCAGGGACCCATGAGAGGTTACACAAGCAAGTCCAAGAGGGGAGCGTCTCTTCCTGAGCTGCCTACAGGATTAGACTTGAGGATGTCAGCCACAGCGTGCGAGGAGTGAGTCCTGTCATTTCGGTGACGTTGTCCCAGACCTGCAGCGCTGTGAAGCTCTTGCCCACCCTGTAATTCTGCACCATGCTCTCCTGTGAAATGTGAGGAACCCCTCACTTCAGGAGCACCCCTTTCCTCCACACGATGCCAAGCCGCCACTTACCAAAAACTAAATGAGAGTCTTAGAGAGCCACACAGTTTTGTTTCATACAAATTGTTGAACTCTTTACTTAGTATAGAGTTAATCGTATGTGTATAAAGTCTATTGAAAATAGATCTTAGTAAAAAATAAGAATGGGAATAGGAGAAGGAGAAGTAGGAGGAAGAAGGGTGGGAGTGTGAGTGGGAGGGCAGGTATAGTGGGAAGAATCACCATGTTCCTAAAGTTGTATTTATGAAATGCATGAAGTTTGTATTCCTTAAATAAAAGGTTTCGGGGGAAAAAAAAGATCTGATGTTTTTAAAATCCATTCCTTGATTTCCTTTTTTTTTCTTCTTTTACCTTGGCTCTAAAATGTTTTACATGGCTAAATCAACTATGAATGAAATACTACAGAAGTGCAGGGGGAGCTGTCATTGAGCCCTTAGTTTGAGCTTGCATTTGGCCATGTCTGATGAACTGGGATCAGATACCAGCAGGTGTCTGGTATCTGGGGGGGGAGGGGGGGGATACAGAACCACCCAAAAAGTTCCCTGAGCCTGGAAGATAAGCCACAGTGGAGTCCTAGAGAGAAGGTACGGCCATTTCAAGTGGAAGTTCAAGAACAAACTCAAAGTATGCCGGTTTCTGTGATCCTCTGGGGGAGTAGGCAATGTGACTCTTAGGACTGGTGGTAAAGAAGGACACAGCAGGATTTGACCACTTTCTCCTTTCTTTCTTGAACTTCTTGTGTTGGCAAAGAGAGGCCTGTTGGGCATGAAGGATATCCCATAGGACGGGGCCATGAAACCTTGTACCGTTGTCATGAATGTCTTCTCCAGAATGCATGCAAGATTTGTTTGTATGGATGTGGGAGACTAAACAGCTGACTCTTAAAAGAGGTTCAATCTGAGTATGGCAATGTCTGTCAAGGACGCATTTCATGCCTATTCCACGGCCCCATGTTGAAAATAATACTGCCCATGAAACAAATGTAACTTCTTTTTAGTTTGTTTTTTATTTTTGTAAGAGTCCAGTTGAGTGCGTCTTTAGAATATTCACATCAAAATCATCACTGCTATCTAATTCCACACCATTTTTATCACACCATGGAGAAACTCATGAGCAGTCATTCTCCATTCTCCTCCCCACCTAAGGCCCTGGAATGGTGAATCTACTTTGTGTTTCTGTGGATTTGCCCATTTTGGATGTTGCATGTAAATGGGATCATGCACTGTGTGGTTTTTTTTTCTGCCTGATGTCTTTCACTTAGAATGTTTTCAGAGTTCATCCGTGTTTCAGCTGGTATTAGTACTTCATTCATTTTTTATTGACAACTAATCTTCCATTATATGGAAATGACACATTTTGCTGATCCATTCATCAGTTAATGGACAGTTGGGCTGTTTCCACCCTGGGGCTGTTAAAAAGAACATTGTCTACAATTTGGGACATGCTCAAGCTGACTTGCCCCAAATGGTAGAGTTAGAAACACAACAGGGGATTCCAATTCAATCCCATCAAGGTGGCATGTACCAATGCCATCTCACTAGTCCAAGTGATCAATTTCAGTTCACAATTGATCATAATGAAAGGACTAAGAGTCAAAGGGATCACATAAACAAGTCTAGTGCCTGCTAATACTAACCGATAGAATAAATAAAGGGGAGAGCGATCCAACATGGGAAGCAAGATACACAGCAGACTCATAGAATGGCAGATGTCCTAAACAGCACTCTGGCCTCAGAATCAGCCCTAAAGGCATTTGGATCCGGCTGAAAAGCCCATGAGAGTATTTCAGGCATGGAAAGCCAAGACACTCTGGCAAAAAAAAACAAAACAAAACAAAACAAAAAAAACACAAAAACACCTAAATGAAAGATCTCTGTAAGTGAGATCCCAGTGGAAAGAACAGGTCTTCAAAGAAGGAGGTACCTTTCTCTGAAGGGAGGAGAGAACTTCTACTTTGACTATGACCTTGTCTAAATAAGATAAGAGTCGGCGAACTCAAAAGGCTTCCATAGCCTTGGAAACTCATGACTGGAGCATAGGGAGATTACTGATGCCATAAACAGGAGTGTCGATTTGTAAAGTCAACAACAGGAGTCACTGTGCACTTACTCCTCATGTAGGATCTCTGTCCTTAATGTGCTATACATTGAGATTTAATGCTATAACTAGTACTCAAACAGTATTTTTCACTTTGTGTTTCTATGTGGGTGCAAGCTGTTGAAATCTTTACTTAACATATACTAAACTGATCTTCTGTATATATAGAAAATTGAAAATGAATCTTGATATGAATGGAAGGGGAGAGAGAGTGGGAAAGGGGAGGGTTGCGGGTGGGAGGGAAGTCATGGGGGGGGGAGCCAATGTAGTCCATAAGCTGTACTTTGGAAATCTATATTCATTAAATAAAAGTTAAAAAAAAAAAAGAACATTGTCATGAACATGCATGTACAAGGTTTCGGATGGATCTATGTTCTCAATTCTAATATCTAAGAGTGGAATTTCTAGGTCATATGGTAACTCAGAATACCTTTTGAGAAACTGCCAAGCTGTTTCATATAAAATATTTTTAATAAATTAAAAATTTTAAAATAAACCTAGGAATTTTTAAAGATGTATTAATTTATTTGAAAGGCATAGTTACAGTGAGAGAGAGAGAGAGAGAGAGATATCTTCCATCCACTGGATCACTCCCCAAATGGCCACAATGGTCGGAGTTGCACCAATCCTAAGCCAGGAGCCAGGAGCTTCTTCTGATTCTCCTATGTGGGTACAGATTTCAAGCACTTGGGCCACCTTCCTCTGCTTTCCCAGGTTCATTAGCAGAGAGCTGGATTGGAAGTGGAACAGCTGGGACTCAAACTGGGACCCATATAGGATGCTGGTGTCCAGGCAGCGGCTTTACCTGCTCTGCCACAGTGCCAGCCCTTAAGCCTAGGAGTATTAATCAGTGCTTCTGATTAGTGTGAGATAACACTAGTTACTGTATTGAATTCTCACATCTTTAACCAAAAGCAAATAATTTGGTACATGCTCTAGTTTTTGGCAAATAGTGTTTTCCCTAGACTTCTAGACATATTGACAACAGCTTATGTCCTCTCATTAGTGTAACTTTGAAGGTCCAACAGGGTCTGGAATTCCAGATTGGGAACAGGGCAGAGCAAAACAAACTTCTGAAATTGCTTTCTGGAGACGAAAGCACCTGTCCTCTTCTTTCCTTTTCCTCTCCCTCTGCTGGAGGACTTTTCTGTCTTACTTTCTTCTCTCTCTCTCTCTCTCCTTGCATTTTTTCTTTTTCTCTTACCACAGTGAATTGATGACTCCCATACTTCAGGACTTTTATGGACTAGTAAAAAAGAGTTTGTGATCAGTGAATTTGCCTAAGTTTGCCAAATAATGAAATTTTAAAACAATCCTGTATTGCCATGAATTCACTAAAGAAAGGACAACCCCCAGTAGGTAAATAGTAGGCTAAAGGTTTAAAAATTTATTTTAATAAGTATTTTTATGGGCTTATCAGTTTATTTTTCTCATTTTGTTATGAACCAATGAAAGCTTCATAAACCAGAAAGGTAATTCAGATAATACCAACTAGGGATATAGTAATGAAACCAGCCTATTGTGCAGAAAGTTAATCCATTTAAATACTCTTAGCCTCAGCCCCCTTACTGTCATCTAGGAAGTGCTATCCTGTCCCACAGAAACACTTTCCCTCTAGATCTTCCTTTCCAAGCACATTATATTTCTCTGCCATCTGTGTTCCTAGGTTTTTGGGATTTGGAATTAGGAAACTGTTGGGGGAAAGACCAGTAGGGATGATTGAAATGATTGATGCACATGATGAAGAACTGGGAAGGAGAGGGCTGATGGATGTTGAGGAAGACATCCCTTGGCTGAGAATAGTTTTCTTTGGATGAGTGTGGTGTTAGGATTGGAAAATTCCAGAAAGTATTGGATAAGATTTAGGGATATTAATAATAACAAATGTAAACTATTGCTTGGATAAATAGGTCTCCTCAAGTATTTTTCAGAAATATTAAATAAACACTGGAATTTTTTTTATTAAAAAAGAGACTTGACCACATGATCTCTAAAACTCATAAAAAATGAATAGAAGATGATGTTCGGTTTTCAGGCTATTAATCTGCCATTATGCCTAGCACATCTTCACTTTTTCTGAGACACTGGATTTGATTCTCTGTCTGCTAAGTAAAATTTTTCCTTAGAAAGAAACACTGCTTGTATAAGGATAGTGTATGTCAGTATGGAGATGTGATATCTATCCTTTTGGTGGAGGGCGGATTACTGTAAAGGAAGTCTTTATTCATTTGCTCATTTATTCAAAAACCATTTATTGAGTATCTCCTAAGTGAATAGATTTTGCCTAAGGGCTAACTAGACATGCAGAAAATTAACACTCAGGTTTTGAATTTTAAATATTTTTCCCCGGACTTGTAAACAAAAGAAATTACAGTGGCACATAATCACGTTATTATAGGAACAGCAGTGCAGAGGCAGGGCCGAGGGAGTGGCAGAGTTCAAAAAAGACTTCCTGGAAGAGGTGACAGCTGAGCTTGAGAAAGTAAAAGCTGTGTAATCAGACTTGGGTGGGGAAGACGTTCCTGGAAGAGAGTGAACCAGTAATAATTGCGTGACTGGGACAGGTGGAAACTGAGACTGGCGAAGCGAGCAGGGGTCACTAGGGCTTTGAAATAGGCATCATATGATTTGCATTTAGAAAGCTCACAATGGTAAGGTTGTGGGGGATAAATTCAAGAGCAGGCTAGACATAAGCAGACCAGTTGGGCAGCGATTGCATGTGGTCAGACAAGAAGAAGTTCAGAGAAATACTGTGGTGTATTGTACATGCAGTCAACCGGGGCTGAGAAAGGGAAAGATTAATTCTGACTGGGAAGATCTTGGAGGTTCGATCTGAATGCCTTTGGCTATCTCGAAGAGACCAGACTTCAAAGGCTCAAAAGGAAATGGGATCTTCTTAGAGTGTGTGTTGACTCCCAGCCCCCAATGCCTATCACAGATCAAGTCATGTAGCAGACTCTTAGTGCATATCTGATGGATGAACAGGAAGCAAATTCCAGGGTGTATCAATGACCTCTTGCTGCATATTAATCTAAGGAAGAGCTAGTTATTTTTAATAATTTTAAGCATTATTTATTGTTTATTTGAAAGATAGCATCTTCCATCCTGTGGTTCACCCCCCAGATGCCTGCGATAGCTGAGGCTAGAGCAAGCTGAAGCCAGGAATTAGGAACTCCATCTGGGTCTCCCATGTGGGAGGCAGGAACCCAAGTAATTGGGCCATAATGTGCTGCCTCCCAGGATCAATAGCGGGAAGCTGGAACAGAAGCCGAGATGGGACTCAGCCCCAGGTAATTCAAGATGGGATGTGGTTGTCACACTGTGGCTTAATGCACTGCACCAGAAGAACTTCCCCAATAGGCCTTTATTTTTGCTTGCCTGTCTGGCCTGTTGGTCTCAACATCAGCAGTCATCACTCATTCAAGCATCTGGATTGGTGTCTAGATGGCCATCCAATTGAGGGACAGAGTGAGGGAGCCACATATATCTTATCATCTAGTTGGTAAACCTAGGCTCATTCCCATGGTGACAGTAGAGTTCAGTTAAGTGAAGCAGGCTTCTCAAGGATCACTCTCAGATTGGGCATTGCTTTGCGTGTTGTGCTGGCCAAAGCAAGTCACAAGTTCAGTCCAGATTCAAGGCATGGGAGAAAACCACTTTTGATAAAGGAAAATGAAAAGTCACCTTCCAAAGGGTATGGATATAATAAGGAGAGTAACTGCAGACACTTAAAAATATTTATTTATTTATTTGCAAGTCCAAGTTACAGAGAGGGTGAGGTAGAGGCCTTCCCTCCACTGGTTCACTCCCCAAATGGCTGCAATGGCCAGGACTGAGCCAGGCTGAAGTCAAGAACCAGGAGCTTCATCTGGGTCTCCCATGTGGATGCAGGTGCCCAAGCACTTGGGCCATCCTCTGCTATTTTCCCAGGTACATTAGCGGGGAGCTTCGGAAGTAGAACAGCCGGGACTTGAACAGGTGCCCATATGGGATACCAGTGCAGCAGTCAGTGGCTTAACCCACTACACCACGGTGCTGGCCCTGCAGATGCTTTTTTTTTTTTTTTTGACAGGCAGAGTGGACAGTGAGAGAGAGAGACAGAGAGAAAGGTCTTCCTTTGCCGTTGGTTCACCCTCCAATGGCCGCTGCGGCCAGCGCACCGCGCTGATCAGATGGCAGGAGCCAGGAGCCAGGTGCTTTTCCTGGTCTCCCATGGGGTGCAGGGCCCAAGCACCTGGGCCATCCTCCACTGCACTCCCTGGCCACAGCAGAGAGCTGGCCTGGAAGAGGGGCAACCGGGACAGAATCCGGCGCCCTGACCGGGACTAGAACCCAGTGTGCCGGCGCCGCTAGTCGGAGGATTAGCCTAATGAGCCGCGGTGCCGGCCTGCAGATGCTTTTGTTGTCTTTCACATGGGCAGAAAGAAGAAGATGAGCAAAGGCCAGGAAGCTGGGCTGTGCCAAGCCACGTAGGGGGAGCATGGACTCATGGCCATGACTCACATACAGGTTTGATTGGACAGGGTCTGTAGAGGAAGGTAGAGCTAGAGAACGCAGGGACCAGATCACGATGGACTTGGAAGGCCTGGATGGAGGGTCTGAACTTGGAGGACTGTAAAAAGTACTTAGAAATTCCTGGGACAGGCGTTTGCACAGTTGTTAAGATGACACTGGGGACATCCATATCCCGTATCACAGTGCCTGGGTTTGAGTCCCAACTCCACTCTACATTCCAGTTTCCTGGTAATGTATTCTCTGAAAGGCAGCAAGTGATGGCTCAGGTGGACTCCTGTCAACCAAATGGGAGACCCAGGTTGAGTTCCCGGCTCCTGCTTTCAGCCCAGCCTAGCCCTGGCTGTTGAAGGAATTTTGGGAAATAGGCAGCAGATGAGAGCTCTGTCTGTCTCTTACCCTCTCTGTCTCTCTGCCTCTCAAATCAATCAATCAATCAATCAATCAATCATTATAGATTTTGAGATAGAAAACAACACAATCAGATGAAACTTCAACCAGTTTGAGGGATTGGGGGGGAATTCCTTCTAGGTTCTGGGCACTTGTCATTTGGGAGTAGGCTACTCACTGTAGCCCTGAGGAAGGCACATGGTTCTTGGCCATCAATGCCCCTTTGCCAGCTCTCAGGTGGCAAGTGGACCTATTCCAAATGCCAGACCAACAGCACGGCCAGGTTTACTGAGATCACCATGCAAGACTACAGAATTCTCAACGGTTTACCACCCATTTGCTAGCCAGGCTAATATTTAGCCACTTCTTTTTCTCCTTTGAAGTATCTTGGTAATAAAATGAATGTAACTAGCAATTTCTTTAACAGTATTTATGGGACATTAATGTTAAACTTTGTGGAAGAGCCAAGTTGCTCTCATCAAAGCCCAGGCATATTTACTTTTGAACTTTGAGTAAATTTCACATATCTCTTGGTCCGCCTTGAGCTAGCCTGAGTGTTTCCCATCTTTGTTTTACAATCTTGGGAACTTGGGCACAGATAGGCTAACCTCAGAGAAGCAGCTGCTGAGTCAGGGGGATGTGAGTGGTTGGACTCCTGACCCATCTTAAATGACAAAGTCCTATGGATAAGCTTCTTCCAGTGGTCCTTAAGGTCTATATAAATGCCTACAGGGATCACATCACCCATGCTAAAAATGGTAGCACTTTGGCAGCTTAGCTCTGTGTGTGAAATCACAGGATGCTCCTCTCCCAACTTTTCATGTCACTAATTCTTTTTTTTTTTTTTTTTGACAGGCAGAGTGGACAGTGAGAGAGAGAGACAGAGAGAAAGGTCTTCCTTTGCCGTTGGTTCACCCTCCAATGGCCACCGGGGCTGGTGCACTGCTGCCGGCGCACCGCGCTGATCTGATGGCAGGAGCCAGGTACTTCTTCTGGTCTCCCATGGGGTGCAGGGCCCAAGCACTTGGGCCATCCTCCACTGCACTCCCTGGCCACAGCAGAGAGCTGGCCTGGAAGAGGGGCAACCGGGACAGAATCCGGCACCCCGACCGGGACTAGAACCCAGTGTGCCGGCGCCACAAGGCAGAGGATTAGCCTAATGAGCCGCAGCGCCGGCCTGTCACTAATTCTTGTATATCCTCCAGGGTTCGTTCCTTACTTCATTACTAAAGTCCAACACTTACTGCATACGACAGTTAGTTGAATGGGTACAGGAATGAATGCTGAAGCCAGTGAGAGAGCAGGTTAAGGGGGCTAACACTGAGTTTGTTTCTCAGCCATGCCATTTGTGAGCTGTGTTTTCATGGATAGGTTATAACCTAACCTATCTGAGCATCAGATTTATCGTATGTAAAGTGATGATAAGAGGTTCTACCTCGCCTTTTTCTTTTCTACCTTTTGTTTATTTGAGAATCAAAGAGAGAGGATGAGAGATGGATGGAAGCATTTTGTTAGTTCTCCAGATGCCTGCCAAGGTCAGGACTCGGTTGGAATGAAGCTGGGAGCCAGCAACTCAATCCACGTCTCACACATAGGTGATGGGAACCATCACTGCTACCTCTGAAGGTGTGCTTTAGCAAAAAGATGGAGTCAGCAGCCAGAGCTGGGTATTGAATCTGGGTACTTTGATGTGGGATACAGGCACCTACTCAGCATCTTAATCGTTGGGGAAATCATCCACTCCTCCACCTCACTTTTTAGGGAGGAAGTTACCTACGAAGTGTCTACTACATGATAGGTGTTTAGTAAGTAAAAGATGAGAATGAGCAAGTTGAAAGAGGAGAAAGCTCCAAACTCTAGGAAAGTAGAGTTCTATTGTACAAACCAAAATGTGCAGAAGAGGAAAAATGCATCCACCCAAACCTATTTAACTGCAATTGGGAGGACGGTGTCACAAAATCATTTTACACCATGTTATGTTTGTCTTTTGGGCACCTACCTTCTCACCAAATCCACACCTTTCTTCCTCTGGTGGTGGGCTTTTAAAAGTGCAGACCAGGGGCTGGTGCCATGGCTCACTTGGTTAATCCTCCGCATGTGGCACCAGCACACCGGGTTCTAGTCCCAGTTGCTCCTCTTCCAGTCCAGCTCTCTGCTGTGGCCCAGGAGGGCAGTGGGGGATGGCCCAGGTGCTTGGGTTCTGCACCCACATGGGAGACCAGGAAGAGGCACCTGGCTCCTGGCTTCGGATAGGCGCAGCGCCGGCTGTAGCAGCCATTTGGGGAGTGAACCAACGGAAGGAAGACCTCTCTCTCTCTCTCTCTCTCTCACTGTCTATAACTCTACTTGTCAAAAAAAAAAAAAAAAAGTGCAGACCAGATGTCAGCCTGATACTGAACCCTCCCTTGCAGTGGATGCAGTTGAACCCCCAACAAATAGATCTGGCTAGATCCTACACTGTGATAGCTGTGAATGTGATCTTATTTGGAAATAGGGGCATTACAGGTGTAATGAAGTTAAAATATAGTCATACTGGACTAGGGTGGGCCCTAACTCCAATGACTGGTGTTTTTATTAGAGAAAGAAGAGGTTGGAAGAGATACATATGAGGAAGAAGGCCATGGCTTATGGAAGCAGAGACTGGAGTGACATAGCTATAGGCAAAGCAATGCCAAGGACTGCTGGCAGCCCAAAGAAGCTGGGGTCCTCAGAGGGAACAAGTTCTACTGAAGCTTTGCTTTCAGGCTTCAACCCCCCAAGCTGTCAGCAAGTGAATGCCTGTTGCTCCCAGCTATCCAATTCGTGGTGACTTGTGATGGCGGACCTAGGTAACCACGGCACATACAAAGAGCTTTTTGTTTCAGTCTTCAGTATTTCTCCCCAGTCTTTCCTGGGAAAACCTTTGGATCCAGAGTAAAACATTTTTCAGGCAACAGAACGTTTTCCAAAGCATGAAAATACATAGTCACAGGAGCAGAAAAGGAGGGGAAAAAAGAAAACCAGTAAGAGGAGGCAGCAAAGGAGGTGGGAGCCAAAGGCAGATCAGAGAGGCAACTGTGGGCATCGACAGGCCAGCAGCTGGCGGTGTTGGCCAGACTGGCTTCCAGCTGAGTAGAACCAGGCGGAGCTGCCGTCAACAGCTGTTAGAGGACAGGTGCCCTGAAGTCAGCTTGCCTAGGACAATTGCAAAGGTCGTCCAAGGTCAAGTCCAAAGCCCCTGCTGGAAATGCCCACACCGGGTTCTTGCCAGGCATTTGTTCACTCTGTCCAGCCTCCATCATGGGGGCACTGGGTTTGCTAACACTTGCAAAGGGCTAGGTTGGCAACAGATGGAATTTCTACCTAAATTCTTGGTGGAAAAACTGTGTTTCATGTAAGTTTACGGCTTCGTCAGTAATCAACCTTAAAGCAGCTGCTGGTGCATATTCTGTGTACGTATGGTCTCTGGGGACCCGAACCATTCTCTCCTCCCCACTTTCCATATCCTAAGGTGAAGGCCAGCCCTCCAGGAGTAGGCTGCACTCACCAGGGCTGCGGGGGAGTGAGCCAAGTGCGCTGTAAAGGCGTTGCTGGCTGCTCCCAGAGGAGCACAGAGCACTGAGAGCAGGTGCACAACCTGCTGTGGCGAGGATCTGTGACTTCCACCCAATTATCTCAGACAAGGGAGGGCAACTGTGGACCATGCACAGTTTTAACTGGATTTCAGCTTGCGTCTGGTGAGTTTTGGGAGACTCGAGGCTGATAGCTTATGCTAAAATGTTATTGATAGGTTCTTTTTTTTAAGATTTATTTTTATTTATTCGAAAGGCAGAGTTACAGAGAGAGGTAGACACACACACACACACACAGAGGTCCTCCATCCACTGGTTCATTCCCCAAATGGCAATAACAGCTGGAACTGAGCCAATCTGAAGTCAAGAGTCAGGAGTTTCCTCTGGGTCTCCCACGCAGGTACAGGGGCCCAAAGACTTGGGCCATCTCCTACTGCTTTCCCAGGCCATTAGCAGAGAGCAGAAGAGGAGCATCCAGGACTAGAACCGCTTCAGGCTGTGGCTTTAACCTGCAACACCACAATGCTGGCCCTGATGGGTTCTTTTGAGGCCCTTTCAGTATAGGACCAAGTCCGTGGGATGTAGAGGCAGAGATGGTGACTGGCAGAGGCTCCTGGTGTGATGTCGGAGGAGGAGCTGTGTGGACACTCACAGGGTGGGTGAGGGGCAGAAATGCCAGTGGGGAGGTGGGCAGAGCGAGAATCTATCACGGGAGTCACATGGCCTTTGGCTGCCTCCCCTGTGCTGGCTGAGGTGACAAAAAAGAGGCAATGAGAAGAATAAGGGTCCTCCCTTGGGAAAATTGTGGTCAAACTATGTTCAACATATGTAACAAATTTTTGGAAAGTTCTGCCCCCTGCTTCCTCTCCATCTGCCGGCTGGCTCCTGACTGCTCTTGCCCTTATTTCCTTTATAGCCTTCATCACTCCCTGAAACAATGTTGCTCGTATATTTAGTTACTTGTCAATTGCTTTATTCTCCATTGAAATGTAACCTCCCTGGGAACTTATTCCACACCATCCCACACCATCTTCATCCCCCAGAACAGTGGCTGGCAGCTAACAGTTGCTCAGTGAATGTTTGTCAACTGAATGAAATCCAGCCCAACAGGAGTAGGAAAGCCCACTTGCGAATGGAGAGCTTTGGTTCTAGGTCCAGACCATGTGGGCTCGGACTTCACCTCCTGTCACTCACTGTGGTCTAGTTACTCCACCTTTCTATGCTTCAGCCTCCTCCAGTGCAAAATGGGGATACTAATGTAACCTGCTTCGTAGGATTGTTAGGAAGGTTGAAGGAGCAGATACATGTAAAAAGCATTCTAAGCATTTTCTTAAAGAGCCAAACAGTAAATATTTTAGGCTTTGCAAACCATATGGTCTCTGATGCAATGACTCCACTTTGCCCTTGAAGCACAAGAAAAGCCACAGAAAATACGTGAGTGAGTGTGAGCACATTCCAACTGAATTAGAGCATGAGGGGCTGGTATTATGGTGCAGTGAGGTAAGCTGCCACCTGTAATGCTGGCATCCCATATAGGTGCTGGCTCAAGTCCTACTATCCTACTTCCATTCTGGCTTCCTGTTAATTCACCTGGGAAGGCAGTGGAAGACAGCCCAAGTCCTTGGGCCCCTGCCATCTATGTGGTAAGAGACCTGGATGGAGTTCTAGGCTCCTGGCTTGAGCCTGACTCTGTCCCAGCTCTTGCAGCCATCTGTGGAATGAACCATCAGATGGAAGTTCCGCCCCCCCCCCCCCCGCCTTCACCATAATGCTGCCTTTCAAATAAGTAACAAAATAAATAAATTAATTAAAAAAAAAAAAAACAGAAAACAAAATGCCAGTATTGCTGGTGTTAGTTAAAAAAAAAAAAAAAAAAAAAAAAAAAAAAAAAAGCATTGGAGCAGGCTTTTAGCCTGGTGGCTAAGTTGCTGTTAGGAAGTCTGCATCCCACATGGGAGTACCTGGGTTCAATACTCAGCTCTGGCTCCTGATTCCATCTTCCTGCTAATGCAAACCCAGCACGGCACTGGTAATGGCTCAAGTAACTGGGTTTTTCTGCCCACAAGGGAGACCTAGATTGAGTTTCCAGCTCCTGGCTATGGCCAGGCCCAGTCTCAGCTACTGTGGGCATTTGGTGAGTGAACCAGGAGGTGGAAGTATTTTCTCTCTCTCCCTCTCGCTCACAATCTCTTTCTCTCTTATGCTCTCTCTCTATCAAATACATAAATAAAAATTTTAACAATATTTAAAGCACCATTTGACAATCCCAGAAGATAAAAGATGAAATGAAAAATACCAACATGCTGTTACCAATAAGGCAAAGTACTCTTCAAAAGCAGCTTGAAAGCACTGTTTGTATCCAAAGGCGTCACATGATAGGTAAGTTAGATATTGTATTTGTTTATGTCTGAGGGAGCCCAGTATATCAAATGACTCAACAAGTCACAGAGCCGATGCATAAGACTTCAGTCTGAACCCAGATAATTTTTCTTGTAGCACAATGTCATTAACTACAGCACAGCAAATCTCACCACCCACTCAGTATAACCCTCCCACTGCAGCTTCTCCTGGGATCGTCCCTCTATCCTTCTGACATAGAAGATGCCCGTTTCTGGTGGCACATTCCACAGCAAAGGAAGCCAGAAGTCCTGGAGCAGTTGCTTCTTATCCTTGTAGTTATCAAGAACTAATTATAGGCCAGCGCCGTGGCTCACTAGGCTAATTCTCCGCCTTGCGGCGCCGGCACCCCGGGTTCTAGTCCCGGTCGGGGCGCCAGATTCTGTCCCGGTTGCCCCTCTTCCAGGCCAGCTCTCTGCTGTGGCCCAGGAGTGCAGTGGAGGATGGCCCAAGTGCTTGGGCCCTGCACCCCATGGGAGACCAGGAGAAGTACCTGGCTCCTGCCATCGGATCAGCGCGGTGTGCCGGCCGCAGTGCGCCAGCCGCAGCGGCCATTGGAGGGTGAACCAACGGCAAAGGAAGACCTTTCTCTCTGTCTCTCTCTCTGTCTCTCTCTCTCACTGTCCACTCTGCCTGTCAAAATAAAAAAAAAAAATAAAAAAAAGAACTAATTATAAGCAGCCCCCACTTTGTCTTGTCAAAAAAAAAAAAAAAATCAGTGGAGTGACTGTTCCTTAATGAGCTTTAATACAAAAGAGAAGAATTTACGGCACAATTTGAGCCCCATTCCCTCCAACCCCCATCACACACATTTTCAAGAAGCACAATTATTATCTATTCTTGTCAGTTTGTATGCGGGTTGAGTTACGTATTTTGGGTTACTGTAAGAAGCTTATTTGGTCTGAGTGTATAGTAACAAGGAGAGGAAAATTTTGGTTGCTGATAAAGACTTGCCTTACTTTGGATTAGAAGGCTAGGGGTCTGCACTAACAGAAACCCAAGACCCCTGCTTTCAACTATCTATGAGTAGAGCTTACAACCTTGATGTCACCTAAATGCCTGTGAAAGAACTGTGCAAGTGCTATGTATTCTCACAAGAATAACTAAAAAAGATGGACAATACCAAGTATTGGAAAGAATATGGAGAAAGTGGGCCCTCATATATATATATATATATATATGTATATGTACATATATATTATATATCTATATGGTGGGAATGTCAAATGGTACTGCCATTTTAGAAACAGGTTGGCCATTTCTTAAAACATTAGAACTTACCACTCCCTTTATGACTGACCCAGAAATTCTGTTCCTGGATATCTGCCCAAGGGAAATAAAAATACATGCCCACACAAAGATTGGTAAGCAAATGTTCATAACATCATTATTCGTAATAGATAAAATCTGGAAATCAACTAAATTGATGAATGGATAACTGAATTATGGTGCTTTCATGCAGTAGAATTCTATCATGATTAAAAAAAGGAATCAACCAACTACGTGTAGCAACATGAATGAATCTCAGAAATACAATGCTACGTGAAAGAAGATGGATAAAAGGAATGCAATAGTTCCGTTCATAAAATATACACCAGCAAAAAACAGATTGAAGGGCTGGTAGGGTGGAGGGTCGGGGAGCAGGGATGGACTATAAGAGGAAATGAGGAACTTCCTGAGATGATACATGTGTTCCAAATTTTGATCTGGATATTGTGAAATGTATATATATATATATATATGTAGATATATGTGTAGATATGTTTGTATTTGAAAGGCAGAGTGATAGGGAGTGACAGAAAGAGTTCTTTTTTTTTTTTTTTTTGACAGGCAGAGTGGACAGTGAGAGAGAGAGACAGAGAGAAAGGTCTTCCTTTTGCCGTTGGTTCACCCTCCAATGGCCGCCGCAGCTGGTGCACCGCGCCGAATGATGGCAGGAGCCAGGTGCTTCTCCTGGTCTCCCATGCGGGTGCAGGGCCCAAGCACTTGGGCCACCCTCCACTGCCCTCCCTGGCCACAGCAGAGAGCTGGCCTGGAAGAGGGGCAACCGGGACAGAATCCGGCGCCCCGACCGGGACTAGAACCTGGTGTGCCGGCGCCGCAAGGCAGAGGATTAGCCTAGTGAGCCACGGCGCCGGCGAAAGAGATCTTCTACCCGGTGGTTCCCTCTGCAAATGGCAGTCCAGTCAGAAGCCAGTGATTGCATCCTGGACTCCCACAGGGATGGCAGGGTCCCAAATTCTTGAGCCATCATTGGCTGCTTACCACACGCATTAGATGGAGCTGTATTGGAAGCAGAGTGGCTGTGACTCAAACTGGAGCGCTGGTATGGGATACAGATGCCCTGAATAACAGCTTAATCAGCTACGCCACATCCTCACCCCTAACTAGATACTGTAAATGAGTAAAAGTTGTCATCTAATGCTACCTCCTGAGTACTTTCCTTTACCCTTACAAATTTTTCCAAAAACAATTTTTGGTGGCCACATGGTGATACATAAATATGCTACAGTAATGGATTCACTGATTGTTCTGTTAGACATTTATGTATTTCCAATTTTCATTCTTTAAAGTCAGGTTCTGATGGTGTAATTAAAGTTCATAACAATTTTTGAGCTCTTGATAGATATTTCTTAATTGTCTCCCATATATATGCATAATCAGTACAAGACAATGTGTCACTGCTACCTTGTTTTTTTTGTTTTGTTTTGTTTTTTGGTTTTTGGTTTTTTTTGACAGGCAGAGTGGACAGTGAGAGAGAGAGACAGAGAGAAAGGTCTTCCTTTTGCCGTTGGTTCACCCTCCAATGGCCGCCGCGGCCGGTGCGCTGCCGTGGGCGCACCGCGCCTATCCGAAGGCAGGAGCCAGGTGCTTATCCTGGTCTCCCAGGGGGTGCAGGGCCCAATCACTTTGGGCCATCCTCCACTGCACTCCCAGGCCACAGCAGAGAGCTGGCCTGGAAGGGGGCAACCGGGACAGAATCCAGTGCCCAGACCGGGACTAGAACCCGGTGTGCCGGCGCTGCAAGGCAGAGGATTAGCCTACTGAGCCGTGGCGCTGGCCTTGTTACCTTGGCTTTTTAAAAATTCATTTGCATAATTAAATTTCTTTGATCTCTGATGAGGTTGGCTTTTTATTAAGTGCTATAGCAGTCATTAGGGCCATTCACACCATTCCCGTTCATCTCTGTTTGGGAACAGAAGGAGCTTGGATGTGGGCCCCTGTGAAGTTAGGCTTGGTCATGGGACTTGCTTTGGCCAGTGGCAAAGAAACATAATGATATGTCACTTCTGGCCGGAAGTCTTAAGAGCCAGTGTGCAGGATGCCACATTTCCTACTCCCTTCCCTTGTGATGAGGAAAGTGAGTAGAGGTGAAGCCTGTGCCAGCTTGTAGCCCTGAGTGCCCAGACGACCAGAGCTCCCCGCTGACCCACACTAGGAGGTAGCATGAACAAGAAATAAACTGAAAGTCACTGAACTATCAAGTCACTGAAATTCAGGGCTGGTTGTTACTATAGCATGCTAGAGTTCATCTTCACAGATACAATTCTGTGAATTTTTGTATGATATAAGGTGAAAAATTGATCAATGTCCTTTCACTTTAGCAAAATATATAAATTGAAACTGGTGTGATTGTGAAACAAAGGAAAATATATATCTCGTGGCCAGTCATACTCTGATTTGAAAATAATTCCAGAATGCCTTTCTGCAAGTAAAAATGAAGGAAGGAAATCTGACTGAGGAATAAAGTGAGCTGTAAGTTTCTGTGAAAGCGGTGCCAAAAATTCAGAAAGAATGGGAAAATTCAACTGCGCCTTCTGAATTGCTCCATTCCTACTTTGTGTTCCTTCTACGTGGTTACCCAGACAACTTGTGTGCAGTGGGATTTAACAGGCATACCCCTGGACTGCCCTGATGAGACGAGGCATTTGATCAAGCATCTGCCAGTGAATGAAGCATTTTGTATCTGGTCCCAAACAGGAAGTTCCTTTTGTTGTCCAAGGAAAGAGACTAAATGATCTTTCCCAGGGCCACACAGACAGATGCACACACAGGATGCAGAGGGTCAGGGAGAGCAGGAGGGGGATGGTGGGGGCGGGGGGGAGATGCAGAGGCTCACATGGACAAGGAGATAACATTTTGCAAATCATCATGTTTCTGAACAGAGTAGACATGGCCTGCCATGGGAATTTAGAACTTCAAACAAGGGATTTCTTAGCACAAGTAGGTCTAAGATTTGGGACCGGAACACAAACAGAATCCACAGAGTGTGTACAGTGTAAGGGGAAGAGAAATACTCACCTGATGTCCAAAATTCTCAGCCTAAACAATGATAGAAGAACTCTCTCCTACATCTTTGTTGGTACACATAAAAAGTTACTCTGTGTGTGTGTGTGTGTGTGCGCGCATAGTACAATCATTCTCTATAAATATTTTTCCTTCTTCAAGACGTCCCAAGTTTCAGAACTCTTGTGGGTGTAGCTATATAGAGAGATGAAAGTAAAAGGGGTCTTCTTCATGTAGTTGTTAGAGTGCTGAGAATGGGACAGATGCACACTGGCGCCACCTCCGCATTCCCACATCTTGCTAGACAATGCACTGTGTTGTGTCATTTTTGTGGAGGTGGCTACAGCTAAATTGTAAGTGATTCATTTCCTCACTATCAAAATATTTATAATGACCTTATAATGTGATTGATACAGAAGAAAGGTTAAATAACAAAGACGTTGTAGAAGAATTACAGTTGCAAATCAATAATTGATTTATTTTAATATTTATAAAATCAACAAATACAACCTTTACATTTGGGAGAGTCATTGGGAGAACATGCATTCAGATTCTAAACTTTGGTTTGTAGGCCATTTTTAATGAAAATAGAAGGGGATATTTACTTTTCAAAAGTCAAAAGAATTGGATCAGTTCTTTGTTAGATTTTATGAAAATTGAATAGAAAGAAAGGGGGCTGTAGCTCACCTTAGGCTGGACAATACAATAAAGAAATAAGAAAGCAGATTAATTTTCTTCCCCTTTATGTATGTAAGTAGAATAGGAATAAAATATGTGGGTTCTAGAGTTGATTTTTAAGATCATTCAGTGTTCCTGATAGTAGCTAATATTTATTATTTGTCAGATGGCAGACAACTTATGTATGGAAGCTTATTTAATATTCACAAAAACCTGGTAAAGTCAGCTGTGGGAGACCCTTGCACTGTGGCCCACAATTAGTCCCACCTCTCAGAATTCACCCCCATAAGTATTCTCCTCCCACACTGACTCCAGGAGTAGCCGTGTGATTTGATTTGGCCTTTGAACGTTAGCAAGCATAATAAAAACAGAGGCTGGATGAGGGCTTGAATGTTGGATTTGTCCTTCTGAGACCAGGCTGTTACGTAAGAAGCTCAGGCTAAATGCCCGGCTGAGCAGAGGCCACACGGAAAGATGTTCTGGAGTGTGGGGACCACCCTGGTCCTTCCAGCTTCAACCAAGCTCCCAGCTGCATGTTGTCAAACAGGAGATCCCAGCAGAAGCCGCAGAACTCCCCAGGTGGACTCCACTCTACCCAGTAAGAGAAAGTAAAGCAGCATTATTTTAGTGTTGCTACACTTCAGGGTGGTTTGTTACATAGCAATAATAAGTGAAATACAAGTAATGTAATTTACAATTGACACATATGTGAGCTGGGACTCAGAGTGGCTAAATACAAAGTCCTATAATGTAATTGTGTCTCCAAATGTGCCCAAAAATGCCATGTTCTTTTCACTACTCCCTCTCTTAAATTCTAGGCTTGCACTGCTTATTTAACATGTTTTCATGGCACTCTCATGGGCATCTTAAGCCTAAAATTTCCCCTGTCAAGCTCTTAAACTCGCCCTCACCTCAGTCTACGGCACCAGCACCCACCTGGTTGCTCAGGCCAAAATCCTGAAGCTGTGCCTGCCTTCTCTCTTTGACTCACACATCTCACAAAGTGTCAGCAAGTCCCGCCCGCAATAACTTCAAACGCAGAAGGTCCCCAACTTACCGTGGTTCATCCTGGGATTGTGTAACTTTACAATGATGTGAAACTGGTGTGCATTCAACAGAAACTGTGCTGTACATTTTGAACTTCGATCTTTCCCTGGGCTGGAGATGTGCAGCACCACTCCTGCTTGTGGTGGTGGGCAGCGGCAGCAAGCACAGCCCCAGACAGCCCTGCCATCGCACGGGGAACCACCAATACCCTACAGTGCTCTGTGTGGTGAAGCTAGGACACGCAGTAGGTGGGTGTATCAGATGCATTTTCAACTTACAGTATTTTCTTTTAAAAAATAAGATTTATTTGTTTATTTGAGAGGCAGAGTTACAGACACAGAGAGGTCTTCCATCTGCTGGGTCACTCCCCAAGTAGTTGTAAAGGCTGAAACTGGGCCAATCTGAAGCCAAGAGCCAGCAGCTTCTTCTGGGCCTCCTATGTGGGTACAGGGGTCCAAATACTTGGGCCATCCTCCATTGTTCTCCCAGGCACATTAGCAGAGAGCTGGATTGGAAGTGGAGCAGCGGGGACATGAACCAGTGCCCCTCTGGGATGCCAGCACCGCAGGCTGAGGCTTAACCTACCACAACACTGGCCCCAACTTACAATATTTTCAACTCACAGTGGATTGATCATGATGTGAGCTCATTTGAAGTCCAGGAGCATCTGTATACCTCTGGATCTAACCCCTATTGCTCAGTACCTCCTCCTCAGCCACCCTAGTTCAGGCCACAGTCGTGCCTCACTTGAACTACCACAGTAATATTTGGAGGGGAGGGAACAGGGCAGTGACAATACCAGAGACAGCAGAGAGCCAAGGGAAGACAGAAGGGCAGCCAGTGCTTACAGCGCCAGCATCCTATAGAGGAGTGCTGGTTCTGGCCCTGGATGTTCTATTTCTGGTCCAGCTCCCTGCTAATACGCCTGTGAAGGCAGCAGAAGATGGTCCAAGTACTTGGGCTCCTGCCACCCACACGGGAGACCCACATGGAGTTCCTGGCTCCTGGCTTCAGCCTGGCCCAGCCTCGGCTGTTGTGGTTATTTGAGAGGGTGAAACCAGCGGATATAAAATCTCTCTTTCTCTCTCTGTTTCTGTCTCTCTGTCTCTCTCTGTCACTCTGCCTTCCGAATATATATATATATATATATATATATATATTTAGCAGGTCTTGCTATCTTGCCCCCATCTTTAGCAGCTTGGGTAGCCTTCCGGGAAATGAGGCTGGAATCTGACAGAAAGAAAGGTCTGCTGCCTCCTCTCTCGGTGTGCAGCAGAGCTTTTACTCATTTCTAGAAGAGCATGGTGGCTGGGGGTTTGCTCCTCATACCCCTGCGATCGCCGCAGGAGGAAGTTTCTACCTCTGACTTTGGGGTGATTCCTGTTGGAGGGGACCAAGTCTTGAGCAAGCATGGTCCTTTCTCTGTACACAGAAGCACTGCTTGGGACTTCGATGGCCTATTCCTCAAGAGAGGTGATCTGGACAGGAGAAGGTTAATTGACCAAGCAAGACCATGCTTTCCAATACAGAATGTTCTTTAAAAAAAATAAGAAGAAAGCACCAGAATGTGTTAGCCCAATAAATAATTCATTGTGCTGCCTATTACAACTAATAGGAAATATTACAGCAAGCCTACATGTCAATCAGTGTGCAGTTAGTTAAATAAACACTCTCTGCAGATGTCACTTGTAAAACCCAGATTTATGCATTAAGTGTATGTTTTACCCAGATAAAAGCATAATATCTTGTAACTTCACTTCCAAGACTATTAAAATCACATGACCTTGTGAAGGTTACCTGACATCTTGCAGGCCAGATGCAGGGCTGAATGGACATGTCCGCTTACACGGAGTGCACAATAGCCGAACACTCCAGTGACACTCTTACATTCGCTGCCCTGACAGAGAACACTGAGAGCTGTGATCCTTCTGGGCCCTGCAGGAATCCTGCTGACCTCGGGGCGCACAGCTGCAGCAGCAACTGCAAGGGGAAAATGTACTCTGCAGATGCCCCCGTCCAGCTCCGTGGGCAACGCTCTTTCTTACTTAATAATGCTTTGAAAAGAAACAAGATGATGGTGGTGAGATGTCCTGCTATGTTCCAGGAATGGTGCTAAGTGCTTTAAATGTCAGGTTCTCCCTTTAATCTTCACAATCACCTTGTGAGGCAGGGGCTGTTATTATCCCGTTTTTCAGATGAAACGTCTAGAATGTGATAAAACACAAAGAATAATCGAAGGCAGCCTCACCAATTGTATGACAAATTGACATCATCAAGCTCCTGATAAGATACACTCAGAAGGAAAGAAAGCCACTTAGTATTTTTTTAAAAGAATTATTTATAAATTTGAAAGGCAGAATTACAGAGAGAGAGAGAGAGAGAGAGAGAGAGAGAGGTCTTCTATCCACTGGTTCACTCCCTAGATGGCTGCAACAGCCAGAGATGCACCAATCTGAAGCCAGGAGCCAGGAGCTTCTTCTGGGTCTCCCATGTGGGTGCAGGAGCCCAAGGACTTGGGCCATCTTCCACTGCTTTACCAGGCCATAGCAGAGAGCTGGATCAGAAGTGGAGCAGCTGGGACTCGAACCTGCACCCATATGGGATGCTGGCACTGCAGGCATTGGCTTTACCAGCTACGCCACAGCACCGGCCCCATCCACATAGTATTTTTACTAAAAGTGCATAATCTGGACTCAATCACCATCAGATAAACCCAGACTGAGAGACATTCTGAAAAGTACCTGGACCATACTCTTCAAATGAATCAAGGCCATTAAAGAGAAACACACTGAGAATCAGTTGCCTGTCAAAGGAAACAAACAAAACAAAACAACTAAATGCAATGTGTGAGTCTGGACTGGCTCCTTGAGTAGAAAAAGGATATTAGTAGAGCAGTGGGGGACTGTGTCGCTCCCCCTCTTCGTGGAGGAACGACACAGGACCCTGCGCTGTTCTTTCGTCTGCTTGGCCCTCCCCAGGTTTGCTGCTGGTTCTTCCCGGGTTGGCTACTGTCCCTTCCACCTCCGTGGAAGGGCGGTTCCCCCTGCCACTTTCCCCACTTCCGCGGGGGAGCGGCACACCGCCGGCCGGCTCTCTCGGGGGCTGCACAGGTGTTCCCCTTAGATGTTCCCCTTAGGTGTTCCTGGTGCATGTTGTCTCTCTCCTCCTTTATAGTCCTCTTCCACCAATCCCAACTCTGCTACCCACACGCCGAGTATGCTGCTCTCCTCCAATCAGGAACAGGATCAGCTCCTGGAGGTCAGCACTCAAGTTGGCAAGAGGCAGCTGCGTAGAAGCTGTTTTCTCCTCTCCCAGCGCCATATTGTGGGAGAGCAGATGCATAGAATAAGTCTTAATTCCAGTAACTCAGTCCAGTCCGGGTTGCTCCCCACAGATCCCCCTTTCTTCTTATTTTTTTGGCGTTGATACGCGCCTGTCTTCGGTGTCCCGCGGCACACACTCTGCTCTGCTTGCTAGAGTTGCCGACAGGTGCTTACAAGTCCTATCAATCAGGCAAACCGAATCCGGGTCCTCTCTTCGCCATGTTGTGAGGAGGTTTTTAGGCGCTGATGCGTGCCTGTGTTCGGTGCCCTGCAGCGCATGCTCTACTCTGCTAGAACTGCATGCAGGTACTTACAAGCCCTAACAATCAGGCAAACCGAATCCAAGCCTTCTCATTGCCGTATTGTGGGGAGACTTATTGGTGTTGATTCGTGCCTATCTTCGGTGACCTGCAGCTCATACTCTGGTCGAGCCGCCTGCTGGTGCTTACCGCCTTACTAATCAGGCAGACCGAATCCAAGCTCTCTCATTGCCATGTTGAGGGGAGGCCTCACCTCTCTCCATTTCTCTATCTCCGGGCATTCCTATCTCTCCTATTTTACTTCTATCTACCAGCATTCCTATTTCTCTCATTTTACCTCTAAACTTCTGTTTCTCTTATCCCTGCGGCTTCCCGGCGCCCGCCCCAAGGCTGCTTCTCGGCGCCTTGCCCCTCGGTGGCGGCTTCCCGGCTCTGAGCCGCTTCAGCCCGCGCTTCTCTCATCTGCGCGGCTCGACTTCGCGCGCGCACTCCGTGGTCTCCGCGCCCTTCGCGCCCGCACCATGGCCTCGCGTTAGCCCCACGTTCCCTATCTATTCACGCCCCGTGCTCTCTCTGCACACGGCGGCTTCCACGAATCACACAGCGTAGCTTACGTTTCCGCCACTAGCATTCAATCTAAGTTCTCCGGGCTAACCTGGCGAATTCAACCTAGCTTAGGCGTCTCCGCCTTATGGTTTGGCTTCCCGTCCTTTGCTCCCCGGGCTAATCTGACGGATTCCAACCTGGCGGCCCACGTCTCTGCCTCTGGTTCCAGATTTTCGCCTTTTGCCCCCCGGGCTGACTTAAAGAATTCCAAGCTGGCTTACGTCTCCGCCTCGGCCTGCACTCGCGACTTCATCCTCCCTAACATTTTTTTCTCTACCCGGTATGTTTCCTAACTTTTCTTCCAACAATATTCCTCCCTCATTTCTCCTGGCCTCTCCCCACAGTCCGTATCCAAGTCTAAGTTTCTTATAGGTTTCACTTTCACTTTCAACCTGCAGTCCGTATCTGAGTCTAAGTTTCTTCTTGCTTTCACTTTAAATCCTAACTTCTTTCCCACAGTCCGTATCCGAGTCTATGCCTAGGCTTTCGATAGCTTCTTCCGGCACCTTTTCTGTCCGGCTTTCCCTAGGCTCTTTGCTAGTCTCTCTCTCCGGTATTTTCCACTTCTTCCCGTTTCTTCCCTCCTAGGCTTCCTATCCAAGTCACAGCACCATTATGTCGCTCCCCCTCTTCGTGGAGGAACGACACAGGACCCTGCGCTGTTCTTTAGTCTGCTCGGCCCTCCCCGGGTTTGCTGCTGGTTCTTCCCGGGTTGGCTACCGACCCTTCCACCTCCGTGGAAGGGCGGTTCCCCCTGCCACTTTCCCCACTTCCGTGGGGGAGCGGCACACCGCCGGCCGGCTCTCTCGGGGGCTGCACAGGTGTTCCCCTTAGATGTTCCCCTTAGGTGTTCCTGGTGCATGTTGTCTCTCTCCTCCTTTATAGTCCTCTTCCACCAATCCCAACTCTGCTACCCACACGCCGAGTATGCTGCTCTCCTCCAATCAGGAACAGGATCAGCTCCTGGAGGTCAGCACTCAAGTTGGCAAGAGGCAGCTGCGTAGAAGCTGTGTTCTCCTCTCCCAGCGCCATATTGTGGGAGAGCAGATGCATAGAATAAGTCTTAATTCCAGTAACTCAGTCCAGTCCGGGTTGCTCCCCACAGGACTGGAGGACAAGGGAGCAGATAATGACATTTCATTGTTGACAGCTTTCTTTCTTTCTTTTTGACAGGCAGAGTTAGACAATGAGAGAAAGAGAGAAAGGTCTTCCTTTTCCGTTGGTTCACCCCACAAATGGCCGCTAGGCCGGTGTGCTGTGCCAATCCAAAGCCAGAAGCCAGGTGCTTCCTCCTGGTCTCCCACATGGGTGCAGGGCCCAATCACTTGGGCCATCTTCCACTGCCTTCCAGGGCCACAGCAAAGAGCTGGACTGGAAGAGGAGCAACTGGGACAGAACCGGCGCCCCAGCTGGGAATAGAACCCGGGGTGCCAGCGCCGCAGGTGGAGAATTAGCCTAGTGAGCTGCAGCACTGGCCTGTTGACAGCTTCCTGATTTTGGTCATCTTCCCTGTGGCTCGAGGAGTTGCAGAAAGTAGGTGAAGCATATTCAGGAATTCTTTGTGTTTACTTTTCTAACAATTTTATAATTAAAACTTCTTTCAAAATTAAAAGTTGAAAAATGGGAGAATGGGGTTAAAAGAAAGTAAAAGAAAAAAGGCACATAGTGTGGCACCCGGCAGGGAACCTAGAGGACAGAGGAGGTCATACCATATTTGGAATAAGAACATGTCTTCTTCCAAGAGCTCCAGGCATTTGGGTTTGGCCTTGGAGTGGCTTATGCAGAAGTCCAATTTCTCCTGTGTAAAATTCCTGTGAATGACACACTATTGGAGTTGCAAGAGATGTTAGAGAGACTCGGCGAGGGGGAGGGGGTGGTCATCTTCTTTCAGAAAAGACTCCTGAAATTCAGAAAGGTATGAGGGGTTGGGCCCAAGGTCACACAGCCAGAGAGCAGAGTTTACAACCCAGCTCTTCTGGGTCTGGGATCCTATTTTTGTGCCACAGCTCATTTCTGAAAGAGGACACCTCCACACCAGATGGAACGCAAGCCCAGAATCCATGGTGTGGGCACTTGATCCATTAGCCTTGTGACTCTCTGCCCACCTGCTGGAGATTTGCTGCTCGGGCCAGATAGCCATTCATGTGTACACTCATTCAACAAATATTTATTGTGTGCCTCCCCGTGCTAGGCACCAGTGGAAGGGCTAAAGGCACAGCAACTATCAAAAACGAAGTGCTGGCATTCTTGTGGCCAGACCTAGGTGCGGGCCTGTCTCCACCACTAATGACCGGCTTCACCTTGGCCACATTCCTCCCTAAGCCTCAGTGCGCTCTTCAGAGACAGAGAGCAGCTAGAATTACTCAAAGGTTTTTCTGAGAATTAAATAAGATATTGCATGTAAGCTTTTAGCAGAAATCTCTGGCATGTAGCTACTCCCTAAATGCTCAGTATTACTGTGATTTTTTTTTTTCTGCCTAACCTGGAGTTCTGTCAGCTATACTAGTCCACAAGGATAGCCAGGTACCCTCAGAAATTCTATAGAATGTTTCTAAAGGCTTTGAAAGTTCGCATTTAGGAAGGTGGGTTTTTCCAAGAGAGTAATTTTCCATTTCCCACTCCATTTCTTTGTTATTTTCAAAGGTAGTTAGACAACACAAAGAAAGGGCAAGAAAGGCCAATGGAGAAAATTGGTGCTGAGTGAGGAATTCGAATGGGAGTTGTAATATGCAGAGCCTCTACTAGGCTTTATCTAGATTTTACCGGGAAGGTTTCTGGAGGGTGGTTGTACATAGCTTCTTCGTGGGCATAATTTGCGCTTCACTTTAGCCAACCTTTAATTACTTCCACAAATGGACAGAACAATAAATTACTGTACAAAACCCAAGATAAACAGAACCCTCCCCTGCAGCTTGGAGCCAGCTTCTGGTGCCCTCCCTGTTGTTATACCCTGAGACTGTGACCACCGTGCCTCTCTGCCACATACCTATTGTCCGTCTCCCATGGAGACAGGCTCACTGGGACCCACATTTGCCCCCACCCCCAACTGCCCACAGTACTCATTTGAAGGCCTCGAGCATAGTGTGTGATCAAAACATGTGCATTAAATAAATAAATCTATTTTGCACCATGAAACCTCAAAAAGCAATTGGAAATAAAGTCCTGTAGTAAGAGATGGCTAGTTCATCCACAATTCTGTCTTCATACAGGTGATGAGACTTAAGTGACTAGAAAGGGCTTTGGGTTCCTAAGCTTCCTATGTAACAATGTCCAACAAGAAGTGGGAAAATATAAGGGTGTGGTCTCATAGTCTTCATTCACAAACTCTTGAGAAGAATGACATTAAATAAATCCAATGGGTAGATTTATTTGCTATATACATAGGAGCTGAATTAATGAGATGTGTGGGCTATGCATCTTCACATTCCTTTTTTTTTTTTTTTTTTTTTGGACAGGCAGAGTGGACAGTGAGAGAGAGAGAAAGGTCTTCCTTTTCCGTTGGTTCACCCCCCAAATGGCCGCTGCACCGCGCTGATCCAAAGCCAGGAGCCAGGTGCTTCTCCTGGTCTCCCATGTGGGTGCAGGGCCCAAGCACCTGGGCCATCCTCCACTGCCTTCCCGGGCCACAGCAGAGAGCTAGACTGAAAGAGGAGCAACCGCGACAGAATCCGGCGCCCCGACCGGGACTAGAACCCGGGGTGCCGACACTGCAGGCAGAGGATTAGCCTACTGAGCCGTGACGCCGGCCCACATTCCTTGATAAGTGGAGATGGACTTTTAAAGTGTCTCAGGCAACTCCATGGGCAGCCAAGGTTGAGAATCAGTGCTGCAGATATTCACGCAGCCTGGGCCTTGCCTAGCACAGCATGGCATTTGTCTGCTCCAATGTCAGATTCCTGGAGGAAAGAGTCCATGGCTCAGCTTGAGTCAGATACGTTGCTCAGTTCCAGTCAAGGTGATCAGGCCAGCAAGATCACACAGTGCAAACGATACATGCTTGGGGCCCCAAGGAATTTCTACAGCACAAAGTGGGAGTGTTGTGAAGACACCTAAAAAGGTTGACAGCCATATAGAGCTGCTCCGACTTGTTCCAGAGTGGTCTGAGACAGTTTGCAAGGGTACAAGCAATGCCTTCAGTTAAATGAAGAGACCTAGTGGAAAAGAGATGACAAGAGGAGTCTGGATTATGCCAGGAGGCCCACCACACTCTACTCAAAGTGGATCCCAAGTTTGGCTGTGAGCTCCCTGCAGCATGCACACACACACACACACACACACAGAATCAGCTACAGGATTCCTGGTATTTTTAAGATAAAATGTACCAGTTGCCAGCAAAAGAACAACTCTCCTAAACAGAAAGTGGTTGAGGAAGCAGAAGAGAGTAACTTATCAGTCACCCAAGAATAATTTCTCCTATGTGGCTCAGTGAGCAGCGTCTTTAATAATCTTCCTGCAGAAAACAAGGTACTGAATTGCTGTGACATCACTCAGGTAGGCCTGTTGCCCAAGGCCAAGTGCAGGGCAGAGTACACTTATGATCAGGGCATGATGCGTGTATCACTGGGAGAGTGTGGGAGCAACTTTAGCCAAGACTCCCTGCTCTTTCTGTTTTTCAAAGAGAAATCATTTGCTTAAAATTTCTCACAAGCCTGCCTTTCCAATCACGGGCCCCACCCCTACCACAAACTGTCAGGTGGCAAAGCTGAGCTGTTTGCTTGCACAAGGGCCTAGCAGTGAACAAGACAGAAACCACATGAAGGCCTGGTCCCCCTTGCAGGAGCTCGGAGGAAGTTGTTTGAGGTTCTGACTGTGACTGACATCAGAGGAAAGTGGGCATTCGTGACATGAAGTGACACTGCCATTTTGAGTGCACTTTTCAGAAAATCCGTCCTGCCGTTAATCTGCTGCTTAATGCCAGCTAAAACCTGTCTCCAAAACAGACTGCATTCCAGTGGACCTAATTCAGTTCAGAAATGTTCTATTTCCCAGACCTGAGTAGGGTCAACATAACAGAGAACAACCAAAAAAAAAAAAAATCTGTTGTGTTGTCAAACAACATGAAGATGAATGGGTCATTTGCAGGTCATCGGTTGTCCTTGCCTGGGTTCCGTGTTAGGGTGAGAAGACACAGACTCCTAATCCAGTGTCCCTATTTCCCCTACTGTGCTGGATGGGCCCCCTGAGGACAGCCTGGGCTGTCTCAGGGCACAGAGAAGGAGGCAGAGGCAATGGAAGGGGCACGGACCTTTCAGTCAAACTGGCTGCTAAGCCTGCTTTATTCTGTAACTCCAGCTCCGCAGCGCACACCTCTGCATCTGGATTAAGAATGCTCCCTGTTGAAATTGGAGATGCTCTTACATCTTCTCAGTAACACCTAGAGTCAGAAACAATGCACACAAAAAGCAGAACTGGGCAAGCTGCTCTGTGAATGAAGGTAGTTCATTCATTCATCTGCTCATCAACCTATCTATTGTTTGCATTTATTTTTCCTGCTCTTTGCCAGATCAGCCACTCAGGGTAGGCGGGGGAATGGAGTGGCTCTGAATGACCTCATGGTGAAGAATCCACTGCCCAGGGTGGACCTTTGGTTTAGTGGTTAAGACTCTGATTGGGATGCCCATATCCCATAGCAGAATGCCAGGCCCCTAGTTCCAGCTTCCTGCCAATGTGTGCCCTGTGATGCAGCAGGTGATGGCTCAAGTGGTTAACAAGATTATATATCAATGAGCTTCTGAAACTTCAAGCTTAACAGAGGATCTGTCCTTTAGATCCAGACTCACCCCTGCCAACCACGTGGAGACTCATATTGAGTTCCTAGCTCCTGGCTTCACCTGCCCCAGCCCTGGCTGTTGGGAGCAACTGGGGAGAGAACCAGAAAGAGGCTGCCCCTCTTTCTCTTTGCTTCTCAAATACATAAAAAATAAATAAATTTTAAAAAATCCACTTCCTCCAGAAAGCCTAGATACTGTGCCTCTAGAGAAGCGGGCACAGGGTTCATAGTTCGTGCTCCCCACTTGCTTAGAAGACAAGAGCAATGGGAAGCAGAAGAGGAGCCGACTTTCCCCAATGAAGGGAGCTCTCAGGATTCCCGTCGCTGTGGTTGTGTGTCTCACAGCCCACGCCCTGGCTCCTAGGAGCTGATTTGTCCATCATCCCTCACCATCCTGCAGCACAGCTCTGGCCCATTAGCCCACTTCTACAGGCGAAGTCTCCTCGCATTCCTGCCTATGGGACAAAGACTTCTAAAAGTACTCGTCTTTGTGTTCCTGAAGTGTGCCTGTCTGATCGGAGGATGCTTTTAAACCCTTACTTACAACACATTTCTTTCTAATTATCAAATTTAATATCTATCCAGGCTTGAGCCGGCGCCATGGCTCACTAGGCTAATCCTCCACCTGCGGCGCCGGCACCCCGGGTTCTAGTTCCGGTTGAGGTGCTGGATTCTGTCCTGGTTATTCCTCTTCCAGTCCAGCTCTCTGCTGTGGTCCGGGAAGGCAGTGGAGGATGGCCCAAGTGCTTGGGCTCTGCACCCGCATGGGAGACCAGGAGAAGCACCTGGCTCCTGGCTTCGGATCGGAGCATTGAGCAAGCCATAGCGGCCATTTGTGGGGTGAACCAAAAGAAAAGGAAGACCTTTCTCTCTGTCTCTCTCTTTCTCTCATTGTCTAACTCTGCCTGTCAAAAAAATTTAAAAAAAAAATCTATCCAGGCTTAAAAACCTGGAAACTACATAAAAACTTAAAGAAGAGTGATTTCTGTTAACTGCTCCTCTTGCAAACAGCCTGCTCACATCTCCCCAGGCTTTTTGGACCTAACACACATGCATACCATCCCACTCCCCCAAAGCAAAATCACGTGACTCTCATTATAGTTTGTGCTTTCTTCACACAACTGTGTTGTAAACATTTCCCATGTCATTAAACATGTCTCTTTTTTTCACTTTTGTTTCATCGTTTTCATTTTCATTCTGTTCCATCAGTGCAGGAAGCGGAGAAATTTGTGTCCCACCTTGCTGGGTGACTGGCAAACTTTTGTGTCTCACCCAGGGGATGCACCAACTCCATCCCCAGCTTCAAGGATCTGCAGTTCCAAGCAGGGTAGTAAATCTTAAAAACAAAAGCAGAACAAAACAGCAATTGAGTCTGTATTTAAAAAGATTCTCTGTCAAGCTTAAATTTTCACAAGCTTATAGATATGTAATCTTTTTATTTGTTTGAAGTATATTTTCACTTTATTTGAAAGGCAGAATGACAGAGATCATATAGAAAGATGGTGGATCAGTTGATTGAGCTTCCATCCATTGGTTTACTCCCCAAATGCTCCTGACAGCTGGGGCTGGGCCAGCCTAAAGCCAGGAGCCAGAAACTCCATCTGGGTCCTCATGTGAGGCAGGGACCCAAGTGCTTGAGCCATCATTTCCTGCCTCCCAGGGTGCACCACAGGAAGTTGAACTGGAAGCTGAGTAGCTGCTGGAACTTGAAGCAAGTGCTGCAATATGGGATGTGGGCATGCCAACAGGCAACTTAAGCTGCTCTGCCAAACACCTACCCCAGTAGATACATAATTTTATAAGAGGAAATACTGATATCCCTCAAGAGTCTTGCACGCATGCCAGGTATCGTTGTGGTAAGAAGTGCAGTGAGCCAAGCACCTCTCTCCTGCTGAGCTCTCTCAGTCACTGCTTCTGGCTGTTTGCTGATTACGGCTCTCTGCCCACGCTGCGGTCCTTGTTAGTTTATGGGACTGGATTATCATGCCTATGGAAGAAACTGGTGGAAGCTTCTCTCTTCACTTTAGTTGGGCACTCTGACTTCTCTCAAAGAAGCCTGCTTGCATTATTTTTGGAAAGTGATTCAAGGAGCTCCAGTCTTTATTTTCTTAATTAAAAAAAATCACAGTTGATCCTATGTCTAAGTGCTCATTTTGTCGAGCAGAATTTCACCATTAAATCTACATATTTTTTTCTGACTTCATTTTAGTCTACCAGTTTTTTAAAAATATTTATTTATTTATTTGAAAAACAGAGTTACAGAGAGGCAGAGAGAGAGGGGGATCTTCCATCCACTGGTTCACTCCCCAACTGGCCCCAATAGCTGGAGCTGTGCTAATCCAATGCCAGGAGCCAGGAGCTTCTTCTGGGTCTCCCATGTGGGTGCAGGGGCCCAAAGACTTGGGCCGTCTTCTGCTGATTTCCCAGGCCATAGCAGAGAGCTGGATCAGAAGTGGAGCAGCTGGGACTTGAACCAGTGCCCATATGGGATGCTTGGCACTGCAGGCAGCAGCTTTACCCACTATGCTACAGCGCCAGCGCCCTCACTGTTTTAATTCCTAAGATTCCAAGGTTGTTTCCACCAAAAAACAAGACAAAATTAAACAAATTTGCCAGTTTTTCTGACTAGATTATAGGTGTGTATAAATAATAAAATACTAGATGAAAGAACTAATTAATATTGACAGGAGAAAATAGTAAAGATAAAAGCATATAAAGCATACATATACCTGTGTACTTGCACGTGTGCACGCGCGCACACACACACACCTCTATACTACATATATAATCCCCGCACTCACACATCACATTCATTTCGCATAAGAATTCTGGTGGAGTCCAGTGCATCACACTGAGCAAATCTCTGAACCACTCACTTAAAAAATGGGGCAACACCGCCCATGAGAATCAAGTGGGAAAGTGAGAGTAAAGCAGGTCTAAAATGAAAAGTGATATGCAAATGTAAAGATAAAAAATAGCATGGTTTCTTATTACTCATAACAGGAAAACTGAAAATGTGCCAATTCCTCAATTTCTTTGCTTCTCCTTAACTGAGTTTCCAAGAATGAATGTTCTCCTTTGCTGACCAAGCCAGCCTCCGAGTGGAGCTTCTCCCTGGTGAAGACAACTCTGCCCTCCAGTTCAGTCTAGGGGGTGTAGCAGTGAATTCTGACTCCTGGACTTCAGCGTCGCCAACTGCTCTTGCTCAGAGAGGCTACATGTCTAACCTCTGGGTGAACTGGCATCTAAAATTCTAAATGAGGCCCATCAACTTCACCATCTATGTCACTCAGTGGGATGTGGTCAAGAGGAGATTGGTGGCGTGGGCCTTGTGGCATAGAGGGTTAATGCACAGTCTGGGACACCTGCGTGCCGTGTTGGAGTGAGATTGCATCCTGCTGCCACTTCTGATCCTGCTTCCTGCTAACGCACATTATTCACCATTAAACCTACTTGGGTTCCTGCCACCCGTGTTGGAGACCCAGGTGGAATTCCTGGCTCCTGGCTTCCACCTGGCCCAGCCCCAGCTTTAATTGGCATTTAGGGGAATGAACCAGTGGACGGAAGATTCTCTCTCTCTCTCTGTCTCTCCCTCTCTGTCACTCTATTTTCAAATACAAATACATTCTTTAATCAGAAAATTGGGATGACAAATAGGAAGTTATTTTTGATAGGGGCAAATCCTTTCTCTGGACTGCAGTGGTAGAAGAGGCACGGTGGTACAGTGGTGAGCCTGCAAGAATCAGAAGGAAGATTCTTGGCTGGTACCATCTCTGCCGTGCTGTCCTCTTCCCTGGAAAATGAGAATATTTTTGGCTCCAATAAGTTTAATAATCATCTGACAATTTACAGTGATTTATAATTTACACACATAATGTTGCTTGGTTTTTTTCCTCAAAGCAATGCTAAGAGATAATTTGATAGTTATTAGCCTCCTATGTTGCAATGGAGAAGTGATGCACTGATGCACTAATGTGCCGCAGTATTTAAGACAGTGTAGCAGCTCCTAACTGGCTCCACAATTTAGTCCACACATTTTTGCATGGTCACTGTTGTAACTCTTGACCCTGACGTTAGCTTCAGTTCTACTCACAGCACTTGTGCTTCCCCTAAGGTAGTGGTTCTCAAGCAGCTTGTCTTTGGATAAGCATTGTGAGTATCAACCAGGGACTTGTTGGAAACGCAAATTCTTGAGTCCCACTCAGTTACACGGAATCAGACACCATGGGGGTGATGCCTGGTGTTCTGTGATTTGGACAGACGATGCTGAAATTAGAGATTGTAAAGTATCCATTGTCTCTCTTATCTCCAGGCCTTTATCAGGCTGCTCCATCTGGGAGGAAGACTCTCCAACTCTTTCTCATGCTCCAAGCCCTACTCTATCTCATAAGTACATTTCACAATTTACCCGCTCCATCCTTACCTGACATCCCTTGAGCTAATTTACTCTAACTATGCCAGGTCTTGGAAGTCTTATCTGGGCTGGCCAACCCCCTCTATGATCCCAGAAATCTGTCCCTCTAGGAAGGTTCATTTCACGTTGTTTACCATTAAATATTCTGTCTCTCTTATAGGCTGTGTGTTCTCTGAGGCCAAGTGTTTGCCTTATTTGTTTCTGTATCACAGGGTCTAGCATAATATCTACAACACAGTAGTGTTTAATTAAGGTTTGCTGAATGAAACAAGGAATGATCAGATGAATGAAAGAAAATAAATCAACACGTGACACCAATAAGACAGAAATCTCTGTTGGCTGAGTCCAGGTCCAGACAACATACGAATTGTGCCCAGCGTGATGCCTGGGTCATAGTGAGTCATCTAGTGTCTACTCTCCTCCTTTTCCTTTCTTTCTTCCTTTTGAAGATATTTTGCAGAGAAAGTCGAGTACAACTATGCTGTGGTTTGATCACAAATAAGTGACCGGGACACTGAAGCTGAGGGAAGGCAATATTCTATTTGATTGACTGAAGGAAGATGAGCAGTTGTTTCCAGCCATTCACCTAAGAATCATGGTTTTTGAGGAGGATCACAATCATAATCAAACATTTGAGCACCACCAATAATACTTTCTTGTGGATCTGTTGGAAAATACTGATGGTCTTCTTTACTTCTCATATTTTGTTTTTTATTTCAAACTTCCTTTAATAACAAATTTACTTTAGACAGTTAAGGAACTAGCACTAGCTCCATATCAACTACTCAGGTCAGGGTTTCACAGCCTTGGCGCTATTCCATTTGGGATGGATAATTCTTTGTTGGGTGCTGTGCTGTGCAAAGTAGGATGTCTGATAACATTTGTGGTCTCTTTGCACTAATGTCAGTAGTGCACGCCCACGCAGGTGCACACACACACACACACACACCCCTCTCTACTCAACTTGGAAGAGCTAGAAATGTTTCCAATCAGCATCAAAAATCCTCCAGGAAATACAATTTCCCCTCCTCTTCTGTTGATAATCACTGACTCAGATCAGTATTTGTTAGCATTTCACCATACCTGCTTTATTATACTACCCCCCAAAAAATTTGAAAATAAGTTGCAGATAAATTTGTAGTTCACCTCCATATAACTTGCAGGCATTTCCTAAAAACACGGACCTCAGCCTGAAAAACAATGATATTACACACATGAGATTATTTATCCATCTTTGCTATTACTTAACACCCATTTCATAGCCTTGATGTATGCAGTAATACTGGCCTTCAGTCTGGGAATAGAGGATTATTTTACTGGCTGATTCTGGTCCAGAGTCTGAAAGACAAATGAATGATCACACAGTTGTCTTTGCTGTTAGGTAGGGGCAAGGAATTTGATTTCAAAGAGCTTTCTTCAACTTCAGTGTCTTGGTCAAGTATTTATGACCAAACTATAGCATAGTCATATCAAGATACTTGGTGATTTTTAAAAATAATAAAAATAAAATCTTAAAAAATAACACTGCAGACCATATAGGTTGACTGGCTGTACTCTTTGCTACTTGGAATTCTTAGATAATTTCATTGTTTATTTTATTCCTTTCCTGACATTGTATTTCCATATAGCTTTGCTACCTCATCCATCATTCCATGATCAGTTCTGAATTTATTCCTCACCCCTGTCCTACTATTCTTTACTCACAGTTCTTGGCCAATTGATAGCCTTTATTAATTGAGCCACTATTGCCTTCTCACTTGCATGAAGGACTCCAAGACTGGTTGCAGAAGAAACATCCAGATAGATGCCTCTATAATGTCTGGGCCCTAAATTCAGCAGGGCTCCTACAGCCTAGAAATCCTATCCTAGTGCCCTTATCTAATCTCTGTAGAGACCAGTTCACAGACCTCTGCACACCACCACTTGTTGACCTCACCTCCTACTCACTGGATCTGCAGAAGCCATCTGATAAGAGCCGGGCATACAACCCACAAGTGCACCTGCATTCTCTTCTAGTCTTTCCTCTTTGACCCTGACTTTTAAAATTGCTCCTACTTTTTGCCTAAGACCCCACCAAAGACCCTCCCATGCTAGGGAGCCTGTCTCTTTGTCATTGCCAGGGGCTCAGTCTTCTGTCTGAATATCCCTTTTCTCTTTCATTTCCCCAAATCACTCCATGGTTATTTGTCTATCTAAATATAGTCAAGTCTCTGTCATCCAAAAGAGACTTCATTTCTTGAGCCTATGCCCATCCTCAAGTATGTCCTGATGTCTTTCATCTTCCCAGCCAGACTCTGAGGATACTATTTCTGGAAAAAAGTTTCAAAGTCATCATCAGGCTCTTACCCCTTCACTCCCAAGAAAGACTTTTTAAAACAAAACAAAACCAAAAAAACCTCTCTTCTTGACACCATTTTCCTGGGAAATCCTTTCTATTCTTATGGCTTCAGTTTTCCTCCCTGTGCTGCTTAATCCCGATCCCTCTTTTGGGTTTCTTGGATTTCCAACTGCACAGGGAATTCAAACAGAACTTAGGCAGAACTTGTTACTCCCCCCAACGCCCACACAAGCTGTGACTCATTTTCTGTCTTACTGAATCACACAAACCCTTCTCCATTGTCCAAGGCTAAGATCAGAAGGCATGATAGACTGTTCTCACACGTGCTCTCTATATCCAACCAGAACCAAGTGCCGCACAGCTCTGCTTTCTGGATATTTGTCCTATCTGCATGTTTTATCTCCATGGTGACCACCCTCATCCAGATGGCTGGGTGGCTGCAACTACCTTGTAATCAGCCCCTCTGCTTCCAGTCTTGCTCCTTGCAAGTCCATTCACCATCCTACAGACAACCATAATCTCTCTCATACACAAATCACCAGTGAAAAACCCATGAATCGTTTGCTGTTCTTAGGATAAAGTCCAAATGCTGATATGGTCAACTTGTCCCTTGGCCACTTGTCTACCTCTCCAGACCCATCCTGAGCCCTTAGTTGTTTGTAACTTAATACTCCAAACAAAAGGAACTTATTTCAAGGCCTCAAATGAGCCACATAATCTATTACCTTTCAGTCTTTTCATATCCTGTTTTCTCCGCCTACTCATTCAAATCAACCACTGTCTTAGAGATTATCTGAGATATACTTCTTTGATGAGAGTAACGTATGCTACACAATAATAAGACAAAGCTGTCATAATACATAGTAAATGTTCCTTATGATGTGTGTTGTGTGGTGTGTTAATTGTTATAGGAGTAACATATATTCATCATACAAAATTTAGAAAAAGCAAGTATGCATGTAGCATGGGTATGTGTTATGTTAGTATTCATCTATATGTAATATGAGCTTATAAAAAACAAAGTAACATATTTAAAAACCAAACACAGGGGCCATTGTTGTGACATAGCAGCTTGAGCCACTGCTTGTGATGCTGCAAGCTGTATAGGAGTGCTTTTTGAGACCTGGCCACTCTGCTTCCCAATCCAGCTCCCTGGTAATTCACCCGGGAAGGTGGCAAAAGATGGCCCAAGAACTTGGGTCCTTACCACCCATGTGGGAGACCAGGATGGTGTGTCTGGCTCCTGGCTTTGGCCTGACCTAGAACTGGCGGATATGGCCATCTGGGGAGTGAATTAATGGATGGAAGATCCTCTATCTCTCCCTCTCCCTCTCCTTCTCCCTCTCTTTCTCTCTTTCTCTCTTCTTCTCTCTGACTTTCTAGTAAACAACTCTTTTTAAAAAAGATTTTTTATTTATTTGAAATTCAAAGCTACACAGAGAGAAGGAGAAGCAGAGAGAAAGAGAGAGAGAGGTCTTCCATCCAATGGTTCACTCCCCAAATGGCCGTAACAGCCAGAACTGCACTGATCTGAAACCAGGAGCCAGGAGCTTCTTCTGGGTCTCCCACGTGGATGCCAGGGGCCCAAGGACTTGGGCCATCTTCTACTGCTTTCCGAGGCCATAGCAGAGAGCTGGATTGGAAGCGGAGCAGCCGGGACTTGAACCAGCGCCCATATGGGATGCCGGCACTGCAGGCGGCAGCTTTCCCTGCTATGGCACAGCATTGGCCCCATAAACAACTCTTAAAAAATGAAAAATAAAAACCAAACACACTTATTCTCGCAGTAAAAAATTCAGTAAACACTTAGTAACGCATATCCATGGTAATTCAAGCAGTCACAAAGCGTAGGAAATCACCACGGCTTCACCTGAAAATTATTTTTGACTTTACTCAGAACTTCCTACAGCCTGGCAGCCTTTTTATTTTGATGAAATATACATAAGAATCTACCATTTTAACCCTTCCTAAGTGAATGGTTCTGTGGCATTAGGTACATTCACAATGTTACTACCTATTTCCAGGACTAACTTACTGTCACAGAGACTCTGTACCCATTAAATAATAATTCCTGGGGTGGCCATTGAGACTAGTGGTTAAGATGCTAGTTAAGAAATCTGTCCCATGTCTGAGTACCTGGATTAAATCTTAGGCCCTGCTCCTGATTCTGATTCTGGCCTCCTGTAATGCAGACCCTGGGAGGCAGGGATAGGGTGTTTCTCTCTCTCAATCAATCAATCAATCTCTCTCTCTCTCTCTCTCTCTCCCCCCGTCTTTTAATAAAGAATGTTGTAAGAATAATAACTTCCTACTCCTCCCAGCCCCTGATAACCTCTGAGTACACATACTGTTTTGTAATTTTTTCCACTTAATTTTCTAATACCTTTATTGTCTCACGTAATTTTTAATGGTTGCAAAGTTGCTGGTGTTACATCGTCATTTATTTAACTGAGCTCCTGTGTTTGGACATTTAGTTTAAGGCCAATTTCTAAATTTTCACTCTGAAAAACAATGCTACACATTATTTCCTTACTTTATTGTTTTGAAGCAGGTTGGGGGAGTTGGGGAGGTCAAAACTGATCATGTTAGCTCTGCATTAAGGGTGGAACTAGAGATCAAGGAGGTTATGGTTTGTCCCACGTTGCAGGGCTGGGGCTGGAGACCAGTCTCCCCCTTTCGTACTACTGTTCTATGCCCTCTCGGCCACTCGCCTTCTTTCTCAGCTTAGTAGAAGCTGGTAGCTGGGGCAGGAAGGAGGATCTGGGGATCATAGCCCTCATGGACAGATGACCACAGAGAGCTCCATGCCCGGTGATGTGGGAAGGCTGCAGCCTTCAGCATGGACTCGCCACTTGTGAACCGCTCATGGCAGATTGGGACGTCACAATCAAAAAGGGGGATGCGCGCTGAAGCCAAGGCTGCTAACAAGCTGTGAGGGCCCTGCGTAGCTAGGTCCCAGTGGTGGGCACCACGCCGCCTCCTGTCTCCAAAACGTCGTCCTTCGGGTGAAGAACTTGCCAGCGTAGAGTTTGTAGCCTCTGGAGTCCCCCACGGGTGTACTCAGACCAGTGTGCTGAACGACACTGTGCAGAATCAGAGTCCGGACATCTGATGATTTGGAAAATCATGCTTTGAACATGTCTAATGGGACACACACATTTAGCCATGAGACTTTTTTTTTTTTTTTTTTGACAGGCAGAGTGGACAGTGAGAGAAAGAGACAGAGAGAAAGGTCTTCCTTTGCTGTTGGTTCACCCTCCAATGGCCGCCGCGGCCGGCGTGCTGCAGCTGGCACACCGCACCTATCCGAAGGTAGGAGCCAGGTGCTTCTCCTGGTCTCCCATGGGGTGCAGGGCCCAAGCACTTGGGCCATCCTCCACTGCACTCCCTGGCCACAGCAGAGAGCTGGCCTGGAAGGGGGGCAACTGGGACAGAATCCGGTGCCCCGACTGGGACTAGAACCCAGTGTGCCGGCGCTGCAAGGTGGAGGATTAGCCTACTGAGCCGCGGTGCCGGCCCGCCATGAGACTTTAAGTTAGTTAAAACTCCAGTTTCCTTGGCTTTGGTCATTTGGGGAGGGAACAAATGGACGCAAGATCTGGCTCGCTCGTGCTCTCTCTCTGGTGTCCTTCTCTTTCCACCACCCTGCCTTTCAAGTAAATAAGTAAATCTCAAAAAAGTAATAATCTGGTCATGAAAAGGCATCAAGGACTCCTTCAGTTGAATGCTAACCATCAATATAGTAAAATGTATTAAAAAGGAAATATGAACAAAAAAGAAAATCTGTGTGAAGAATTGAGGGGACATGAAGCTAAAGTCTAAAAGGTTGCACAGGAGCATTGGGACTTCAGGTAGAGCCTTAGCCTTGGAATTAAGAATTCTATTATCAGCTCACTTTTGCTGAGCACCTGCCTGAGTAAGACACCATCCCATATAGCCCGCATGATAATACGACCAAGTAGGTGCTGTTATTATCCCCATTTTTCTAAATAATTTTTTAAAGATTTTATTTATTTATTTATTTATTTGAGTTACAGACAGTGAGAGGGAGAGACAGAGAGAAACGTCTTCCATCCACTGGTTCACTCCCCAAATGGCCCCAACAGCCAGAGCTGTGCTGATCTGAAGCCAGGAGCCAGGAGCTTCTTCCAGGCCTCCCATGTGGGTGCAGGGGCCCAAGGACTTGGGCCGTCTTCCACTGCTTTCCCAGGCCATAGCAGAGAGCTGGATTGGAAGAGGAGCAGCTGGGACTAGAACTGACGCTCATATGGGATGCCGGCACCACAGGCAGAGGATTAACCTACTGTGCTACAGCGCTGGCCCCTCTAAATAATTTTTTAATCTAATACTTAGAAGGCCTTCATCACACAACTAGAAGAGGTGATGTCACAGTGCAAACCCAAATCTGTCCAAATCCAAGCCTTTTGCTCTCTAAGGACAAGGGGTTGCCAATGAGGTGGGCTAGGGTCGGGGAGGGGATGGGGGATGAAGAGGGAGCTGAATCTTGAGGAGGACTGGGGTTAGGTGGCAGATGTTCCCTTAGATGGCCTCATCCAGGGCTGTACGGTGCATCCCTCCTGACCTCATTCTCACTGTGGACAGCAACGCCAGGGACGCCATCTACAGAGAAGACACTGAGAAGGGCCACAAGCAGCTGCCGGTCTCCATCCAGTGTAAGTGGCAGCACAGGCTTGCTTACAATAAGTGAAAGGTGGGAGCGCTGGCGCTGCGGCTTACTAGGCTAATCCTCTGCCTTGCGGCGCCGGCACACCGGGTTCTAGTCCCGGTCCGGGCGCCGGATTCTGTCCTGGTTGCCCCTCTTCCAGGCCAGCTCTCTGCTGTGGCCAGGGAGTGCAGTGGAGGATGGCCTGGGTGTTTGGGCCCTGCACCCCATGGGAGACCAGGAGAAGCACCTGGCTCCTGCCATTGGATCAGCGTGGTGCGCCAGCCGCGGCGGCCATTGGAGGGTGAACCAATGGCAAAGGAAGACCTTTCTCTCTGTCTCTGTCTCTGTCTCTGTCTCTGTCTCTCTCTCTCTCTCTCTCACTGTCCACTCTCTCTGCCTGTCAAAAAAAAAAAGAAAAAAAAAAAGAGTGAAATGTGGGTGTGGTGGGGGCTACTGGGAAAAGAAATGGAAGCCACTGTTGGAGAACAGGATAAGGAATGCACTAGAGATAAAGAAAGATCAGGTGCCAGCATTAGTTGAGGTCAGGAGCAAAGACAGAAAGGGGGTTGGGTCATCAGAAAGGAAAGGAAAAGATAGTTCCCACGCTGGACACATCAGGAAGGGGTGGTCCGCAGTGACAAAGAATCCCTTTGGTGTCCCAGGGCTTAGAAGACCTAGGAGGGGGTTGGGAATTCTGTGAGGTAGGAGAAGGAAGAGATGAAAAGAAGCCACAGAAAAATGTTCCCTATCTCACACTTTCACCGAAGACTCCCCCTGAGTTGTTTTTGCTGTCAGGGCTGGGGAGCCTCTGGCCCTCCAGCGGTATAAGGCCGAAAATCAGGGCTGGTCCTGCCAAGGCGACTGTGGGCGGGGCTTGAAATTTAATACATCTATAGCAGGCTAACTTTTACATTGACAATTGTGTGTGGCCTGCAAATGATCTTATAAATATCGAAATGGCCGTTGACAGAAAAAAGGCTCCCCACCCGTGCTCGCTGATGGTGCAGATGGAAAAGAACGCGGTTAGAGACGGGTTTTCCCACTACATAACGACAGTTTTGACGATCAAGTAACCGAGTGATACTGTTCTTGAAGAGGGAAGTGTACAAGGAGAATGTTTTCGTAGTTGTTCCTTGCACTGATTTTCTTTGGGGGAAAAATTACCAATAGGAACATTTTTCTGCCTAGGAAAGATATACAGATGGCATTCAGTGTGTGGGGGACTCGGTTCTATGACCTTCCTGTGATAGGGAAATCTGAGGATGTGGAAATCCCTTACCTAAAGTGGTGTAGTGTCCACATGTAGCCCATATACTTTACCTCATCTCTACAGTATTTATAATTCTTAATACAATGTGAATGCTAAGTAGTTGCTATACTGTGTTGTTTCAGGAGTTACAAGAAAACAAAATCCATATGCATTCATTATACTCACAGTTTGTGTGTTCTGAATTTTTTTTTTTTTTTTTTTTTTGACAGGCAGAGTTAGACAGTGAGAGAGAGAGAGACAGGGAGAAAGCTCTTCCTTTTTCTGTTGGTTCACCCCACAAGTGGCCGCTACGGCCAGGCGCGCTGCGCCGATCCGAATCCAGAAGCCAGGTGCTTCCTCCTGGTCTCCTATGTGGGTGCAGGGCCCAAGCACTTGGGCCATCCTCCACTGCACTCCTGGGCCACAGCAGAGAGCTGGACTGGAAGAGGAGCAACCGGGACAGAATCCGGCGCCCCGACCAGGACTAGAACCCCGGGGTGCTGGCGCCGCAGGCGGAGCATTAGCCTAGTGAGCCGCATTGCCGGCCCTGTTCTGAATATTTTCTATCTGCTGTTGGTAGAATCTGGTGATTTGGAAATCACAGGCAGGAGGGCTTCCATTAGTGAATGGAAGGTGGTATTTCTGTCTACAAGTCACCTTGGCAATGACACACTAGATTTCCTCTTTGATTTTGGACAGCAACCTTGAGATGTTTCCATAGTTCCTGAAGGCCGTTTTCCAGCTATACTCACTAGGCATGTGTGGTCAGACTTGCTCTCCTACCTTGCTGAATGAATCACTCCCAGGCAGGACCATGCTCACCCTGCAAGGTATGAAGATCCAGTTCTCAACTCAGGTTCTGATAGCATTTTTAATTAGTTACTTTTTAAATTAATTAATTGATTTGAAAGGCGGAGTTACAGAGAGAGAAAGAGAAAGAGAGAATCTTCCATCCACTGGTCCACTGGTTCACTTCTCAGATAGCTGCAATAGCCAGGACTGGGCCCAGACCAAAGTTAGGAGCCAGGAGCTTCTCCCAGGTCTCCCATGTGGGTACAGGGGCCCAATTTGGGCCCATCTTCAGCTGCTTTTCTCGAGCCATTGGCACAGAACTGGATCAGAAGTAAAGCAGCTGGGACATGAACTGACACCCACATAGGATGCCAGCATTGCCAGCGGTGGTTTGGCTTGCTACACCACAACACCAGCTCCCGTTTTTAATTATCAGAAGCCCAGTAGTCATATCTGAAATTTCTCAGAAATTCTAAATTAGCTTTTTTAAAAAATGGAAATGGAAGGTGGACCAATTCAAATACATTTGAGAACATGTATTCATGGTAGCAAAAGCTACAATTATATATTTAATAGTATGTTAATAATTAAATATTAAAAAAATGCATTAAGACCCTACCCTTTAAATAGAGTTTTCAAATCTAAACTAATGCCCAGAACCACTTGAGGGCCAGCAGTCTCTCTCAGGTGTTGAAATATGCCTCCAAGGTTGTGGATTGATTGTAGCCAAGATTTTTTTCAAAAATTGTATTTGAATAGTGGAGAGAAGTGGAGAGACAGAGATGGAGATATCTTTCATCTTTTTTTTTTTTTCACTTCCCAAATGCCTGTAGTTGCCAGGGCTGGGCCAAAACAAATGTAGCAAAGATTTTTAAAGACAGAAATTGTATACTCTATTGCCACATAGTAATCACACTAACACTTTTATCCAAATAATGCTTAACCAATAGCACAGTTGTTCTACATGCATCTTCTTATTCATCTCTCACAGAATAGTAGATATTACTATATTCCTTTTATAGGTGTGGAAACAGAAGGCTAGTGAAATGCAGTGGTTTTCAAACATTTTCGCAGCTTAAGCAAATTTTTATGAAGAGTCAGACACACAAAACTGATATATATAAAGATTCTTTTTGCCTCCACACTGCTGGAGCCACTCCCTGGAGGTTGTCTTAGGCACCATTTGAAGACCACTAGTGTAATCTGAGACAAAGCACAAGTTTTAGATTTACAAGCCTCACGTTAAACCCTGGTTGAACATTTATAAATTGACTATTACTTTGGATGCATTTTATTTAACCTCTCTAATTCTCAGATTTCAAATTTGTAAAATGGAGAGGATAATATTGTAGAGTTTCTTGCATTATAAGTTCCTAACCTGAACCCTCTCTTTGGCTCCATGAAGGGCTCTTAAATGTTTACGCAAAATATTGACCTAGTAATTTGCAGAATCTAGGCCTTCTGCCACCGAATCAATGGCTTTTCCCATCATGTGTCATGGAGTATGTTCCCTCCAAGTCTGGAGGCTTTGGCAGTTCCCAGCGTCCCCTCCTCAGGAGCCGAGGCCGTGTGGATGCCCTGGAGACAGTGCCTTCTTGTGTGGGAAGAGCACCCGAGTGACAAATTGGGAAGAACCATTTAAAATGTGTGTTCCCGAGCCGGCGCCGAGGCTCACTAGGCTAATCCTCTGCCTGCACCCCGGGTGCTAGTCCCAGTCGGGGCGCCGGATTCTGTCCCGGTTGCTCCTCTTCCAGTCCAGCTCTCTGCTGTGGCCTGGGAAGGCAGTGGAGGATTGCCCAGGTCCTTGGGCCCTGCACCCCATGGGAGACCAGGAGAAGCACCTGGCTCCTGGCTTCGGATCAGTGCAGCGCACCGGCCGCAGTGGCCACTTGGGGGGTGAACCAACGGAAAAAGGAAGGCCTTTCTCTCTGTCTCTCTCTTTCTCTCATTGTCTAACACTGCCTGTTTAAAAGAAAAAGAAAGAAAAGAAAAAGAAAAAAATAAAATGTGTGTTCCTGGGCCGGTGCTGTGGCATAGCAGGTAAAGCCAACGCCTGCAGTGCTGGCATCTCATATGGGTGCCAGTTCAAGTTCTGGCTGCTCCTCTTCTGATCCAGCTCTCTGGTATGGCCTGGGAAGCAGTGGAAAATGGCCCAAGTCCTTGGGCCCCTGCACCTGCATGGGATTCCCGGAAGAGGCTCCTGGCTCCTGGCTTCGGATCGTCCAGCTCCGGCCATTGCGGCCAATTGGGGAGTGAACCAGCAGATGGAAGACCTCTCTCTCTCTCTCTTTCTCTCTCTCTCTCTCTCTCTGCCTCTCCTTCTCTTTCTGTGTAACTGTGACTTTCAAGTAAAATAAATAAATCTTTTTAAAAAAAAAATGTGTTCCTAACCCAGACCCTAGCCCCTGGAGCAGACTTTGTGTCCTCCATGAATCCCTCTGTGATTACAAAAAATTTTAGATGTGTGTAGATGTGTATTTTTCTGGAGTTCATAGCTTCCAAATTATTCAAAGTGTCAACAAAACAAGAAAAGGTCGGAATCAGGGTTAAGGAGTCAGTGCCATGACAAAAAGAGAGGTCGTTAATCAGCTCCTCCAATCTCTGTCCAAGGGACCTGGGATTCCCAAACTTTGGCAAATTGAAGAATAATCTGAAGATAGCAACCAAATGCAAGTATGGCTAATAGGTGATATTTAGGACTCATTGGGATTTTTGTTAGGTACTATTAAAGAAAACTTTTCCAATAATTTAATTATGAACATAGGTGTCATAAAACTGTACCATGAAACTTTGGTATCATGCAAGGAAAGAGACGGCTAGAAGGTCCATTCAAAGATTTGTTGTTTCATTTTATGGAAAAAGGATTTGGGAAGCTAGTCACTATAGAACAGATTTCAAATGAAAGAATGTGTAAAGGTTACTTCACCCTTGAGTGGCAGCTAGTTGGGTGGGTCAGTAACTGCTTCCCAGAATAAGCCTTAATCCTATTGATGTTTATTTAAAAATTTAAAAAAATTTATCATAAGTGCAAATTTTTTTGCAAAAGGTTGTTATACACTGTATACACACTATACCAAAATGTCTGTCTTTAACCTGGTTTGGGATAATTTTGCCTTTTAAGTGTGACAGTTGCATTGTGGTTATCCTGTCCCTCTATTTTTTTTTTTTTTTTGACAGGCAGAGTGGACAGTGAGAGAGAGAGACAGAAAGGTCTTCCTTTGCCATTGGTTCACCCTCCAATGGCTGCCACGCCCGGCGCGATGCGGCCGGCGCACTGCGCTGATCCGATGGCAGGAGCCGGGTATTTATCCTGGTCTCCCATGGGGTGCAGGGCCCAAGCACTTGGGCCATCCTCCACTGCACTCCCTGGCCACAGCAGAGAGCTGGCCTGGAAGAGGGGCAACCGGGACAGAATCCGGCGCCCCGACCGGGACTAGAACCCGGTGTGCTGGTGCCGCTAGGTGGAGGATTAGCCTAGTGAGCCGTGGCGCCGGCCAGCTGTCCCTCTATTTTTAAAATAATAAACTTAAAACAAATCTTGAATATTGAAAAGTGGCAAAGATAGTACAGAATTGCTATATTGTTCATACTAATTTCCCCCTATGGAGAACGTCTTACATGACCCCGGTACGTTTGTCACAACTAAAGAACCAATAGTCTATATTACTATCAAGTGTGTATGCAGGTTCCGCTAGCACCTTTCTCCTCACATCATATTGGGGGTGCACCCTATCAACATGACCTTTCTGATGATGTTAACCTGACCGCCTGGCTAAGGGAGTAGATGCTGTTTGCTAGGTTTCTCTGCTGTAAGGCAATTGGCATCAACCCCCCCCCCCCCTTTTCCATATGTCTTGAAAGCACGTCCCTAAGCATGGCTCACACTCAAGGCCCTCCCCCTTTACTGAGATGCATACTGAAATATTTAGAGGCAAAATAACATGAAGTTAAAGACTTGTTTTAAAATAGTTTGAAAAGAAAAAATGCATGGAGAAGGGAGATAAAAATAAATATGGTGACAGGCTGATGGCTGTTGAAGCTAGTGGTATACACAGGGAAGTTGCATATTCTCTACTTTTCCATATGATTGGAATTGTCAAATAAGACTTAAAAAAATAAAAGAGGGATTTTCTTCCCAAATTGCAGAAGGCTTTCAGACTAGGATTTCAACTCCCAGCACATATCCATCAGAGAACAAAATAACTGCCAGGTATGGCATGAGAACGGACTGATTTGTGTCAGCTGATAGAAGGACTAACCAGGGCCGGCACTGTGGCACCGGCCTGCAGTGCCAGCATCCCATATGGGCACTGGTTTGAGGGTGTTGTGGCAATTTAGGAAGCGAACCAGTGGATGGAAGACCTTTCTCTCTCTCTCTCTCTCTCTCTCTCTCTCTCTCTCTCGTAACTCTGCCTTTCAAATAAATAAAATAAATCTTAAAAAAAAGGACTAACTAAAATGGTCCCAACAGAATGGGCTTAGCCCCCCACTTTTTTTTTTTTTTTTTTTTTTTTGCCACTCTATGAGTAGAAGGCAGCATAGTTTCAACTTACAAATGTTCCACATTCTCAGTGGCGTGTCGCAGGCAGAAGGTTCTGGTACGGCTTAAAAGGATAAAGTAAAGGGAAGCCTACTTGCTGCTGAAGAGCCAAGAAACCTACTACCTCCCCAGAACACGGCTGATCTGTTGCTTTGGCTGAGCCAGGCTGCTACAACAAAAATACTATAAACAGGGTGAATGTAAACAACAGAAATGTATTTCTCACAGTTCTGGAGGCTGAAATTCCCAAGACCAAGCTATCTGCAGGTATATTGTCTGGTGTGGGTCTGCTTCCATGTAGACAGTGCCTTCTTGCTGTGTCCTCATGTGGTAGAAGGGTCTTCTTTTATTTTTGTTATTGTTAAAAAAAAAAAAGTGGCTTACTTGAAAGGCAGAGTGAGAGAGAAAGAGGGAGTGACTGGTAGAGAGAGATCTTCCATCTGCTGGGTGTCTCCCCAGCTATCCATAACAGCCAGGGCTGGGCCAGGCTGAAACCAAGAGCCAGGAATTACATCCATGTATTCCACATGGGTGGCAGGAATCCAAGCACTAGAACCATCATCTGCTGCCTTCCAGGCACATTAGCAGGTAGCTGGATCGGAAGTGGAGCAGCAAGGACTCAAATCAGCCCTCGGGTATGGGGTGTAGGCATCATCAAAATGCATGGCCCAGAAGGGGCATTTTGCTTTTTAAAGATTTATTTATTTGAAAAGCAGAGTTACAAAGATGCAGAGAGAGGAAGAGAGACAGAAGTCTTCCATCTGCTTGTTCACTTCCCAAATGGTTGCAACAGCTTGAGTGGGCCAATCTGAAGCCAGGAGCCAGGAGCTTCTTCCAGGTCTCTCACGTGGGTGCAGGGACCCAAGGTCTTTGGGCTTTCTTCTAGTGATTTCCCAGAACATAGTGGAGAGTTGGATTGGAAATGGAGCAGCTGGGTCTTGAACCAGCATCCATATGGGATGCCAGCACAGCAGGCTGCGTCTTTACCCACTTTACCAACACAGTACTGGCCCTGAGAAGGGGCATTTTTCATAAGGGCACTAATCTCTCTCATAAGGGCTCTGCTCTCACAACCTGATAACCTCCCACTACTGTCATCTTGCAGATTGGGATTTCAATGGTAGAATCTGAGTGGGACACAAACATTCAAGCCATAGTACTGCACGACAGAATCAGCCTTTTGTCTGGTTCTCTTACTTAGAGCTTCCAGGTCCGCCAGGCTGCTTCCATTGTAAGTGACAAAAACTTCTAATCAGTTTTTCATAGTCTTCATTAATAAAGGCTCACCAACATCTACAGAAGTCCAGAATGTGTGTCCAACCAGCTATATGAGCCTGTTTTTCTTCCATGACCTGAGCTCTGCTCCTGAATTCCTTCCAGCCCCTCACAGCCTCCACTGCACTTGCACCTAAGTTTCATTATGGTTATTAGAAGATTGGCTTTGTTACTCTCGATCAAACATAAAGTCCTTGCTCACCATAAGCACTCAATAAATGTTTGAGAATGAGATGAAAACCTACTGCAGGATACTTGTTCCAAAGTGAAGATTCCTGAGCCCCACCTCCCAATATCCTGAGTATACACATGTTCGTCAACCCTAACACCTCCTCCCCCACTTTTGATGTAAGTGTGCCATGGATGACAGTTTCAGAAACACTGACTAAATTGTAAGGGCAGAAGCCACCTTGATGATCCCTGTATGCAACGCATGCTTTTGATGAGTAGTTATGTGAATGAGTGAACAAATTTACATTCTTTGTAAATGGATGAGGAAGTTGGATCTTTAAGTGGTTTTGATGATCAGTTTTTGACAGTTTAGCCAGGAGATTATTGCTTTATCCTCAGAATCAGCTAGTCATGCTTAATCACAACAAATATGAAATGTGGGCCCTGAACAGGACTTAAAAGACCTGTACAGAATTTTCTGGCTTTAAGGTGGCTAGTTCTGCCCATCCAGACTTCCTCTACTGATAGATCGATTCATCTTTAAATAAGTATCACTTCCATTGCAGGTGCTTATAAAAGAATTCAACATGGCAGGTGTCTTGCTAGGCCCTAGAGAAATAGAGCTGAGTCAGTAAAGACCCTTGTAGTCAACAACTCCAAGGTAGAAGAGAAAACCAACAACGACAATACACTGTCTTGAGTGCTAGAAGAGAGAGAACTAATTTTCCAGCACATACCTTAGGATTCATGTATGTAATCATATAATGAGACTATGGTAATTCCCTGAAAAGGATTGGCCTCTACCTTCTTTAGCTAATGAACCCAACCTCTTGGTTGCTTGCTTTGTTTCCTGGTTCTCTTTCTTTAAGGACCCACTCAGACGATCTTGGCTCCATTTTTGGTGCTTTATCCCACACTGGAGGCAGTACAAGGCATGGCAAACAGAATCCAGTTGCTTGGAGCTCTCAGGTAGCCCATGCACGCAGGGAAAAATGGCCAGTTATATACTTACTTTACAGTTTCCTTAAGATAAACAGCACAATGCAAGTGGATAGCACTTTCAATGTCTGGGGCACAATATGGTGGGTCAGCAAGCTGGTGGCGGAACATTAGTGACAAACGCAGCCTCGCCTTTGTTCCCCACAAAGCCCTTTCCTGTGCGCACTCAGTGACACTGAGCAAGTCACAGTGTCTCTGGACCTTGCTTTCCTTATCTGGAAAATAAGGGGTTTGGACTCTGTTATCTATAGGTCCCTTCCAGCTTTAAACGCTTGATAAAAAAAAAAAAAAAAAAAAAAAGCCCTGTATCTACCCTATGACATCATGTATGGATCCAGTTAGGACACCTTTCCCTTCCCTCAGCTCTGGGTAACCTGTGGCGTTATGCCATTCAAATATAGGGATATGAAATGCAAAAGATTGAAAACTATTTTTTTCTACAGTAGGCTAAGAGGAACTTTGAATCTAAAATTAAACAGGACATGGTTCTGTATTATGTGGAAAGGTGGAAACAAAGAGATAGCCAGCAGGGAGCAAAGCACCAGAAGCTTTTGATACAGCCTGGACTGGCCCTGGTGGTCAAAATAAATGTTCTTTCATCATTTCCATTACAGTGTGTTTGGTCATTGACCAGACATGTATGGAATGCTTACTGTTGCTGTAGGTCAGGCCCTAAAAATATTGAGGGAAAAGCAAATAGAAAATTCCATTATTTTGCCAGAGTACAATTCAATTGAAAACCATTTTAGGATTCATGGAGATAAAGCGACTTCCAAAAAATCATAAACAATTAAACTTTTATAATAAATGTTGAAGGATTACAGCTGCATATTAAAATTTCTATGCATATTTGTTAGGAAGTTCAGAAATAATGAAAGCAGAAAATACTGTTTTGAAAATGCTTGCCAATTTTTTTAGTAAAAATGGTTTTCTGTCTTTAGGAAAAGTGTAATACTGGTATTTTAGATAAAGTGTTGTGTTTGGGCTGACATAGTGCTAGATAATTAAGAAAAATGCTTCAAATCCATTTAATACAAAAGAAATGTAGTCATTTGACATTATTATTATTAAAAGGATAACTAGGATTTTCTAAAAAGACTATCTATGGAAAATAGGCTTGAAGATAAGTTTATTTGGCTATAAAATTTTTTAAAATCCATGCATATTTTTTCATAAACATGTGTTTTCAACAAACCTTTTGAAAACTTCTTTATGCATGAATTTCAAAAATGTTTCACAGCAAAGTAAATTCATCTTTCAATCCCATTTTCCAAGAACTTTTGGAAGTACGCCTTATCTATTTGAAACAAAAAATGAGTACAATAAAGCAAGTGTTTTTTGTTTTGTTTTGTTTTCTATTTTGGGACTTAACCTTGGACAGTCCAGGGCCAGACGCCATGCTATTCACTTCAGACCACACTACATGGACTACAGAATATTGAACTTCAGGCTTCTTAACACGTTGGGGTCCAGCATGGAAAACAGAAGGAAGAAAGAGTAGTAGGGCAAACCAATCTGAAAATAATAAAGAAAGCCGCCAAGGGACAGAATAGGAGTCTCTGGGAGGCAGAAAGCCTGATCATGTCAGTGAAGGCTACCAGGAAGCTAGGACAGGGTGAGTAATGAGACAAGGAGAAATTGAAGATGTTTATTTTCTAAAGAAGATGATGATAAATTTCTGGTTGTTCCCCTGATCATAAGTGAAAAACAAAGATTCTAGTGAGACTGTCCAAGAATTGTGAACTATGTAATTGGAAAGGTTGTTACATGAATGTTGAAATCTCCTAATAACTGTGGTCTGAGGATGTGGTATGTATAATTTCTGCTTTTAGGAAACTATCAAACCATTTTATCAGTTTTCTCTGGGAGATGTGAAAAACACATATATTCTTAATTTCCTGTAGTAGATTTGCTTTGTTTTTCCACACTCTGAGAGCTTTTGTCTTCTAATAAGGAAATTTAAATATTTCTCCCAACTCTGATACGTTTGTGGATATGCCTGCTTCATAATTCTTTGGTTGCAAGTAATTCAGAAACCAGCTCTGGTTACCATGGGCAAAAGGGCGGGGGCCTGAGGACAGAGAACTGATAGAAAGGCTTGAAGACGGCAGTAGGGTTTAGTTTCCAAAAATACTGCAATAATACTCCCTGTCCCACACCCTGCTCTTGAACGTGACTTAGATACTCCCACTGAGAGTCGGGCTTGCTTCTTCCTCATGAATTGGGGTAGACTCGTGACGATGTTAGGCTAAGTCACTTTGCTTCTGAGGCTGGATCACAAAAGCTACTGCAGCTTCTACCCTCTTTCTCCCGAGATGTTGGTCCACACTCACATGCCACTCAGACACTGTGCCCTGACAGCCCATGGCAGAAGGAACTGTAGCCCCCAGCCATCAGCCCTGGCTGCACACTTCTCATGGGTGCTTACCTTCACCCTTGCAAGGCGTGTGAGTGAGCTGTGTTGGAAGTGGGTCCTCCATCCCTAGTTGGCGCTCCATGGAGCAAATGAGCCTTCCCCACCGGATGGTGGCCCAGATTGCAGATATTGCACTAGAAAAGTAATTGGGATTGCTTCAAGGAACAGACTTTTGAAGTGACTTATTGCATGGCATTACAGAGCATGCAGAACCAGACCTGGAACTGAGCAGGAAACACTGCCTCCCTCTCTGAGGACTAGGAAGCAGCATTGGAGCCTCATGGATGAGGCGTGGCCCTGGAATGAATTCATTCGCCATTTTCATTATACGCCTGTTGAGTTCCAGGTTTCAGTGAAAGGGTGAAGGGGCCTTCCACTGCCCCAGTCCCCTCACCCTTTGGCTACCAATATGTGGAAAACCTGAGTGATAGCCCCAATAACCTGTAATCAAGGGATGTGGGACAATTAATCAAAGGGAAATATGGATACAGGGAGTCTGTATTTTTTTTTTATCAGTACTGTGACAAATTATCTCAAACATAGTGGCTTTAAACAACACAGATTTATTACCTTTCTTGACTGTAGTTCAGACATTCAAAGCGGGCCTCACTGGGCAAAATTCAAGGTGTCAGCATGACTGCATTCCTTTTGGAGGCTTGAGGAAGAATCTATTTCCTTGCCCTTTACAGCTTCCCACGGCGTACGGAGCCCTTTATTTCAAAGCCAGCGATGCTGGACTTCTCTGTGAGTTCTCCACAGCACATCTTCCTCTCACTCCTTTTCTGCGGTCCTCTTCCAGTTCTAAGGACACTTGTGATTATGCAGCAAACCAGATTGATCTCCCCATCTCAGATTCCTTGATTTAATTGCATCTGTAAAGTCCCTGTTGCCTTGTGATAACCTGATTGCAGGCTCCAGGTATTGGGAGCTAGATAATTTTGAGGGGCCAATATCCTGCCTACCACCACACACAAAAGCAGAATGGCTGCTGGTAGGTCCCACACCCTAACAGCATATCCTTGACATTCAACAATATGGTTTGTATTTTTTCTTTTTTTCATTTTGTTAAATTACCTAGTTCCCTTGTTTCACTCAAGAGCTTGTACCTTGAGCATTCAATTTATACTCATTTATCTGGTGATTCTTTTTTAAAAAAAGATTTATTTATTTATTTGAAAGGCTGAGCTACAGAGGATAGAGAGAGAGAGAGAGGCGAGAGAGAGAGAGAGAGAGAGAGAGAATCTTTCATCCATTGGTTCACTGCCCAAATGGCCACAATTGTCTGGGCCTGGCTGAGTCAGGAGCCAGGAGCTTCTTTGGGATCTTCCACGTGGATGCAGGGGCCCAGGGACTTGGGCCATCTCCCACTGCTTTCCCAGGTGGGGAAAGCAGGGAGCTGGATTGGAAGTAGAGGTGCTGGGACTTGAAGCGGTACGCATTTGGGATGCCAGCACTGTAGGCCATGGCTTTAACCTGCTGCACCACAGTACTGGCTCCCCTGATTCTTCTATTTATTATGCATAATTGGCATACTTTTTGTGTGTTAGAGGTAGTAGCAATAGTTTTATCTTCAGGATATGATCATTTTATTTATAAATTATGATTATTTGTTTATGAATAGCAATGGTGAAGACCTAATTAAAACTTTTAATTAGCTGCAAATAACAGAACATTCAACTAAATGTGGTTCAAATAATGCGAAAAACTTATGTCACATGAAAGGAAATTCAAAGTTAGGTCGTTTCTGGGTTGATTTAGTAGTTCAATGATGTTATGAAGGACTCATGTACTTTTTTTTTTTTTGAAAGATTTATTTATTTATTTGAAAGTCAGAGTTACACAGAGAGAGAAGGAGAGGTGCAGGGTGGTGGTGGTGGTGGTGGTGGTCTTCCACTCTCTGGTTCACTCCCTAATTGGCTGCAATGGCTGGAGCTGAGCCAATCTGAAGCCAGGAGCCAGGAGCTTCTTCCCCGTCTCCCATATGGGTGCAGGGGCCCAAGGACTTGGGCCATCTTCTATTGCTTTCCCAGGCCATACCAGAGAGTGGGATCAGAAGTGGATCAGCTGGGACTTGAACTGGCAACCATATGGGATGCCAGCACTGCAGGCAGTGGCTTTACCTGCTGTGCCACAGTGCTGGCCCCTCATGTACTTTTCTTCCTTTTGCTTTTTTTTCCCTTCAAAATCTTCTTGTCCTGGTAGGAAGACAGCTGCTATACATACTTATAGAGTCCGGTCTGAAAACAGTGTATTAGCTCTTACTGAACAGCCAATCAAGCGGCATAAAACAACAGTAAGTTCTTATCTCTCCTGTTTTCTGTGGGGTGAGGATTTGGGAGCAGCCTGGTTGGGTGGTTCCAGCTCAGGATGTCGCCTGTGATTACGTCAGTGACAGCTGGTTCTGTAGCCATCCAAAGGCTTGCTTGGAGCTAGAGGATTCATTTCAAAGGGACTCACTCACATGGCTGGGAGCCACATGCGTATCTATATGACCTATTGGCTGGCTTCTCCTAGAGTATTGGTTCTCAATAGGGGTGATTTTATCCCTAAGGAGACATTTAGCAATGTCTGGTGACACTTCGGGTTGTCATAACTGGGAAAGTGCTATCTGGTGGTATTTAGTGGATAGGGGCCAGGGACACTGTTAAACTTCCTACTTTGCACAGAAGAACTCCCCCAATACTATCAGGCCTAAGATGTCGGGATATCCTAAAATAGTGCTAAGGTTGAGAAGCCCCGTTTCAGAGCAAGTGAGGCCAGAGAGCGAGGTCAGTGCTGCGAGGCAGCTGTGGCGTCTCTGTGTTCCGTGTTGGAGGGATCTAGGATGTGAATGTCAGGCAGCGAGGCTCCCTGGCAGCCATCTTGGGGACAGCGACCATATATAGGAAGTTTCTCCTGAGCCACTTATTTCCTCTTCCCTCTTGTCCCTCTCCCTCTCCTGTCTTTTCCCTATTTTCAATTTTCAAAGAAGAAAAACATTCCGATAGCCCCCGCCAGACTTCCTTTTGCTCCTAGTTAGTCAGTGTTGCACGGTATGCTTATGTCTAAACCACTCACTACGAGACCACTTAACATACACCTTGTCCTTGGAGAATGGGGAGAGCCTATATGCTTTTATAACACACAGATGGTAAATTCTAAAAAGCAGGGTTGGGGCCGGTGCTGTGGCATAGCAGGTGAAGCCGCCGCCTGCAGTGTTGGCATCCCATATGGAAGCCGGTTCGAGTCCTAGCTGCTCTGCTTCCAATCCAGGTCTCTGCTATGGCCTGGGAAAGCAGTAGAAGATGGCCCAAGTCCTTGGGCCCCTGAACCCACATGGGAGACCTGGAGGAAGCTCCTGGCTCCTGGCTTCGGATCAGCACAGCTCCGGCCATTGTGGCCAACAGGGAGTGAACCATCGGATGGAAGACCTCTCTCTCTCTCTCTCTCTCTCTCTCTCTCTCTCTACTTCTCCTCTCCTTTCTCTGTGTAACTCTTTCAAGTAAATAAATAAATCTTTTTTAAAAATGGCAGTCCAGTGTAGGATGGTGCCATCTCAGGCGGTGGCTTAACCTGCTGTCCCATAATTCTGGCCCTGGAATACAATTTCTAATAATAATTTTGGAGATGATCCACTATCCGAATCCTTATTTGTCTGAAGACATCTATTGTTATTTGTTCTCTCTTAAATGTTAATTTAGTTGGGCAGAGAATTCTTGGTTAAAAAATTTCCAATTCCTTCCATTGTCTAGTAGCATCCATTGCTGCTGCTGAGAAGTAGGTAATCTAGTTAGAATTTCCTTTTTATCCTTGATGCTCTGGAATTCCATCGTGATGTGTTCAAGGTGGTATTTTTACTTTTGACTTATGCATTTGGCTCAGAACTAAATGAGAGCTTTTAACTTGAAACTATTGGAACATTTTAAAATAATTTCTGTTGACAATTTCTTCCGTCTACTCTCTAGAATGATCCTTTTAATAGATGAGTGTTGAAACTTCTGAGTTTATGTTCCATGTTACTTAAATTTCTCTTGTTTTATCCTTTCTCCTGCAATCTGGGAGAAAGCTGGACCCAATCTCCTATCTCACTAATTTACCCTTCGGTTCAACCTGTGTCTGTTTAGCATGGTGACTAAGTCTGGGTTTAAGCTCTGTTTCAGCTACTTAGTACTTTCTTACTTGAGTAAGTAATTAACTTTTCTTTAGTCTACTCATCTGTGTAATGGATAAGCTAACATTGCTTACTTTATAAGATTATAATAAGATTAAATATGTAAACACACAGATAATATCCTAGTCCACTCATGATGCTATACCAAAATACCTTAGGCTGGGTTTTTATAAACAGTATGTATTTACTTATTCATTTATTTTTCTTTCCTCACTCCTGATGCCCCAGCACGTTGTGACTGCCATATTACTCTTCACTTCTGCATTCAGCTTTTCCCAATTTCACATAAAAGTGAGATCAAGTAATACTTGTCTTTCTGTGCTGGGCTTATTTCACTTAATACGATGTCCTCTATTGTATGGTCTTGTTTTTTGGGTGGAATAGTATTCATTTTGGGTGGTCATCTCTTTTGGGCTGGATAGTATTACACTGTGTGTGTGTATTATATTTTTTTTATTTTTATGTTGAAGGCCACTGAGGTTAGGGTCCATCTCTTGACTGTTGTGAATAATATAGTGCAAGGAACATTAGAATGCAGATATCTCCTTGACACACTGATTTTATATCTTTGGGATAGATACTCAGAATTGGGGGTTCCGATCTGTGCTAATTTTATTAAGAAACCTCCATATTCTTATTCCATAAGTGTTGGTTTACATTCCCACCAACATGTACAAAGGTTTCCTTTTCTCTAAATCTTTGCCAACATGTGTTGTCTTTTGGCATTTTTTTAAAAAAACTTATTTATTTATTTGAAAGCAGAGTTACAGAGAGGCAGAGGCAGAGAGAGGTCTTCCATTTGCTGTTTCACCCCCCAGATGGCCTCAACAGCTGATCTGAAGCCAGGAGCTTCTTCTGGGTCTCCCACGCAGGTGCAGGGGCCCAAGGACTTGGGCCATCTTCTATGGCTTTCCTAGGCCACAGCAGAGAGCTGGATCGGAAGTGTAGCAGCAGGACTTGAACCAGCATCCGTATGGGATGCCGGCACTTCAAGGTGGCATCTTTACCTGCTACGCCACAGCGCCGGCCCCATCTTCTGTCATTTTTATAATAGCCATTCTAACAGATGTGAAGTGATATCTGATTGTGATTTCGATTTGCATTCTCTTGATGATTCATTATAATAAGCATGTTTTCATGTATTTGTTGACAATTTTATGTTTTATTTGAGAACTGTCTATTCATATCCTTTGCTCATTAAAAATTCTTACATGTATTTTCAACTGACATGTAGTAACTATACATATTTATGGTGTACAGAGTGGAATGTCAATACATGTACACAGTATGTAATGAACAGATCAGGGTAATTGGCATATCTATCACCTCAGACATTTATCTTTTCTCTGTGTTAACATTCAAAATTCAATTAGCTATTCTGAAGTATTCTTGGTAGGTATTTGGCATAGTGGCTGAGACGTCACATGGGTTGCCCCACCCCATAGCAGAGTGTCTGGGTTCAAGTTCTAGCTCTGCTTCTGATTGCAGCTTCCTGCTAATGCACACCTTGGGAAACAGTGGGTAATGGCTCAAGAACAAAGACCTGGATTGAGTTTGGGTACCTAGCTTCAGCCTGGCCCAACTCTGGCTTTCGTGAGCATTTGGAAGAGTGAATGAGCAGATGGAAGATCTCTCTTTCTCTCTCCTTCTCTTTCAAATAAAATTAAAGTAAATAAATGTAAATTTTAAAAAAATATTTTCAGTCATAGTTATACTATTGTGCTGTAGAATATTAGAAGTTATTCCTGGGGTAGGCATTTATCCTTGTTGCTAAGATGCTTACATCCTGTATCAGAGTACATGAAGTTCATGCCTGGCTCTGGTTCCTGATTCCAGTTTCCTGCTAACGCAGACTCTGGCAGGAACTGATGATGGCTCAAGTAATTGGGTTCCTGCCATTCATGTGGGAGGCCTGGATTGAATTCCTGGCTGCCAGATTTGGACCTGGCCCAATCCTAGCCATTGTAAGCATTTGGGGAGTAAACAGGTAGAGTGGAACTCTATCTTTCTCTCTTTGCCTCAGAAAGGAAGGAAGGAAGGGATGGGAGGGGTGTTTTTCTCCTATCCAACTCATTAACCATCCTCTCTCCATCCCTCCCTTCTCCATACTCTTTCCAGGCTCTGGTAACCATTATTCCAATCTCTACTTCTTTGATATCAATTTTAGCTTCCACACATAAGTGACAACATGTGATATTTATCTTTCTGTGCCTGGCTTATTTCACTAAAGATAATGTCTCCAAGTTTTATCCATATGGCTCCAAATGACAGAATTTCATTATTTATTTATGACCGAATAATATTCCATTGTGTGTGTGTGTAAAATATTTTCTTTGCCCGTTATCTATTGGCAGACACCTAGGATGATTCTATCTCTTGGCTATGGTGGAAGACATGAGTGCAGATGTCCCCTCAACATACTGACTCTAATTTCTTTGGATATATACTCAGTACTTTGGATCGCTAGATCTCATGCAAGTTGTGTTTCCAATTTCTTGAGAAACCTCCACACTGTTTTCCACAATGGCTATACTGTTTTATATTCTCCCCAACACTGTATAAGAGCTTTCTTTTCTCTGCATCCTTGACAGCATTTATTATACATTTTTTGCGTTTTTAATAATATTCATTCTATCTGGGTAAGACTTCTCACTGTAGTCTTGACTTGCATGACCTTGATGATTAGTGATGCTGAGCATTTTTTCATATAGCTGCACACATTCTTTTGAGAAATGTCTATCCAGCAACTTCATCTGCTTTTAAGCTGGATTCTTTGGTTGGTTTTGTTTTCAGTTGAGCTATTTGAGTTATATTCACTTTTGTTGCCTATAGTTTTGAGATCGTATGCAAAAGAAATCTTTGCCCAGACCAATGTCTTGAAGTATTTCCCTTATAGTTTCCTTTAGTAGTTTGAAAGTTTTGAGTTTTAGGTTTAAGGCTTTGGTTCATTTTCAGTTGACTTTTGTATATGTGAGAGAGAAGTATGTATATGTGAGAGAGAGTTTCATTCTTCTGTATATAGATACACATTTTCCCACCCTTTATCGAAGAACCTTTCCTTTCTCATTTACGTACATATATATGTAGATATTTACACGTACATATACTTGCTGCCTTCATCAAAAGCTAATTGCCTGCAACTACCTGGATTTGTTTCTAGGGTTCTTTGTTCTGTTCTGTTGGTCTATGTTTTTGTTTTTATGCTAGCTTTGCTTGTTTTCAAATCAGGTTGTATGTTTCTTACTATTTTGTTGTTTGAGTTCCCTATATATTTGGGTGTGAGCCCTTCACCAGATGTGTGATTGGTAGTTATTGTCTCCCATTCTTTAGGCTGCTCTGTTTATTGTTTCCTTGGATGTACAGAAACTTGTTAGTTTCATAAAATCCCATTTGTCTGTTTCTGCTTTTGTTAACTATGCTTTTAGGGTCATATACAAGAAAAAAAATCATTTCCCAAATCAATGTTAGGACCTTTCCTCTGTTTCCTTCTAATAGTTTTTCAGTTTCAGATCTTATGTTTAAGTCTTTAATATGTTTTAAGTCGCTTTTTGTATCTGGTGTGAGATAAGGCTCTAATTTCATCCTTCTGCATGTGAATATCGAGTTGTCTCCACAGGATTTATTGAAATGATTGTCCTTTCCTCATGGTATGTTCCTACCACCTTTGTTTAAAATCAATTGTCCGTAAATGCATGAATTCATTTCTGGGCTCTCTGTCCTGTTCCATTGGTTCACGTGTCTATCTCGATGCCAGTACCGTGTGCTTTGATTATGATCCTCTGTAGCATATTAGGTGTAGAGTAGTGTGATTCCTTTGGCTTTGTCCTTTGTGCTGAAGGTTAGTTTTGCTAGTTGTGCTTCCATACATATTTTTGAATTTTTTTTTTATTTCTGTGGAAAAAAAAAATTTTTTTTGACAGGCAGAGTAGACAGTGAGAGAGAGACAGAGAGAAAGCTCTTCCTTTGCCATTGGTTCACCCTTCAATGGCTGCCGCGGCCGGCGCATCGCGCTGATCTGAAGCCAGGAGCCAGGTGCTTCTCCTGGTCTCCCATATGGGTGCAGGGCCCAAGCACTTGGGCCATCCTCCACTGCACTCCTGGGCCATAGCAGAGAGCGGGCCTGGAAGGGGGCAACCGGGACAGAATCCGCCGCCCCGACCTGGACTAGAACCCGGTGTGGAGGATTAGCCTATTGAGCCGTGCCTCCAGTGAAAAATGTTGTTGAAACAACAGAAGCTCACTGCTCAGGGTTCTAGAGGCTGGAAAGACCAAGATCAAGGCACAGGAGTAGGTGTCTGGCCTTTGCAGTTTAGATGCCTGCATCCCGTGTCAGACCATCTGATCTGATACCCAACGCTGGCTCCTGAATTCAGCTTCCTCCTAATGCAGAATGTGCCAGGCAGCAGTGATAGGTCAAGTATCTGGGTTTATGCCATCCATGTGGGACACTTGGATTGAGTTTCCATCCCCTTGTATTGCCCTAGTCCAGCTCCTGCTGTTGCAGGTATTTGAAGAATGAACCAGTGGATAAGAGTGTGACTCTTTCTGCCTCTCAAATTTTAACAACAACAGAAAACACACAAAAAAAACACAAGGCACCACCAGAGTTGGTGTCTGATGAGGGTCCATTTGTCGTGTTTTTCTTTCTTTCTTTCTTTTTTTTTTTTTTTTTTTTTTTTTGACAGGCAGAGTAGACAGTGAGAGAGAGAGACAGAGAGAAAGGTCTTTCTTTGCCCTTGGTTCACCCTCCAAAGGCCGCCACAGCTGGTGTGCTGCAGCTGGCGCACTGCACTGATCTGATGGCAGGAGCCAGGTACTTCTCCTGGTCTCCCATGGGGTGCAGGGCCCAAGCACTTGGGCCATCCTCCACTGCACTCCCAGGCCACAGCAGAGAGCTGGCCTGGAAGAGGGGCAACCGGGACAGAATCCGGCGCCCCGACCGGGACTAGAACCCAGTGTGCCGGCGCTGCAAGGTGGAGGATTAGCTTAGTGAGCCGCGGCGCTGGCCCAGGGGTCCATTTGTCGTGAAAGATATCTTCGCTGTGTCATGTGGGAGGTGCACAGCCTCCTTAGAGGCTCCTCTTCTTCCTTCTCCTCCCATTCTTCTTCCTTTTTAAAGATTTATTTATTTGAAAGGCAGCTTTACACAGAGAAAGGGAGAAACACACACACACACACACACACACACACACGCAGACAGAGACCAAGAGAAACAGATCTGCTACCCACTAATTCATTCCCCAGTTGGTCACAACAGCCGGGGCTGGGGTAGGGCTAGGCTGAAGCCAGCAGCCTGGAGCTTCGTCCAGGTTTCCCACATGGTGGCAGGAGTGCTTGGGCCATCTTCTGCTGCTTCCCAGGTGCATCAGCACAGACGTGGACTGGAACTGGAGCCGCTGGAACTTCAACAGGATACTGCCGTTGCAGATGGTAGCTTAACCAAAGGCGCCACAAGGCTGGCCCCTCTAAAGACTCTATTATGAGGGCATCCATTCCACTCATGTGGATGAAGTGAACATGTCCCATTTTTCACTACCATCAGCATGGGGCTCAGCTTCCAATGTATGATTTCGCACACAAACATACAGAACACAGCAAATGCCTAGAAGAATATCTGCAGCACAGCATTTATTTATTTGTTTTTTATTCTGATAATGATATTCTTAATTAGTTCTCCAGCTGGTTTATTTTTGTAATGACTTGGTTGCTTTATGGATGCAGGCTCCTTTGCTATCTCTCTGAGGATAAAAAATACATTACGAAGTTCCACTTTGCTCTATTAATAATAAGCTTTTCCCCTCTGATTTGGAACAAGACAAGGCTGTCCACTTTCGCCACTCTATTCAATACAGTACTGGAAGTTTTAGTGAGAGCAATTAGGGAGGAGAAAGAAATAAAGGGCACTGAAATTGGAACAGAAGTCACATTATCCATGTTTGCATATGGCATGATGTTGTACATGGAAAAACCAAAACACGCCACCCAAAAGCTGTTAGAATTGATAAAACAATTCAATGAAGTTGTAGGTTACAAAATAAACATACAAAAAACAGCAGCTTGTGTATGCTACTGGTGAACTAATAGAGAAAGAAATCCTATTAGTAATAGCCAAACACACACAAAAATCAAATATTTAGGAATAAATTTAACCAAAGAAGTGAAAGGTCTCTATAATGAAAGTTATTAAACATTGGTGAAAGACATCGTCAAGGACACACACAAAAAAATGGAAGAATGATAAATTTAGGCATTGATCCTGCGTGTTGAGTGAAGTTGGGGCCTCTCTTACACAGTAATAGAGTTCCATCATCAGTTGGCGATTCTGGATTGCTTGCTCTTTAGTGCTTGGAACTCTCATTTGCCTGTGGGGCCAGTAGTAATTATGACTGCTTGCTCTGCTGACTGCGGTGGGAAGGGGGCCAGGACGGGTCTTGGTGCAGGGCAGGACTCACTGTGTGTGTAGTCCCAATCCTCCTGGCAATTGGTGAGCAGCTCCTTGTGGTTCCATCCTGATTCCTTGGCCCAAGCACCTACGCTCACAGAGTGTGTGCTGGGGTTGTGGGTTGTCATGTTCACCAGCTCAGTCTCATTACCTTGCTTAATTTTTTTTTTGGAAGCAGGTATTACTGTGTATATAAAATAATCTCAGGAACTGATTATTTATTTGCAAACTTACTGTTTGTATCAGCAAATGCAAGGACTTTGTGCTAACAAGCCTTTATCTCCAGGGCCTAGTATTGAGTCTTGCCCAGAATAAACAACCAATATGTTTGTGAAATGAATGAAAGAAGGAATGAATGAATGCCTTTCTTTGGTTGTTCCCTATAATAAATGTGCCTTCTCCTTATGGCCATGGCCTTGGAGTCTGAAGCTGCTTAAACTTTTACCCCTTAGAGTTCTGGTTTGTGGCTCAACCGGCAAACCAGTCCTGCCTGCTTTATATAATCTAGGAAGTTATCTGGATCTCTGGCCCATTGATGTTGCTTTTTTTTTAGGGCTCTAATGAATATTTAAAAAAATTTTAGTAATATGTAGAGATTTGTAGTGACAGAGATATGTGGAGTGTGCATTTTGAAGCTCCACAAGCAGTGTTTCTGCTTTCCAGAGTGATTTTAATTAGTATGCAGTGACATTAAATAATATTGAATTTAATGGGAACATAATCCTTTTTAGCATTTTTAATAAATATTTTTGTAAGACAAAAATTTTCAAGTATACAAATAGAAAACAATGTAAAGGATCTTCATTATTAACCACCCTGATTTAATAATTCCCAATATTTAGCAATATGAGCATTTAAAAAAAATCAATGTGGTACCATTGTTGGAGCCCCCTTCTCTTCCATCTCCTTGGCTACTACACAGAGGCCGATCTATGGGCTTCCTGCTCCTGTCCGTGCTTCCCATAGTTTATTAGAGAGTTGGGCAGACCTAGGCAACACATTGTATTGTTCTTCAGGCTTTCAAACTGCACACCAGTAGTGCCAATTCTCCCAGTTCTTCAGACTGTGCCAACAATAAAATCTCACCTTGGTCAAGTTGTTGAAGCCTTTCCTGACATTTGCTATTCTGATATTTATTTATTTTTTAAATTGTTGCTCATAAATTTTTATTTATTTAAAAGGCAGAGAGGTGGAGAGAGACAGAGATTTCTTATTTGCAGGTTCATTCTCCATAGGCCAGCAGCCAGAGAAGGGCCCTGCCAAACCAGTAGCTGGGAACTCAATCCTGTTTTCCAGTGTGGGTGGCAGGGATTCAACCAGTTTGGCCACCACCTGCTGCCTCCCAAGGTGTACGTTACAGGAAGTTGGCATGACCAGAGCCGGGACTTGAACCCAGGCCCCCCAATGTGGGATGTGAATACCCCAAATGGCAGCTTAACCATTAGGCCAAATGCCTGTATCTTGCTATTCTCCCTTTTAAGAAGCTAAGCACAGGACTGAGGCTAGAAATCTGATTTGGGCAATGGTAGCTAGCTAGAATTTAATAACACTGCTTTATTACCATTATATTTATTTTAGTAGCCTCTTTCCTTTTTACTTTGAAGCAAGTAATGCTAGCTTTCCACTTGCAGTAGTAATTTGCTTTTTCTTAAATTAAATATAACAAAAAGAGAAAATGTGTTGATTTAAAGAAAAAAATGTTAACCAAGTAGTAATAGTACAGGCAGTATGTGGACAAGGGGAAAAATTAAGAAGTTTGCACTGAAACATTTGAAACTTGATACTCACTTGACCTAAGGCAAAAGTTGAAGTTCATGGGCTTGCAAAGCTGTTGTCTGGGATAACCTCTGCCGCCTTCTCCAGTGGGAACAGTCCCCCTTGTTACTTCAGCCCCAGCGGCCTGGGTCTTCTCCTCTTCACCTTCCCTTTCCAGCTGGAGTGTCTTGGCTATTGCAATCCTTCCTTTTACTGTACTTCCGGTGGCCAGCCCTCCCGCCTTCCCCTGGCTCTCTCTTGCTCTCCCAAGCATTCCTCTGCGTGGTCCCTATCACGGACCTGCATCTACAATTTTCTAACCTAATTCTAAACCCAGGGGGTAGAATTGGATGCCAGTATCATGGCCCTCTCCTGGCCTGAACAGCTTGCTGTCATCACAAGACTCCATCTGTTTGTGATATTTCAAGTAAAACCTGGGCTATAAAGTGAAGATTTTCCATGGGAAAAAAATGTAGGTTTTCATATGTCTGAAGTTACAAACTGTAGTTGTTTATAAATATCAGTACCTGATTTGCTTTTCCTTCACCATTAAGACAATACATTAATCTGTTATCTAGCTAGAGTGTAAGAAAAGCAGGAGTAGAAGGAAAAACAAGGGTGATGATGGGCAATGACAGTATTTTTATGTCATCTTGACATCAGTTGGTGGCTTAGCGCACTGTCGTTTAGTGCATGGAACTAGAAGATTTTATTGGAAATGAGAAGTAAAATGTTTGTCATATAGCAGGTTTAAACGTTTGACGTATAACGTTAAAAAGCCAAAGCACCCAAACCGTTGCGATATTGAGTCCATTTGCAGGTTTCAGGGTGTATGATCCACAAGGCACTTCATCAGCACAGTATTATGAACACACACAGTGAAGCGTACACCGACTGTTGTTTCAAAGTCCTCTGATGCATGCAGGCAGGCGAGATGCACTAGCTGCACTGGTTTGCTTTCATTCATTCATTCATTCATTCGCCTTATTCTGAGGCTCATATTCACACTACATGACTTAGAATGGCTCAGCGCACTTGGCCAGAAGCGAATTCCTGCCTTAACAGAGGGGCTAGGAACGCTCGCGACGCCTCTGCTGTACTTAAAGGGGGCGGGGGAAAGCAAGTCAGTTTTCAACGATTTCTTGCGATGCATTTCCCGTGGCTCGGGCCGGAGAGGAAGGCTGCGCGGCGAGGGAGGCGATTTGGCACTCCCGATGACAGAATGTCACGTTCGCCACCGTAAACATCCCACCTCTGAACGAGAAAGTGGGTGCGGTGAACGCGCGCTCGCCAGCCCATCTGGCATCTCATCCGCGGGTCAAACTTTCGCCATCCACTGGGGTGGATCCCCGCGGAAACGCGGCCGGGAAGAGAAACGCCGTGGCCGCGGGCGGCGAGCTTGGCTTAAGCAGCATTGGCTTTGGAGTTACCTGATGGCTTGGAAGCTATTGCGCCCGGAGAACGAGCTTCTACGTTCCGATTCGTGGGGAACTGCGGCACGAGCTGGTCCTGGGTGTGGCGATCCGAAAGGGAGCTCTGATTCCCTAGCTTTCCCGCAGAGGGACCGGCAACTTGGGACCGGCGCAGTCCGGCATATCGGTTACTGCGGGTGGACCCGACCCCCGGGCCGCTGCAGATTACAGAAGCGCCAGGCCGGACGCGCCGTGCGTGCGCGCTTCTCCCGGGCTCGTTCCACGCCTGGAGGCGGATCCCCTTCCCTGCACACAAGTCCTTATATGCACCGGTTGCACCAGCCCGCCTTACTCGAGCCCCACAAATAATTAATGGGGGAGGGAGGGCGTCGCTGTCTTTTTCTTTTCCCCTTTCTGCGCCCCCCCAGCTCTAGAGCATTTGAATCCCACCGAGAAAACCCAAGAGGCGAGGAAAGAGCCATTTTGCTGCAATGCCCGAGTTGGACACACAAAAAAAGAGCTTGAGCCCCCGCGATAAGCCCGGCAAGGGTCAGGGACTGCCCCGCCGATCCGCCCCGATTAGCCCGCAGGAGCCTGGGCGGGAGGGTGCGCGCCCCTCCCCCATCCACGCTGGTGTCGAGGGACCGGGTCAGGAAGCGCGGCCTCTCCCCAGTCGGAGACCACGCCTCCTCCGCCTCCCCCCTTTACTCCTCCCAGGAAGCGGTGATAGACAGTTCTGTGTGGTTCTCCACCCCCACCCCCCAGCTGAGTGGAGGAGTTGATGTGTCTCATTATAACAGCCAATGCAGCCGCCATCCACGCACAAGCAAAGAAGCATGTCCCATTTAAATACACCCACGCAGCTCCAGCGCCCTTAGCCGATCGGGGCGCGCAGCCCACACGCACCGCGGCTCCGGGCTTGGAGATCCGCGCAGGTTGGGCTCCCGGACCCGGCGGACCGGCGCACGGAGGCTTGAGATCGGGCGCTGAGGGGCCGGGGTGGGCGGGGGAGGCTGGGCCCGGGGCCTCTGGCTCGACACCCGCAGGAGGACGCGAGTGAAACAGACCAAGGTGGAATTTCCAAGGGAGAAGCTTTGGGGTGGCTTTGGTCCATTTCTCGGGCGAAGAAGTAGACATGGCGAGCGACTCCCCGGCTCGCAGCCTGGATGAAATCGATCTCTCGGCTCTGAGGGTGAGCAGAACGCGTTTTTCGCATTTCTTCCCAGGGGTTTGGGTCCGGGGGGCGGGGTTGGGGTGGGTGGGTGGGGGAGAATGGGGTCGGTGTGTGGTCTGGGGGCTGACGGGCAGCTGCGGGAGAATGCGACGGGGACCGACCCCGGATTCGCGCTTGGATTCGGGGTTGCCGAGGCGCTCCGGGCTGAGCCTCTATGGCAAGGGTTGTGCGGAACGTGTCCCCCCCGTTGGCTGTGGCCGACGATCCCCCGAAACTGCTTGTGGAGCTTATGGCAGTTTCATCTTAGAGCAGTGTAAGAGCATTAGAACGCGAGCCTCTGTGTGTGTGTGTGTGCGCGCGTGTGTGCGTGTGTGAGCGCGCGCGCGCGTGTGTGCACGCTCCGGGCGGTCGTCTCGTGCCAGGGCGCGGGACCCGACTGTCCCTTGCTGCAGAAACTAGAGCAGCGCGCATACAGGCGCTGGCCCCTCACGTTCGCCAGCTACCTGCGAGATGACACCGTGAGCCTGGCCGGCCCGGCGAGGCCGAGCCTGCTGCTCCACGGGGGCAGTTATTGCTATGCGGGTCTCATAGATGGCAGCGGCCGCCCCTTCCCCCCGCCCCCGCCTGGCGCGCCCGGGCTCCGGCTCCGCGCCTCCTTCCACGCCAGCCTGCCACTCACCTTTATTTATGGCTTTAACCCAGCCCTGCCTGTGCTTTCCGACTTTGTGGCTGTGGCATGTCAGCTTTATGGCTGAACTTGGGCAGGTGAAAGGGATGGGTTTGCCGCTGTTCGCAGTCGGACCGGAACTCCCTGGAGTGTGTGTGTTTTCCCCGCGTCTGCGGCCGGTCCTTTGTGGAGCACCTCCCTCCCGCAGCCCGCGGCTTGGCGTTGAACCTCCGCGTGCATTACCTCAGACGCCGTGGCATGCTGTCGACTGAGATATCGGCGATATAGAATCCATTTTGCTGTTGTTTGGAGACCACAGTTCCAGGGCAGCCTCGACGCCTCCCCCTCCCCAACCCCCAATCTCAGCATACTCCTGGGGGGGAGGGGAGGGGAGCAGAGCTTTCTTCTTGCCATTTTAATTAGATGCTGCGGGCCAGGGAGGGGTGAGGGGTGGGTGGGAAGCTGCTGGCAATCGAGGGGGCCTGAGAAGGATTGGACGCCCATTTAAGGTCCGTTTGTTCGTCTTGCGAACCAAAAATACAATTGGAGAAGAATAGCAAGTGCACGTACTTGCGTGGCCAGATAGGGTCAGGCGTGCAAGTTCACACGCCCTCCTGAGGAACACATTGTTAGGTGGATGCTACATCTCCGGCCAGGTACCTGAATCCCTAGTACGTCGGACATGGCCTCTTCCAACACGGGTATTTTTGAGTTCCCTCTGTGATCAAAGTGGCACTTTGGTCTCCTTGTCCCTCCCTTTCCCTACCTCTTCCCCTCCCCCCTCCTGTCCCCCGAGTCCCTGAGGTGAGGTTTCAGGGGGATGCTCTTGGAAACAGGCTGTAGCGGTAGTTAGGCAGCCACAGCTCGGGCATGCATTAGTGCACTCAGCTGCCTCTCTGGAGCTGAGAAGCCACAGGCAGGGCTTTCTGCCCCTTGGGCTGTGGGGGTGGGGACCGGGAACCGGGTGGGTGCTTGGACCCGGGCTGTGGCTTCCTGCTTTGCGGACTGTGTGTTCTGTTCCTTTGCCCTACTTTCTGCACTGGGAGTTGCTGCCAGCGAGTTAATCAGGTGGATGAATGAGGAGACCCTGGGAGGGGCCCGCCGCAAAGGAGAAAGGCATCTGAACAATGGGCCAGGCTGGGGAGCCCAAATCTTGACATTGCTCTCCTAATGGAAAATGCTCTGCTGGGATTTGAAGTTGGGTTCGGATTTGTTTCCTAGTGAAGGTTTTCTGAGATCCTGAGCCCTCCAGCTCGGAGCCTGCGGGCGTGGGAGCCACTATGAGGGCTCCCCCCGGGGGCTGATTCGCAGGGCCCCTCATACTCTGGGGAGACCCGTGCAGGTGCAATTTGGCTTCGAAAAGGAGAATTTTGCATGATTTACTGAAATTGCTCTTTGTGGCCTGGACAGCCAGCTTAGTGCTCTCTGCTTCTGTTTTTCTGCCTGCCGGAGGTATGGAAAGAGGGAGGGGAGCAGCTCCGGCTAGTGACTGGGGAGCTGCTGGCCACAGGAAGTGAATGCACAGGTGGAGACAGCTGCATCCCCAGAGGATGGGGGTCTTTGGCCAGCCTTGGGGTGGCTGAGGGGTGCGGGCCAGACTGGGTCCAGAGGCTGCAGAGGTCATCGCCACAAATCAGAGTGCAGATCAGCTCTGCCTTCCCAAATTGAGAGAGGTGGGCTCATGGACAGAAGTCTCACTTGCTCCTCTGCTCTTAGGAAAGCCTGCCTGCTGAGCGCTCCCTGGGGAATGCCTGACCCCTGAAATGCAACCAAGGTCAGTGGCTTCTAGGAGAATTTGCTGCAGCTTTACCAGTCTTTGGCTGTTTCTGTGGCTCTTTAATGTACACAATTCAAGGCTCTTTTTGTAAACCAGGGCTCAGTGCATTAAAAGCAGATCCTGTCTGGAGAGGCCTTTCTCCTTCTCACTTTGGGGGCCTATTGTTCTCAGCCAGTGATCCCAGACTGGACCCAGTCTAAGATTTCCCCAAATAGCAGCAATGCATAATTTAAACCAGAACCACCAGTGACGGTACTGATCGTTTCAATTATACAAGGTTTGGATGGTTTCAAAAAGTAAGAGGAAGCAGGATTTTATTTGGTGAGGAAATAGGTAATCAGAATCCAGTTTATTTAGTCCTGAGTTTTAGAGTGCAAGAAGATAAATGGGATCCTGGGGGTGGGGAGGAGGTGGTTTTGTAGATTACATCTGGAAGGTGATCGTGGAACACCAAGCCACCCCTTTCACTTAACACACAGGAAGCAGAAGCCCAGAGCGGTGAAGTCCATTGCCCAAGGTCACCTTCCAAGAAGGTGGTTGGAGGAAAGAATCTGGGTTTCCTGACTCTTGATCCAGTGCTCTCTTCTCTAAGTCACATTGCCCGTGTCTGACTTAGAAATCAGTAATACCTTTTTTGCCGGAGCACAAACAAACAAACAAAAAATGGCAGAGAAGAATAATTTCAGCAAGGTCATGGGATTTTATATATTGAGAGTGAGGCAACTGCTTCATGCAAGTAAGCTCATGATACACAAAACTATGGAGTTCTCAGGGACCTCTGGGTTCACTTTGTCCAGCTTCCCTTGAATGCCCACTTTGTAGGCAGATGGGTGAATCACGGAGGACAGATGGCTGGCCTGCACGGGTAACCTCTTTGGGTAACCTATCTCCATCTGAACCTGTCCCAGGAGATCAGTCTAGACACGCATGCTACTCAGACATCTCTGCATGTGAGGTTTATAGGGTTCTGTGGATGGTTTGTATCATCTATGTGAATGTATGGATGGAAACCCTGTCCATGTGGGTGTATGAAATGTGTATATACATACTTAGGCTACAGCAAACAATTTAGTCATTCAAGTCCAGGCCTTGAGTCATTCTTGCTTCAAGACATCACAATATTAAAAGATGAAACTTGCCACTAGCAGGCCTTATTGCATCTGAGTGAGCTCAGCTCAGAAAGCTTTTTGGAGATTAGCAGATTTCTGAACCTGAGCACCTTGGCTGTCCTTAGCTTGGCCCACAGGGTGAGGCATTCAAGGCCAGGATTTGGCCAACGCTGACCTCATGCTCTGAGCTCCTGCCAGGACTCACACACACATTTTATTTGAGCAGAATTAGATGACCTACACTTGTCTTTTTCCTTACCAGTCACTCCACTGCTCTCTGCATCAAAACCCAGACTTGAGGATTGATTTCATCGGGAAGCCTTGCACACCTCTTTTCGTAGGTGTGTTATCCTTGGCGTGTGGTCTTCTTTCGGCCTCACCAAACTGTGGGCTTCCTGCTGTAGAGGCCAGGCCTTAATTATCTTTTAGTTCAGAGTCCTCATTAGTTGAATGAGGGAATGAATGCATGAATGCATGAACATGTGAATGAACGGAGTGAATGAGCATTGGTTCCTGTGTTCTGTGTCCATGGCTTCTTAGCTCTGGGATTTGGGGTGTGCCATTTAAGCGTTGGGAATGATTACAACAATTAGCCTTCCTTACACACTGGCTGCCAAAATAGAAGTATATACAGAAATGCTTGGAAAATCATAAAGCACTATAGAAATATGCTATTCTGTGATTATCTAGCATTTTATGGGAAACCTGATTCTATCATTTGGTCCCAGTGATTGCACCTAATAGAACACTACCCTGGGGAAAAGGTAATAGAAGATCCTGCCTCTTTAATATAGAATTTTTACTTATTATGGCATGGGAGCATTGCATTTCCATCTACCAGTTCACTCCCCAAATGTGTGCAATGACTTGGCCTGGGCCAGGAACAATTCAAGAGCTGGGAAGTAGATTCAAGTCTCCTATGTGAACATTAGGGATCTGACTTCTTGAGTCATCACCTGCTGCCTCCCAGGGTGCGTGTTTAGCAGGAAGCCGGAACCAGGGGCCTGAGCCAGTTACTGCGATGGGGGAGTCGAGCATCTCAACTGCTAGGCTAAATGCCTGCTTCCTATTGTTTTTGCAGTAGGCCCTCAACAGACCTTGGCCGCCTTTCCACTTTTCTGTGTCACTGTGATCTTCTGTGTTTCTCTGATGGCCTGAGTTGAGCTTTGCTCCAGTATCAGCATTCATTACATATGAGATAAGCTTAGCCAGGAAACTTTTTGAAGATTGTCATGTTTATAAGCCAGTATCAGCTATTAGCATTATTCATTAACACTTTCCATTTTCCTTTTCTGTTTTTTTTTTTTAACTTTTTCTCTTCCCTAATGGATCTCCCGTAATGGTTGATGTTTATTCAAATAGAAGCATATTCAGTGTGCGTGTGCCCTTTCACATTTTTTTAGGTGGGCTGAGCACCTAAAATAATACACAAATAGTCCAGTATTTAAAACTTTCTGGTCAGAATCTAATGGGTCTTTAAAAAAATCTTGAAACATTATTTATCCATTACTCCATACAACTTAATTAAATTTGATATAACATGAAATTTTAGTAAAATCGCAGGAATTGATAACAGAATTCTAAAATGACCATAGCATGGGAGTTTTCTCATTAGATACATTTGTTGTTTTTCAGAGATATTAAGCAGGTGTGTTCTTTGCAATGACATTGCATCATAGTAAGATAGGGTGTACTGCTGGTTATCAGAACATCAGAGAAATATACATAGTCATTTTCGGTATTCATGATTAACAGGAATAATCTTTGGTACAAAAGCTAATATAAGTTATGGTTTGCTGTTTGCGTAATTATCTACTTAGGAGGCCATGTACTATTTTGTCCAACACTCTTCATGGAAATATCACAGTTGCCCCTTGATCTGGAAGGCACTTTGGAATCTTGTAGTTTTGAGTCTTACTGATTGGCCTTTTCTTCTTTCTGTATCTCTGCCCTAGAATTAATTTTATGTGCCCTTCTTGCTTCCAAATCATTCCTTCTTTCTGTGCTGGTGGCTTCAAAGTCCACCCAGCCTGGACCGACTGGGATTGAATCATGGTGGTCGTGTCTATTTCTGGTTGCATTTGGGATAACCCAAGTCTGAAAGATGCATTACTATCAAATTGATTTTTCCATTTCTGAGGGCTGATGGGGGGCGAGGGGGAAGAGTCACCTTCTGAGAATAGGGCTTGAGTGAGCGGTAAGCAGTGTGCTGAGAATTCTAAGAAAATCCCAACGGCAGTTTTTGAATGAAATGTTTTTCTGCGCATATAAATATAAGGCTCCTTGTGGAGGGAGAGGGAGGACTTAAGTAGAAAATGTTGGATGAATCCTGCTTGTAATTTCTTCTAGTTTGGTGGGAAGTTCATTTCCCTCTAGAGAAAGATGATTCTATCTACTCCTTTTTACATACTGGGATTATCTCCATTTGTCTCTAGGAGGTGTCCTTAAATGACCAAAATATGTTTTATTTTACTCCAAACTTAAGGTCTCCCTTTAGTATCTCTAGCGTGAATCCCCTTCTCTCTCCCTTCCTCCCTGTGACAGCTGTAGTTACTCTTCCCTGGGCAGTACCCCTCTTTGGTCTCCACCATCAGCCTGCTCCTGCTCCTTATCAGTCTTTCTAGTGGACTGCGTCCACGTTGGTGCTGCTGTAACACAATTTCCATCTGGTGGTTTCCTATCGGGGCCAACTTTCCTCAATATACAAAGCAAAGACTCAATAGTTTAGGCCGGTGTCAAGCCCAGATGTAATTCCACTGGGCCTCCACCAGGCTCTATACCTCTGAGGGTCACTCCTCCATAGCCACAGGGAACAACTTCTTTCTAGTGGAGGCTCTCGAGGGGGCACCTGACCCTTTCTCCATTCCCACACCTGGGAGCCTAGCATGAAGCATTACCCGCCCCCTTTCCCACACTCTTGTCCCACACTTCCTCTTGCAGAGGCTCTCACAAGTGACCTGCCAGCCCTTTCCTTGTGTTCAGAGTCTTCTCTCTTGGGTTATATTCACAGCTAGCTTCACAGCGTGTATATTTGGATTTTTTAGGGCTCCCCACCAGTTTTTTTTTTTTTTTACACAGCAGGTGTTCAATAAGAAAAATTGAATTGATGATATATATGATGTAGAGCTCTTTTAGACAGGTAGAGGGGGTGCTGCATAGAGGGCAGATAGAAACTCCAGAAAGTGGGGGTCAGTGCTGACCATATCGCAATTCCAGGGAACATGGGTATATTGTATTCCATGTTGCAGGACTCCAGGGAACACCTTCTATGTAGAGTACACCTCCACTGGTTACTGATTATGGCAAATACAATTCCAGGGGCACTGATTATGAGAAATATAATGCCTGGTCCTGTGTAGCGATCTCTGCTTCTAGAATTTCCTTGCCATGGAAATTGCCTCTGTTTTCTCCATATTCTAAGTTTTGAGAGGTTTTAACTGCCATTTTTAGAATTCCAAGGCCAGTGTGTGTGTGTGTGTGTGTGTGTGCATGTGTGCACTTGCAGGATGTTGTGATCTAATATCCTCAATGTTTATTGCTATTGTTTTTATTAAATAATAGAAGTGCGGAAGGGGTTGTGCTTCTTGGCTTGCTCACTGGAAGATGACACTGAATTTCTGTCTGGATATTGCTGGTGGTGAATGGAGAGAGTGGGAGATGGCGAGTCTGAAGGAAGAGGCTCCAACTAGGATTTAGGTGTCCAGACTCACGGTGCTGGTTCTGACACCTAACTCTGGAGCCTCCGTTCATTCACATGAAAGATGAGTGGTTTGAACTAGAACATGCTGGAAATGACCTCCAACACCGCCAATCCCCTGTGATAAATCCTGATTATGTAAGGGAACTAGAGGCAGGACTAAGGGTACTTACACGGGCGTGCATTCTGACTGTAGGTCTTGGAGACACCAAGGTATTCCAAATTAAGGACCAAATTAAGTGAGCAGGGAGGTGCTGTTCAAAGTAATAGCTTCTCCTCAGTTTTAGATGAGTTTTCCCCCCAACCTTCGGGTTCTGATTTATAATTTAAAATGTGGTTTTAGGTTTTGAAGATGGAGCAATTGGATTAAGAGCTGATGGTTACTTGTGCTGGGTCTTACTTTGTGCCATTGCTGCTGGATGGATACCCTGCTATAGAATCTGAAGTAAGGGCTTCCAGGGGCTGGTTTTTAATCAGAGTCATTAGAACCTTGGTAGTATGGATCAAACTGAAAATTTGTAAACTTTAGCAAGATATGAATATATGCTATTGATATTTATTTGATTAGAGTAATAGGGAGTACAATTTGGGTGTGGTATAAATGGGGTGTGGTCTAACATGATAGTATTTTGTGAAATGTGATTAACTGTAGGGGAAGAAGTGCATATGGTATCTGCATTGATTCCTCCATTCATTCTTGTATTTGTTCATCCCTCACATGCTTATTGGATGCTTCTAGTTGCTAGGGCATGGTTCCCACATCATGGCCCGATGCGGAAAGTGGTCTTACACCACTGTTCGCCTCCCTCCCTGCACTCCAACCTCACTGGTCTTTTATGAATATCCAGGTTCCTCCTTGTTAAGTCTCCATGTCAGAAATCCTACTACCAGATTTTCTTGTGGAGGGCTGCATCTTAGAATTGAGGTCATAGGTTAAGATGTGTCATATCCTATCTATTGTTGCACAAAAAATCACCCCCACATTCAGTAACTTAAAGCAACAATAACCATTGTCTTTTATAGTTTCTGTGGGTCAGGAATTAGGAACTGGTTTGCTGGGTGGGTTGGCTTGAGGGCTCTCCTGAGGCGACAGCAAGATACTGCCAAGGTCAGCTGTCTCCTGAAGGCCTTCTTGGGGCCATCTCTTCCCTCAGTGGTTCACTCATGTGTGCCCGAGCTTGGCAGGAGCCTCAGTTCCTCCCCGTGGAGGCCTCTCCATGGGTTGCTTGAGCATCCTCGTGCCATGGTGCTGGCTATCTCTGGGTAGGGCAATCCAAGAGAACGAGGCGGAACCCATCACTTGAGTCATCACCTGCTGCTTCCTAGGCTGCATTGGCAGGAAGTTGGAGTCAGGAGCTGGAGCTGGGCATTGAATTCAGGCACTGCAATGTGGGACACAGGTGTTTTACGCAGCATTTTATCTGCTACTCCCTTATTTACTTATTATACTTAATCCTCCACTCCCCAGTGAGTAGCACCAATAAAAAGGTACAAGTGGGATGGAGTCACAAAGTTACCAAGATAAGGGTAAAATAAAAAACAAAAGTGGATTCAATTTGCATGTCTGTCAATATATTTATCTATCCATCTGTCAGATCTAATAGGGTTTAGTGATCCACCTGACATTTTCTGCAGGTGGAAATTGGGGCCCAGAGAAGTCCCTTGTCTTGACTGAAGACAAACCCCCAAATGCAGAGCTCAGCTCCATTATGCCTTGCCACTTAATTGGGTTCCTGACAACCTGTACATCTTAGTGAATCATTTATTCCCACCAGACAAAAATAGACTTAACAAAGAATGGGTATGAAGATGATTATCAAGTTGCCTGCATGCACAGAACACAAAGACAGTCTGTGGTCTGTTGTGAAGTGGCCAGATCCATTTAATTAGCAGAGGAGGGCACAGTTAGGTTAAGCAGCGTAGATAATTAGCAGTGTCGTAGAGGTAGAAAATAAATAGATAAGATTCTGTATGCAAAGATTGCTCAACTGTAGGAAGTTTGTGCAGGATCCTAACTTGATTGAGGAACCAAGATGACCCTTGTGTCTCCAGGGTCTAGAAGATGCAGACTAAATGAGAGTAAAGAGTGCTGAATTGTTAAAACATTGTTTAACTGAAAGCTTTTTCTTTTTCTCATTATAAAAACAGTGCGTGGTTATTGCAGAAAAGTTTGAAAATGGAAAAAATTAAAAAGAATTCCCAAACCATCCATATTCATGATTCTTTTTAAAAAGATTTATTTAATTATTTGAAAGGCAGAGTGATACACATGCAGAAAGAGAGAGAGGGGGAGAGAGAGAGAGAGAGAGAGAGAGAGGAGAGAGATGGATAGAGATAGAGACAGAGATAGAGAGAGAGATCCATTTTCCATCTTCTGGTTTACTCTCCAAATGGTGGCAGATGGCCACAATGGCTGGGGCTGGGCCAGGCCTGGGCTGGGCCTAAACCAGAGCCAGGAGCTTCATCTGGGTCTCCCACATGGGTGCCAGAGGCCTAAAAACCTGGACCATATTCTGCCGCTTTCCCAGGCTCATTAGTAGGAAGCTGGATTAGAAGTGGAGCAGCTGGGACTCAAACTGGCGCCCATATGGGATGGTGGCACTGCAGGTGGTGGCTTTATCTGCTATGCCACACCACTGGTTCATATTCAGATTTTTGTGCTAACCATATATATATACTTTGATATGTGGCTTTGGTAGTTGTTTTTTCTATGTGTCGATAGATAGCTTAAAGAATTAAGATCATATTGTATACATTGTCTGCAAACTATTTTTTGAATTTAATAATCAGTCTTCCCATATTATCAATGTTTTTCTGTGGCATGATTTCAAAATTGTTTAGATGAGGGATTTACAATTTTTGTAAAAGTGGACAATATTGCAAGGCTCATACATTATTGGTGGGAATGTAAAATGATACAGAAATTTTGGAGAACAGTTTGGCAGTTCCTCAACATGGTAAAATAGATATGGTCATATGTGACCCAGTAATTCCACCTCTAGGTATATAGCAAGAGAACTGAAAAAGTACATTCATGCCAAAACTGGTACATGAGTATTTGCAGTAGCCTCCAGGAGGAAACAGTCCAAAAGCCCACCACGTGGTCAGGAATGAATAAATGAAATATAGTACATCCATAAGATAGAAAATGGTTTGGTAATCAAAGGAAGTACAGATACACCTCACATCCAGCATGAACGGTATGCTAAGTGGAAGAAGCAGACAGCCACAGCCACAGGTTGTGTGATTCCATCGATAGGTAGTTCACAACAAGCAAATTGTGGAGATGGGAAGTAGGCTAAGGGGCACTGCAAGTGGAGAGTGACTGCTGATGGCCCGACACGAGACTGTTGGGGTGGCCGCACAACTCTGAATATACTGCAGATGCTTTGTGCACTTCAAAAGAGTGAATTGTACAGACTGAATTAAATCTCCATTCAACTCTGTAAAAAAGTGGACTTCCCCTTAACAATGACCCCTTCATGACCAATCTACGTCCCTTTATACTCCTGCCCTTTCCCTCCCCCGTATGAGTATGATTTGGAAGCATTATACCATTTTATTTATATATATCTCAATATACACCTAAGAAATACTTTCTCACAAGTGCTAGAAGCATGCTTACTGAAGTTAATGTGTACTAAAATATTCAGTTAGTGTTCAGATTTCTATCACGTTTGTAGATAGCTTAACATTTTATTGTGAGGGTCTATCATAATTTCTTTAACCAGTTCCCAGTGATGGAGTTTGAGGTTATTCCCAGCCTTTCAACTCTTCTGAATGGTGCTTCAGTCCTGTCCCCCTGTGTGAGTGCTTGTGTGCCCTGTTTCCTTAGGAGAACTTCCTCTAAGTAGGATTGAGAGCACCAAGAGAGAGGAGTAAGTCCCAGCGTTCCACAGCACAGTGGGGTGACGGCAGTTCACAGTGACAAACTATATATGACACGAAGAATTGGAAGACAGGAGTGCACTAGCTCCATACACAAGGAAATGATAAGCGGAGGGAAATGCCAACTTCCTTAATTTGATCAGCACATGCTTAATACATGTCTTGAATATCATGTCCTAGGCTGGCGCCACGGCTCAATAGGCTAATCCTCCGCCTTGTGGCGCCAGCACCCTGGGTTCTAGTCCCGGTCGGGGCGCCGGATTCTGTCCTGGTTGCCCCTCTTCCAGGCCAGCTCTCTGCTGTGGCCAGTGAGTGCAGTGGAGGCTGGCCCAAGTACTTGGGCCCTGCACCCCATGGGAGACCAGGAGAAGCACCTGGCTCCTGCCTTCGGATCAGCGCGGTGCACCGGCCACAGCGTGCTGGCCGGAGGGTGAACCAACGGCAAAGGAAGACCTTTCTCTCTGTCTCTCTCTCTCACTGTGCACTCTGCCTGTCAAAAAAAAAAAAAAAAAAAAAAAAAAAGAAATATCATGTTCTATTCTACATATGTGTATACTTATTATATGTTAATCAAAAAATTAAAATTCATGTTCATTTGAACAATACATTAATTTGTCCATAAAAATATAATAGCATAGATAATGATAACTAGGTAATTTCTACTTATTTCTTGTGTTATATTTCAAGGTCTTGGAAATATATTTAGAGGTTAAAGTTTATTTTTAATTCTTGTATTTCTTTTTTAAAAGATTTATTTACTTATTTGAAAGGCAGAGTTACAGAGAGAGTGGGAGAAGCAGAGGCAGAGAGAGAGCTTCCATCTACTGGTTCACTTTCCAGATGGCTGAAATGACCAGGGCTGGTATCCAAGCACCATCCATGTCTCCTACGTGGATGCAGAGGCTCAAATACTAGGACCATCGTTGCTTTCCCAGACACATTAGGGAGCTGGATTGGAAGTGGAGCAGTGGTGATTCCAACAAATGCCTTTATGGGATGCTGGTGCCACAGGCGGCAGTTTAATTTGCTATGCCATAGCACAGTGCCCATTCTTACACTTCTGAGAAAGTGTACATAATTAGTAATACTGCTTAGTAGTATATATAAATATAATTGTATACAAATAATAACAAAGATTTATACAGCTATCTAGGAAAATGTAGATTCTATATGCAAGCAATTTAGAATTTTGAGAAAAATGTACAGAATAAAAGAAGTGGAATTTAGAATGAAAGTGTATGACACTTGACATTGACAAATTACCTTCAAATTTCTTGTAATGTAGGGATGTATCATTTACAGATGAATACAGAAGGCTTAGAAAATCAACTAATTTACCAAAGAACGTCATTTGACTGAACATCATTTGACTTAGGGCCCTTGTTATGACATTAGGATGAGCTGATGTGCTATCAACTAGACTTCACAGTTTCTTTACAAGGCTGGCTTGGGACTTTGATGAGCTCAGTGGAATTTTAAGAGTTGTTTCAAAGATATTTCTTCCTTGTGATTTTGTTTTCTACATAATCAATGTCAGCATAGAAGGTGTTACTTTTTTTTTCTTGCCTAAAACATAAACTATGGACTATTCTGTGATCAACAGTGATATTCTTTTTCATGTGTACAATGGATATTTGCAAGGGAAGAGGGATTGATCATCCAGCAAGTGTGTTTGGAAGATACGTGGAATCAGTCCCAAAGATTCCCATTTTTTAAGAACTGGAGATCACTGAACTTGTGATTATTACAGAAAACAAAATGACACGATGAGCCAGAAACTGATGCAGCAGGGGCCGTTCTGAAACCTTTATATGCCAGATAATTATTAAATTCAAAATTCTGAGTTCCAATTTAAGCTTTGTACAGGGATACAGATCTTTTTAGAGCACAATGGAGGAAATAGAAGGTGAAGCTCGGAACTAAAAGAGCCCTGTGTTTTAGGCCCCAGTCTACTCTCTGCCTGGTTTCTAAGTAAGAAACTGACAAGCCCTCCCGCTCTCTGATTGGCAGCCAGGAGGAGACTGACTGCCTTGCTTTACTAGACTTTACAACCTAACCCTCCATTTAAAATGTCTATAAATTATTCATGCCTAGGGTAAAAATTCAGAAATTCACAGGGACAAGGTTTCATCATTTTTACCTCTAGGTAGTTTTTTAACTGTCTGTAATCAAATTACAAGCCGTGTGGTGGGTGGGATAAGTTGTAAGCAATAATTGCAAACTATATTTAAATAATAATAATATTTAGCATTTATAGGCACTTTATATCTTCAAAGTACTTGTAAACATTATCCAATTAAATACTCTCTCTGATTATAATCTGGATAAAAATGCACTTAAATCCAGAACAAGGTCATGCGGAAAAGAATGCCATTTGAAAGTTAATGCTCCCTGTGCTTTAAAAACCTATGCAGTGATGGGAAAGATAAGAATTTGAGATCCTGTTGGCTGTGTTTGCATTTTGGTTCAGCTTGATGGTGGGATTGGATTTTTTGGATCCCTAAGGACTGAATGTGGATCATTACTCCGGTCCTTAGAAATGCTAAAATATAAACAACAAGAATAGGCTTCATAATGGGCTCCCTCCCTACACTTCTTGGCCTGGTCTGAAAGGAAATGCTTCTTAGTGAGGGAGATGAAGTGGGTTGGTGCAGGGGAGAGTGGCTCCACACTGTGGTTTGGTGTTTCTGAGAATCGGAGAAATGAAATGTCATTAGATGGACTGTACTGGCAAGTGCTTGCTGTTTTGGACATGTGTCTGTGTATCGTCCCCTGGCTCGCGTACTCTGAGATGCGGGACCTACGTGGTGTCCCAGCAAGGACCCATGTTGCTTACCCCGTAAGTAGTGGTAGGTTCTGCAGCTGACTAATTAATTCTCAGTGCTAGCTGTAAGGTGTCCGGCGCGTAACAGATCTTCCCAGGCAGACGAATCGATTAATTCACAGGCTTTTATTGGGGTTCCGCTCCCGGGCCAGGTTCCCTGGTCCCAACATAGCAACAGAGCAGGGGCCTGAGAAGTTGAGCGTCAGAGATTGGGAGAGCTCCTTTTATAGATTCAGGGCATGGGGGTTAAAGGTTGAGGTGGGTCTGATCCTCATTGTTTGACGTTTAGGCACCTGCAGGGACCTTGACAAGGACTTTCTTCCCCGGAAGTAGGCCTCTCCATTCCCGGAAGTGTAGGCCTTCCCTCCTTGCAGATCCCAAAGCTACCACTAGCCTGTGCCTTCTGGTTTCCAATTTCACTCTCTAAATCAGTGAAAGGTCCCTGGGCCAGCAGTTTAGGATCATGGTCATCTCTAGTTCCTAATGCTCTGACCTGCCTAGTCGGAAACTCTGGGTGAGGGGTCCAAGCATCCTGTGCGTTAAGAAGCACTCCTGGTAATGAAATCGGACATGACCCCCTAAAATCCTGTGTGCCTTCTACTTCAGTAATACAGGTGCACATTAGAGACTCGGAATCATTGGCCTGTCTAAGAGATGTTTTGTTTTTTTTTTTTCCTGTGTTCCTTTCATGCTGGCTCATTCATTAACTCAATAAATATTGAGCATCTGCTATGTGACTGATGCTGAGCTAGATGCTGAATGGAGAAATGTACCTTGAAAAAAATAATCATAAGAATGTAGTACTAGGGGCGGGTTCTGTGGTGTAGTGGGTAAAGCTGATGCCTGCAATACCAGCATCCCCTATGGCCACTGGTTCAAGTCCCGGCTTCTCCACTTTCAATCCAGCTCCTTATTATTGTGCCTGGGAAAGCAGCAGAAGATGGCCAAGTCCTTGGGCCACTGCACCCACATGGGAGACCTGGAAGAAGCTCTGGCTCTGCTGGCTTCAGACTGGCCCAGCTTTGGCCATTTGGGGAGTCAACCAGTGGATGAAGGTCTCCTTTCTCTCTCTCTCTAACTCTGCCTATCAAATAAATAAATACATCTTTAAAAAAAGAGAATGATGTACTAAATACAGATTGCTTTTGGAAAAAAACACAGAATATATCCAGAGATATTTGAGTGTGCCTGAAAAGGTTGTATGGTAGGAAACTAATTTGTAGAAGGTGACGGAAACATTTTTTTTGTTTGTTTTTCTGAGTGGATGGCCTCAAAAAAATTCAGCACATAGCTTTAGGAATATGGAGCTTAAAAGCTCATGTTAATACGATATGTATTTGAATTTTTTGTAATAAAGCTTGAGTTACCTGAAATGGAGACTGTCTACAACTTTCAGTGGGTAATCCCAGACTCTTCTTTGCATCCTGGGTTTTTTGGTGCATCCTTCTGATGTTAATTTCCTGTTTTCCCCCAGTGGCCTATAGTGATTCAATTGAAAGCCCCAGGAGGTGTTGCTTCCTGCTTGGAAGCTGTAAGAAAGAAGTTATATGCACCAACTCTTTGAGCCCTACTTTGGTGGGAAGCCTAAAATCCTTGGGTTGTTTATTTTTGGAGACCTAGGAAATGGAATGGATATTTGGAATCTAGACAGCAGGTTAAAGGATTTCCTTACTGAGAAATCCCACAAAATTTCTTTGTAATAACAACCCATAAACATCTTTTACTTTGCCACAAGAATGTCCCATGTCGCTATTTAATCCACAGTTCTTAGGTGAGTACACTGCTTATATCATGTGTCTACTTACTTGGGGGGGAATGTTGAGTATGGTTGTCATAGCAACTGTGTGTACAGCTTGCTAATGAGCATGTACAAGAATTCTATTTCATACTTACTGCTGGGGAGAATGCTGTGAAGAGTGAGTTCAAAGATCCCCCGTCTTGGCAGACCTAATATAAAAGGAGCAGAAATGGTTAGATCATCATCCTGAGGCTAGATGTACACAGTATTGAGTTAAAGATGATCAGCTTTGTCTCAGTATTGACAACTGGAGGAGGCAGATCCAACTTGCATGGCATTCATGGGTCAGGGAGTGGCTCAGGTATTTTAATGAGGGCTGGGACCGGGAATCGCATTCACAGTTCTGTCTGGGACTGAGTTTCAAGGTTTCTCACTGCTCTGGGTAGCATCACAGGCTCTGTCCAAGGAAGCTGTGAATTGGAAAGGCTGTCTTGGTAGCCGTTCCACTGGTGCGATGATTTACACTGCCATTTGTGGGGTCCTCTGAGTTTGGGAGGGCTGCGGTTTTCCAGTTGTGTTCTTGCAACTCTCAGAGCGCAGACATTCCGGGTGGAAGGGGAGCCCGTGATCCTGGAGCTGCTGTCTTGCCAGGAAGGAGCTGGTGAGATCCAAGCCAAGCGTTTGTGTCACAGGAAGTGACCCGCTGAGGCGGGTTGCCTTTCCTAAGGGCCATCCCTCTCCTGCTTTAAACTGGAAGCGCCAGCCAGCACCAGTTAGAGCTTTCCATGCAAATACGCAAAAGCTCTAGAACGCTGTCCTTGAGCCAATACCGGTGCTGCCCGAGGCAGGGAAGCTGTGCACACACCCCTTCGTCTGCACAGGATGAAGGTGCTTTGTGAGTATTTTAAAGATGGGACTCGCTCCAGTATTGTAGTCATCATTTCTTGACTATAAACATCTTTTATTTTGGGAGAGCAGATGTGAAAGTGTGAAGTCTACGCATGTTGGGGGAAGGGAAAAGAGAAAGGGAGCAGTGTTTCTTGGACATCATGGCCACCCAGTCTGAGTTACTCCTTTGTTTTGCTTCAGAGACTGAAAACTAGCAGGGGACATTTCCTGGAACTGGACCAGCCCCGTACTTGAAGCTTTCTTGAGCACACCAGAAACAGTACTGTTGGGTAATAGTACTAGGTCCTCCTAGCTCAGAGCGGGAGGAGCTCTATCCAGGAGCAGGACTGTGTGAAGAGAGGAGATGCCCTGTGATAGCTAAAGTCAAATCTCCGATTGGAAGCGTGTCTGAGCGGCTTTAAAGCTTGGTGTCCCTTTGGCTTTTCTGAACCAAAGCTTTTCCCAGTTCTCCCACTCATGGCTTGACTCTGCCTTACCTATTTGTCAGAGGCACCTGGGGTTTTCACAGGAGCAGGGACATTCCTGTGACTGTTACATTCTCTGTCCCCTGAGGCCAGTTTTTTTTCCCCTTTTCTGGAAGCAGGGTCTCTGTTTTCTGTCTCCTCACCTGACACAAAGCACATTGCATCAGCTTTAAAGAAATGGTCCTCTGACCTTGCTTCCTGCACGGTGCCTTCTGTAATTTGCTGCTGGTTTGCAGGATTCACAATTAGAATGTTGTCCCCATGGAAATGCTGTGTAGTGTGGCAGGCACGTTGTCATTTGTCTTGCTTGGTTTCTTGTTAATTTGACAAATGTTTCAGCCAAGTTGCCTATAACCATGAAGTTTATTTGGTTGTTTGATATTACATTTTGATATTGAATGATTTCAAAGATTTTTTAATGGATATCGCTGATTTTTTTTGAAAGATTTAAGTGAAATTCGGAATGTCAATGCATTCTAAGTCCACATGAACTCCATAATTCGCAGACCTGCTAGTTAAAGCTTTATCCAGATTGCTTCATCTGCAATATGTAAATGTGAATCTGAGTTTAAAAATATACCTGGGGATGTGGGTGAACTGCAGCCTCTAAGCAGTCATAGTGGAACTGGAAAGTGCTTCCAACAGTCTGGCTCTTTCTGAGAAGGATGAACATAAATTTACTAGCCATTCCGCTTCTGAGTGTCTACCCAACAGAAACGAAAGCTTGTGCTCATACAACACTCGTACAGGACACTTGTAGCTGCATTAGTCACCACGGCCAAGGAGAGGACAGGGCCCAGGTATCTATCCTCTGGTGGGCAGGGAAGCATGTGGGCGCTCCGTGGTGCAGAATACTATTCAGCAAGGAAAAGGAGCAAAGGCTTGATACCTGCTGCAACAGGGGTGGGCCTCCAAACTGCCGTGCTGGGGCAAGTGAGCCGCTCGCACATGGTAGGATTCCATACCTGTGGACTGTGCAGAGGAGCAAACCTATGGAGACAGAGGTGCAGGAATGGTTGGCTAAGACTGGAGATGCGAATGTGGGGTGACTGTGTGCATGTGTTTGTGTGGAAGTACTCACAAACTGGGTGGTGGTGACGTGGATTTTGTGGCATGTAAATTACACCTCCATTGAAGTGTTGTCATACATGTACATGAGGTACCACCTCATGGCTGGACCAGCCCCACGCACCAACGGGCAAAGTCTCCAGCCAGGTCACTCTGAGGTGTTTCTAGGAAGTCTTACCTCTTGAGTACCTGTAGGGAGGGGCCCCTGATCCTGTCCTCGGCTTTTTACTTACCCCATGCCATCCTGTGTCCTGAAGAGCGGTCATATTCTACAAACATCATCATCATAATTTTCCTCAAGATAAAGGGGCCCACTAACCGATCTCCCCTCGAGAGAAAGGAGGGCTTTGGAGCCTGGACCGGCACAGCTGTGCTTGTCCACATCGTTCCCCACTGCCCGCTCCTCCCGCGGGTCCATGGTTCTCCTCACTCTGCGCTGGTCTGCGTTCTGGTCCCACTGTCTGGAGCTCTTCTCCAGCCCCTGTCCTAACAGGCCATTTGTTAATAGGTAATTTGTCTCCCTCCCTCCACATGCTGCCCCCTAAGCCTCCTGCCCAGGAGACTGTAAGCCCCTCACAGGCAGGATCTGGCTTTTGTCTGTGCTCGTAGCCGTGCACTAATGAAACAAGGGACTGAGTGACTGACAGTGGAAGGCCAGGCTCCTTAACTCAGCAGCGCCTTCTATGACTTCGCTGTTTTCTTACAATATCAGCAGCTATCCCCCACTTCCCTTTATACAATTTTTTTTTCAAGTTGTAATGAGTTGTGGAGTGAGTTTAATGTTTTGTCATCTGCTTTTGGGAAAAAATATCTGGATACAATAGAGAAATGTCATCACTCTCATATGGTATAGGTGTGTGTATGAGGTCACAAGGTAGAATATGTTTCTTACAGAGTATGGGAGCTAAATGTTTGAAGGTCACTGCTCTAGCCCCGTCTAAAGGGCTGCATAAAGACTCAGAGAATCTTAATTTTCAAATTTGAATCCAGTCAATTAAATCTGAGGCCCACCAAACTGCCTCTGCAGGTAAGGAACTAATTTAGGCCTCTGGTTCACTTATCAAACATCTGCTACAGGGCCGGCGCCGCAGCTCACTTGGCTAATCCTCCGCCTGCAGCACCAGCACCCCAGGTTCTAGTCCCGGTTGGGGTGCTGGATTCTGTCCCGGTTGCTTCTCTTTCAGTCCAGCTCTCTGCTGTGGCCCGGGAGGGCAGTGGAGGATGGCCCAAGTGCTTGGGCCCTGTACCTGCATGGGAGGCCAGGAGGAAGCGCCTGGCTCCTGGCTTCAGATCGGCGCAGCGTGCCGGCTATATTGGCCACTTGAGGGGTGAACCAACAGAAGGAAGACCTTTCTCTGTTTTTCTCTCTCTAAATTGTCTAAATCTGCCTGTCAAAAAAACAAAAACAAACCAAAAACCTACTACAAGCCAGGTGCAATGCAAGGGCCCTAGGGGCAGCTGTGAACACATGACAGTGCCCGACTGGAAGACACACCGGTGTGGCTGTCGCTCCAGCTGTTGGGAACCCCTGCACCCCCATGCTCGCTGCTGCGGCTCCATGGTGCGCAGCATTCGTCCTGCAGAATCTAACTGACATGTCTTCTGCTGCTGTTTACAAACTTCCACTGCATTGGGTATCTGTGTGGAGAATCCAGGAGGATGAGATGCTACAGGGAGCTCTGACCACTTGAGAGGAGAAATTCTGCAGCTTTGTGGGAGCAGAAAAGCCGAGCCGTGGGGAAAGCAGTGGAGTAGGGAAAGGGCAGGAGTCATAGCGGAGCGAGTGGCTGGAAACTGGAACCAGCAGGAGTGCCGCAGCCGCGAAAGCTCTCTGCGAAGTGAGGAAGGAAGTGGCTTGGGCGGCTTCCAGGACAGCTACTGCAACTGGAAGGGGGCTCAGCACCAGTTAGCCTTGTGGTCGTTCTCCAGGCTGGCGTGGTCTTGGCTGTCATCAGAAACAGAGACGAACTGTGGAGTCTGTCCTATTAGGTACCGGAAAGCCGCCAGCGAACACCCTGCAGGCTTCTACGCTGTGCCTTCGTGAGGGGGAGGTGACCTTCCCCAGGGGGCAGCTGAGAGACAGGGTGGAAGGTTCATGAAACCCGTGGAGACTCAGCCCCTGCTTAGCTTGTGGGGGTCGATTGTGCCGGATGCTGGTAGGCAAATGGTGCAGGCTGGGGGCTCACGATGACCTTGGTCAGGGAAGAGCGTTCAGGGCCAACTCACAGCCCAGGATTTGGTCCTCAGCCTTGCATTTCCCAGAATGGCCCCGTACAGAGTCTCAGGTCACAGCAACACCTGGATGTACCTGCTACACATCCACGATGATAATAAGATTAAGCTGTATCTTTAACCACCACTTGCCATGAGTCAGAAACAGGGCTCGTTATTTTCGTAAGGGTCCTTAACATGAATACAGCCATGTTTTGTGATGGATACTCTTTGCTTTTGTAGATGTGGAAGCCAAAGCTTAGGTCAATTGACTTATTGAAAATGATGGAGCCTGTTTTTTAAACCTAGGTTAGTCTGGATTGTAAGATGTATGAGATGCGAGCATTTCCCAGTTTCTGAATAAATAGCAGAGTGCCTTTTTAGTGGTAGACCTACTGTCTGCTTTCCAAGGACGTGCATCCCTGATTTTGGACTCTGAAATTGTGCTCAGAAAGGTCCTTGGGTGGGGCTCGCCGGAGGCTGGGATTGAGCCTGGAACTTGAGGTCAGGGTAGGGATCCTGTCATACCAGCTTCTTACCAGGGCTGGATAAATCCCTCACTCTCCCCTCTGTGATTCGGTTCAACCCATGAAACTGAGACACTTTGTTATGAAAAGCATGTCCTTATAGTTGGTTCCCTATCTAGATCTCCTCATTAACGTAAATCTCTTCTCCGGCTGGTTTGTTCATACTTTGTGTCACCTGCATCTCTGTTTCATTTTACAATTATGTGTTCAGACATCCTTTAAATTAGAAGCTGCCTAAGGGTGGGCGCTTGAGACACATCTTCAGTGTCTTGCCCACACCGTTTCCCATAGCAGGCTTAGCAGAAAATTCACTGTGAGGTGCCTTCTTGCACTCGTCTTTCTGCTACGTGCTGTGTGGGTAGGGGACTGTCAGTTTCGTGTGTCTTTAGCCTCCAAGAGGCGGGATTGTGGTACTGGGACATCAAACCTTAAGAAAGCACAGGGACTCCTGTGAAATGGAAGGACCTGTGTCACAGGCAGCTGTGGGTCTTGATGTCGGCATTTTCAAACCTCCTAGGTCTTATGACGTTCAATGGGAAGAAGCAGAAGGGGACCCTGAGATGGTGAATTGGTCTTTTCATCTCCCTTTTGGACTTTGGAGTGGCCCATTAACACTGCAGACTATAAACCTGTTTATGGAGGTGCAGCTCTGCATATGAGACCCGGGTCAGCTTTTACTGGTGACATGTCCCTGCGAAGGTGCCACAGTTGTGGTCCCTTCTCTGTTCCATGGAGCAGCTTCCCCAGTGGTGGCTCACAGTGTGCAGAGCAGCACCTGTCATTACTGGCACAGGGTAGGCTCTCAGATTTCTGTGGAATGACGTCATCTGGAACCTTCCAAGTTTGTTTTTGAGAATTACATGAAAGAGAAAAGTGCTCTCTCCCTAAAACAGGGCCTCAAATAAAATTCAAAGATGGCCCCGAGGGGGGGTATGGGGGGGGGCGGGGGCAGATGACAGGTGGGTTTCAGTCACCTAATAGGAGTTGGAATGACAAGCTCAGCATGGTGGCAGGCTCCGTCTCGTCTCCCGACTGCTGGGTGAGAGGGGCTTGCGCTGACCGAAGGGAAGGACTGAGAGGTTCTTCAGAAGTCAGAGTGCTCAAGCCCGCCACGTCCTGCGCTGGAAACCCCGGAGCATCTGAGAAGCGGTCGCAGGCGTTAGACTGGAGAGAAGAGTTCTTGGGGGCCCAGGTAAAAGCCTCTTTCCTCTGTCTGTGCTGACATCGGTCTGTTCCTTTGCTTTATTTTTAGCTCCTCAATATTGATGTGCTTTAGGGAGTGCTCACTGGCTCCTGCGGTCTCCTTTCAGCCTGGTGAGGAGAAGGCCCAGGGCGGTTAAAAGGCATCCCAGGAACACAGCAAGGCGAGGGGAGCTTTTCTCATCAGGTCTGCGACAAAGGCTAGCATCAAGTCTCCCCTGCCCCCGGCTAGGGAGCTCCTGTTGGGTTCAGCTACTTCTTTCTCTTCAGTGCAGTGGTGTGGTAGGTTAAGCCTCCTTCTGGTATCCCATATGGGCACCAGTTCAAGTCCAGGCTGTTCCACTTCCCATCTAGCTCCTGCTGATGGCCCGGGAAAACAGCAGAAGATGACCCAAATGCTTGGGCCCCTGTGCCCACCCATGTCAGGGACCCAGAAGAAGCTCCTGGCTCCTGGCTCCAGGTCCAAGAGTGAACCAGCAGATGGAAGATCTCTATCTCTGTCTCTCCCTCTCTCTCTCTGTAACTCTGTCTCAAATAAATACGTAGACAAATAAATATTTTAAAAAATAAAAACTAATGCAGGCATTTGCACTTCACACTTGCTGATAGGAATGTAATGGACGATGGCTTCCTTGGATAGGATCTTTCAAAACCAGTGCATTACATTGGCTCATCCCTTTTTGGGGTAATAAGGAGCAGAAATTGCAGCTATAACCATAGAATTGATTTCAAGCTTTTCTGGGTTGTAGCTCTTTAATAAAGAGGAGGGGGGAGCTGGCACAAATGCAGCTGCACTTGGTCTCATTCTTTTGCAGTGTTGAGATTCTAGCCAACCTGGCCAAGTGATCCCGAGGGGCCAAATGCTCGTGGGCTCTGCCTGAGGGTGCGGAGGCAGCCACCCTGCCACTGCTGATGGAGCTTTTTGCTGAAATGTTCAAATCTTCCACCTGTTCTCCGCCCTTTCAGAAGCAAGGAGTGCAAATGAATGATGATGGCCTCTGGCGACTGGTTAGCATTCTCCAGATGATATCTGGGCAGTGAATCCGGCCAGAGCATTTTTTTTTTTTTTGGTAGTTCCACAGAGAGTAACCTGGATGAGAGGTGACCGTGAAATAATTTGGTCTCATTTGTGAGCTTGTGGAGCATCTCATTTGTTTTCAGAGTCACAGAAAGCAGAAGGACTTAGAAGCTGTGTCAGCGGTCAGGCTCTCTGGACTTGAGTCCTGGTGCCCCTGCTCGCTGGCTCTGCAGCTTGGGACCAGTTAGAGTGCTGGGCTTTTCTACACCTGTGAAAGGGAGCTGATAGGAACAGTGCGTGCAGGGCAGGTGTGGACATTAAAAAGACATTTTATATCAGATTATTGGGATAGTGATTGCATGTTATAGATATACAATAAATGCTTTGTACATCCAACACCAGCATCACTTTCTCAAACAGTTTGAGAGGCCCCCTGCATCTGGTACAGTGCAAGGGACGGACTGTCTGTACGCTTATAAGGTTTTAGGTTCTGCCCTCAAGAAGATCGGGGAGTAGTGGCAGAAACAGACAAAATAAATAGAAATATTCAATAAGGGGGGCTGGCGCTATGGCGCAGTAGGTTAATCCTCCGCCTGTGGTGCTGGCATTCCATATGGGTGCCGGTTCTAGTCCTGGCTGCCCCTCTTCCAATCCAGCTCTGCTATGGCCTGGGAAAGCAGTAGAAGATGACTCAAATGCTTGGGCCCTGCACCCGCATGAGAGACCAGGAAGAAGCGCCTGGCTCCTGGCTTCGCATTGGCACAGCTCTGGCTATTGCAGCCATTTGGGGAGTGAACCAATGGAAAGAAGACCTCTCTCTATGTCTCCCTCTCACTGTCTGTAACTCTAACTCTCAAATAAAAATCTTAAAAAAAAAAAAAAAAAGAAATATTCAGTAACAGCACCAGGCTAGCTGGCTAACTGTATAAAAGTGCCAGGGATGTGGGCAGGTGAACAAGGTAGGGAGTGGGGTGTGTCAGTGGGGTGCTCAGGTAAGTTAAGGCAGTTCTCAGCTATTCTCAGTGATGTGCTGGGAGCATTATATTGATGGGGATCCAGTATGAGTTGTCCTTTGTTGAGATGTAGCTTTGCATCTCTCTTGTTCTGTCCTGCTCTGCCACCCATCTAGAACATACCAAATCACTCCATATCTGGATTGTTTTTTGTCTCTCTCACCTGCCATTGGCTGCAGTTTTATAGGAAGTGTTATTAATAAGCAACAATGTGAGTATCCTCCCTTGTATAAGAAAGTATAAAAATTGACAATGGTGAAAATCTGAAAGCCCAGAAAATGCTGTTTCAGCACCCTTGTTTCTGTATTAGGAAGTCTGTTTCCTGATATAGCACATTAGTAGGACAAAGGATGTTAACTCTGGAGTCATTTCAGTGGATATCAGAAGGCATTGGTAAAATTGAGCAGTCCTTACTGATTAAAACAACAGAAATCAACAAAAACTGCTGTTAACAGACTACGGGCCTTCTTTCTTAACTGATAGAAAATGTGTTTAATGCTAATTGTCAGCCCCATACCTAATCTTTAGATGTCTACGTCTCTCTGGAGTGGCCTGGTTCCTCACTTATCCATCGTCCTGGTGCCCTGTCTAGCTGGCTATACCCTGCATTTATTTTGGTGTTCATCTTACCACAGTCTCACGGGAAATCAGCCCTTCCCCTCCCCCCAGCCCCAGCATTAAGGAAAGATGGAATGGATTCGACCACTTATTGGGAGTCCACTTTTCTAGTTGATGATTGGCTTAAATGGGTCATGTGACATGACCTGTCCAAGGTCAGGGGTCAGAGGGAACCTTACTGAAAGCTCCAGGGAAGATTTTTCTCCCTTTTACAAGTGGATTTTAAAAAACTGACTCACCCTGTTCCAGCCTGGGGTTTTGTCTCTAGGACTGTGAGACTTGGATTTGCTGCAGCATCTGGGAACCAGGAGAGGAAAGCCTCCAGCACCAGGTCCCTTTGCTGTTCACCCATTGAATTCACCAGCTCTGGAACTGACCAGTCACCAGCCTTCACTGTATGATGGAGGAGGCCTCTTTGCCCCAAGCCTTGGAGCTCCACAGTGAACTTGGAATATTCATATCACAAAGAGGGGTCATGACAATGATAAGGAAGAACTATGAAAATGTGC